>NC_142208.1:31645180-32279823 GCF_049639895.1 Pseudopodoces humilis
TTGGAAGTCTGGTTTATATCCTTAACCAGTGAGTTTGGCAACTACACTTTGTTATTTATGATCTCGGTTTGCATGCAAGGTTATAAAAAATCCCAACAACAACAAAAAAAATGTATCAAAAAGCTTGTCAATACTGTGATGATTGCAGTCATGGCTAAATGACTTTGGATGCCTCTTTAAACCCCCAAAAGTTCTCACCTGAGTTCCTTTATTGCTGCTGGCAGAGGAGGGCTCTTCATCCACTGGATCCTTTTAGACTTCTGAGTTGCTGACATTCTCACTGCATTCTGTGCCAAGTTTCTATTACTGTATCTGTAACTTAAAAAAACAAAAACGGGTTCAGGCATCCAGATATCCTGCTGCTCATATGTGCAATTTGGAAGTAAGCATCCAATGAGAATAATTTCTCTAAAGGCAGCTCCAGTAAATTTGCATTCATTTAGGAGTATTTTGCATGTACCTCTTAGATCCTCAATGTCAAAACTACATTTTTTTATACATTCATTTTCCTCTTTATCTAAAACAAAATACAGATTAAAGAGCCAGTCTTTTCTGACACAAACAAGAAGCTGCTGGGTTGTGTATGAAGATTACTTCTACCCCAAGAAGGCAGTTACTCCAGGCACTTAATTCCACCCTAATCAATTAACTCTTGTGATGGAAGGAATTTTATCTAGTGGAAATTGGATAGAGATCTGGTCTGAAAACTTCCAGCATTTTGCCAATGAACTCATAGCAGGGACACTACTGTGCATATCCAAGGTCTCCAACTATTTAAACCTTAGCAACTTGTCCAATCAAGTATAAATAAAACACAACAAAAACTGTCCAGCAAGTTCACAAAGCACAGAGCCACACTCAATACAATTGAAGGAGTAACCCCTCATCCACTGAACAAGTCACCCAAAATCTTTCTTTACCACATATTCTTCTTTAAGTCTCATTAGGGGGTCTGAGAAGAAATTAAATTTCTCTTCTAGAGCAAGTCATTGCTCAGACATGCCAGCAATGACAGGGATGTTGTGGTAGTACATGGAGCTCGTCAGAACCATTCATAAAACACTGGAATAAAAGGAAACCAGGAAGTTTTTGTGTTTTATCTGCAAAGCTAAGGGACAGATGTGCCAGCAGCAGATGATATTGGTCAGAGAAGGCTGAACACAAGTGGCTCTTTTTCATTGCCTGCCAAAACAGAGCAGCTTTGGAATGTTCCTGTAGGAAGGGGAAGAATTAGAAATGTCTCTCTGAATCCTGCTGTTCCAGCTGCTTCTCAGATTTTTGACTTAAAACTACAATCCAGCTGCTGGTATTTTCATTCCAATTAAGTTCTGAGTGTTTTTTAAACAAAATATTTTCATAGACCGACTATTAAACGATTTCATCATGATCTGATTTCAAACAACAAATGCTTACTGAACTGCAGAGACGGAGTCTGAGAGATGAAGAAATGTGTGTTTGGAGATTATAAAAATGCTAAAAGGATTTAACTTGGCAAGCAGAGGAATGAGAGCTCAATTTGACTCAAGGGATGCCAAAGTATTGAGGGCTGTGGTAAACAGTAACCCAGACCTCCTCCATAAGCTGTCCATTAATAAGGGACCTGAGGGACACATTATAAAATTAACAATTGGAAAATTTAAAACAAATCCAAAATCCAGCTGAGTGCGTGCAATGTCCAGGTTATATGGTCAATGCAGTAGCTGTCTTTAGAAGATTATCTTGCAGAGAACCTGGAAGTGAGGTTTTTTTTTTTTGTTCTAAAATAAAAGTGAGACGCATTTTTTAGGAGCTGAAGTGGGAACCAGTAACACCAGGATGAGAGCTGCTTGCTGCTGAAGCCAGAAGTGCTGATGTGGGTCTGGCACATGTGTCTTGGGGAGCTTTAAAAAGGATGGGGTTCCTTTTTGGGGAAAAAAATCAAATGAGGGAGAACACATTTTCCCCCATCAGCTCCTCTTCCCCTGGTGCTGCTGCTGCAGGCAGAGAAGCTCTGGTGGGTGGTTCTGCAACAAGAAGCAGGGAAGGTGTTCAGAGACAGAAGTTAAAACTTACAAGCAATGATCCTGTCAAGGAGATGGATTTGGAGCTGCAGGGCCTTTCTCCAAAGACCCCAGCAGCCCTTCTGGAGACAGCAAACTGCTCTGGGCATGGAGCACCTGGAGCAGCAGCTGTTGGGCTCCATGGTCCAAGACTGGTCCAGAATTGGATCCCAACCAGCAAACCACCTGTCACAACTCACCATCTCACAGGGTCACCACAGGATTCCAGAGAATCCAACACTTCTCCATCAATCATGGAAAAAACCGTCACGATCTACCTGTCTGTGGCCATTCCATCAGCAGGAGAATGCTGCTGGCTTTTTTCAAAGCAGTGTGCTTGAAGTCAAGCATTGCACCCTCCTCACCTCTCTAAGAACAGCATAGAGTGGGGATTTAAAGCCGGAGACAACTTCTCCACCACCTTAACCTGAAACCATAAGAAATTCAATCATATGGCTCCTAGCAGAAGGCCTACTTTTAATGGCATCAAATATCCACAGAGAGAGATCCTTGTTCTTTTTTTAATGCTGAGTCTGGAGTACTGGCTCCATAGCAGAATCAGAAGTTCAGATAAAATTTGTAAGGAAAAATAAACATACAAAAATGGGAACTGGTCTTTGTTGACT
This sequence comes from Pseudopodoces humilis, assembly GCF_049639895.1. Classification (NCBI taxonomy): domain Eukaryota; kingdom Metazoa; phylum Chordata; class Aves; order Passeriformes; family Paridae; genus Pseudopodoces; species Pseudopodoces humilis. The sequence goes on from NC_142208.1 coordinate 31,647,846, forward strand.
ATCAAACACAGAAACACCAGAAGATTTATAAAGTGACCAAACATACAGATCAAGTAGAAGGACAAAAACTTATTTTTAAAAAAAATTTTTGTTTGCTTATTGCTGTGGATGTTGATTCCTTTTCTTTCCCCACATTGTCACAAAACTTGTCAAGATTTTTCCCACTGGGCAAAGAAGGTCATGGGACATTGCAGCTTCCCAAGTGTGTATTGGAATATATTCTCTTCTTTTTTGTAAGAATCAACCCAATATGTGAACTTTATAGGAGCACAGGCACGAATACTTGAGTGTCTTTCTCTTTTCATATTATATGAAGAGCACATAGTAATTTACATATGTTTGTAGTGATAACAGAGACAACAAAAATATTGAAGTTTGTTAATGTGTGCAAGCTCAAGGAATAGCAAGCATTTCTCCTCAAAAGACATAAAATGGATGGAAGAATAAAAATTCACTTTTTTTCTTTTGTTGTTCTTTTACCTGTATATCACAGCTGCTTTGAAGAAAAAGGATTGCTTCAAGGAGCAGATAAATAAATGAATAAGTGAAATCAAGACGCTTATGGTTGATGGTAGTTTCCTGGAAGTCAGCTGGTGGACTAAGGCTGAATGTAGCAACACAGTGGAAATCAGGAACTCCAGAGCTCTTTAAAAAAAGGTTCACAAATCCAGCAGGCAACTCTGTCATGTTTGCATCGTATCTTTGCTGTTAATGAATGAAGTGAAATGTTCCCCCCTAAAAGGAACATGCTGTGTTCATGTCTGCTGTGCCTCTCAGAGCAACAGCAGACACTGAGACTGCAGAAACCACACAGATTTAGTGAATTACCACTTTGTCATCTCGCTCCTTTTACTTCTACCCCAGGACTGAAAGTAAACCCCTACAAGCTTCTCCTCCCCTTGCCTCTTAATTTTGTTAAAAATCCTTTTAGAACCTCTGAGGGTTTTATTTTGATAGGCTGAAAACACCCTGGAAAAACCTGGAAAAACAACCATCTTTCCTTTGTTTTCACTCCAGGCCTCTCAAAGCCGCAGCTCTAATGACGTCTGAAAAGGATTTCGTGCGCAGAACCTGGGACCTTCAGCCCAGCTGATTGATTGTGTTTAATTGCCTTTTGGTTTCATCAACCCAGAGCCATAAATCTGCTGTGTGTCAAACACAGGGAGTGGATTCATGGGGCAGTGGCTGTCTAGGCAGGTTTCAAAGCAATCCCAACAAAACAGGGGTGTTGGAGGATGTGTGTTTTTCCAACTTGTGATGTGGTGGGCACCGAGATGGGGGCAGGAGGTGCTGGGGGCTCCAGCAGCACAGACAATGAATGTGGCACCAGGAAAAGCCAGGGGCTGCTGCTCTTCCCTCCTCATCTGCCTGCAATGAGTGAAAAAAAAGCCACAGGAAAACCACAGGGGATTTTTCCTCCCTCCTTATTGCAAGGTTGAGAATGAAGGGAGCTCAGCACTGAGCCCCTGACAGCAGAGAAACAGAGCTCACAGCAGCCCAGTCTGTGACATCCTTCGTCTTTAGGGCTATGCAAGACAGGCCAGGCATGAAATTCTGGGGTGGTTTAAGGCTTGCTGGAACGTGATTGTTGTTTCCCAAATGTTAAGCCAGATGAGGACCCAGAGTAGTTGTCAACAATGAAGCAAAAAGTAAAATGAGGGGCAAGCAAACACTGCCAGACACTAAGGGAAAAAAACCCCAAAACACTCCACTACTTTTAACTCACATTAATAATAACATTTTTCCTTTTTTACCATTTTAATCTGGCTAGTAATATTTTTACTGACTCTTTCAGAACCCTGTCATGATTATGTCTATTATGTGATTACTGAACATTCATACAGCGTTGTTCTCCTCATTTAAAAATCTGCAAACAGGTTTCTTAATTTCTTTACAAAGTTTCTTGTACAGACCTAGTGTGCATACATAGTTAAAAATAAATATTTTTCTTTTTTAGTGCAAAAAATGACAAAAAATGGCTACTTAACTCTAAAGAAAAAACCAACAGATTATATTTCATTGACCAGTTGATAAATAAATATTACAACTCCACTGACATGAGAGAAGTCTTGGATTACATCAGCTGAAGAAGCCCCACCATTTGTTACAACAGCTGTCAGGGAACAAGTCTTGGAAATTTTAAAGAAGTGAGAAAATACCAATTTGAAAAAATACATAGGCAAATTTTTATTACTCACGATTGCCAGCAGAAACCCAAATGTTTGGGGGGTTTTCTCAATTCTCTGACCTGAAAAATCCAAATTTTAAAAAGAAACTTACTGAAAATAACTGAAGTATGCTCAAGGAATGGGTAAGAGCGGGGGGTAGACATGAAAGGAAAAGCTTCAGCTTTCTCACTGCAGGCCAGGATTTCCCCAGGAGCTTTCCTGGTGCTGGCAAATTATTCCTAAGTGCTTTTGGCACTCCGGATTTTGCACCCTTGAAACTCTGGGGTCATGTAAGAAGATGAAAACCAATTTCTCCAGCAGTGTCACACCCACTCTGTCCAGCCCTGGATGTAGCTGCTCTTCTGGACACCCAAAGCATCATTCCCATGGCAGATTCCTTACTGAAATTTTTACACTTTACTTACTGGATTCAGTACAGCAGCATTCAGCAGGCAATTCCTCCATCTCTGTGCCAACACACTTTTGGAATAGAAAGTCCTGCATGCTGCTGAAAAACCCTAAAATAAATTATAGTTCTGCCAGGGAAACACATCTAGACAAAATATTGCACCTTGGCTACCTCCTCACAGATGTCTTTAAAATGATCCTTGGGAGTATTGATTTTTTTCCTCCCCCATAAATTGTATTTCCCATTGGTTCCAGTATAATGGGTCATAGATTTCCCAGAGAGCACCAGAGCTCCTGTTTGCTGGCCTGTTTCTCCACCCTCTCAGACAATTCAAAGGCCCCAGCAGAAGAGATGAGCTTCTCCCCTGCCACAGAGAATTATTAGTCCCTCCTGGAAAGGAGGGCTTTGGAAAAGCTTTCCCAGTAATTCACTAGGTCAAGGAAAACAACCTGGTCCCAAGGGAAATGGGACCAGGTCCCTCACAAACCACCCCAAAATATCCTGGCCCCCCTGGCCTCGCTCACAGCCTCTGGTTCCAAGGGACAAATGCTGGAGCATCAGGAAAAAACCTGTCAAAATAGAGGCTGACAGTCTGAGCAATGTGGACACCTTTGATCCTTCGAAGTGTGTTCTTCAAGGAAACCTCATCTTCAGCCTGAACTGGAAATAAAACATTCAAAAAGCAAAATTCTCCGTGGTACCCGGATGTCACTTAGCCTGTTCTGCTTTGACAAAATCTAAATACTACATTTCTTGCTTTGACTCTGTATCTCATTGTCTACTCTTAAATAGCTGCAAGATAAAACGACTTAATTTCCTTCTGACTCTGGTAGGGTCGTGTCATTCTGATAAAGCCAAAATACTTCATCTTCTGCAGGACACTCAGCTTCTGACAAAACACTGCCTTCCAGTGCACAGGAATCTCAACATTTTTGGCCAGCTGTGATAATCACAAACAAGCCAGGACCTGATATGTAACATCCTTAATAGAGGGGGATCTCTCTTGTTAAATGCATCACTAAATTGAATTTGCTGAGCAATACATCCCACTGACAGCCTCCACACGTGCCAGCACAGCTTTCCAGGACTCTGCTGCAGATCTGGGTTACCTTTGGCCAACAACACAGGTTTGCAAAATCACAGAGAAGTTTCAGCTGGAAGGGACCCTGGAGATCGTCTTGGCCAACCTTGTGTTGAAAGCAGGGCCTTAGATGAGGTTATCCACGGCCCTGGCAAACCAAGTTCTTGAATATCTACAGCCAGGAAGATTCCACTGCTTCTCCAGGCAGTTTATCCCAGTGTCCCAAGTGGTCCCAAAGTCAAGAAATTGCTTCTAAAATTCAGATAAAAATACCCTGAAGCAACTGTTACCTCTTCCCCTTGTTCTCTCAGCACTGTGTCCATCTTCTCTCTCCTCGAGGAGCCTTATAAAGCTGGTTAACAGGGAAATCTGATAAAAGGGGATAAAAAAGACTTGTTCCACAGAATCTGTTGCATTTAGCTGTTTGTAAACATTCAGGACTCGTGAAATCAACAAAATCTCAGAAGTACAGACATTGTCAGAGGTGCAGGAGTGACAGTCCTGCCAAGAACAAAATGTTGGAGGTACCTTATGCTTCATCCCAACAAACTTATTACATTTCCTGCGGAAAAATCAATCAATTTTTTCTAATTATTAGATCAAATTATACAACTACAGAACTTCCTGATTACAGAATGGACAGATGACCTTTCAAAAACAGGTGCTGGTTGATTTTTTATCCCCTTTCTGTGGCTGGGATATTTTCCTTATGAATAGCAATTATTTCCTTTTTTTCCTCTCAAGTACATTTGGCCACTTAAAAAAATGTAAATAAAACTAAAACAGATTAAAGTTCCAAGGACTTGTCTTCTGACAATTCTTTGCTTTTCCTAAACAGACACACACTTAAAATTTCCTGGACTGCAGAAAAATCTCTAAAACTCATCACTGCTATTAACCTTCTCTTGGTTTAATTTATCACTTTGGGGTCACTGAACCTTTCACTAAAATGATGCTCTCTAAACCTCAGCGTTCTGTGGTGCTTTTTTTCTCAAGAGCTAGACATGAAAATTGCTACATTGTGCACACAGCTTTGCTCATCTTGCTTCCAGAAACAAAAAAGTCGAGGAAACAAAAATTTGTCTTCAGACAAATTTGAAACTCATAACACAGCTCAACTCTTACTTTTGTAAAGGCAAAACGAACCAGATATTGGATGGTGTAACACCAACAGAAAAAAGAACAAGCTATATTCATATCTGATGTATACAGCCTGTGCCACTGGGTATATCATAGCAAAAAATTGCAGTCTTGTGTGATATATATCACCCCTGCTACTTGCTAAATTACAGTAAAAAAAGTGGAAACCCTCCAAAACAGACAATATGAACTTGTTTATGGATTTGAGCTGTAACAAACCTCATTTTGACATCATTTTCCCATATATTACACAGAGCTGATTCACATCAGTACCTAAAGGAGGGACAAGAAACAAGGAAGTGCTGAAGGGAACTGATTACACGCAGAACACAGCCCTCATTATTGTCCACATCAATATAAATCCACTTCTGACAAAATGCACTCTCCACTACTGCTCCTATTAATGGCAACTTTATTTTCAGACAAGACAGCAATCCCAAATCCTCAACCCTTCTACTCATGAACAATCCAAAGGTAGGATTTCCCCTTTGAATAAATTTCATGTCCAGATTTTCTCTTCTGCTGCCTTCTTTCCTCTTGCAGCTCCATACAGAGGATATTCTGCTTCTCCCCTCCAAAAATGAGGCTTCTGTGCCCTGCTCTAGAGCCAGGGTTTCCACAGAAGGAAATCAGTCAGCAGGCAGTGGAGAAGAAAGTCTTCAGACATCAGGAAAGAATAAAAACTTAATCCAGTGATTACAGTAGAAAATTAAGAAAATGACATAACAGACTTCAGATAACATTTGTGGAACTGTGGAATACCTCCAAGGTGCAAACCTAACTCTCTGAGAGCTAAAAAATGAACATAGCAAAACCAAATCACCTGTTTGGAACAAAATCAGGGCAACAAATTTACATAAATTAACAGCACCTTTACACCACATTTCCTCACTCAGCTCCTTTTAGAGCAGTCTGTTCTGCTGTGGTTATAGACCAACTCGTGTCTTTCCTTACTTCAAGAACCTTCTTCAAAATGTTATTTTCTTTTTTTTTTCTTTTTTTTTTTTGGAGTGGAACAACTCTGCTTTTTGGACCTTATAAGAAAAAGTTTCTTGTTAAAGGATTTGGTTTTGATAAGAACAAATCAGGGCAACAAATTTACATAAATTAACCACACCACCTTTCCACTGCATTTCTGCATGTTTTCACCCTGTTATTTTAAAAAGGTATCAAAGTAGTGGAGATGCACTTAAATCCATTTCAAAACAATGAAGAGCAAGATTCAGGATCTTCTGAGAGCCTTTAAAAAAATCTTAAAACCAGACATGTGTCATTACAAACATTGTGGTTTCTGTCACAGTAGCCACCGTTGCTGTTAACAGTAATAGAGGTTGTGGGGAAAGGGAATTATGGTTTCCAGTGAAGTCAGTGGGAATTTTCCAATCAGATAATTCTTAATTGAAAACCACCAGCTTTTAACGAGAACTTTTTTAGAAAGTTTCTTAGGGCTGCCATGGGGTTTTCAGTCAGAGCAGAAAGAGGCAGAAAGGAACCAAAGAACAGTTTGGTGTCTGGAGCACTTCCAGAGCACGTGGTGATGATCACATCCAACATCCCTCTCCGGGCTAACCTGCAGCAAAACGTGACCATAAAGTTCCTATTTCTGCCTCCAGCACAGGCAAATCAACACAAATAAATTTTGGGGTGTCCTCCTTCTGTTTTCAAGTTTAAAAAAAGGAAAAAAATACAACAGAAAACTTTGAAACTCTTGCCGTGTTGCCTCTTTCCATCTGTTATTATTTTTTTTAAAAATCTCCCATGCAAATAGTCCTTCAGCCTCTCCAGAAAAAATCAGAAACCTCACTAATTAAAGGATACAGCCTAAATAAAAAGAGAACTTACTTTGGGTCTACATTATGAACACTTCAAGCCATTTCCCACCAAAGACTGTACAAATGTTTACTCAAATAACCCATGCTCTTCATGAGTAGACATTTTATGAGATAGAGGTGAAGGCATTATTCCTGAAAGGATTGCTTTGTAATATAGGATCTATGATAAGATCTAAAGGAAGCTTTTCTGGACGTGTTCCATCACTTGATGTTCAGGAAACCATTTTGTATGACACAAAGGATTAGGAAAAATAAGCTGCATGACATTTATTTTGTAATTTTAACATTAATATCTGTAGAAACATTTTATTGTCAGTACAAAAGTTAACAGATTTTAATACTTATTTTACCCAATTAAAAAAAAATTATCAAAAAAAAAAAAGGAAAACAAAACAAAAACAAAACAACCACACCACCACATAAAACAGTGAAATTTGCATTCATATTCCATGGCCATATCAACGTGAATGCTCTGAAAATACAAGACTCTGTAAAAAAAAAAAAAAAAAGATACAAACAACAGTGATATTCTAGCAGAGGCCAGTGCTACACCTACTGTTATGGAATGGTTCAGAAGGAAATACTGGAGTCAGCATGAATTAATCCCCTAAAAATACACTGATATTCCTGTGGCAAGTTCTCATTATAAACAACTTCTCTCTTTTTAACTTAAGTTACAATAGAGGGATAAAGGCAAAAGATCCAGGCCAAAAGGTCTGGAACCTATTATCCAACTGAGGCAAGAGAATTGTAGATAATTTGATGCATGTGCAACTCAGGGTAGAAGCTCAGCTCCTTTTAGAGCAGTCTGTTCTGCTGTGGTTATAGACCAACTCATGCCTTTCCTTACTTCAAGAACCTTCTTCAAAATGTTATTTTCTTTTTTTTTTTTTGGAGTGGAACAACTCTGCTTTTTGGACCTTATAAGAAAAAAGAGTTTCTTGTTAAAGGATTTGGTTTTGATAAGAACAATCATCTGACGCTGCAGTTTTTAAACACAAATAAATTGAAAGTTTAATTCCCCCAAATTAGTTATATACTGTAAATATTTATTTTCTTAAAGATCTGAAAACTAGTAAAGTCTGAGCAATATACCTACTAGTCCTCTGTGCTGCCTGCATAGAAATGCCATTTAAATTACAAAAACACAACAACCCTATAAACGATTAACTGTTTTGTACATTACCAATTAGTTAATAAATTAATGATATACCATTTTCCCTGAAAGCAAAGTATTTTCCACCTTTGGATGGTGAAAATTTAGATATTCTGTGTAAGAACAGCATTTAGCAAATAGCTGTTAAAAAAGAGACTAATTTGCTAGGTGGATTGGGACATCCATTTTTTAAATCAATACAAAAAATAATTCATTGTAAATATATATAATATATATTTATACATATTTTTGAATATATTTACATACATCCAGCACCTATATACTGCATTTGTGCTCTGTAAGTGTGTGCCAACATATATTTTCTCCAAATATTACAAAATAAACAAGAAAGGCAGACCCAGAGTTTGCCTCAAGTCCAACTGGTCCATTGTACAAACAAAGTCTGTTGCAGCTCGCAGGAAGCCAGAAAGTTGATAGCAATGGGTATCTAGAAACAGCTCATAAACATTCTTCTTTCTTGGGAACATCTGAAAGCTGCAAGTAATGAGAATCTTTATGTAGGTTCTGACCGCTTTCCTCCAAATTTTTTTTTTTTCCTTTTCCTTCTTTTTAGTTTTTTCTTTTCCCATATTTCCTATGTACAAGCAGAAACATGAAGGTCCTGGAGAAAAGCTTTTGCTTTGCATACTGTAGGTAGCTCGATGTTCTTGCCTCTTTGCTGCTCTTTTCATGTTTTCACACTCCCGTTCATGTGCTGGTACTTGGGGAGACAAGGTTCGTAAGGCATCGGGTCGGGAGAGAACACGGAGTCGTCCCCCGAGGAACACGAGCTCCTCGTGTCGGGGTAGCTGGGTGAATACTGCTCCAGAGGCCCACTCAGGTCCAGATACTCCTGTGGCAAGAGGAATAAAAGCTGGTTTTAGTCAGTGAAGAGGACTGACAAGAGCACGTCACCGCCGCTCGGGTTTTGGGACGGAGCGGTTTGAAAAATGACGCTCGGTTCCGTGAACCAACTGCATTCGAAACTGCCTTGTTGCTTAAATACCTCATAAAACAAGGAGCTCGACTAGGGAAAGAAAAACCAAGCCAATAACACGGTATTTTCTGAAGTCCAACATCACCAGCATTAGCTGTGTCAGTGGGAATAAACATGGCAACCACATCAAAAGAGGGCTTTTCACTCGCAATGATAAAAATGAAATTTCATCCTAAATAGAACCATTTTTCTCTAGCACATGGTAGTGATTTGGAGAGGGAAAGACGCTTCCAACTTTGTATTCCTTTGGTCACTTTGAATCTCTGTTTTATATTCTGTGATATTAAATTTGTGTTTCAACATGCAGTGGCATACGTGCAAAAAAGATCTGAAAGAAAAACAAAATCAAATTCACACGATTTGGGTTTTTTACACTACATATTTGTGTGTTGTGCGTCCCGGAGTAGCCATGACCAAAGCAGTCATTAAAAAAGGAAATATCATCTGCTGAATCCAAGTTTTGGGTTAAGGCTCTTTTGCTAGAAACAACAGTTTTGGCAAGAGAATAAAGTTATTTTTCCCCTTGAAATGTTCCTTCTCTTTCAACTTCTAAAGGCAGCTGCATTCATTTAAATGCAATCTCTTCATTTGCTAAACCACAAGTTATGACCGTACTGACGAGACGAGTCTTCCACCTCAGTCACTATTTTATGCTGCCATGCTTAGGTTTGGGGTAATTTAGTCCTTTGGCTAACATTCCTTTTTTAAGTCAGAGATTCATCATTACCATCTTACAGTTAACAAATGGTCACCATTTTAAAAGAAGGGTGTGGTATGCAAGTTTTAAAATGCTGGAAAATTCAATAGGGAGCAAAAGGAGGGAGTTTGGATTTATTGATTATTGACTATGTGGCTGCCCACGCTCTTGAAAAACCCACCAGGGCAATCCTGATACATATTTTATCCTGATACGTATTTATGGATTATCAAATCAGCCCTACGTGAGCAGAAGTAACAGATATTTTCTAAATAGACAGAAGAATAAAACATCCCAGTCTTTGAAGATACAGGGCTTTCCCAGGGTCCATCAGACATAGCTCATCGTATCAGAAGATGTGGTGTGGCCCAGATATGAATTGAGTATTGAAGACAGGATCCTTATCCAGTGTCCACAGCCAGGGACACACCAAGGGGCAAAAGAACCAGCACCAGGCTGGTTTCTGGTGTTAACAAAGCAATGCAGCCACAAGGCTGACTCCTGGTGACTTCTGCTCAAGTGGGCCACAGAAACACGGGAGTGAGAGACTTTAGGGGGAAAAAACCCAGCAAGGAAACACATAAAAACCGCAACAAGTGATGATTCAACGTGGAAAAGAGTGAGACGTTACTATTTAAGCAGAAATCATTACTTGCACAAAAGCAGAAGAAATTATTGGCTGCCCCAGCAAACTGAGTTGTTGGGTAAATCAGATTGAGCCTGGGCCAAAAATGTGATTCTGGGGGGAAAGGGAGAGTGGGGAGAGGAGAAGCAGAAGCGAGCCTGGAGGACCTGCACTTGAGGAAAAGTGCACAGGTTACAGAATCAGCGATCTCCAAAGCTGTGGAGGAAAATGGGCCACGCTGGAGCTCTCAGGAGACACCGAGATGACAACAGGCGTGTGAAGACAAGTGGAATGATTTGCTTTCTATGTCCAGGGTAAATAGGACAAAAGCAATATCTGATGTTGAAAGATTAGAGATTAGGAAAACAAAGCAACAGGCTGTCAAGAGGCGATGCCAAAATACAGCAGTGGAGATCTGTGAGGACAAGTTACATAAACATCTGTCAGCAATGACAAACGTATAGTGGGCCCTGCCATAGGCCCATCAGATGGACTGGATGTGTTCCTAAGCTTCTTCCAGACATTTTTCCTATGATTCTAGTCTAAAGTAATTTACATAACCCTAAAGGCCTTTTCAGGTTAACTTTGAGATCATTCCAGGTCTATGAGCAGTACGGAGTTGGGAAGGCTCGACGGTTAAACACATGCGAAAAGAAAGCAATATCCTTTCCCAGGCTTGGAATTGCAGCCCAGAACCTCCCTCCTGAATTTGCAAACAGAAATCCAGTCCAAGCCACCCAGCACTTCGCAGTGGCAGCCAGCCCACCTCCAACTAGCCTTGTGAAATCATATATGAATTAGGCAGGAAAAGATGCAGGCAGTACTGTATGAGGCGAAAATGGTAACAGGACACAGAGCTACATCCATCACTCCATAGGGAGAGCACAGTCCTGCCACATCTCTCAGCCAGCCCTGAAGGTGCCACTTCTTAGAGCAAGCTTTAAAAATGTTTTTTTTATTTTTATTTAAAAAATTACAGCTGCTACTGAAGCCAAAGAATCTTTTTCAAACAGATCTGTTGGGGAAATGATGATCATAAAAAATGCCATCTCTTTACTCAGGTTCTCCTGTCATCTCCATTGCCAAAAGGCTTTCCCAAAGCTGCTCCATAATTTATTTATCTCTCTGACAATTCTAAAAAACTAGACCATAATGTTGAGGAGCCACCTAGAGTGATTCAAATCTCTTTTTTTTCTACAAAGAAGCAATAACAAGTACGAAAATCTTGTTTTGAAATGGTCAAATCAAGTTGTTGCAACTTTCCTGTGTAACTGCTTTGTTTTTTTTTTTTGCTCCCATTAAACATTTCATTTCTCAGAAGTAACAGCAGTATGTAGAATATTTCTGGGACACCAAGTATTTTCTCTCAAAAGAAATTTCCACCAGAAGAATCAACATTTCCATCACTTGTGATTTTCCTCAAAGGTGCACGTGGTTCAGAGGACTGATTCCTGTGTGAATACCCTAATCAGTGTGTTCCTTGCTAAAACTAATAATATCTCAGACCTCTGAAAGAACACTCTTCAAATAAAACCTTTCTGCATTCACATACACCAACCTGAAGCAGTGCTAGGCAGGACCTTTGGATAATTGGATGGCTGTTTGCACATCCCCCCTGGGTCCTCATTCCCTCCACAGAGAGCTATTTCAGTGAACCTAATTCACTCTCAGACACATCATCTGAAATCTGCCATTGACGATTTCTCCTCTTCTGACCTACATAGCATGGCTGGGAATCAAACTGAGCTGGCAAATGAGAACCACCACGAGCTCCACGTACCTCCCTCACCTGCAGCTCCTGCTGAAACACAAACACTGCCCCTCAACCTGCCACATGCAGTCCCTTGACAAAACATCCCGAGATGCAGTGAGGAATAAATGAAAACTCCTCAAAGATGTGTTTCTTTTTAGTTACATAATTCCAGGCATAATGGCAAGTGAGTGAGGATTTCATAGGATACACGGTTTAGCTGTGTCAAACCTCAGAGGACAATGACAAACAGAACAAGAAGTGAACTTGAGCAGCATTTCATAATTGAATAAATTCCATCTGTCCCCTGAACCATTTGTCCCGATCAGCAGCTTATGGGGGGGAGACAATTTACCTACCTCATTAGTCGTGAGAGTGAGAATCCGATCCAAGTCCTCCACCAACTGTTTGAAAGTGGGTCTGTGAGAAGGCACAGCATGCCAGCAATCTCTCATCATCATATAGCTGGAAGAAACACACATTTGCTTGGCTTAATTAAAATTACACATCCTCCTCACAAACCTTTCCATGCACACTCAGTGCTGCCCTTCACAAGGAAAGCAGCGAGCACACACAGCTCTGCTCATGGACCACTGAACCCCCAAACCTCTACTCCTGTCTCTCCCTTGTTCAGTGTCTGAATTACCTTTTTGTGGGCCCAATCCTGTGGCCCAGGAACTTCAAAGGTATTAAATTACAATATTTTTTGCATGTCAGGGATTGCAGTCTTTGTGAAGAAATTGAAATGCAAAAAAATTTAAATGTATTTAAAGGTCTGTATTGAAATATCTGAAACCACACTCCCCACATCACCAGGAGATAATGCTGTGTTAACACAGAAGTTCCCAGATGTATTTTGTTGTGTACAAAAGCAGCCTGGTGTACCTCACATTTGATTAGCGGCATGTGCAACATTTATGAATTTCCACGTTAGTAACATTAAAATCAAAAATTTATGGGTGTAAAAACACTGACAGAGACTGGCTTGTAGATGATTTCTTCTCTCTGCAATAGGATCACAGCAGGGTGTGCAAAGAAGCATCCTCTGCCAAACATTTCCTGAAATCCTTCCCATATACCTTTTCCTTACACATCTATACCCTCCAAATATTCTAGAGCCAAGCACTTCTGAAAGTCTTTGATTCTTCTGGGGGCAGCATTAAACAGAATTCAGTACAGCTGTGCCCCTCAGCCCTGCTACAACAGATCAGGGTCCTTACAGCTCGTTGGTGCAGTTGGCAGGTTTATCCATCCGGTGCCCTTCTTTCAGCAGCTTAAAAAGTTCCTCCACTGGGATTCCTGGGTAGGGTGACCCTCCTAAGGTGAAGATCTCCCACATTAACACACCAAACGACCAACTGCAAATCAAAGAGAAAGCTGCATTAGTAGGTCTGCCTGGCTGCTGGGAACAGAGAATCCCACCCCTCCCAGAGGTGTTTAAACCAGCCTCTGCCCAGGTCTGCCTGCCCAGAGCAGGACAGGGGTCTGGGAAGGGCACCAGAGGCATGGGCAGCACTTGGGATGGGGACTGACCCCAGCATGTTCCCAAATACCCTTTTTTCCTCTGTCTGGTGTGCTCTGAGCACCCAGGGGCTACTGCCCAGCACTGCATCTTCACAGCTTAATGACTTACAGAGTGCTCACAGCTCAGCTGGGGTGCAATTATGTGGCAGGATATTTTGGAAAAAGCAGACTGTTCAAAACAAAAATATTTTGCATCACTCTGCTTTTTTTTCTTTTTTCCTTTCTTCTTTCTTTCCTCTTTTGTTGCTAACTTCTGCTAGGAAATGAAGTGGGATAATTTTTCAGCCAGTTTTCCTGCCTCATCCTGCCTGGCTGGCAAGCTGGGGCTCTCTGGCAGGCAGCTCAGCCAGGTGAGCACCAGCACAGAACCTGCTCTGGCTCCCCAGCAGCTCCCCCAGCTCTGCAGCATGGTATTTTAGTAAACTGTTTGCACAAACTTACAATAATATTATCTTTAGCCATCTTCAAAGCCACCATAGGGCCAAGAGTCTCCAAGTCCCAGCACTGAAATCCTCCTGCTCCCTGGCTGCTGAGGAGCTCAGGCTGACTCTCAGTCCCAAGCCAGTGAAGTGGTTTACTTCACATTCACTCAAATATTTTGCCAAGATGTTATTTTAAAACACAAGTTTGGTCCACCCTTAACCTGTGTATATAGCTTCCCTTATAAATGATGTAGAGATTGCAGGAAATGCCTCAGTAAATAGTTTTCTTAAGAAGAGAACAGCTTGGAAACTGCACCCAGGTTAAAGAAAGAAGAGATACTTCCTTATTTTCTCCGTCCTGCCCTTTTCCTTTTTAACCCTGCACTGACTTGCACAACCTTTTGCACCTCTGCTGGGAAGCATCCAGCCCTTTACAATTAACAGCTTTTTATTTGAAAAATAAAAGTAACAGGATCTTAACCTCTATTGCATAAAAAATACACATCTACTTCAAGCACAATGCACACAGAACTGTAATAAGAAGCAGAATAAACCCTGAGCAGTTGCATCAGCCAGTGGCTCTGTGCACACATTAAAAGATTTTTGAAGTGTCAGAGTCCAATGATTTCCTATTACATGTGAAGCACTGCTGGGAAGCAGCACCACTTCTGAAAAACAGAGAAAACTCTTCCAGCATACCCAGCCTATGTTTTATTACACCCAATCTTAGCACAGATTTTTATAAGAAGTTTTCAGGAACTTTCTCCTTTTATTTTTTATTCTTTTTTCTCTCTCTTGTTTTCTTTTTTTTTTTTTTTTTAAACTTGAAGGAAGTCCAGAGTATGTCAAAAGGCAAGCAAATTAGATAGACTCTTTGTAGCTGCACATCCGTAAATAAGTTCAAGGGGGGAAACTTCCGCAGTGACAGAAGGAGGTTAGCATTTTCCACCTTTCATGTGCTTTGAAGCTGGGCAGATTAGTAACAGAGCACTGGTTAGCAGTCTACCATAAAATCCTCACTTTCTAAGGGCAAGTCCTGTTCCATCCATTAATATGTGAAACAGAATGAAAACTCTTAAAGGTAAAGGACAACAGCAAAACACGTATGAAATACCCCAAACTTTAACAAACACAAAGCAAAACAAGCCCCTCCTTCCCACCCCCAAAACCCCATTGAAATCAGGCCACTTACACATCACTTTGATGTGTGTAAACTCTGTCAAACAGAGCTTCTGGAGCCATCCACTTTACTGGAAGCCGCCCCTGTGAGTTTGGAGGGGAAGAGAAATTAAAATGGCAGCAATTTATGGGATGATTTCTCTTTTTCTCTAAGAGATGTCTGCTAATGCAAACCAACAATAATTAACCTTTAACATTTTCAGTGAGAATATAGTAAGATGGGCTAAAGTACAGAGACAGTTATAAAAATGGATATAAGCATTGAAGATAAAATTAAAAGCATTGAGAGTTCCCAAAAATTTCCCAGACTGCTTGCTAGGAGAATGGTAGGATAAGCAGATCAAAATCGAAAGTATCATTCTGCTATGGTTCTTTAAAGACAAAAAACCCCACAATTAATAAACTTCTGAAAAACAGGCCTGCCTGAAATAATCAATTGATTACTAAAGCCAAGCACTTTGTTTTCCTGTCCCTTTTGCAGTGACCCACAGCTCCCAGTCAGAGCTGCCTGTTGCTTGGGAATTGCACTGAGTCTGAAATGAAGAAGGTTCAATCTCCTCCAACACTGCTGCACATGGTGACTCTGGCTTTTGGAATAGGCAGATGTTACCATTAAAATGCCATTAATCACTTAGTGATTTTCATAAATAAGCCACTTAGCATGATTGTTAATAAGAAGTCATATTTATACAAATAAAATCTGTAGAATCCAATGAGTTCTGCAGAGTTCCCATCAAAACCCAAGTGCAGATCAGCAGGACTTTAAGAGATCCCCTAAGGAGGTGCAAGAAGTTCAAACCAGGTATCAATGCTACATCCCAAATGTTTTATCTTCTTGATTTGGTACAGGTTAAGCAGCAAAACAGTGACAGTGTGGGGAGTACAAAGAAGTTTTCTCTATCTCTAGCCCCACTTTGAGATCACCACTACAACCTGTCCCCAACAAGCTAAGCACAGGCACAGGCAGAAGGCTGAATGTCACATCACCACAAGGAAACAGAATTTTTATTGTGGTTGTTGCTGGCATTGTTTCTACAGCATATTTCAAGATCCTGGGCTGGGTGCTAAACCAGCTGGATCAACAGGAATATTTCCACTTATTTACACTTATTACAACTGACTAAAGTCAGAGACACAATAAAAATAAAATTCTTATATTTTATTTTAGCATTTCTAACCCTCCAATATTCAGCCTCTTTGCTTATCTTTTTAACCAACTATCACTGTAAGAGGAGACAGAAATGCTCGTGTCCTTGATCTCTGCTTTTTTGTCTGAGATGAAAAGTGAGGCTGTTGTACAAGAAGCCCATTAAGTTTACAACCATAGTTCTGAAATGAATCACTGAAAGAAACCCTTGTTTCCAGAGATTAGAAAACCATCCACTTACATTAGTAGTCTTTTTGTAATAATCTATATTGTTGATGTCTCTGGCTAAACCGAAGTCTGCTATTTTCATGACATTGTTTTCCGTTACCAAAACATTTCTTGCGGCCAAGTCTCGATGGATGCACTGGAAACAAAAAAGAAGAAAAAAAAAAACCAGCCTACTGAAATCAACTGCTGCAAAAGTGGAAGTGCTTCAACACCATAACTAAATCTTCTTTATAGATTATAACCTAAATGACCAGGTGGGAAAGCCACACATTCACTACAAGCCTGTGAAATATGATTTTCTTAATTATTGCAATTTCCAAGCTGAACAATGGCCCTAAGAGGTGTCTTACAAAGTCCTGGTCTGCTTAAATCTTATATTTTTGCTAAGGCTGAAAGCTGGGTGGTGGCCCAAGTTGTGCCAAGCACTTTGTGAACTATCTCTGTTGTATGTGCCCAGGTACAGGTATTGCAGTTTCATCAGAAATACTGTTAATGAACATTTTTATTGTGTTGTTTCTCTTAAATTATATTGTCTCACCACAGATAAAACCTGACAGTCAGTCTGAACAATTTTTAATATTAAAGATATTAATGTAATTGTCAGCAGGATGTCTAAAGTGTGTATAATTTCTTCAACCACAAGACTATAAAAATGCAGTTATGCAAAGGAAAAGAAGAAAACAAAACAAAACAATCAGGGTTTGACTGTTTGTTTTTAAGACAGCTTTGATACTGAAACGAAACCTATCACCTCCTGAGAGATGTTTCCTTAATGTCAGCATTAGCCTGACACTGAGAGGACTCTGTGACTGCTCTGAGAATTATTCCTGTGTTCAAGTACCTTTATTAGGGTTGATGTAAGGTGGCAATGGGGGCATGGTAAGAAACATTGCATTTTGAATCCCAGCAGGATATTTTATTTATTTTCAACTAAAATATATTTTTTCCCCCTCTTTAATTTTTGATAATTCTTGATGTATGTTTTATTTCAATATGTTCATAGACAGACTACAGAAAGCTATACAACAACCAGGTTTTTTCTTGCTCTATAACTTGCTGAGATCTCTTATCCCACATGGGTAAAATGAAGTTTCTGCTCCTCACTGGCTTAGCCATGGGGAACTGCCAGGAAAAACCTGCTCCAGCAACACTTTCATGAGCACAGAACCAGGCAACAGTGCATGATTTCAGCATCCCATCAGTCCTCTAAGTCAGCATCAGCAATGCTGTGGTGGCAGAAACAACATGGGCCAAGCTTCCTACTTTTAAAAAGCATCCATGCAACTTTGGAAATACTTTTTCTAGAATTTGGGATATTGTTTTTAAGTACAACTGCTTGTAAGGCAAAAACTTCTTGTGAGGCCAAGGGTGGGTGAACAAACATCACCTTTACCTTTTCCTTTATTGAAGTCTCAGTGAGCCCCTCACTGGACTGAAATAACAAGAGCACTGCCCCTCTCACAGCTCATGCATGATGGGAATTCCATGAGAAGAGCAGCTCTCTTATTATTCCAGCTCAGTAAATGGATCCCTAAGGGGAGAAGAACGGGTGGAATACAAAGAGAAGCGGTGGGATATCTGGAGCACAGGAATGCACAGCTCTGCTCTGTGCTGCCCCTGCTCTCCCTCTGCCTTGGGCAATGCCTCTCACTCTGTCCAGCTCAGCACAGCACCCATCAAGTGCTTTTGCAAACAAAAAAGGCTGCAGTGGCTCTTGGGAGTGTCCTACAGCAGCACTTCAGAGCTCCTCAGGAGGACACTTGTTCTGAAGATCCCAATGAAAAGATTTATGTTTTCCTTTCACATCAGCTCTGCTTTCTTGGGATGTGGCTCACTGCCAGGCAGGAGTTGCATTAATCTCAAGAAGAGAAATCCTGAGGTGTGTCACCTAATCAATAGCCCTGCTTTACTCCATTAGATGAGTTGTGCCTTGCTGTCACGCACATCACCCTGCCGACCCCGCTGCGCTAAGATTTACTGCTTCAAAACAAGAGAAGCAAAATTAAACCTGGATTCCATCTCTTCCCCAACCTCTACAAGTGCAGAAGGAACAATACCAAAATCATGACTCCACACGACAGGAATGGAGAGCTACACTCAGCCCTGGTCTTTGGTTAAAAACAGCTCCATACTTGGGAGTGGACATCGGTATAAATCCCACTAACAACCCCACACCCTGCAGGAAATACTTATCATTGGTATCACTGGTATCTGCTGCTCTGGGTTAGCCTTTGGGTTCAAACATCACCCAGGGTATCCAGGATTGCTTGTCCACTAAGCCACAGTATGTTTACAGAGTTAGTTACACAGGGGTATTTAAGTTTTTATAACTATAATTTAATCAAAATGCTGGTTAAAAAGAAATGTTTGAAGACAGGTTTTAGAAATAAGTATCTGGGGACATAACAGGATAAATACTTTCAACAAGCTCACTCTCCTGAAAACACCAGTTTTAAGTAAAGTGCATAATTTAAGTGACTAATACACTCCACTTATTTTTGCCTCTTCTGCCCGCTATTTTTGCCTTGGTGTCTTGGGTCTTCTCAACCCTGCCTGCTGTTATTCTGTAAGTCCTTTCATTTGTTTTACCTCACGATGTGAAAGGATTTGGCTGGTTTGACTGGAAACAGAAGGCCAACAGAGCCTGCTGCCTCATGGGTGGAGACGTGGGACTTGTGCAATCAAATCCTGTGTTTATGGATTCAAACTGCAGATACCTGTATGGTATTTACCTTAAACGATTCACTCCAGGCCTCACTTCAGCAATATAGCTAAACAAAGATGAAAAACCTTTAAGTGCATGGATTTTCCCACTGATCTGGAGAGGCATGGATTACATAACCTCCTGTTAGAGGCAGCTCCTTCTCCCACCAAATTCCTGAACGCAAACGAGACGAGGACAAAAATCAAGCTGAAAAAAAATCGCTGTACTTGCTGAGCTCCACCTACTTTTTGGGAAGCCAGGTACTCCATGCCTCGTGCCAGCTGGTAGGTGCAGGACACCAGGTCCTTGAATGTCATCTGCTCCTCGGGCACCCTGTTGATGTCGAAGGAGTACTCCATGCCGGGCGGGCGGCGCGCTCGCAGGTATTCCCGCAGGTTCCCCTTGGAAGCGTATTCCACTATCACATACAAAGGACCTTGGGGTGAAAAGAGCCATGGGAAAAGCAGGGTCAGGTACCAGGGTAAAATTATTTGGATTTTTGGTTTTTTTTTTTAAATGTAAAAAAGCTTTTAGCGCGCTGTGATAAATAACTGAATCAATAAAGCGGGAAAGCGGTAAGCATCGCTTTAAAAAAAAATAAAAAATAAGAGGTTTGGATATAAACAACTCTAATTTGTATAAATTTATACAAATTTATACCAATTTGGAAGTGACTGCCCAAAGCTCCACAGCAGGAGTGGCTGAGCCACAATTAGTGCCTTAAAGTACCTAAACGCTGCCCCAGTGCCTGTTCCTTTCAGACCATGTCACGCACTGAAAAACAAATATTTTCAATCAAAAAATACCCTGAGATCTCCAACAAAAGGAAAAGTGCTTCTTAAATTTTGTTTTTTTAATTTCCAGAGTGTCATGCCATTCTGCATCACTTTATGTGGCATAATTAGCTTTTCCAGGACTCATTTCAAATTTGTAGGGTGCAAGCTCTCCTAAAGCAGGGCTGACAATTCAGAACAGCAGACATGGGTAAAAAGGCCCTGCAAAAGAGCATTTGTTCCTTACAGCAAGGGATTAGAGCGTTTTCATATAATATAGGACCCTTTCTCATATTAAGGCTGCAACTATAATGAGAAACAGAAGTTCAAATATTGCTGTTAAGCTAAAGAAATACCTAAAAATCCTATCACGGCATGACTGCTTCCTTAAAACCTCTTGAAAAATTATGATTAATGAGACCTTCACAGACGTGTTGGAAAGTCCTGGTTTACTTTCTTTTCTCTACTCACCATCCTGGGTACAGGCTCCGAGAAGATTGATGATATTTTTATGCTTCCCAATCATCTTCATCATCTCCATCTCTGACACCAGGTCAGAGAGGTCTTTTTCTGTGGCATCATCTGTAGAAGACACAGGTTCAGTTCATATATTTTAGTGTGCCAACCTGAGCTTCAGTAAGGCTCACCAGTTGGTGTAAAATGTGTGGCTCAAAATGCAGAATATGGGATTTGTTTTCCAGTTTACACTGCATATCATGTATCACGTCTTACCAAAAAATAGCCTCTTTGGTGGACTGACCAACTCTTCAGTGTTATTATGTAAAGAGGCAGCAAAGCAAGATCAAACATAAAAAACTGTCCTTAGCTGTCAAATCTCCAGTAACACCGCCTTTCCTGCAATCTAACCTTACAATTAAATTCAAAATAAATAGGAACCAACCACCTGGACTGAATGGGCTCGGATCTACACAAGGATAGCCTCTGACATGAAATAAACTGAAAGCAGAGAGACCCACACAACACTAATACATCTCCTGGCTCCCAAATACTCAAGATAAACAGGCTGTCAAGGCTGCAGATTTACACCCCAGACCGCTGAAGGCTGAGGTCAGCTATGCGCTCTTTGACCCACGCCACAACGATGACAGAGTTCAGGTGCCACAAAAGCAAATTCTGTGGCTGAGAGCTGCCATACTGCCCGTTCTGATCCCTAACAGCCCAATTTTCTTACCTTTCAACATCTTCACTGCCACGGTCACTGCTTCTTTCGGCCTGTCTTTGTCAATGCCCACCGCTTCGGCCATGACCACTTGCCCAAAGCAACCTTCTCCCAGGGGTTTGCCCAGCGTCAGCCTGGAGGTGCAAACAGCAGATTAAGACACAGCATCTGGTGGAGGGTGCAGCCAGTGAAATTCCAGGGCTAAATATAAAACCTTTCAACAACTTGAAAGCCACGCTGCAGCGTGAGGCGTTTATCATATGGAACCAATAAGGGCCTGGGTGCGTTTTCTTAGGGATGGTGGAGCAAGCGTCTCAGAAAGGCACATCAGTCACTAAACCCAGCTTTAAACTCTCCTCAAGGCTGTGCTTGATGTGGGGTGGAAACAGTTTGGAGGGGCAGAGCTTTCAAGGAGCATCAGAGCGTGGCTGGAAGCGGGGAGCAGCCGGCAACAGGCCAGCTTCTCCTGGCACGGTAACACTGCTGGTCATCTTTGTCTCCACACTGACCACAAGGACATGAGAGCCAAGTTTCGGCCACAGAGGGTCCAGCACAGTGGCTGTTTCTTGGTTGCAGGCTCTTTGCAGCCACAAGAGTCTTGGCTGAGGGGACCAGAAGGTGCCTCCTGCCCGCAGAGCCCAGGCTCTGCTCAGCAAGGGGAAGCAGAAACTGGGAAAAACAAACTCGGCTGCAATCATAGCACCAAGATCAAACCCTCCTAAAAGGAGCAGTCACTAAGTGGGCTCTGCAGAATGAGTGAGCATATTCCTGGTTGCAAAACCTGCTCAGATCTAACAGATAGAAACAGAGATGTCGACCTCAGCTTCATGAGGAGAAAGAGATGAAATAAAAAAGAAACTTGAAAGCTTCTGGGCAAAATCTTTTTGATTCCAGCCTAAGTGCTCAATGGGCAGACCCTTTACTTGCAGAGAATGCTGTGTGACATCCAGCAGCAGTGCTGTGGCAGGAGCCAGGGAGGATGCTCAGTGAGTGTGATGCTGATAACATTATCCAACGTAGGGGCCAGATTCAGACAAGCATTTTCATAAACAAATTCTTAAGGACCTGACATTCCATTGTCAACAGGAGGATTTCACAGACGGAGAGACTCATTTTTAAAAGAATGGAGACCTGTCTTCCACCATGAAGTACAGGGAGAGGCTGTCATACCATCAGCAGAGATGTTAGATGAGGGGTAAGTGGTTTGAAACCCTGCTTATCTCCTGAGGGCAGCCAGCTCACACTGTCACATGTGGGCTCCTGCTTGGTGAGAATCCCTTGAGCTGTTCTGGATTGGTTTCTAAAGCAAATGCAAGTTTTAAAAAGGTGCAAAGACTGAAGGGCAGCATATGCTATGCTGAGGTCACCCTGTGTTTTCTCCAGAACTAAAACTGAATTTAAGGTCTTGGCAGAGAACAAACATTTGCATTGGAAACTGGTTAATTTATGTGCTATTGCCCTGCTAGGACCAAAGTAACAAACCCCTCATTGTGTGCCTGCTGCCCCCCAGCCTAATAAACTGCCTCTAAATAGCCTCCTTTCATTGCAAATCTGCTCCACCTACATTTGTGTTGAGCACTGGGTTTAAATGTTTAGCAACCCTAAAATTTTCTGCATTTAGTGTATCCCCCCAGGGCATGGGCTGACATGAGCACATATACAGACCCCCACTGTTGACCAGAATGCTGCAGGTGGCAATTACAGCCTTTTACTCCAGTTTTCAGCTAAACCAATAGAATAATTTCCAGAACAGTTATCAGAAGGCTCAAAATTACAGTTCATCTATTCAAAAGTTACAACCCTGAACTTCCAAAGAGAACTGGCCATGATAAAAGGTTTTATTTTCTCAAAGCCATCTAAAGACTTCTTAAAGCTGGCACTAATTCTGATAAATAAACATGGTTCTACCTGTGTTAACATTATCTCTCTTTTGCATCTTTTTTTATATTTAACAATATGGTTACAGTTTTAATTAGACTATCCAAAAGCTCGTTTTGCACGTTAGTCAACAGACTTTGAAGAAAATATTATGTAGCTACATGAATTTGAATATATCAAAATTCAGTATGCTCTGCTTGAAACCCAACACTTTTAAGGCGTAGAAATTGCACATACATGCACTCAACATGCAAAATGTCCTCCTAAATTAAAAATAATCATCTCCATCAATACTTGTCAATACAAACTCAACACCAAATCATACCCAGAGACATGACAGAAAGAAAAGATTGTCCAATAGCATAATTTAGACTTTCTCCATCTCCTACATATTGTATTACCTGTTTTTTTTAAATATTAGCCAATTAAATAGTCAACTAAGGAACATGTTTTAATTTTCAGAGGTATTGCTTGGGTAAACCACCCTTTCCCTTCAACAATGCTTGCATGTGGATATTTTTCCCAGTCTAGATCACACCAAATTTTCCTAAATCATTTCCTAACAGAGCTACATTTCAGCAGAGCATCTGAAAACGTGCGAGAAATCTGAAAATATAACCGGGACTGCAGGCAGAAGAAATTTAGTTCCTATTTAACCAAACTGATTTCAAGGCACTTGAACTGAATCTTGATCTTCAGAGCAGCTTCAGGTAACTGAGAATTTTCTTTAAGCTAGAGAAACCCTGGGAGACATGAGGAGAGATGCTTCCTCCTCCCTTGCTGTTCAAGGTTATTCAGACAGGCAGAAGTGGTGTCAGAGGAAGCGAGCTACATACTTATCTCTTGGGAACTCCCACTTTGGGTCTTCT
Source organism: Pseudopodoces humilis (assembly GCF_049639895.1). NCBI lineage: Eukaryota > Metazoa > Chordata > Aves > Passeriformes > Paridae > Pseudopodoces > Pseudopodoces humilis. The sequence goes on from NC_142208.1 coordinate 31,671,605, forward strand.
GGCAGTTCATACTCCGAGACTCCTGCCAGCATGGGGGCATCAGCAGTGGAGGAGAGGCGGGTGGTGATCCTCACCAGGGGCGTGTTGGAATTCATGGAGGAGCTCGAGTCGGCCGACACCTGTGGTTGCGATGCAAGATGCAACAAGGGGGAAAAAAAAAGATGGAGATGTAATCTTGGCCCAAAATCTGAAAACCACCAGCACCTGATACCAAGCCAGCTCAGAATCATGGTGTTAGGAAGTGGCTGAATCTACAGTCCTGATTCTAGTGCTCTGTTCTCACATTTAGCCTCCCCCTTAAGCACAATGCTGACTCTAATGGCTGCCAAGGCTGTCAGTCTGTCCCATAAATCAAAAAACACCTAACTTTTTAATTTATTCCCTCAGAAGGTGTTTTTTTTATCATATTAGGATTTTTTTTTGTAATAAACAGGCAGTATTTACATCACTACCCTCAGATATCCGAGTGGGCACCTTATACCATGAACAGAGGTGATCAATAAGTTCTCTTCTTCCACTCCTAGTTGTCCATGTCACTACATCTTTTCCCAAATCAGCACACCCAAGTGGGACTCCATCCCTTCTCCCAAGGAAAAGCAAAGCACAAGAGTAAATGGCCTCCAGGGGAGGTTTGGACTGGATATCAAGAACAGCTCTTTCAATGGATGGACTGCCCAGGGCAGTGGAGGAGTCACCAGCCTCGGAGGGATTTAAAATATGTGATGTCTGAGGTGGGACATGGTTTAGTGGTGGTCTTGGCAGGGCTTACATTTGGACTCAATGAGCTTAAAGGTCTTTTTCAACCTATATAATTCCATTACTTTATATTTTCCAAGTACTCAATACTGAAAGCATCAAAAAGCTATCACAACACTTCAGTTTTCAATTAACTACATTCTTAGCTAAAGACTCCACAGGAAATGTGGGGAAGAGGGCCTAAATATAACTCAGTTTTGAAACTTTGGAGTGTGATTTCTCATCAGCCCCGATATCTTCCTTAGAGTACCAAAGGTATTTATTGATAAATGCTTCGAAAAAGGAGGCAGCTGCTCCATCCATGTAACAAAATTTGGTGTGAATCTTCTGTAAGGCTCTTTCCTCAAGCCTGCAAGCAGCAGCCTGACATCTGCTGACCTCAGAGTTTCAAGTGAATACTAACACAAAACAGAAATGCTTGTATTGCCAGCCATCCCCTCCTGAATGAGAATCCTCCTTCTCTCCTCATGCCACCATCACGTCTTGGCCAAGCCCAGATCCAGCAGCCAGGCTGGGCTCCAGCTTGCCACAAATCCATCACTGGCACCCATCCACACACCAGGCAGCAGGAGATGCTTCTCTTGGACCCAGCTGGAAGCCTGGAGCACCAGAGCACCCACACCCTCATCACCTGGATGAGGATCAACTTTGCCACCTGGTTTGCTTATGTAAAATGTCACCAGGCTACAATTTTGTTCCATGGGTCTCAGATTTAATAAGGCATCTTTCTAAAACCAGAGGTGGTTAAGGGTGAAAAGAGGTTTTGTAAGGAAGAAAATGTTAAGGAATCTATCAAAAAATTAATCTTGGTGACCAGATTTGCAGCTGACAGACCTTTCCTGATATCAGGAACAGCTCCTGCACGCAAATTGTGGTGTCTGTGGAAAGGGAGAGTGAAACTGCACAAACACAAGGTGGACTGCTTCCACCATTCATCCCACCATCATGAATGTTAATATTTACTTTCAGCAAATATAAGTACCTGGCACATTCCTCTAGGAAAATTAATCCAGTGACCACTCGGGATACAAACAGAAAGGTTCTATTAAGGCAGACTATGGAGCTGTAAATAAATCAGTGAGTGAATACTGAATGGAGTCCTGAGAGAGAGATGCTGCCATGCCCAGCCTGCAGAGGGGAGCTCACCTGCTGGACCAGACAGCAGGAGAACCAGGGCTGGAATCTGATCTGCTTTTTGCCTATTTTTATTTTTTTTTTTCCCTTCTCATTTTCATTATTTCACTACAGTTTGAAAATGATGTTTCATGAAATGGACCAGCTCAGCACCAAGGAATGTGCAGATCTCCAGTGTGGCAGCTCCTCTGCCCCCAGCCCTACTTTTCTGAATTCCACTTTTCTGTTATTTCTGGCTTCAATTTTTTCATCTCTCACCACAAATTTATCAATACTCTATGATCACTTCCTCCACATTTCCAAAATCTACTTACTATTCTCCAGCCATTCTACCAAGGTCTTTATTCAAGTCTTGATTCTTATATTCTTTATTAATTAACATTCCCTTTACTTCTGTGATGGCCTTTGCCATTACAGCCATTGTTTTCAAGGAACAGAAAGGCAGAGAAGTGAAGTTACAAAATTTAGATATCTTAGGTATCAGAAATGGTCCAGAATTCTAGGTTCTGGGATCTTGTTTTTTGTTTTTGTTTTATTTTTTCATGCACACAATAATTGTACTGGACACTGTCTGGATCTTTTCCAGAGTTTCATTTTTTCACTAGTTTTTACACTCACCATTCAGCAGCCCCAGCCTGGTTAAAGCCTATAAATATAAACTCAGAATAAACTGAAATACTCTGGTGATGCATTTTAAACACAGAGCTTAAACAGCAATAATGGATAGAAAAAAGCAGATTAAAGGCTCTGCCAGCTTTCCTTTTAACACAGCTCCATGTGTTTACTTCGCAGCAGACCTGTGTGATGGGCCAGAGATACTGGAGGTAACCAAAGTGCATTAACATGGATAGGAATGATGAGAAATCCAGAGGAACTACTCCGTGTCTGGGAGAAGACAAATGGACTGTACTCCCAGGGAATATTCTCCTGATTGATTAACTGCAGCAGTACAAGGAATTACAGGAGCTCAAGGGCCATAAAAATCTGCTCCAGAAAAGATGAAGCCAACCCAGCCTGGTCTGTGGCTGGGGGAGATTTTCTGTTTCAAAATGGCCTCTCACCTTTCCTGCAATAAGAAAGAATTAACCTTTGATCTCTCCTCCCTCAAGCATCTTTTTTTCCCTGCCTTAGAGCACACTATAAAAGACTGAGGAAAATCCTACCTATTCTAAGGTCAGTAGACATGGTCAGCTTTAATCTACATTTAAGTGGCAGCTTTCTATATGCTTTTTTTTTTATTTTTTCCAGTTTGCCACGTGCAGCTCTGCTCTCCAACCCCTCACCGTGCAGGTTCACCTGATACAGGTGAATTAAACATGGTGGGGGCACACTCAGTGTGCTGACACCCTGTTTATGTGACACAGCACTAGGGAGGTATTTTGAGTGCTTAATTAAAGAAAGAAAGTTGAAAGTCAGCTTGAGTTGAGCAGAGCACTGAAAGAACCATTATGGCACATGCTGACCTCAACAGGAAGGCAGAGCTCCACCAGAAAATATTCCTTGTGTGCTTCCTTTTGTGCTTTTAGCTTCCCAGAAGTGAGAGCAGCACCAGGCTCAGCCAGACCTTTAGCTCCTTATCTGCACTCGAGAAGGAGAAAAGCCCACTGCACCCAAACCTCACACATCAATCCATGATTATATCCTCATTTTAACTACATCTTCTTCCTCTGGCCAACACACTGGGTTTAATCAGCTCTCAGTTAATGCCTTACAAGCATTTCTAAGCAGCGGAGCATTTAAAACAAACAAATCTTTGCTGGAATCTTTAAATGCCATGTGGCAAAATCAGCTGCAGAGCAGTGTGTAATTGTCTGTAATTGATTATGAAGGGTGTTTTCCTCCACTGATAATTCATACCATGTCCTGGAGCCTAGATCTGTCAGTTCTGGCACTCATGCTGGGACGTTTTAGCAGGCATGCAGTGATTTCCTATAACTGTCAGCCTTTTTGAAGGCTCTGCAGTAAAAGTTAATTTGAAATCATATGCATATTTGTATATTATAATTAGTAAATAAGGCTGTTAGCTGCTGGTGGAAACAGCTCATCTGAGTGACCTGATGCAGGAAAACACAAGGTTAAATGCACTGCACAAAACTGAGTAATCCCAATGTTAAGTACTGACATTTAAAACACATACACCACCCCTCATTTGGAAACACTTACACACAAAATAATATCCAATAAGTACCACGAGACAAGACAGTGGTTTCCATATAGAAAAATCCAAGCAGAAAGAAAAAAAAATAAAATAAATACTTAAGGTAGATTCCACTCAACAGTATCTTACTGAGAGTTGTATATTAATCTTTGTACCTCATAGTCTATTACTCTAAAAAAATGATCATTTTACTGCTCAATATTACATGAAATACTCCATTACTTTCCTTTTTCCTGATCACTTTTTTTTTCCACATTGCAGCTGCCATCATCATTTTGAATTATTGAGCTGCCATTTTGAACTACTCTGCTTTAACCCAATCAGTTTTTGTTCATCACAAATACACCCATTATATCTTCATGACTCCACAACAACAATAGACATAAATTAATGGGAGTGTACTTTAAATACTAAGCATAAAAAAATAATTGCTTCCTATTTAAGACACGTGCATGTTGAGGGGGTCCAAATTTGACAGATTGGCTGTGACAGAACTAACAAAAACCTTCAGTGATGACAAACATTTGTACTTGACTTTGAGCAAGTCACAAGAGATGGAACTGTCTTTTTGTCTGCTTCAATTATAATTTATCTGTTAAAATAAAGGTTCTACAAAACAGAAGTACATCCTCCTGAAGGCTCCTCTTTATTCTTTTGGTCCTGTCACTTAAAGCCTGTCCTGCAAATCAGCTTGTGAGGCTCAACCCCACAAATTCCTCATCCCCTCCCTCCCAGGCTGGCAGCTCCACGCAGACCACGAGTAACACTTGTGCTACTTTGATGAAAAGAGGAGCTGCCTGCTGGATTTCCCTGGAAAAACCTTAAAAACTGAGTACCAGACCCTGGTGAGGATGAGGATTGTAGGGGATGGAAACCAGTAATTCCTGACTTCATCCTGACCCTTCCTACAAGTGTGGAAAGAGCTGCATTTTGGCAGGAGAAAAATGCCTGCATGGGGGGAATGATAAAATCCTGTGGTAGCTCAGGCTAAACAGTGCAGGAGGATCCAAACCAAACCATATGTTACTCAGCAAGACTCTTCTCCTGCTTAGACAAGATGGCATCAGAGCTGTGCAAATGTCTCAGGATTATTTTCCAGCCCAGATCCTCGGGGACCCTGACCCAGCAGCAGAGGAGCTTTGAAAACAATATCAAGAATTTCCCAATCTGTGGCCTCATTTCTCTGGAATTCCAGCAAATCCCATCACCCAGCCCTGGATCTCTGCCCCATTCTCACAGCCCACCTGCCATGAGCATCTCCCTCCCATCCTCCCACCTCGTCCCTCCCACACACAGCACGAAGGGAGAACCTTCTGTGGCCCACAGAAAAGAAAGGTTTAGTGACAAAACCCCACCAAGTTTAAATACAACCCTCTGAAACACAAATAAACTGAAACAAAGCGAGCTTGGTGGCACAATTGGTTGGGTTGAATGATCCAGAAACACACACCCTTTTAAAAAAACATCTGGCTTATTTTTCAATTCTTCACTTCTGACAACAGCACTGAAATCCAAAACCAGCTTTAAAAGATGCAGAAACTAAAGAGCTGCTGCAGCATCAGCACCAAGGAGATGATCACTGGAAAATTAAGGAATATTCACAAGGAAATCTTCAGGGATTGTTTGTCTCATCCTGCCTTTGCAAGCTGACCACTGAAATCATCAAACCAGAAATACAGATTTCAGGCAATGCTTACAGTAGTTATATTTTCTTCCATGCAGATACAAAAGCAGAGAGACCATCCATGAGCAACTGCTGCTAACAAAACAGCACCAGGAACAATTGGGAGGAGTGGGATTTCTGCATAGGGGTTGAAATAGCATTTGCACTTTCAAATATAAATATTTTTCAAAAATAAGTATTCCCAGTTTTAAAAGCAAAATGCCATTTTGGCTAAAAAAATGTAAAAATACTGAAATAAATTGATAAAACCCAACGTGACAAACATGTTGTAAGACAGTTTCTTCCCTCTGTGAAAACAATAGCTTTGGAGAAGGTCCATATTGCATCATTTAAGGATAAATAGCTAAACTGAGGGCAGTGGTTGGCACTGCTGTCACACACAATGAAATAACACTTCTCCCCAAGGAACCATTTCCAGCTGACACAACTGAGCTCACACCAAACCTTAGGTATTTTTTATATCATCAATTTATCTCTGAGTCATTAGGCATTTATATTCAGGCAGAAATCTAATAAGTGTCTCCTATCTAAGCAGTTGATATGTATCTCTCTCTCTCTCTGGCTAAGAATACAACATCTGAAAGGCTTTGTTTGTCCAGAAAGCTACACAGATTTCTAGCCAAAGAGATGTGTGAATTGAGCCCAGGGCTTCTCCTCCCTCTTTCTGACACCCTCAAAGTGAAAAGTCCCTCTTTGTCCCAGTGATACTTGAGCAAATGAGTAAAATCATAAATAAAAATTAAAAATAAACCAAAACAAAAAACCCAACAAAAACCAAGACCACACCTTAAGTTACAAAGAAAGTTAGAAAGTCAGAAAAAATGAGAATTAACATTTTTTGTTCTTAAGAGAAACCAAATGTTTGTTATACTGAAAAAAGTTCAGGTGCCCCACCTCAAGATTCTGTAAAATACTGAACTCAAGAGGAAGGTAGCTACAGCATTCCACTCCCTGGTAATTTTAACCAAGGAAACTCAGAAACCATGAAGCAAGGGTGCAGAAAAACGTAAAGCTGCTCAGAATCTCCCAGTCTGTGTGCCCGTGCATCTCATTTCAAACACTTACCCAGGCTGAAGAACCCTTTTTAAGGTACATTCATTACTCTGACAGTGACAATATTCTGGACAGGCTGTAAAAACAAATCTGCAGAAATCCTGCACCACTTACTCATGGTGTGGATGGACACAAAGTGAACCCTCACATCCCAATTCCCTGGCCAGAGCCTGGATCCAACCCTCCATGACTGTTTTTTTGGCTGCTGAGGTGAGCCAAAGCCTCAGATTCCAACATCCCCCCATCCTGCAGGGCTGAAACCTGGGGGTGACAGAGGTCTGCCCTCAAGACCTATTGCAAGAAAATCAAAACCTATTAAACTCCAGCTTCTAAAAACACCACAAATCCTTCAGGAGAGGACAGCATGTGGGAATGGAGGCTGTTTTGGCAAGTGGTGGTCTGTGATAAAGCCACTTGTTCAACTGGTTTGCTGCTTGTGGCATTGCTTTCTCCAGAAATGCTCATTGCCAGCCACAAACAACTGTAAAATATATTTCATGTGATGCTGTTGTCTGCATTTTAAATCTGGCACTTGCTTTCATTTCTTGCTCAAAAGCATCATTATCTTAATTAAACTGTCCAAGATCTGATATAGTATCTCCCCTACTTTTACTTTATTACAGTCTTTTTTCTATTTTGGGGTGTTTTCTGGATGCCTGGCTATGAAATTCCCTCCTCTCAGTCTTCAAAAGTCTTCCTGAAAAATCCCTCTCTGTATCTGGTACCTAGTTACCACAATAATAATCACCTTAGAAACATCATAAATATACAATTAAATAGGATTCTGTTCCAAAGCCCATTAAGGCAGTAACATTTTTTCCATTGACTCCATGGGATCAGGCCCCAAAATACTTGAAAGATTTTTTCCCCCCCCCATCCACAGACTGCTAATACAGAACATATTTCAGGTTTTATATTTTATATTCGTCCCCCCCCTAACATCCCTGCCCTGAGATGCTGCGCTAAGATGTTCTGTCCACCCCACCCCTACCTGACATAATTCATTAATTCCCTTATTCATTCCCCTTTCCAGAGCTCTCAGCAGAAGGATGTGCTGGCTTAGTCATTGAGGTGAAAAAAAAGGTTTTTTGAAACTCTTTATCTACTTTCTGTTACCTGTCTGCGCAGGGGGATGCGCTTGGTCAGCTTGTGGACAGCGGGCTGGCTGCTGAAATCCGGCTTCTTGGTGGTGTTCTTCATGCGGCACAGGATCACTATCAGCACCATGCAGGCTATCAGGAACACCCCTATGCAGTAAATTGCTATTTCCACGTAGTCTGGAGAGGTTGGGTATTCCTTTTCTTTCTCAGGAGCTGGGTGGGAAGGTTGGAGGAGGGAACAATCATGCCATAGGGTTAGCAGACGGAACGGGCAGCGGTTCACAGCACTTGGAGCAAGTAATGGTAAAATAGGACCAATTTTTGGGTGGTTTTCAGAATGCTGAATGTTTAGGCCATCTTGCAATCTGAGAGTAATTCTTTTCTCCACATTACTCTACTTTGATTTCTCAGTTTGCACTGAGTGTCAGCTTGTGCACCTATGTATACATAAACAAGCATATACACGTGTCTGCCTAGGTAGGTACATACATATACATTGAAATATTGCATGATCCTTTTAGAGGGAAGACAAAACTGCTCAAACTAGGCTCAGGTTCATTTTGTTACTTGAGTCAAAGTTTAAAAGCGCTGCAATTCTTATGAATTCAAGCTCACATCTAGAGATAAAACTGTGAATTCGCTAGCCTGATGAAAAGTGTCTAAACCTGCAAATAAATGTTTGGGCTTGAGTCTACCTGTTTATTAAAAATTTTCAGTAGGATCTCAAAATATAGAGGGAAGGGAGGATGAACCAGTTCCCCAATCATGTCTATAAACTCAGATTAGGGGTTTCAAAAGGGTTTCACAGACCTGGCTGTCCAGCTGCTTTAACCAGCTGTGCCTCGTGCTGGGTGCCCAGCGCCCCTGAGGTCCTTTGAGGAGCCCAGAGCTGGATTAAAAAGCATAATTGAAGTGAAAAACTAATTGCTAGCAGCACGTTAATTAACAAGGCCTCTTCTGTGAGGACTGCAGTCTTTCAAGTAACCTCATCAGTGGTTACTGGCCTATGAGATTAGATTTTGGAGGGAGTGGTTCTACAGAGCTGTTACTGTGATTGAAACCATTTTGAAGCTATCTCCAAGACAGTTATACGTGCAAACAGTGTCCCTAATTCCTTATCTGGGATTCAACCCCCGGATAAACAGCATTCCACAGCCATCAGCGGTCACTCTGCAAGCAATGCACGTTTCAAGCTGAAATTTTCTTGTGCCTTTCCAGGCTTATAAAACTACATTGTTCAAAAAAAAAAATTGGTTAAAAAAAATAAATAAATAAAAAATGCTGTTCAAGCACTTGCAAAATGCAAACACTGCCAGCAGAAGCAAGCTCTACACAAGCACTGCTCTGCCTGCTTGGTGACACCTCACAGGCTCGGGGCTCAGTTCCCAGTGAGATGGAATAAAGCTGCCTCGTTCAATAAAATTCAATAAAAGGTAAGAAATTATCTGCAGACAGTGGGAACGTTTAACTCCCACACTGTGAACCTCAGCAATATGCACATGCAGGTTTTGTACCTCTTACTTAGGATTAACAATTAATAAATGTTAAGCACAAGATGACCCAGCAAACCTCAGGTGGTTCATGTTTTTTTTTCCAAAGGAACTCCTGAGGCAGCTGCCAACAGTTATAAATGAGACAATTTGACTAATGTCAAAACCAGCTACGGTTACATCTTCTCACAGCTGATAACAATTTTCAGGCAATAAAGCACATTGATGTTTGTTTCTTTTAAGGACAGAAACATCATCAACCCCAGAACAGCAAGACATGCTTTGCAGTAAAAGCAAATGACTACTTGTTTCCTTAGAGCATGCAATGTTTAAAGATGCACGGAGCCGATTCCCAAGATATGGAAGGCACTGCTTCTGTACATGATCCTCTGGCACTGAAATTGGAATTTCCATCAGAAATTTGCATGATAGGTAGAAGTGAATTGAAGTACACTGAATAGCTCAGGTATTTCAATGAGCCATTACATAACTACAGCCAAATTAGTTCCAAACTTCGTAACAAACTGAATTTCATCCTCTCTTTTACAATGATTTACAGGCTGATTTTCAGTTGTCCCATTGAAGTGCTAAGGAAATGCAGATACTCAGCATTTCTGATGATGCAAAAACATTTCAATTAAGTGCAATAGCCACACACTCCACTCCCTTTTTTTGCTGTTGTTGCTATTTGGTTTTTGGCAAATATGTGTCAGAACAAGTCACTGGCTTGAGACAACTGCACTTGAAAAACCAAAATCATTGTAAAAGTCCTTTTTTTTTTTTTTTTTTGAGACAGAAGCTGTGCTAATTCTGCAGCAATCAACAAGGGGATGGGGGGGAAAAAAAAGAGGAAAAACCACGGAAAGAGAGCAGTGTATACCTGGCAGAACTGTCAACCATGCAGTGTGAAAGGATATCCCAATAGAATTACCCGCCAAGCATGTATACTCCCCAGCATCCTCAAAAGTTACATTCCGTATATAGAGAACCTCAATTTCTTTGTCCGTGGTGTTAACACCGGCAGCCTAAAAAAAAACAAGAGGGAAGCAAGAGAAAAAGCTAGACACTGAGAGAATTTTTGTGGATAGGGAGATGGAGCCACAGGGCTTTGCACTTTGGTAAAGGCAGAGGTGGAGAGATGCAAAGCTCCTTCCCCATCCACAATCCCTCATCCAAAAGGCGTTTACCAACAGGTCCCAGCTCACCTCAGAAAGTAAACACCCTTCACCAGACCTAAACTCACCACCTAAACATGCATGCAATCAAAAGACATGGAAAAATTCACCCACAAAGATTTTATTTTTTTTCTTCTTCTTCTTTTATAACAAAAGAAAGTTGAAAGAAAAACAAAGAGAAAATGAAGTAGGACAGAATGTGGGATCCTTCACGTGTAGATACCTGTTCCAGAGGAAAAAATTTACCATAAAAGCATACTCTAAAATGATAAAGAAAAGGGGTGAATTCTGCTCCAAAAGACAACTTAGTAGCTGTCATATACTGTGTATGATCCTTGCATCACCCACTGCACTCCACTTTTGAGTAGTAACTACTACTGTACATTGTGAAGAGTTGCCAAACCTCATTTAAATCTCAAATCTGGAAATATTTGGTGGTTTGCTTAGAAGCACGGTGGAAAGTATCTCAATTCTTGCTGAAAAATCAGAGATCTTGTTCAGTTGTGGCTCTCACAGGTGTGAGAGAAAAGACTTCAAAGGCTTGAAAACCAGGAGATGGAAATAAAATATATCTTTCTACATCTTAAAGATTGAGGGGAAAAAATACTCTGTAAGTTTTGTGGTTTTTACTGGTCATCTTCCAGACTTGTTGTCTTGACATTGTGCACCAATCCAAGTATCAGTGATTATCCAAATTTATACAAATGTAGTAAATCTTAGGCCTGGAACTTCCCAGCTGCCCCAAGATGGGCACATCAGGGCATCAGCATCAAGGTCTCAGTGATGGAGGTTTAGAGAAATTAATGTTTGCTACTTTTGATCTCTGCTCCATTCAAAAATGTTAATTTGAAGTACACAATCAGGGAATAAATACCTTTATATTGGACCATTTTGAGGTAAATTTAGTTGTGGGTTGTAGTTACACAGTTGCCTTTACTGTTACTGCTGAATAAAACCCAGTTAGTAATGGGTAAGACCTGGGAAATGCCTCCCACCTGCACAGTCACAGGCGAGGTGGGAAGTTGTAAGTGACTAAACTGACCTGACTTATGCTCCAGTGGGTATTTATGTGAGCAGGTCATGTATATACATACCTATGTATATACATAAATACACACTATGAGGTTGTAATTACATTATTCAGTGGGTACCCTCTGTGTCAACTGCAGAGGACGCAGAATCAACAGCAAAACTGGACACACACACACAAAAAGACACCAGAGAGAGAACAGAGATCAGCACCAGAAACCAAAGCAGTGCTTCTGGTACACAGAGAACATTGTGGGAATTTTTCCATGGCTGCTGGTGTAACACCAGCTGCATCACCAAAGGAGGATTACACAAATACCACCAAGGCCAGAGAGTATCCTACAAGCTGCCTGCAGTCTCCCAAAGCACCATTTTTTTCCAGCTTGCTTTAAAAAACATTGTTACCTTGTACACTTGGCAGAACAGAGAGCCAGGCAGACTGGTTGGCCTCCCCTATATAATTGGAGACCTTACAAATATATTCTCCAGCGTCCGCCTCTGTCACATTGTACAGTGTCAGCACTTCAGCATTGGAACTATTTATCCCCGAGTGCTAGAACAGACCAATAACACAGGAGAACAACGTCACTGCTGCCCAGAATGGACACCAATCTGTCTATGGTCCCACCACCAACACGTCACCAGAACATTCCACATCAGCCTCTGAACATTGAAGGGTTTGGGGTTGGAATTTGTTGGGGTTTTTTGTTTGTTTTTGTTTTCCTTTAGGTTGTTGTTGTTGCTTGGTTTTCTTACATCTGAAGCGTCACAAGAGGAGTTAGGAAACAGCAGCGTGGGGGGAAAATGAATCTGCCTAGGCAGGTACTGCATGGGGCAAGCAGGTACAGAGCTGGCTGTCCTGCCTCTCAGAGTTTTGGCAATGCCATCCAGCTCGGAAAACTTCTGTTTCCCTGGTCAGGCTTGCTCCAGACTGGCAGGAATGACAGTACCAATACACTGCTCCAAATCAGACATCTCTGCAGGCTCAGCGTCCAGACAGCCCAGTCCTCCAGCAAGATTTTGGCAGCAGCTGCCATGTTACTTTGAAATCAAGAGGCTGAAGAAACATGAAAGAAATGGAGTAGATTGTCCCAGGTATGTTTTGAATGCTTTCTACCCATGCAAAAATGTCAATGATGTTCTTTAGAAGGATTTTCAATTTTTTCTGAACAAGTCATGCCTGAAACATTCAGATACAAAGGACTTTTTATGGAAGTAAAAAGGAGCAAAACAGTGTCTACAAGCTGCACATTTAGCATTCAGACAATCAAATGTTTATCTAACTCATCATTTCATTTGTAACATAAATATCTCCACTTTCAAAAGAGGTTCCAAACTCGAAATCCTTGGATTTACACCAAATAAACGCCGCGCTCTAAAGAAGGCGTCACCACTGCCGGCACCTGCGAAGTCTCACCTTTAAAACCTGGAGATAGGGCAGCCCATCTGGCCCGTATTTACTGCCGTTCTTCTCCACGTGCTTTATCCACTGGATGTGGGGCTGGGCATCGCTGTACACCTTGCAGACAAACTCGACGTCGCCGCCGACCACGGCGGAGGCGTTGGCGGGGAGCCCCGCCTGCAGGATGGGCCGGTGCGGGGAGCGCTCTGCTCCAGCGGGCAGCGGCACAGAAGGAGCGAGAGAGAGAGAGAGAGAGAGAGAGAGAGAGAGAGAGAGAGAGAAATAAAGATGCATAAATAAGCAGGGCTGCCAAGAAAACTGTAAGTGAACCCCAGCCAAAAAGCCCTGTAAGCCTGTTGGCTGACTCCTCCGAAATAACACCGCAGCCAAAGCATGTTACAAAACCTGCGGTTCAAAGGAGATGGCTTGGGTGCTACACTTGTAATTTAAAGAATAGCCATCTGGGGGGAGAGGGGGAACCCTGCTTAAACACTTTACTCGTTTTCCATGGTTTAACTCAGCCCTAATTAGGTAAAATATCTCCTTTTGGGGTTTTTTTTTAAGCTACCGTAATACAGTTACCTCTGAGTTCGGAAACATCTTGATTTGACTAGATCTCCTCACATTAAGAAGAAATATTATTGATTAATTTTAAAAACATGTTAAAATACACCAAAGGGAATTTCTCAAAAGTAGCAGCTGAAGCCTCAGCGTGCAGGATGCACAAACCAGGGAGCTCAACTTCCTAAAATACTCTAATCACTGCCAACCCTGCTCTCTGCTTCACCCAGACACAGCAGCAGAAACACTGCTTCATTCTTATTCTCACCAAGACACAGGGAAATACAGAGTTCTCTGGAAAACTGGACTGTATTTAATGTGAGCCAATTCAGCTTCTAATCTACGCCCGTGCATAAGCACTTCTCACACATTTTCAGTCAGCCTCTCATGGGGAGCAGCTGAGGGAATTGGGGTTGTTGTGCCTGGAGGAAAGGAGGTTAAGGAGGGACCTTCTTGTTCTCTACAACTCCCTGACAGGAGGCTTTAGCCAGGTGGGAGTCAGGTTCCTCTCACTGGTGCCAAGGATGAGAGGAAACGGCCTCAGGTTGTGCCAGGGGAGGTTTAGATTGGATATCAGGGAAAATTCCCTCGCCAAAAGGGTTGGCCAGCTTTGGAACAGGCTGCCCAGGGAGGGCATCTAAAAGTCATGTGTGTGGATGTGACACCTGGGGACGTGGTTGAGTGGCGGCCTTGGCTGTGCTGGGTCAATGGCTGGACTCAATGATTTTAGAGGGCTTTTCCAACCTAAACAATTCTATAAATGAGAAGTGAAATGCTCACTGGCCATCCCCACCCTCAGCTCCCTGTTCTCCCCTGCTCCAGGAATTCTTTCAAAGATAAGTAAAAAATAGCAGACCTAAACATTTATTTTTAGAGACTATATACTGTAAAAGCTCTGACATTATGAGCCAAATCAGCTGAATTTCAAACCAAGCGTTCCTTCTTAAAACATACTTGTCTCCAATAAATTGTTTCACAAGCAAACATTGTGAGTATAATAGCAAATAATGATGCCATTGAACAATGGGATCTTTTATACAGTCCAATATATTTGGCATGCAGCAAACATCTACTGGGAATTTATTCACTGAGCCTATGCTGGCAGCACACTACAAAGCAGCAGTCTTATTTTACTTGTGGCAAAAGTGCATTTGCATTGCAGTTACTAAATTATTCCATGGCTATGTGTGTCATTTTCGAAGATCTAGGAACAGTTTCATATTTTTTAATTTGTAAATTGCAGTAGAACACATAAATTATGATTTTACAGTTCTGGAGAGAACTTTTAGTGTCTCACCTTATACTAAATAAGCTCTAATTCCATCTCCCTCATTCCTTCATTTGGGTACAAAAACAGCAAGCAAAAAAATCTCTCTTTAATAGAAACCTTACACCATCTTCCAAAACTTATTACAGCTGCCTTCAGTATAAAATGAAACCTTAGAGAATGTTATTTAAAATGTTTTTTAGAAGTCAGTAGGCCTCATGTTTCATTTCTCCACATCAGGGTTTGATTTCCTTTGTGACCTTATTCTCTGCCCTTTAACAAACCAGAGAATGAGGCCTGAAACATCTTGGAAAAGTTCCTACTATGCCAGCATCCACACACGAGATGTGTTTAGCTTATCCCGACAGCCATCAATGATTTAATCTTTTATTGATGACTGTCAAGCATTTCCTCTACCAAAAAAGAAGAGGCAAAGCAAAGGAGTAAAAGCAGAGTTCTCACACTCTTGGTCCCCAATTTAATTTCAAAAAATTGAAGTGCATGCATAGGGATGGGTATATGTGCATGGCCCTTTGTTAAATTTCTTCTCTAAAGGTAAATGTGTTAGAAACGAACTTTGGTTGCCCTCCCACACATGGATCAGTGTTCATCACCAACTCCTCCACTTCAGCAGAGGGGAGTAAGTCCTGTGCCCACACAGGCACACAGCACAGGAGAACAAAGCCATGCAAATCCAGCAGGGCTTCCTGGCAAACCTGGGGTCCAAAGAGCACCCAAAATACACTCAAGACTGGGAAAAATAACTATGAAGAAACTTCCACTAATTACCAATGGCCAAGCTTAATTTTGTACAGCACCTTTTCTTGGAAATACTCATTTCAGGACGTTATCCAAAAACATCCTGAAGTTATCCTACTTCTCTGAAAAACCACACACATCTAGGGACTCTGTTAAGCACAGGTACTGTCAAAGCCATATTCATAAATCTCACATCACTATTCAGCATTTAAAATACAAGCTGTACATTTGTAAGCAGATATCATCACTCAAACAACTAGCTGCACTAGTATTAGATGGAAACAATGTGTTCCTTTTTACTGAACACCAGCAAAAGAGTCAAAGTTGCCTTTAAAAACACCTTAAAAGGCTGGTGAAAGTGATATTATCATTACCTAATAATTATAATCAGGATGATCACTAAAACATAGTGACCTTATATATCTCTAGTTAGTTAAACAATATTTTCATACAAAACAAGCTGGCAGCAAATCTCATAGCTCTGGAGCCTGATTTCACTATTCCTCTTGTTCATTAATATTGAAAAACCACCTTGAGAAATAAATCTTTGCTGCCTGAACACTGAAATTTCAGTGTTACAATCTCACTGCTGTCACAATTTGTTATGAAATCAAGTCAAAAACATATGCTATTAATACAGAGAATCACCCCCAGCATGCTTCATGCTGGATTCCACCATAAGAGACAAGACACCAGCTTGCAGTTTAGGTACAAAACCAACATCACCCCCATCTGAGGAATCAGTTATCTACAAAAGACAGTCAAAATGTTTGCTCTCATGAGGAATATCAGACTCAAGGCCACAAGCACAGAAATTTTACACCACCCTGAAAGTACCCAGGGCTTAAGCACTTCTGCTCACTTATCTGCAGACAAACAGAGTCGCTATCTGAAGGGATGCCTGACAAAGAGACCTTGCCCAAAAGGCTTAGAGGAAACTGTCATTTAGCCTGTTAATGTTAAAACTTAAAAATACCTCCCTCCAAGAGATAAAACTACAAAGAATCCAGGAAAGCTGGAAAATTCCAAGTTCTAAAAAAAATTGGCACAATGGAAGGAGCTCTCCAGGAAGTTCCAAGCACTGCAGGACCCCTAGAGATGGTTGGAGCCTGTCCTGCTACTAGAAATGACTATTGGAGCCTACATGCTTCACAAGGAATCCTGAGAACTGGCTCTTTAAGAAATTAGAGCCCCTGAACAGAGGATTCCTACAAAATTCCACATCTCTTCCCCATCCTTGGCTTTATCTCCATTTTTTTTTTGCTGGCCAGGGGAAAAGAGAGGAGAGAAAGAGGAAAGTGATGCATCCATAGGAGGTGAAGATGCTGGGGTGTGGGGTGGGTGACAGGGGCCAAACCCCAACTCTCACAGTCAAAGGAGAGCAGAAGGCACAGCCCCAGGAAGGGAGGAGGGAGATGGAGGGCAGGAGCTGCTGCTGCCAGAGGCCAGTGGAGAGGGATTGTGGCTGAGAGAGTGGCACTGCTGCCACCAGAGAGCCTTGGCAGGGAGAGCAGACAATAACCCCGGAAGGGGGGAGCTCCAGGACCCTGGCCAGGCCAAGTCTCCTTAGCAACCTGGCTGTGCCAGGGGCTGAGAAGAGCTCTGGGAATTGTCTCTCCAAGCTTCCTTGTCACCCTAGCACAGATAGTTCAGGACCTTTCACGGGAGCTAAAAGCCAGAACCAAAGCCCATTGAAGTCAGGGGGAAAACTCACATGGAATTCAATGGGCTTTGCATAAGGCATCCGATTCATTGAAAAAAAAAGAAAACGAAAACTACTCTTATTTTCTGCTTTTGAATGTGCTTGTTTCCTCTCCTTGCAAATCTGTGATTCAAGTGTGGGCTAGAAAAATAAAAGCTTAATAGCAAATGCAAGACCAAGCATGGGTTCTGGGGACAATGGAGAGATCCTCAATTAAGGGGGTGAAGAGAGGGAGAAAAAGATTACCTAATTTTTAACTAGACACATTTACCAGAGCCTTTAATCGCAGTTTTGAAGTGTTACTGACTTCCAAGAGCTCATCTTGATGGCTGCCAGTGAGCAACTACAAAGGGATCCCCCAAATGATGCCTCTGAGCACCAGTTCTGGATCGAACCTGGTAGAGGTTCTGTGCATTCAGTCATCATTAAATGAGAAATGAAGTAGTTCCAGCTGTCACTGTACTGACTGAAAACACAGACCTGCCATATCCTCTTCTTCCCTTGCCCTGGTCAGCACAGCACCCTCAGCTCTATTTACTTATTTTGTCTGACTCCAAGCTTGGGAAATATTCAGCAGCAGCCTGGACCCTGTCTGGAGAAAACACCATCCACTCCCAAGCACCTTCCTTCAGATGCTGCAACATCTGTTGCTTTGGAAGATGCTAATTATGCTGTAAATTATGGGTCTCAAAAGCATCATACAGCATTTTAGGCCAGACTGTAATCACAGCCTCTTGCATTAGCTTTGGCCTCACATTGTAAACTTGCAAGATTGACTTGCAAGCCTTAAAAAAATTCACCACAGCCTTTTCATCACAGGCTTGGACTGAAACATTCCCTGTGTTTCATCCTCACCAACGAGCAGCACTTTCCCACCATTCCCACTGGGCCATCTACCTAACCCAGGAGATCTCAGAAGGCTGCTGGGCTCTGGGAGCAGCACTGCTGATGGAGGGGCACAGCTCTGTCCCCGAATTGACAACACACCACATCTGGGCATTCCCTCAGGAAGCACTTTGCCCATGGATGTAAAGCCACCTGACATCCTTTGTGCCACCAAGTGACCCATGGACCTCACAGAGTGGGAGGCCAGCATTGTCACCCATCTGTGGGACACCCCGAGCCCTCTCCAGCAGTGTCACCCAACTCTGGGACACCCTGAGCACCCCCCTCGTGCCCTCATCCCAACCATACCCATGGGATTACTGCTCCTTCAAGAAGGGCAGTTCTATGGTAACTTTTCAGGTGACTGAACCACTGTCTGGAGCTGGCAGGAAGGTGAAACCTCCCAGGTGCAGCTCCAGTTCCCCACAGTGCACCCCACAACACCTCAAAGCTGAAACATGATTTCTTCTCAGCAGTGACCATTTCAGTCACAGTCTGAGGGAACAGCTCCCTCCATCTGTGCAAACCACTCTGTGCTCCTTTTTTGACACCCCCACTGAGGCTGTACGTGTAGGTACTGTTATTGCTGGCTCTGATGCTGGTTTTGGTGATGTGGGTACCTGCTACAGGATTGGAACGTTTACTAAAGCCAAGGGGCCAGCCACAGGATATCAGTGCCTGATTAGCACTTATAATAATCTTATAATTTTTCTTTTTGGGCTAAATATCAACCATTAAAAGAAAGATTATAAGATTATTAAAACCTTACTGTTCAGTGCACGATGAGTTTCAGGTTTCTATCCCATGCTAGCTGACTGCAAAGGAGCCAGTCTGCAAGGAGAAACACAAGGATTGCCATCCTTCATGAAAGATCCCACCAACACTAACTGCAAATCTGTCCATAAGCACTCAGAGGCTGGATTAATTATTGTTCTCTGAATTAGAGAGCCTTTCTGAGGTGAGTTCCAGGAGCAACTCCAGCATGAGGTACTGCAACTTGGGTTTCTCTATAAATCCAGCATTATCCAAGTTCACATAGTTTGGAACTACACTTGCTCTCCACCCCCTGGGTTCAGTGGTGTAGGAGGGGTCCAACCAAAGAGATGTCAGCCTCCACAGGGATTCCCTCCTTCAAGGTAGCCCTCCAGACATGGGCCAAGCCAAAACCTTCGCTTCCTCTCCCCAGCACAAAGCCATGGCTTAGGGGAACCTGTGCTCTCTGGAATCCTGGAAGCAGAGCACTCCCAACTCCACCATTTGCTCCGTGGTGTGGAGGAGGAAGGTTGAGCACTGGCTGCTCTCTCAGAGGATCAGAAAAGCAAGCAGGTGTAGGCAGAACACCTTTACTAATTAATGTCACGCGCCAGACGCCCGTGAGCCGGAGCTGAGCAGCCTCCACCAGCTGCATGTCAGTTTGGGTTTCTCCCTGCACCAGATGAAGCACTGTGTGCTGTTTATGGCCAATTCTGAAGTGCTGCTGAACTGTCATGTTCTATTTAAACACACAGACATAGAAACCCCTCCAATCATCGCTTCCTGGGTAATTCACACACGCCAAGGTAGAGCTTGCAGCAAGTGAGGGATGATGCTCTCTTCCTAAACTCTGCAAAATCACACAATGCTTGAAGGCTGGAAGGATTAACGTCACTGTCATAAAACAGTAAGAGATAAAGACCATCCCTGGCAAGAACACTTGATAAAGAACAGGAGCCTCTCAGGCAGATCTGCAGAACAGCCTATGGATCAGTCCAGCATTACCAGTACCGATGATATCACACCTTACAAATCTGGGCACCTTTTAACCAGCAGGTATTAGCCAAAAAATGGTTCATGCTACTCCCTGTTCCAGCACAGCAGGAGCCTCCACATGCAGCATTTCCAACTGGCCCAACGCTACTTGAAGAAATCATTTTGGTGGCCAAAGCTCAAAGGGGCAAGCTCCAGTGAACCTGGCACAGGGACCTGGGGCCAACCCCCACCATCATTATCTAAGCTCCCTTTGTCCTTTCATTTAGAATCCTTCTTGCTGCTGTTGTGTCTCTCACTCCATCTCTGCCAACAACTGGGCCCCACCACCAGCTCTGCTCTGGTTTTTGGGCAGCACCAGCAGGGAACCAGATTTCACATATCCCTGCTGTCACTGAATACTTTCACAAGTTAAACATTCAAACATTATTAAAGAATATTTTTTTTATTATTTTGAGCATTATTTTAATGGTAAAGATTAAAGTTCTGTAACATATATCAAAGCAGACCCATTTGTTACTCATAGCAAAGCCTCTGCCACTCCATCCAACCATGTGACACTCAACCCTTCTGCTCACCAAGCCCAGCCAAGTAAAAGGCAGTGCCTTTTAAAAATCTTTACAGAAGTTAAGCAGGTGTATTCAAACTCTTTGTCCTTGGCTTCACCACCTTTACCTGTAATTTTAAGTAACGGCACTGTTTCCCAAGCAAGCAAAGCTCCCACTGATGTTATCCCATCTGTCTCCTTGGATAACTCTACAGCAGAGAGAGCTTCAGCTCTCTGTCCTATCTGCATTTTAGCTAAAAATCCACCTCTGCACACCTTTACAGCAGAAGTCCATCTGCACACCTCTGTCTGGGAAAAGACAGCAAGCAAGCCTGACCTATTTGGCTTGATACAAAGCCCATTGATGTCAGTGAAAACAGTACAAAAAAAAATAAAATCATAATCAGAACTAGTTAAAAGGTGTCCTTTCAAATCACACATATATCTGAGGGGAGAAGAGACAGGAACATCCAGCAAGCCTGGGGCTAAGGCAGGAAACATGAATGCTCTTGTTTTAAAACATGAAATTATCAACAGGGTTTTAAGACCAGTTTGTCCTTAAAAGCAAAGCCCTATTGTCAGGCTGACAGCGTGGGTTTCATCAGCCCCAAGGAGCAGAAAAAGTCGTAGCAGCAAGAGTTGTACAACACTAATCCTGGAGCTCCCTTGCAGTGTCCCTCACACAGTGCATGCATAAGCAAATGCTTCATACATGTCTGAACAAAGGGTGGAGAGGCCTTATTTTAGTGTGAAAAAAATCATGGGAAACAGAACAATGAGAGGCTACAATTTTCACTGATATTCTTTTCAGTGTACCCTAAAAGAAAAGAGGCTACAAGAGAATATGAAAAACAGCTTGCGACTTCTCACAGACAAGTGGTAAAATTTTATTGTTCTGGCTGTTCCCAGAGACTGCATTAATTTTTACACCCAGAGATATCATCCTTTGTACTGTGCACAGCTCCCAGCACTCAGCTGCTGTATAATAACCAGACACAATGCTGGGTCCAGCAGCACTGGAATGGGCTCTCCAGTAGGCTCTGCCAAAGGTTTACTGCATGCCTGGCAAACAGCATCCCTCCCACAGGGATGATGTCCTCTCCCAGCTGCAGTGGCTTTAACTCCCCAGTGCACCCAGTGATGCCATAAAGAACATGGGGGGAGTTATTATTTCTGCTGGTATTGTGGCCCAACCACATATTTCTCACCCGCCAAATTTCCTTTCCTGAAAACAGCTCTGCTTTACATTTTTTTTTACTTTAAAGTAAAATGGAAAAGATTATGTAAAGCTTTAAAAGCACTCCTTACATTTCTACACTTCTCCCCCCTTTTCTTACACAGCACACTTGCTCTATTGAGAAATGCAGGTGTGAAATTATTGGAAGCACTGTGGAATTCACCCTTCCCCAGCTCCCTGCCAGACACAGCCAGCCAGCAGCTGACTGACCATACCGACTGTGCAGGTCTCAGGGCAGAAAAGAACCTCCAGCAGCCAGAATTTCAGTGCTGGACAGTCCAGGCTCAGCCTCATGATGTGTCTTTGAGCCCTCACTCAGCCCTTTGGGCTTCCCTTCCCTGGTGATGAAGTTTGGAGACATCCCTCCAGCAGCACCACGTTCCCTTCTGCAACACACAATCCACTCTTCTGAAAGCTGGACCAGATGCTGAAGAAGGCTGCTCATGGGAAGGCCCTGATCATACATATTTGTCATTGTATTTCCAGTAATTTGGGTAAATCCAAGTAAATATCACAAGATGTGACAGTGTTCACAGGCTGGCCAGGCTTGGACACTAACTTGCTCCAGAACTACAAAGTTGATTTATTAACTTTCTACAGCTCTTGTCCTGGTTCTGGCTGGGGTAAGTAATTTTCTTCCCAGCACTGGTACAGTGCCCTGTCTGGACTAAGGATGAGAATAATGTTGAGAACACACTGATGGTTTGGTTGTTGCTGAGCAGCTCTCACACTCAGGGACCTGTCAGCTCCTCGTGCTGCCCTGCCAGGGGGATACTGGGGGCACAAGGAGCTGGGGGGAGACAGCTGACCCCAGCTGACCAAAGAGATATTCCAGACCAAATACTCAGTGTGTAAATTGTGGGGAAAGCTGGCCAGGAGCCACTCAGGAGCTGGCTGCACACTGGTCAGTCAGTGGTGAGCAAGTGTTTTTCATTTGCATCACTTGACATTCTTATTTTTCTCTCTTTTCCTTATTTTCTCTTTCATTATTCCCATTATATTTAAATTACTAAACTCCTCCTACCTCAACCCATAAATTATCTCAATCCTCAGTTCTGCCCTTCTGATTCTCTCCCCCACCCCACAGCAAGGGCTAAGCAAGAGCTGTGTGGGGCTTGGTTGCCTGTTGGGAATAATCCACAACATTCCTGCACCCCCTTTTTCCTGCCTTTTCCCAGGAAGCAGATGGGAGCACCACCAACAGCCTCTGGCTGAGCAGCAGGTGCCAGAGCTCCTTTCTGAGAAAATGTCATTGAAAAGCAGTTGGGGCAATAAAACCCATTTTCTGGAATATTCACTGAAATAGAGGTGTACTCACAAACACCCTTGGTGCACAAATATCACAGGAAGCCAACTGCTGCCATGAAATGATGTTGCTCAGTAATGCACATAATCCAATTGAATAGCAGAAACAGTGCTGCAGGTATAAACACTAATGAATGCATGGAGATTCACTTATAAATGCAGAGCACACAAAACAACTGATGCTTTGATCACCTTATTTGTGATGGTGATTAAAAGCCCCCTAAAAATATATGTAATTTTAGACTTTTATAAGCATCTAGTAAAAATATTATTCCACCTAATACACTGTCATGTTGGGTTCTTCCCTTTGCTAAAGTTCTGACAGTATCAGTGTTTTACCTTCATGAAAGCCAAAAATTTCAACATACTCATGCTACCTTTCAAAGAGCAATCTTAAAAAAAATTAATATTATAACGTGAAATACAAATTATATTAATATTATATCTATAAAATAATACAAAATACTAGTTTCAGTATCTTAAATTTACAGAGCAGTTCAATATTCAAGTGTTTACCAAACTCTGATTTTTTGATGTGCCTTTTTTATGTTTAAATGGAACAACGGCTGTGGAAGCTGCACCACGGGAACGGTAGCAATCCAAAGATGACATAATGGCTTAAAATCCTCAAAAGCTGTAAATCACAGCCACCTCTGGATGTCAGGTCACCCAGTGCTCTGCAGAGCAGAGAGAGGAGAGGAGACCAACACTAAGGTTCTAAGTGCAACCATTTTCTTTATTAAACACAGAATTTTACATTTTACTGATTTTCTACTGATTTTCTACTTCCATGCTTTTCTACTGCCAGACTCCTCACCCTCCCACCTTTCACACCCCTTATTTTTTAATTTTTTTTTCTCCTGGATTGCAAACCTTGTGTTTGTCTTTAATATGTCATCATCCAACCTGTCTCACAGTTCATTTACAACTTTTCTATACTTATAATATTTTTTTTTTAGGTTGGGGTTTGGGATTTTTTTTTTTGTATTTTTAAGACATAGCTTTACCAGTTTACTGCCAATTATGCTGCCATTTTTTCACTAATAAAGCAGTGAGAAAAGCCTGGATCAGGTCAGAAAGCCCCTCTTATTAGGCACAGATATGGCTTTTGACACATGCCAATTGCCATTAACAAGGCAACAGGCTTTTGTTTGCATCTTCAGACATCTCCTGCAAATTCCTTCTTGCACTTCCACAAGTAGGATAGAGCACAAATTAGAAGGCATGATTAAAAATTGTAATAACAGAACTGAAACAATATCCTGTTCATCACTCATCAAAAGAAAGAGAAATAACTGCCTTGGGGCTATAATAAGACAGAAAGTGGGACAGGGAGACCAGTCCTCCCCAGCAGACTCTGCAGGAAGCATTCCAAACATGACAAATTCACTGTTCACCCAGCAGATGAAGTAATGACACCAGTATTTGTCCATAAAACGTAATTTAGCCAGGCTACTCCAATGAAATCAGAAGCTTTAATGCTATAAAACTACAGGGTTGGAATATTTTTACCTTATTAAGGAAGGGGGGCAGGGGGAACCCCATAAGCTTTCGTTTTCCCTGAGCTGAAGCATCACAGTGTGGGCTTTGTTTTCAGGAGCAAACCACACTGCCCCCAGCACTAAACAATTTGCGTAATTCCTCCTGCGATGCGCACACCCTGCCAAAAGCCTGGTGCCAGGTGTAAAGTCCACACTCTGGGCTTATCAGCACATTAAATAAAATCATCTTCCCTCTCAGCCTCAGCAGATACCTGAGGGCAGGCATCAGCCTGGATTCCTTCGTGCTTTCTGGCCCTGCCTCATCTTGTCCCGCGCCGCCGGGGTGAAGACATCAAGCCAAAGCTTGTCCTCGTAAAGAGCCAGTCAACAACTACAAGAACATCTGCCAGAAACTCAAGTTTAGGCTTGGTTGTAATACCTGCCCGTAACTCCTGCCAGACATTTATGATGCAACACCCAAGGCATGTTATTGAGTTGGTGTCAACTCCTTTGTCGTACATAACCCGAGTCCTAAAAACAATTCTTTGGAAATTAAGGGAAGAACTGTACTTGAGTCCCACTAATTCTGAACTTCATTTCAGTAAGTCTCAGCAGAAAGCAAACAATCCGTATGTTTTGATGAATCCGAGAGTGACAAAATGGAAAAGTATCTTTAAAAAAAAATAAAATATGTGCTCATGCCATGTTCACAGCTAGAGACTGCGAGAGCACAAAAATAAAAGTTGACTAGAAACAAAAGCAGAAGTTTTTCCTTCTGTCTAAATGAAGGGAAACATAAACAGTGAAGTACCAATAGCAAAATGTCGATTCCATTTTCAAAAGATTTTTAACAGTGTGCTGTAAAAAGCAAGAATAAAATGTATCCTATAGCACTCTAAAACCACCAAGAGTTCAGAATAAAAGTGTTTTTCTGCCATCAGTAAAATCACTCATACATGAGATTTCTGAGGCACAAGCTTTAAACTGAGAGTCATTTAAAATGCTTTCTGGATGAGAAGTTACTCTCACACTGGTTTTATATGAAAATATGAATTACTGTTAAGGGACAGCTGCGTGGTGCTCTGCCACCCCTGGAGCTCACTCCTTAGCAAAGAGAGCCAAAGGCAAGGCTATCAGGCAAATTAGGAGCTGCTCAAAGTACTGCTAACCTGGCTGCAAAAGGGCTGCTTCTGAAAAAATCTGTATTTGCAACATATTCGTTTTTATAGCAAACAGCAGGGTCGTCATATATTCTTTGTGGAGGTGTTGTGCTATAGCAGCTGCTTATAAATCCCAGTAAATGAGGTAATGGGGCAAACTTCACCTGAAATCAAACCATCTTTTGTCTCCCTGGATGACAATATTAAATAGGGCAGAAACTGCTACCTGGACCAGGACTGCTCAAGGAGTAACCTTCTTTTCTTTTGCTGTTAAAACCCAAATTCAATTAGTTCCTCCACACTCAAGCAGAACTGCTGCTGCTGAAATTGTACTCCAGCAATAATTGCCATCCAAGAGTGATCTAATTATATACAAGTCTCAGTGGCTGCATTCCCACGTTGCTTCCTGCAACCCGGATTCACTACAATACAACTCATAAGTGAAATCCACATCGTTTTCATTCCTTCTCCCTTAAGATTGCAAGGCTTTATACATGTGTAATGAGAATGGAGTTAGTCTATTAGTAAGCTTACCATAAAAACTCAAGTTTCTACCTGCTGTTAAATACAAAGGAGGAGAAAAGGCACTTCAGCTGCATGTAAAAAAACAGCTGATGGGCTAAACTGTACAAGGGAAAGAACATTCTTTTAATTAAGGTACTGGATTAGGATTCAAAGACCAGCTTTGCTTCTTGGCTCTGCCACCAGCTTCCTGTGTGACCCAGGGCAAGAAATTTCATCACTCCACAGAGCTCGGGTTTTCATCTCTAAAATGGACAGTGACATTTCCCTCTCCTGGCCTTGCTATATTTCTGTTGTAAGCAATTACTGTGTGCTGGCATGTTGCCCTGGACAGTAAGTATCCAATATTAATTGAAGCCTCTGGGTACTACTCTAATAAAAAGCTAAAATTGACTCGTCTCCCTTTCACAGCATCCTGGTGGAGTTTTTTGTCACCACCATTTGCCACTACTGCAACCTAAGACATCTGAGCAAAGCCCTGCTTCAATCCCCACTTGGAAATGGAGAAGGAAGGAAAAGGCCATTGACTGGGATATCCCAAACATTCAAAGAATAACTTTGTCCAGCACAGAACATCCTGGCCAACTTGAATGGGCCATTCCCTGCTAACACAGTCGCTGTGCACAAGAATCCTGAGCAATAGAGAGGCTGCCAATGACTTGCTGCTTCTTTTTTCTTCCATATTTTCTACTCCCACTGTGAAAAAAAAACACCTCAGTGCAAGGTTTTTGCCAGGTCTGTAAATCTGAACAAGACCATCTGAGCTGACTCTTAAGAGTTCTTGCAAGTAATTACAAGGTAAAAATGAGAATACTTCACACCTACATTCTGACTGAAAACCTCTCAGCCCTGCTGGCTCCAGGCTTTTAATTGTCAAAAGAGTTCAAGGTTTGGAAAGTTATTGGCATATTCCTAACTAGCATTGTGTCACTATTTGGCATGATTTTTGCTGGGATACCTCCCAACTCTGTGACATAATCAGAGGGTTCTCTACATTACACCATATAGTCAGATGCTCATGTTAGTGTAATATGTAACCATGTTTAATACCATTTGCTATTACTTACACTTAATCAGCTCTGGAACCAGTTAAACCATATAGGAAAAGTAATTTCAGAGGCTTTCAACTGACAGTTTTCTACACAGAACATGACCTAAAATTATGACCTGAAGTTTGTAAGATGCGGTCTACGTACACAATTGCCTCTAAACAAACATTCATAACTCCCGACAGCCCTGTGGGAACTGAAAATTCATATGAAAACAGAAAAAAGGGCATAAAGTTAACTCTGTAGAACTGTCTCAACTAGAAAAACTGTCAGAGTTTCCCCTTCTGGCCAGCCTTAATTTACTGCTTCAGCAATTTTATGCTCCACAATTACTGCAAGCCTCCAGCCACACAGGAATGGCTGAGCACTCCAACATCAACCCCCCTTTAGGTGAAAATCCCAATCTCTTGAGAGATTCACACTCAAAATCAACCAAAGGTGCACATTCCCATGCACAGGTTTTCAAACAGACTCACAATTATGCCCTCAAACTCATCAAATGAAATGAAAAAAAAAAAAAGAGTGGTAAAATTACTAAATATGCAGGACTCCAAAACACAGGTTGTGACTTGCAAAAGTAATATTTGGACTTCTGGTTTCATTTCTTACAGGACACAAGCAGGGTCCTCTGGGTGCCATCAGCTGGGTACCCAGCACCCCAAACCTCTCATCGCTTCTGAAAACCTCATTATTTACTTTTCTGCCTCTCTATAGGAAAGGACTAGACATTTAAATAAATGACATAATCCTTACTACCATTCCATTCATTCATGCAGGTCACTGTAATTTACTGCCAGGAAAAATAAACTTCTGCAAATATTCCTCAATGCAAGACATTCAAAAGGCTCAAAGTAGGAGAGGAGGTGAGAGGGCTTCTGACAAATATTTGCTCAAGTGACCGCATCATCCATGAACACATTTGCTAGGAAAAAAAAAAATGGGTGAAGAAATTTATGGTCAACATGAAACACGCCAGGCTGGGACAGGAAAACGAAGAGGGGGTAGAGAAGGGGAATTTTTAACCAGTTTCATTTCAGCAAGGAAAGGTTGTGAGTCAGGCCTAGAGCCTGGCAAGCCCCTGCAGGAGCCCTGGGTGAGGTGGCCAGCAGAGAACCACAGCATGAAGAACACAGCTCACTACAACCACCAACAACCATCCCCGGCTGCTGCTGCTCCCTCCATAAACTTTGTTTAAACAAGTGTTTGAACAAAAACGACTTTGCCAGCCACCCAGCTCACCTCAACCACACCCAGAGCTCACTCTGTGACAAAATATCGCCTAGGCTAGGAAAATCCTCGCTGCTTTCAGTGTTGACTGCCCAAACTCAACTACAGGTGAGCTGCGTGGTTCGTGGGCTCTGAAGGCTTAAAAGCACGAGGGCTGGTGGTGGGGCTTTAGTCTGGTGGCATTCTCATCACAAAGGGATCTCTCTCCTCCTCTGCTCCACAAAGGCTAGCTCTCCTTGGCATTTTCACAGGGAATGTCTTCCTTCTGTGCTGCCCAAAAGCTGGCACTTGTTTTCTCTTGGATTTGGGTGTTTCCACAGATTTAGGTGGTCTCAGACAAAACAAGGCACTACTTTTAGAAACCATCCAAAACAAT
This sequence comes from Pseudopodoces humilis, assembly GCF_049639895.1. NCBI lineage: Eukaryota > Metazoa > Chordata > Aves > Passeriformes > Paridae > Pseudopodoces > Pseudopodoces humilis. The sequence continues at coordinate 31,700,410 of NC_142208.1, forward strand.
GCAAGGGATATGTTTTTACTCATGGAAAACCAATCAAGAACCAGGGAAATTAACGTCTTTGTTGCCATTTAAGTCATATAAGCCCACACTTACAGTAAAATAATCCACAAAGAATCTATGGAGTTGGGCTGTCTGTCAAAAATAGCATGCAATAATCAAATTAATTTTTGCTTTCAATAGGGATTGATCAATAGTTCTATTCACAGAGCTTGTAAAGCCCATTCAAGACATACTTCAGAGACCATGGCTCAGATCCCTAAAGGATTCCTATAAGAAAAGCCACACTGGTTATTTTGGACAGCAATGCCTTCAGAGTCAATAAAATTGCTCATACCCATCCAGGCTAATCAGCAAGACTAGAGGTAAACAGAAATTGTTCCTGAGATTTCAAGCTCTAATTTAGCTAACCAATTAAATAAATATCTGTAAGCCATATTAAAGCCAACGGGATTTAGGTATTAATAAGGTAACATTATTAAGCCTGTGTTTAATAGTCTTGTGTAATCACAGCTTTGCTACTACTTAAAAATTCACACAGCTGTTTAGAATTTGTCCTCAGGTAAAACACTTCTTCAGAATTTTTATCACCTGTGTTTTGGGGACTGCTCAGAGCCCACCCAACAGGCTCCAGTCAGATCTCTGTTAGAGTGCTGTGAGTGCAAACTGCCTTTCCTGCAGCTCCAGATCTGCTCTAGCTGCAAAGTCAATATCTGGCTTTTCATTAAAAAAAAATATAAAAATATTCAGCTATAATAACAGGACTCTAAAGGATTGTTTGACAGTTTTCATAACTGCAGTTATTAAAACCTATGTTAGTACAATTGTACAAGTAACAATTAAATTGTAATACTAATGATTAAAATTGCACCAGCATTTATTATTTGGTCGTCATGGTATACTTGTGGGTGGATATTACACCTGGATGTTACACATCTTGCCAAGGCAGGGGCAGATTAATCCTACAGACACGAGTGAGACAGATGAACACATAAAAGTTATGAAGCAATCAGCCATGCAGTGAAATCTTATCTTTAGAGTACCGGGAAATCATCTCCAAAATAAACACGGAACGTATCGGCTCGGTTCTAAATGCTTTAATAGAGAAAGTCATTAGTGAAAAGCACTGTCCTGCCCATGGCAGCTTCACTTACCAACCACATCGAGGTGGTAGGTGTGGTTGATGGAGCCGTACTGGTTCTCCACTATGCACGTGTAGTTCCCCTTGTCCGACGGCACCACGCTCTCCATGATGAGGCTCCAGTGCTGGTTACGGACCTGGGGGATGGAACCAGAGAGGTTGGGATCTTCTCAAGCAGAGTTTTACCCTCTTCCCTTCCAAAAGAACTGTTCCCTGAACGATTAACCTTGTGTAATTCACAGTTGAAAGCCTCTTCTGTGCTCGTTTGATAGTTCTGGACACTGAAATGATTTGTGCTTGGTCCAGGGCAGCACGGCTGCAGCAGTGAAAGCTTTCACACCTTCTGCTGTAAATTTACCTGCTCCAAGCACTGTGGGTGTCAGTGCACACCCAGTCCTCCCAGGCTGACCAGGATGGCACCAGTTAGCAGTAGTTGTCTTACTGGACTTCACTTTTCAATCCACTCTAAAGTGAATGCACACCCTCAGGGTATTCCCCCTCTGTCTCCAAACAGCCACCTGCTAATAACTACCCATCAGCAATACAGGATGGATATGATCCTCTAACATCTAAGTCTCCACCCTTCCTTAAAATTAATTAATAAATATAAAATTAAATATAAAATATATATAAATTAATTATTTATATATATATTTATCTAAAGATAAATAAAGTAGAATATATTTTCTATTTATAAAATAAATATTTTATATTTTAAATAAACAGAAATAATTTTATATTATAAAATATAAATAAAAATTACACAGCTCATGTTCTAGAGAATCTGAGGGGTGATGTTTGGGATTCCTCCCCCAGAACTTCTGCTGCTCTGGGGTACCCCAGTAAAGAAATGAATCCTAGAATCATGCTGCCTCATGAAAAATGCCTGAAAAAAGGCCTCACAGAAACAGAGTGTAAGGATATACACTTGTCTCACAGAATCCCTCTCAGACAGAATGTATTCAAGGTACTGATTCTGTTCCCATTTGAACTCCAAAGGAGGGCTGGCACTGGTCTCACAGAAAATAGGATTCAGCCCAGTACTGGAAGGATACAGAGCCATCCAGTACATACATATATTTCCTGTATCAGAAGTTGGCTCCCAAAATGACCTTCTGCTGGCTATGGACTAATTCCTTGTTTTAGCATTACATCTTTGACAAAGTGCTCAGAAAGCTTAACATTCTCTGTAGCTGCAAGGTACAATTCTTCAACTGCAAAGTACATATTTCAGCAAATGGAATAAAACACAGTCTGGTACAGTCATTTTAATCAGCCAAATGGAAAGCAGTAACTCAGTGCTGTGCACCAGAAAAATTTATGGACCATTCAGTGACACTTCCAGTAACCATACATTCTTAAAACATCATTACAACTATAGTTATGAAATCCTGCATCGTGCCTGACTATTTTGTAGTTCCTTATCCAGCAAGAAAAGCTGCACAGGGCCACATCCCAATGCCAAGAGCACTTGCTGGAGGTAAAAATGTCTTTGGTTCAAAGCTTGGAAGAGAAGTTCTCTCTATAGGCAGCTCCTGGCTTTCCTAGTTCCCCCAGCTAGTAATTATCTCAATAGCTGGATATGTGTATTATTGCCCAGTTGTGGACTAATAATATTAGCTAATGACTGGCCATGTGGGCTTTGAAAAGCAAAGTGTGGGCAAGACTCCAGCAGCAGGAGAAGATGCTAAGCTAACGTCAGAGAAATGTGTGAAACAGCCTCAAAATCTGCAGCCCAAACTTAAGGCTTCTCTCCTCAGCGCCTGGTGTTGATGGTCAAACAATTATACTGATTTCATCAAAATCAATATAATTGATTTTTCTCCACACTGTGAAGAGCTAAGGAATAAGTTTATAGAACTAGAAAGAGTTTATCAGTGTTATTTCAACATCTCTTTCTTCTGCTAAACAACTCTGAAAGTCAAAATTTGGGTCAGGAAGAACCGCTGTCATAAACTGTTGGTAAACTACAAATGCAACAGCTACACATTTTGAGTATTTTACTTCTTTGTGATTTATTTTGAAGGACACTTGGTCAAAGTGACCTGAACTTTCTGCCATTACAAGTCAAAACACTCTTCTCGGAATCAGAGCAAGAGTTTTTAACCAATCTGACCGTAAAAACAGGAAGAGCAGATCATAGTTCCACAAAAGTTAAAACAAAAATTGTAAACAAGCTTCAGGTAATTAATTTGACAGGAAAACACAAGAAATTGTTTATTTTCATTAAGAAAACATAACTAACTTAGAGCCACAAGTAGATATACTGGATCAAAAAGTATTTGTGCAATTTCCCTTCTTGTAACTGCATGGACAGAGATAATATCTTTATAACAAAACAACAGCTTAAGCCACTTTGATTTAAGCTAAACAACTGTTGTAGAGGTCCAAAGCAGTTATGACACATTGTCAGACAAATGGATTTATGTAAGGGATCTGGATCCAACGAGATTGTTGGCTCAGTGCTTTGTGGCTACAAGTGCAGCATTGCGAAGACCAGGAAAAACCCCCTTTGCTGGGAATGAGCAGCCTCTTCTCTCACTGAAGATTTCCAAACTCAACATTTCATTCCCAGACATGCAACAGTCCAGCCACATCCCTGCACCCACACAGCTTGAAACACAGGCTTTGGTAATGTGGCCTTTTTAAATGAAATGCCACATCCCTTAGTCCAGCTTTTTTTCCAGACTTGTTATGGACTCTTCTAGCAAATCACTGACAGCTTCTCCGGGGGGGAAATCTTCTCCATCAAGTTTTTAATCATTCTTCCAAACAATCTCTCCAAAAGATTCAATTTTAAAACTGAATTATCAGTACCAAATGCATACAAACTGCACCCTTAAGTTGTAGCTTGGAGGTGGGAAACACTGGAATCAAAATGCCAAGACATATTGGTCAGGGAACTGGGAAAGGGCAAGGAATTTTTCATAGAAACTTTTTGCTTTTGGAATATCCTGTAAAGAGCAGTGGACAGTTCTGTTCAGTCTTAAAATGTGTGTCTTCACTGAAGAGGCAACATCATGAAAAGTTGTCACTTAGCTAAAAATGGATCCATTTTAAACTAAACTCAAAGGAAAGAAGGATTAGAAACCAAAGTACAATTCTCCACAAAATTGTTCAGACAATTTTGCAGCAGAGTTTCAGCACATTTCAGACAGCAGTACAGTGGTACAGCTCAGATAAAGAGAACAAACACAGAACACCCATGGCAAAGGCCAGAGGCTTGTGCAGTTGTTCCTATAATCAGAAATTTTCAAAAATCAGGTAAATACTCTGTATTTACCTGGCTGGATTTAAATGTGTTTAAGACAACTGCAGTGATGAAGCTTATCCAAATGCATAGGTGAAAACACACACGTGTTAATGCTTAAACAGTAACAGCTGATAGAACTGAATTTGCTTTCTGGGTGGTGTACAGGAAAGAAAAGGCTCCTGTGGTCTCAGAGAGGATTTAGATTATCAACTCAAAGAAAACAGAAAATGCCTCTAAAGACACAAACAAGAGTTATCATCACTTCAAAAAATCTGACTAAAAAGGATTTAGATATTCAACAACTGGTCCTGTTCTCTTTATTTTAAGGAGGTTGGGTATATCTTGAAAGATGATAGAAGGATCAGTTTTGAAACTCACCACCCAGAATTAGTCACAGTGCAGGAATTACGCCCTGGAAGCTATCTTGGCCAGCACATACACCCTCCTGCTAGCCTGCCTGACTGCAAATTGACTCAAGACATTCCCCAGTCCAGGGACAAAGTGCTACAGGCCACTATCTGATTTAGATAAAAACAATACACCAAGGCATTTCTCAGCTCTTAGCAGGAAAGAGGTGGCTGAAGGATTACTGGGAAGCTTCAGGTTTTCTTTCCCTTCCCTTTGTCCCTTAAGGCTTCAGGGGATGATTGTCTCTTCTGTCAGATATGGCCAGGTTTGGTTCCAGCTATTCTATCCCAAAGTATTGTGAATATCTCCAGGGAGAATGCCCTGCACAGAGCAACACCCAGACTCAAGACAAGCTGATGTGCAAGATTTACCATGAGCTGCTGTGACGCCTGGTTGAGCACAGGCCAGCACTGATAGACTCAGACCCTCCTGAGGATTCCTTCATTTAAAGTTCATTGCAATAGTGGTGTGGAGAAAATGTAATTCTCTCCCTGTTCTAGGATAATTTTGCATGAGCTCACAGAGACTCCATCCTGCCCCTCTAACAGGCTGAGGAGACAGGTTCCCAAAGCTCTGGAGTCCTCACTATTTAACACCCATTCACTGGGAACAAGCTTCTATCTTCAAAGATGATTATTCAAAATGACACAAAATAGAATATACATGGATTTGGTAGATTTGACAATGGTAAGTAAATCCTACAACAAAATTTAAAATTTAACCTATTTCTGAGCAACAAGAAACTCTGAAATCCTCAGCTGTGTCCCCTCTTTTTTTTCTCTGGACTAAAGAGATATAAGAAGTTAAGATTTAGAATTAGACTTAGACTTCACATATCCAGCTGGCTTTAGGAACAGGCATCTGTAACTCCTTCCCAGACTACATACATACCTAGGGAATTGCATACATTTAATACACATGACCAAAAATTTAATTTGTGCCACTTAATGGGCACAGCTCTAAATGATCTCACCCAGCTCCCTAACACAGACCTGCAGTGCCAGCACAGAGCCCCACACCAGCTGATTTACCCCACCAAGGATCCCCCTCCCAAAGAAGACACCAGGTATCTCCATCCTGTCTCTCTAGACACACATTTTCCTTCATGGCCTTCAAAAGTGGTATCTTCATTTCCCCTTCATCAGATGCAAAGCATTCAAAATAACAGCCTGGTAACTACCAGAATAGTTACTATTATTTTCCAAGACAGGATTAGTTTGGTTGAGGGTTTTTTTTTCCTTAATTGGCACTTCTTTGGTTTTTAAAAAAGCACTGAGAAGGGCAAAAACCACTGAATTGGAGCCAATTCGTTAACAGTCCACAGCCTTATGAAAGGCAGAAGGTGTTGCCAGGTGTACACTCATAAGCAACAGAAATTTATGGTGTAAGCAAACATAGATGGAAAAGTCTACTTAGATAATTAGTGCTCATGCGGGGAGGCTTTCTGGGCTCTGCTCTCTGCTAACACAAATGTTGGAAAAATTGACACTTTCTGCAGTAAACCCAGCTAGAGAGGGAAGGAGGCTGAGGCTTGTCCTCTGCGCTGGAAAACAGATTTTTTTGCACCAAGCAGGACCTGAATCGACAGCTGACAAAGCAATGGCCCAAGCAAGGCAGCCCCCCAAAAACACAACCATGGGGGCAAGGCAGGGGTGTGGGACTGGGGGGCAGCCTCAGGACTCAGAACTGAGCTCTGCCTAGCAAAGACAGCTAACCTGTGTCTAACCACCATGGCAAACTGCTCAGAGCAGCTCAGCACAAGCTCCAGGCTGGGGATTCCAGCCCTGACACAAGGTGACTGCCTCAGAAACTTCTCCTCTTCGGGGAGGAGTCGGGGGCGTGAGGAAACCGCTGAGAGACGACCCACACAAGAGCTGAAAGGAAGTCAGAAATGGCAATGCTTGAACAGCAATTTGCCATCCAAGTCACGCATTCCCAGTTCCTCGGAGGAGGGGGATCAGATGACCGAATCCTGACTTCTGACCTGACCTAGGCAGATACTGGGAGGTTAAAGGTCCGTGCACCAACACACAGAGCGAGCTGGCCTCCCTAAAACTCTCTCTTAATCAGTAACCACCAACTCAGAACAACACATCTAATCTGAAGCTACTTAAAATTCAAACAAACCCTTCCAAGTAATTGCTGTTACTTTCCCTCAAATTCTTCTTCCCATTTCAGTTTCACAGGCCATAAACTCTATAGAAAATAGTAACTTTTGACTTCCAGGGCTTCCTTTATTAAACTGCCTTACACTCACCAAAGCGGATGGTCATGTTTTTAGCAATGCAGCCAAAAATGAATAGAGCAAAACAGTCTTAATCTGCTTTGCTAAGTCAGTCTTTGGTTTTCCAAATACGCCTCTATAAATAATCCTTAGCTGTACAGCTAGGCTAGAAGCTTAGCTTGAATTTCAGAAAAAAAAAAATAAATATAGAATTAGTGCACAGTAACCGCCAAAGAAACCACCCACCCTTCCCCAGAAGAAAACAACCACCTCTTTTTGCTTCCACATTTGATCCAAAGCCATTAAAAGATTTTCTGTTGACTTCAGCAAGTTTCTGGTGGGTTTTTGGTTTTGATTTTTTTGAGGGGGAGGAGGGTTGGCTTTGGGTTGTTTGTTTTGGGGTTTTTTTGGGTTTTTTTTTACAGCTTTGGTCAAGAAGAGAAATTACAAAATGCCATCGTGAGCCCTCACCTTGTACCCGCCGATGCGATGCTCCTGCTTGAACTCCTTCCCGTTTTTCAGCCACCGCATGGTCGGCGTTGGGTTCCCCATGGCCGGGCAGCGGAACTTGACGGTGTTGGCGGCCGGCACGGCGTGGAGCCTCTTCTCCATTTTGTCCGTGTGTGTCCAGTAAGGCGCCCCTGTTCCAAAGGGACACATCCAGAAACATCAGCACCTGGAAACTGAGCTCCCTCTGCAGCCCCTGGCAGCGGCGCAAAGAGCCGCACGAACGCGATTTAAGCGCGGTTTAAAGAGTGCGCGACTGGAGATCACATGCTGCAAGCGTCAGCCAGGGTTTTGCAAACGGCTCGGTCTGCTGCTCCGGGTATTTAATTTGAGACAAAATTCCAATAATTAACCACAGACAACCTTTGTTTTGCGTATGTCAATAAGACAGGGTTTTTATCAGGCCCTTTTGACCTCGAGCTGAGTTACTGTGATGGTTTAAACTCAGAATTTTTGTGAAGCCAGACAGAGCAAGACAGAAGATGCTTGGAAACATCAGCCTTTCCCTTTCCCCTTCTGTGAGAAGGGGGATAAAAGCACCCATCTGTCTGACAGCACGCTAAAGCCCACTGTGAGCGATGCCAAGGTGAACTGCGCTGCTACTGCCACAGGAAATGTATTTACGGACGGAACATACTTCTGAAATCTTAACCCAAGCAGAGGAAAGCGAATGAGTAAATGTGGATCAGCAAAAAACATCAATCATTTTGGAGGCCTTTCCCACACCAATGAGCCTCTTGAAGCCCAAAGCGTCAGGAACATCCAAAAACATGGCATAAAATGAGAGTGCCTCTCTCTCAACCCTCATTTTCTGAGGTGATCACTTTTCCCAGACCCTGACATGGCTCTCCTGGCTCTCACTCACTCTTTGCCGTGTCCTGGCCCAGCCTGTGCCCACATGAACATCATTAGAAGCACATTTGTCATGTACCAGTAGAGGAAACACAGCAGAACAAAATTTACAACTACCCATATGTTTTTATCCTCACAGAGTTAAACTTGGATACCCAGACCCAAAGACAAAGTTATCCTGTGCTCTGGATCCTTGCACCACTTCATCTACATTTCTCAACATCTTTATGGCATTGCTTCAGTCGTCTCACTATAACAGTTTTTTTAAAAAAGTTAAAGATTCAAGATCTGTTTAATAGTAGGAAACATTAATTTCTTTTACAATGGAGTTTTCCTGAAGCAAATCAGATTAGCGTGGAATTTTTAGGACTAGAGGGGTCCAGAAAAATAACTCCATTTCTCTGAGCCCTGTTTCATTTCCTTCATTAGCAGGCCAACACTCCACTATAAATAAACTCTTCCGTTCCTCAAATATTTATAGCAGTTCTTACAATCAGTGCAAGCTCACAAATCCTGCTACCCCCCTCTCTAAATAAAAATACAGCTGGACAGAAAATACAGGAATAAATCCTTTAACAAAGTCTCTCTCAGTATAAAGAAAACATTCTAAAAGCAAGTCCTATAATGATGCTATGAACGATAAGTGTTTGGGTTTGGTGTTTTTTTTTTTTTTGCCCGAAGTGGCAATTAGTGTTAAAATTAATGAAGTAGAAAAGCAAAGCAAATTTGTGCATGTAATCAAAATAGAAAATCAAGTAACTATTGAAAATTTAACTGCAACACTAAGAAATTGTTACGCAGACTAAAGTGAATTAGGGATGCAAGGGAAATCGCTGTTAACATTATTTGCTAAAAGCAGGATCACATTAAAGCAACAGAAGACTTTAAACAAAGCCAAGCAGAGGAATTAACTGCTACACGCAAAGGCCAAATTACATTACAAGTACACCAGGCAAAGGCAGAATTACATGCTGGTACTGAGGGATTAAAAAGCTGTTTTCCCTGGACTGCTAAAAAATCTTCCACAAGGCAACCACTGCTGGGCCCTACTCGCAGCTCCCACAAAGTCAAAGCAAACTGGGGCAGGTCAAAGGCAACCAGCCATCCAAACCAGTTGTCTCAGCACCCCAGCCAGGGCAGGGTGCTCACTTTATCCAAGTGGGTACTGCCAATCCAGCAACTCTGCAGCCAGCACGGTCACTTCTCATCACATCCAGCACATGAACCTTTCTCACAGGGGCTGGAAGGGTCAGGCTCTGGGAAGCTCCCATCAGGCTGCAGACTGGGACCAGGGCACTGGAGTTGGTCAGGATGCAGCCACCAGCAGCTCCCCAAATAAAGCCAGGTTTGTACTGCATTATAGTGCATCCCATCCTCAGGTTTTCTCGAAAATAAGTATCCTTTCCATCAATAATCTGCTCCTGGAGAAGCTCCAATACAACAAATGCACAGAGGGAAACCTCTGACAGAGATGGGTGCAGAAAAGAGGCCAGTGAGATGCAGGCAGGAATGAAGAGAAGCAGCTCAGTTCTGTCCCACAGAAGGGGAAAGAAAAGGAACTACCCAAAATGGGAGAAAGGTCTGTTTGGAAAGCTTCCCCTCACACAACCCTCAGCATAACCTGAAATGCTCCTAAATTACAGGTCAGCTCGGAGAAAAACATGCAGACATCACATACGGAAAACACCATCTGAAAATGCTTCAAGACATTCTACATTGTTGATTGTTGGCAGCTCCTCAGCATGTTCAAGGAAAAGAGGAAAAGGCAGCAACATCCACAGACCATCACACTTGCCCTCAAATTGTGCTTTCACCCAGCGATTGATCTGATTAACACACACCATTCTTCTTTATTGATTAAATCATCATAATCTAAAACCTTTCAGTGCTTCTATTTGTCTTGAGAGGAAAACCACCGAGCTTCGCTAAAACCCATAATGAACATAGTTAATGAGTAGGTACCACCAGGTGCTGACTGCTCCCACGGGCCGTGTCCATCACATCCCATCACTGCTACCAGGACAGGTGGAAATAGGTGGCAGCACTGCTAAAAGTTCACAGTAACCACAGGGCAGACTCCAGCATGAAGCAGTAAGGAGCAGCAGGGGAACGGGTGGGAATTCCTGATTGCTTTTAGAGTTCTCATTAGTGAAGAAAATATCCTGCTGACCCACACTGCACAGACATTACATCTAATCAGCCAAATCTCCTGCATGTGAAATTGAAATTAGGAAGCCCAGGGGACCACTTCACTTCAGGACTCTTCAGTTTTTATTTGGACTTATCTAATACAAAGAAATACGAAAGCAGTCAACTCCAAGCCTGCCTGACAAGCACCTCAAGCAGGCAATAGAGCACCATAAGTGACCACATCAAACCCCTCCAAGGTTTTCAGTGCTATTGTATTTGACCTTTAATTAAAAAACACTTCTAGGCAACATCCAATTTTTGCTGCTCCCCTGAGTGGGTTTCCACTCTACAGGATTTGATGAATTTGAACCTTGCTTCATCCTTTCTGAAACTCTTCAAGGCATGAAAGGAACAGCATGTGGATTACATTTAGATACTTTTTGTTCTTGGTGCCAATTTACCATTGCTTGGCCCAGAAGAAATTGTTTAAAGGGCGATAAGAAAAAAAAGTCATAAAGCTTCAAGTTGCCTGACCAGAATTCAAGGCAGAGCAGCAGCATCTTCAGTACTACCCACAGGTCTACAGAATAAATTTGCTGGTGGACTTGATTTCAACCACCACAACAGCTGCTGCCTGGCCAGCATCAGGTCATGATTATAGAAATCCCTCAAATTAGGGCTAACTCTCAAAATCACAGTGAGGACAAGGCAGTAAGTGTCAGCAATGTCTTTTCCACTGCTGCCAGAATGATGCTCAGCACCTAAGTTTGTAAAAGCAAGTCCTTGGAGATGACCCTCCAAGAACCAAGCTAAGGCACATCTTTAGGGTAACAAAGGGGAAAACTCAAGTTGCCAAAAAAGCCATTTCGTAGAGAAAAGGGACTGCTTTGCAGTGGAACCAATCCTGCACCTTCCCCATGAGCACTAATCCATTCAACAAAAGCTGGAAGTAATAAAAAGCCATTCAGGATGCAGTCTGGAACAAATCTACCATAGTGTTTTTTCAGGCAGTTAAAGTATCTGTCAAGCTAAAGGGACAGCAAAGACAGAGTGAAATCTCCTCTGCGAGCCTCTTACCAAAAAATACACCCAGGGCCAGTGGTGAAATGCACGTGGGTACACACCAGTGCCCTGCTCTCCCATGGAGGAGCTGCTCCTCACATCTACAGTCACCTACAGCCTCCACTGACTTCAAGAGCAATTGTGTTTTCTGGGCAGCCTTGAAAATTACACTAGATTCCCCCAACAGCCTCTCCACCTGCATTTGGAAGTATTTGGCCTCTGAAATATGTATTTGTAACAGAGGCAAAGAAAATAAAACAGATTAAAAGAATGCTTAGCAGTGTAAATAAAACAGCTCTAAAAGGTTTGGTTTAGTTTTAAGTATGCAGGAATGAGAATGCCAAGGTTCAGCTTCCTGTTGAAGGCACTACAGCCATTTCCTGCCTCATCTCATCATAATTAACGTGGCAAAACAGCTGGACTTTATCAGAATTGTTTCATCAAAAAGCAACAACCTTTGAAGACTATGGTCTTTTGTTTCCATCAGTAAAGGCATAACCAGGCCAATTGCCATTGCTTATCCTTAATGATCACAGCTGTAATTTGTATGTAAATTATCAGTTAAATCATTTGAGATCTGCAAAGCTCAAACCATGATTGAGGAAACACTTAAAAGACTTCTGTAAAAGACCCAGCAGCCAGGAACTCTAGTGAGGTCATGGACTTCCCCAGGGTCAACATCCCATAGGCAGGGAAGGTAAAGGGCATTTGGCCATTGTGCACCACAGCACACACAGACACAGCTCCCGGTTCACTCTCCCACCTGCCTTGTAACCCAGTATCTTCAGTTGGATGTGGCCTCTTGGGTGCCACAGAAAATCTGAAAGAAGGCTTACAAGGCACTAGACACACCACACCGAGTCCCACCCCTGGCTTTCACACATATCTCATCTTGCCAAATCACAACCCTCTTTCAGCAGCCTTGTATTAATCCAAGGGAGTTACTGTGATGCAGCTTTTCACTGAACACAGAATACTTGGAGGGAGAGGGTGCCATGACCCTTCAGTCATTGTCCTGCTTCCAGCCCAGACCCCAGGAGGCCGTGCTGCTCCCTCAGCAGACAGTGAGCACCTTTTAAAGAGCAATCCAACCAGGAGTTGCTTGTGGAACACTGCTCAGGCCCAAATCTGTCCTCTTGCCGTTTCCCTTCCATCTCCACGGCCGCGCTTTCCCCGCCATCCGCGATGTTTAAACGTTCGCGCTTGAGAAACATCTTTCACTCAGAGCAGGGAAAGTGTGCCTGGCCCCTGCTGCAGCACACACCCCTGTCCCAGCAGATGAACACTGTCAAGGGCCTTTCAGCAGCTCCCCAATCAAGATTGATTAACAGTAGCTTAAAATGATAGCTCGTTTTACAAGAAGGTCATTAGCGCAACCACTGGGCACCGCTCCCTGTCGCTGGAAGGGCAGGAATCCTTCTGAGGCCATTACAGAACACAGCTGCCTTGAGAGCAAGTCCTTTACTCATTCCAAAAGCCTTTTATGCTCACAATGGATCACCAAAGCCACACTGCAGACCAGAAGCACAACTGCCACCAAAAATATCGCAAGCCGTTTTCTGACGAACGCCGGTAAAGCTTTAAGGAACGGCAAACATCGGAAATGTTTCCTAAAAGGAATTTCTAACCACGGTTCCATTCCAGGGCAGCGCTATCACTGCCTGGATGGGTGGGTTTTGCCTAGACAATCTCTTTTAAAAGCAGCATCCCTTTTCCAAGCTCTCCAATTCTCTTTGTCCCTGCATTCCTCTGTCAGGGCAGCCTCCAGCTGCCTGATCTCAGCCCCTTCCAGAGGCACCTGTGCATCAGCCCAGGGTTAATCACACTAACAGATGGCAGAGGCCAAACAGGCAGCTAGGAACTTATATCACTTTAAATAGCATCTAATGTTTCACAGCTCCAGGCCAGGGGCAGGCACACACAAAAGGCACTGAGCAGGGGAGCTGAGATGAGGCTTGTGCTTTACCACCTGAACAAGTGCTCCAAGCTGCAGAGCAGCTCCTGACTAGGCTGAGCAGCAAATGCACTCCCTGCACTCCCTGCCCGCTGTGGGTGCTGCTCACCAACACCTCCCACAAAGGATTTCTGTGCTCTCCACGTTATTGACTTCACCAGGCACCAGCGACACCAAACCACCAGCACCGAGGGGGTTTTGCAACACTGCACAGGGACATAAGGAGCCAATATGAATTTTACACTTCTTTTTTCCTCTTAGAGAGTGCTCTATTTAGAGCTTATTAATAGCTTTATGAATTCTCTAAAGGGGATGAAGTTTAACGCATTCAGATGGGTTTAAGATTCTTTTAGCCCATTTTCATCACGTATAAGTAATATAAAATGTGGGTTTAGCACTGAATTGCTTTCTTTGCAGCAAACCTTAAGGTCCTTTGCAGACAAAAGAAGTTCATTGTCTCCAAATTCATTCTCCCTGGGGAGATTTCTGCTGAGATTAGGGATTAAAGGACTTTCCTCATTACAACTTATTTTTTTTTTTTTAAATTTTCATACTACCTTTTAACGAAATGAGGTGGATCTTTGTTTCTTGTGTTGAATTTCTGCTCAGGTTCAGGAAAAGTTAGTTCATCTGTGAGAGGCTAAACCAGACAAAGACTGAACTTCGATTCAGGAAGAAAGGAAACTGCAGAAATGCTAGGTAGAAGGGAAAAAAAGAAAGTACAGACCAGAAAAGCACGTTCAAAAGAATATTAGTTTATTTTTTTTTTTTCTTTTCCAAGTTACGAGCCACATGAAACAGAAAACAGAGGAGGACAAAGAGACCACTATTTGACAGTACATGCAGTTAACAATCAAGAAGCTCTGGAGACAGGAGTGCAAAAGAGGGGACATAATTTTCCACGTGGATCTTGCTAGTGGCTTCTGGCAGTTCACTGTTACTTACTCATCTGGTTGCTGTCATTCACAAAGTCCTCAGACCCATCATTGTCATCTTCATCATCCCCAGAGGAAAGAGCATCTGCACATTAAAAACAACCAAGTCTTTAAACCAGCCTATTTTTATTTTTTTTTACAGACAAATAAATAGATAAGCTACATCTTAGATTGTATAACAAGAAGAACAAGTGTTTAGGTTAGTTGTGCAGAAGCTAGAGAAAAAGAAAATCCAGCCAAAAAAATGTGCTATTTCCATGTAAAATTGCAACAAAGCTAGCTAATAGTCCTGAAGTGCTACAAAGTTTCCCAAGGGAGTTTGCTAAAAATTGCAAAAATCTCTTTCCACTTAGTATTTTAACTCCTGCTACAGAAATGCAGCTGAACAGAACTGAGCATCTCCAAAACAATTTATGTCTAAACTTGAAGGATGTAGAACACACATTTTCCTCTTCTGATGCAGGGGGAAAAAACCTGTATTCATTCTACTGGCTTTATCATCATCACAGCAACTCTAATCCTGCCAGAGTGGCATAAAACAGAGAACTCTACAGCAGCTGTTAATCGCTGTGGAGCAAAAAGGAGTAGATACCAACTGAGCCCATTTCAGGGTCAGGACAAGGAGAAAAAAATCCCCAAAACAGCTACAGAACTCTTCTTAACTCGCGGTGCCCAAGTGGACTGTTTCATGTTAGGTCATAATGAGTCTTAACATCACATTTTACAGCTTCTGCATGCAAAAATCTGTGCTGGACTCACTCACCTGTAACATTTACAATGAAGTACAGAGTATCACTGTCTAGGGTCCTAACAGCAGTGCAAGCATAGAGGCCCGAATCTCTGGCTGTGGCATCCTTAATTTGTAAGTACTCCCCAATAATCACTGTCCTATTGTCAGGCCCCAAAGGGAGCCCATCCTTAGTCCAACTGATCATGACGGCGTCTCTCAATTGACAGCGCAACTCAAGCGGCTCTCCTGGAAGTGCTGAGTAAACATCTGGCTGAGAGATTTGGTATTTGGTTGGCGGCTCTGCGAAGGTGGAAGGAAAGGAGGAAAAAATAGAAGAGAAGGGAAAGGAGAGAATTTCCAACACAGGTCAGTGAAGGCCCTTTTCATCCACGGAAATCAAGTTATGTTAAATTAAAAAAAAAAAAAAGTTTCATCCAGATTAGCCCAGCATTCTGTGTTGTAAAACTGAACCACATGCAGGTTATTTTCAAGAAGTTCACCACAAGTAAAGCTCAAGCACTTTTGATCAGTGTCTTGCCATGTCCCTTGTCCCCAGTGCCACACCAACACAGGACTCTTCTCACCAGTCACAGAGAGCAGGGAACAATGAGGCTTGCAGAACCTGGAGGCTTCAAAAGACTTGTAGGAGCAGGAGGGGCTCAAAAGGCAAATTCCATTTTCTATCTTAGCATTTGGGTCCACAATTCAAATGAATAATTATCTTTCCCCATCTAATTTTATCAGAAATTGCTTTTTAATTTTTAGAACCTGGGAAGTGCTGTTTTGAAAGAAAAGGATGCCCCAAACCTCCTGACTCACTAAGCTAATAAACATGAGCTCCTATGCACAGCATATACAATGTCTTTTATTTTTCTCTCTGCGCCCCTCAGAGTCTCTACATTTGCCTTCTACACTACCAGCACTTCTCTCCACGACAGTAACTTTTTCCTTTAAATTCTTTTTTTGCTTCCTGACTTATTTCACAGCCTCTCCCAAGTGGAACACAGCAGAAGCCCAGGAGCACAAGCAAAGCTTTCAAAGTACGCACAGAAGTTCAGAACGAAGCGGCTCATCCATCAGCTCCCTTTTGTAACCCAGTAACAAGAAGAATGTCAAACCACAGTCTTTTTTTTAAAAAAAACATCCTTGGAAAACTACATCTGCCTACAGTTACTAGAGCTTCATCTCCCCCTTGCAGGGCCAGCTCTCAGCAGGGGGAAGGAACTGCAGCGCCAGGCACTCCAGAGGTAAGTGTACCCACATACAGGCACTGCTTCTGGAACAGGTTTCTCCCTACCACCTCACTATCCCCCTCCCAAGGGCCTTGCCAAGGGTGGCAGGAATGGTAAATAAAGGAAAGAAGCACAGAGGCATCTTCTGTTTGCTCATGGGGAGGGTCAGAGCGCACAGACAGCTGCTCCCCGCGCACCCCAGACACGTCCTGCCCTGCACAAGGCACCAACTGCACCGAGGAATAAATAAAACACCTCTCTGTCTGCTTGGGACTCTGAGGGAGTACTAAAAGGTGACTCTTAGATGGCCACACTTCCTTCTAAGAATGCCAAAACCCTGAAACCAGTGTTCCTCATCCTTGGGTTGTCATTTTTTGTATCACACTTTGAACAGGGAAGCCTGAAATGAGCACCACATCTGAGCAGGCCTGTAGATGGGAGTCTGGAAATGCTGAAGTTCTGTCAGCAGCTGTGTGCAGCCCTGCAAGGAGCAGGGAGATGGACATCGTGGTCCCCAAGGGTCCCTTCCAACTCGAAATGTGATTCCACGAGCACCAGAAGGGTCCAGCATGGTGGGGAACTCGTGCATGTAGATACCAGGCTCTACTGATGGGACCTGGAGACCCAATTTCTCTCCTGCTCACCCTGCAATCCTGTCCTTGCAGAAATGTGCCCTATCAAAGCTTCTCCTGCCTTTCTCATTAGGGCAAACATGGTTTCTCAAAGAACAGATTTGACACACACGACACCAAGGTGACACATAAAACCTATCCCCGCACAACTAGTTACAGAGACTGTAAAGCTTCTTGGATTTAGACTTTACAGCAAGGTCTCTAAGCTTTCTAGCGTGCACAGTTCCATCTCAAGAGTCTAGGACAGGCTCCAATACAGATTTATACCCCTTATAAACTAATTCAGTCTTGCTGATACAGTCATGAACCCACAGGTCTGCAATGCAGGTGTTTCCCTGAGTGCTACATTATGCTCTTAGAAATTGAATTTCCAGAGGGAGCTCCTTTCTACATCTATTTCATCACAGTAATGACTGTGTTTGAATCTGCTTGAGAATTTTTTTAATTAGATTTCACTGTCAAATAAAAGAAGGTACCTGAAACCAGTTACCTAATTTCCTTTGAAGTTAGTATGACTTCTTTGTAATGTTCTACTTGCAAAGAAAATTTCTTTTACAGAGTTTACACCATGCCAACAATGTACTGGAGTCTAAAAATGTCTTTGTTTAAACTTTTTTAAAAGCCACCTTGGGTGATGATACCTCAACCCTCCTTAAGTGCATTAGAGGCTTCTGCTGAACAGTGCCAGGAAACTCACAGGAAGAGCCCACACACAATTAAAAGGAAATTAAATTGAAAATAATTTTTTAACATCACATCCCTGATTTCATCTCTTTTTAAACTGCTACCCCCAAATTTGCACTGAGTCTTTCAACACAAATCCAAACTTGAGAACAGTAATTTATTTCAAAAATACAATTTAAAAAATTCCTTTTACAAAGGAAATCACTAGTACACTAGAGGAAAACAAGTTTCAAATGGGTGTTAGTATTTGGTATATATTATCCTCCTCCATTTATTTCTCTCTAGAGTATCAGGGAAGATGTAGCAAAGTGTTGTCATGATATAATGAAGTCATGTTTGGAAATCGTGAGTTATTTCAGGTAAGCCTTTATGTTGCCAAACTAGAATGTAGCAGCACTTAAGACTGTCACTTTTTATAATGTTTGCCTATAAACTTTTTTTCCAGTGTGGGTTTGAAATGGTGCCCAAAAGCAAACAGAGAACAGGTGGGATACTGAGGTATGAATCTGCCCAACAGCTTCACTGCGAAAATCAACCAGTTCAAACTGTTCAGAAATTCCCAGCAGCACATAAACAACTTATCCTGCTGTGTTAACTCTTCCTGGGACACTACACATGGATTTTTCCACTGCTTTGAAATTTAGAGACAAATTTTGAACTCATGTCCATGCTGTAGCATCAAACCAGTGTCTCCCCTATGGCTGACAGCAGGATTCTTTTCCTGTTCCCCAGGCAAGGTTTGATGACCTGCTATCACATCCAGCTCCTCCAGCCCTCATGGAAGCTCTGCCTTTGAACTGCATCCTCAACCATCACCAGGGACCTGTGAACCAGCACTTTGGCAGGTTTGTCAGATTAGATAGAAAGTTTTTATAATGAGGGTGGCACAGGTTGCCCAGAGAGAGGGAGGATGCCCCATCCCTGGAAACATTTAAAGCCAGGCTGGACAGGGCTCTGAGCAGTCTGGTCTGCTGAAGATGTCCCAGCTCATTGCAGAGATTTCTTGACTATAAGAAGGCACAAGATTCCTTTTTAAGCCAATCCTGTGACTGTGGCATTGGTTCCTCCTGCGAAGGTGCACTACCTGACATGAATTACCTGTGTGTCACCCCTTAGAGCACCAAACAAGCAACAGAGGCACGTGCAGAATGACTCTGGCTGTTCTTAAACACTGCAGGACAGGGGACACTGCTTCTGCTATTTTCTGCTCTCAGCTACATCCCTATTTGTAATAGTGGTGGCACACAATGTATTTAAACTTTATAGGTGGAGCTGTTGAACAATACTGCCATGGAAAACCAAGCTGCTGTTAAATAAACAGCTGTGAACTTTTTCTCTGCCTGCTCATACAGCCTCACAGCATGGTTTACACCATCCAGCCATCAAGTGGAGTAAACACTGTTTGTATAACAGCCACGACCACAATAGAAGACTGGGGACACTCTGACTGCTCTATTTCAGATTATTAAGATATGCAATTGTATTCCAAATCATGTTTCTGTTCCAGATTCGGTCACTGAGAGATTTATACTTCCTTAGGTTTTAAATTATTATCCTCATTATTATTATTATTATTAGTCCTCATTTAATAAAATGTTAACAAAGAGCTGCTTATCTTAAGTCTCAAGTCATTTAGTTACTTAGTTACAGAGCCAAGTAATGAAAGGATCAGCTAATAGCTAACCCCAGCAAAGATTCTCACACAACTCTCCAGAGCACAAAAGCCTCAGACCCCATCAAGCCACTTTCACTTCAAAAGGCTTTAGTAAATAACTAAACACTCACCACAGTGTGCCCAGAAGGGTCAACAGACCTGACCTGTCAAGAATCCAAGAGTTTCATTGCAAAACTGAATGTCCCCCCAGGGAACGCCAGCCTGCCAACCACCACCACTGCTGCTGCTTCTCCTACCCCTCCTCATGCTTTTCCTGCCATTGAGGGAAGTCCAGCAAGACCACACTGGATGAACAACATGGGATGGGGATGTCAAACAGGTCTCATGACTTTGCAAGTCAAGCCCAAGGCTTTAGACTCTCTTTAGCAGCCCAGGTGTCACCAGTAAGGTGTGCAGCATTCCCTCCCACCTCCCAGGGACAAGATGAAGGGATTCTCCCTTAATTTAAGATTCCAGACCAATATTAAGAGAATCTCCTTGTCCTCTTCTGACAATGGATGACAAAATCAGCCTGCAAAAGAGACAGCCACCAGTTTAAGAACACAAGAGAGTTACTCCTGGCCATGGTGACCATCTCCCATTAACCAACAGCAAAACAAAGGCTCCTTAGACAAAGGGGCACAAAACAGCATTTGCAATTCATCCATCAGCTGCTCCAAAGGCACTGGATTCCTGCTGTCCCATTTGTTCTGTTACTATCAGCCAGCTGCCAGCTCTGCCCAGCTCTGCCTCCGCCAGGCACCATCAGGAAGTCTCTGTTCTGATAAAACACTTTCCTTTCCAAATTGCTACACCTCCTCCCATAATTTTAAAACACTAACAATTTATTTTTTTTAAATGCCTTGTCCCTGAACGAGACTCTAAAGAGCACAAATCATTTCCCCCCATCTAATACATAAAAACATTAGTTGCTCAAATCTGATAAAAAAGATCTGGGCCCTGTAAAAAAGCTTCAAACACAAAATTTGGAAGAGCTATCCATGATAGTTACAAGCATAAATATGTGGCAGATTCTAAGTCTTTATTTGTTCCTTTAACACAAACTCCTGGGCTGCTCTATTTGATGGACTTTCACAAAACAAAGATTTTGTAAAAACAAAAACATGCCAGATTCTTCAAAATAAGTTTTTCCTGGCTCATTCATTAGTATTGTTATCCTTATAGAATAAGGACGTAATCATCTGATGGGTAAAGAGATGAAACCAAAAAAAAACAAAAACAAAACCAAAAAACAACCAAAAACTTTATGTAAGGAACAGGAATAATCCTCTAGCCCTAGAAATTAACATTTGCAAAATCAAATTGCCACATCATACATGGCTGGTGCTCCAGCAAGTGTGGAGCTTCCAGCCACACTCATCTGCTGGAGCTTGGACCTCCACACCATGTCAGCTCCTATTGAGTGCTGCATATACTAAACCATCTAAAAAAAAATGAATCTCTTCCAATTGCAACAACTTGCCAATGTCATCACGGGTAAGGGAAAATATTACACTGCACTATATCTTGTTTGCCTAAGTTTTGAAAGCTTAGAAGAATAAAAAATTCTGGTGAGCAGCAAAGCATTTTGCCACTTGCTGGACTCCTTGGACAAGAAAAAAACCTCTGCATAAGCACCCAAAAATTATCCCCGTGTGGTTATATCCCATCTCTCTTGGGTCATACTCTTTGGCAGCAGGTAACAGTCCCCAAGCAGCAATTTGGCCCTGGCTACAGCCACCCAGGCCCCATCACACCCAGCAGAGGAGAGCAGTGGGACCAAACCTCGTGAGGATGGTCCCCTGCTATGTTGGTTGACACGAGGTGAGGGAAATGAAAAGTTTCATCAGGGCTTTGATGGCTGCCAAGCAGTTGGGTGGACATGTCTCACTCAGCCCATGGTTAAGGACAGACTCATTCCCAAACAGAAAGAAATTATACTTGTCTAGGCTTCGTGCAGAGATTAAAAATTCCTACAGCTTGCAGCCTGCTTGCTCCTACCTGTCTTTATAGACATGATTGTTGAGTTACGGCTGCACAACCACGCAAGCTGCGTCAAAAACGCCGAGGATCACGTGCTCGTGGGCTTGGCCCTGTGCTTTGTGCTGCTGGAAGCCAGGCCAGGGAAGACTCAGAGCATGCCAAGTTCAAAGTAAACAGCTGAGAGACCAGCGAGGCCACCTCCTGCTGCTGGGAACTGCCACTCCTTCCTGTTTGTCCCTGTTCCTCATGCTCTGCTCCTTGCAGGATGAAGAGTTCTTTATACAGCAGCACCATAGGACTGGTGTCAAGACAGGGCAAGAAACAGGAAAGCACCAGGATAGCTTCTGCACGAAGACTTGGCAACCATGGAAGGAAAGCACCCCCAACTTTGAGAAGCCACACCAAACCCCCTAAAATTACTGTGCTGCCTCTTGTAATTTCATCAATTTGAAGAGAAACTAAAGGCCTTCAACTAAACATCTTCAGGATGTGAATGTTTGGTTACAGGCACCAAATCTTGACCATTTCTGTTCAAGTCAAACTCCACCATCTGCCTAAAGTAACAGAGTGAGTGTCTCTGCTAAGTGAACTGAGTACAACAAACCTAACACACACGTAACACAATCTCAAAAATAATTAACTGCTCTTCCAACTCATTACAGAAGAGTCTTCTCATGTAATCTATTATACAATACAAAGGGGAAATGACTCACGTTTTGCCAGAACCTCAAATGAAAAACTGAAAAAAAAAATAATTAATCTTCTCTTTCTAAAAAAGCAGAATTCGAGACTAGGAACATTTTCTTATTGTTTCTTCTTTCAGCAAGAGCAGAACTTCAAATCTCCCTGACTGAATTCTGCACGTAACCAAGTGGCAGAGCAATTAAACCAGCTCCTGTTGTTCAACCCAGCCTTAAAGTCTGCTTGGGAAAGGCTCCATAATAAGATATACAGCCCTGGGAAAGCTTACGAGCACGTATATTTGGTTGCAAAAGGTTTTTCTTGGGTTTAGTATTTTCTTCCATCTATTCCAATCTGTAGCTCTTTTTCAGGGTCTTTATTTGCATTTCAGGAGCAACATAAAACCTGAACAGAGCATAGCATAGATCCAAACATAAAAACAGAACCTTTTTTTCCAGGTTTGCCAAAGGCCATGCTCAAGACTATTACTGCTCAACGTGCAAAAGAAATAAATTACAACTGGGAGGTTAAAAATTGCACAATTCAATGTTGCAGTGTTAGTTCTGGATGCAGAGAACATCTATTCAGATTCCCTACAAGCAAGTCAGCAGTTGTTTCTTTTGTACATGGTCCCATTCTAACTTGACTCTACAAATCCTCTTAATTTTAGCAGCTCGTCTGGAAGTCCAATCTTGCCTGTTCCCCTGAAATTCATCTCCCCACACTTCCTAAAGGGGGATTTGAAAATAGTCACTGGAAACAATATCCCCAAAACATCCTCTCAGCACTTTTAAGAGTCCCGTCCACAACACACACGGATATAAACCACGGGATATTCTCCAAACACTTCAAAGCCTCAAGGCTCCCTCTCAACTGAGAGCAATATTTAGGCGAGAGGCATCACAGCTGGTTTAATTCCAGCTCCACACAAAGGACAGTCTCCAGTGGGGACAAAGAAAGAGCAGCACAAGCCCTGAAGTGAAAAGCCAGGCTGGCTACCTGCCCTTCCAGGTGGCACACAACCACTCACACAACGCTTCACTTGAACTCCCAGATACCTCCGTCGCTCCTGACGGTCACCAGTGGCTCCTGGGCACTTTGCCATACTAATGGAAGAGGGTTCAAATGCTTCTGAATTGCTAGAAGAGCTATTACTGAGCTGTGGTTCACTGCAGATTTATTAGAGAGTCTCCATGCTAATCCTGCACGGCTGAAATACCTGTTTTACCCTGCTGAGTAAACAATACCAGGGAAATCTGGATACTTCAATACAGTAGTATCTCACTATTTTTCATGAATAAACAATGTTTAACAGAACCATGCTCAAGAAGTACTCAAAATTTGATCTGGGTGCTTAAAATTATTTTCAAGAACTGTTGGGTGGCATTCAGAATTAGAAATCGTATTACTTTCCTTGAACCAAATTCAATATTGCAACACAGACACTGAGCAGGGAGCTTTCCAAACTTGCAAAGCCAGTCTCCCGAGAGCAGGTTCTGCCCCTGCCCAGCAGCAGGTCCTGCCAGCAGCTCACCTCTCCACACAGCCCATCCTAAAGGAAGCGTAGCATGGACCCTACTGGGATCTTCTACCCCACAACTTGTTATTACAGTTTAAAAATTAAGTTGTTGCCTGGTGTCCTGATCAATTTCTGTCCATCCAACCACAACTGAACCTCCTTCAGCCTTGTCCTGGTGGGTGCAGCCCACCAAGGCAGCCCCAGCCACAGCATCCCACTCCAAACCCCACTCACAAACAGCCACAACTCCCCTGGGAGAAAGCCTGAGGTGTCACAAAAGTCTTTTCCTACCTTTTTCTTCCCATGTAACAAAACTCTATCCAAAATAGAAAAGCTAAGAGGAAACAAAAAAATTCAAATACAATCAAAATATGATTTTCTTGACTCAACCAGCCTCTCATGCTCATTTTTCTCCCTTCCCATCCTTCAACGCATCTCCCTTTCCAGTAAACCCTCACAAATGCAAGCCATTTCCTTGGTACAGAGGAATTTTCCCCTCTTCCCAGTTCTTGTGGCTTTGCTTGACACGGTGAATGTCCCAAACTGATGAGCCAGTTCTTTTGTGGAGGAGGAAAAGAAATAATTACACACAACCTGCAACGTGTGAGGAGGGGAATGTAAGTAGGTCAGGTCTCAACTCCTCAGCTTCACTGGGGTTCACCAAATGCTTTCACTTACAGTCAGTTTAAAAATACAATTAAAATAATAACAGCACAGCAAGTGAATAAAGCAGCACCATAGAATTCAATTTTCTGTCCCTTTCTTTGATATGGATAATGGCATTTGTGTGGTGACAAGAGGCACAAAAACCTGAACCAGCAGAAAATGAAGCCTACAAGACACATCCTGGTATCAGGTACTCTGACACTCAGAAATCCAGGAAAAACAAATCCATTAACAAAAGGTTTCTTTGGGGGAAAAAAAAAAGCAAACAAAACAAAGAAACCACCAGTGATAATTAAGAGATGAGAAAGGACAATCTGGAGACATACATAATCGGTTTACGAATTATAAGCTGGTTTTGAAAGCTTAAAAAAAAAAATCCACATTAAAAAAAAAATCCACATTAAAAAAAAAATCCACTTCTCTCACAGAATTCTCTTGTTTTGCAACTGTCCTGCTTGGGAAGGACAGTCCCCAAGGAGCAAATGCCAAGAGAGTTCTGCTGACGCTCCCAGCTCCAACTGAAACCCGAAGGGCCAAACTTCCAGAACAGCCCCAGCACTCCCAGCGCACGTTTCGTAATTATAACAGGAGCTGTTGGCTGCTGCACTCCTGCAAATCTGGTCCTTATTTAAGATCTGACTCTTACAAAGTCGCTCCAAAGTTGCTCAGTTGCTCCAACTTCTCTTTCAATCAGCTTAAAAGTCAGTTTAGTCCCTGGTACTGCAAGATGGCGTTTGAGAACTGGGGAGCACGCCGTGCCAAAGCTCCCTGGGAAAAAACCCCACTGCAAACACACACTGCAACATGCTCAAAGGTTGAGTTCCAAATCAGTCCCCAAATTGCTCAGAGGATGATTTTACACTGACAGGCTCCGTGCCAAACCAAATATTGCCTCGTTTCCCACTGCCATCACTAACACAAATCACTGTCCTCTGCAGAAGATGCTCCCACTCGTCCAGCTGAGATTCATGGTCCCTTTTCAGCCTGAATTTTGCACTTCTTTAACTACACTGAAATAAATTTTCCCTTCTAGTCAAACCAGGTGTGCTATTACACTCAGACAAGACATAACTTGCCAAAGTGGGTGATGTTCTTCTAAAAACACAAGATTTAAACTGCTCAGGAGCGCTGCTTCGAAGAAAGTTTCTTTTCACTCTAAAGCTTCAATCTTGAAGAGTCTCAAAATGTTTAACATTTAAAAACCTGACATTTCCAAAAAGGAGTTTTTCTCTATAAATGGCAGAAAAAGACATAGTATTTTTCTAGCATTCCCATCTGATCCTAAACTAGTCATTTTAAGAAAACACTGATCTTTGAATGTTTTTGTTTAAAGCCATTTAAAGATCATTTCTAGTGAAGCTGGATATAGAAATAAGCTCATTAAGAGCGGTGCTATGGGTATTATTAAAACTCCACAATAGTCCATCGTCTCATGCGTACACAGCCTTGCATAACTGGAGATGTCAGCATTTTCATTGTAAATTCTGCTTTCAGAGGTTTCAAACTTGCCTGTAAAAAAAAGTTGCTATGGCCTGAAATTTGTTGCTATTTCCCTGCCAAAGAACTGTTTTAACATTAGGAAACTATGCATTCATTGGAGTTGGCCACAGGTTTGGGGTTTAAAAAAAAAAATATATAAAAAGAATAAAAACCTCACAGCTCAGCATCTTAGAAAGTTTTCTGGCTCAAAAAAAAAAAAAAAACAAAACCAAAAAATCCAAAACCAGACCCTCACTAAAGGAATCAAATTCCTAAAAGTTAATAATTATTATACCCCTTCAAAAAGCTTCAACTGTATGGCAGATAAGCCTAAAACATGCAATTATTCCTGCTACTTTGCAAAATAGTAGCCACACTGAGAGACCACTGACTCCCAGAGTCTCATCAACACAGACTGGAAATAACAACCCTACCCATGCCCAATTAGTTTGAAGCTCAAGACCATGCCCCTGCTAAAGGGCTGCAGATTTTAAACACAGAATGGACACATTAAGACTGATTTAATCTGGCTGCTTGTACAATTCCCCAGCATCTCAGCTAGCAAATCCTGTACTGGGCCAAATAACTTACTGAACCGGATCCCTGAGAGGGCATCCAGCCCTCACCCGAAGCTGTGGGGATGTCACATTCCTCCATAATGGGCTTTAATAATTGCCCTTCCTTGAAATAAAATTAAAAGGAAAATAAATTAAAAAGATAAAGCTGACTCTGAATTAAGTAATCTGTTTGAATTCATAATTTAACTTGCAGATATCAAAGCTGCTGTTTAAGAAAGAAAAAGCCAAACCAAAACAGTCAGAAGGGAGCCCTGGGTGAACCATTAGCTTTATTTTTTCCTGCCAAACTAGAAGCAGCATTCTGGTGATTCTACACCACCTCTGTCCCAGGAAAATGATGGATTGGATGTGCAGGGTCCCCCCAGCCCTGTGACCTCTCAGCAGGGTGGCACTGGCTGCACAGCACCCATGGGGACACCCCAGGATCAGGAGTGGGACAGGGGACATCCCACCACCACAGCATCCCTCCTCCACACACTGGAGCACCTGACAAACCCCACATCCTGACCCAGGCAGGTCACAGCAGCTGAAGAAGGATCTCCAGTGCTGATCACTGTGACCACAGGTGACATTAACCTTTAAGCACTGCCAACATTTTTACAGAAATGAAGGTACGTTGCTCATATGACCCAACATTTTTGCAGAAAGGAAAGCAGTGTGCTGGACATACTTATTTTTGGATGTTATTTAGTGTCAGCAAGTGGCTATGACTGATTAAATCCCAAAGAAAAACTCATTACTCACTCCCACCACAAGCACACATCACCTATTAAAGGGGATCTCTCCCCTTCCTTGCTGCTCCTGGGAACCTCCCAAATATAGGACCATTCTGAGCTACTGTGTTTTCCACAGGACACAGAAATAGGCTGTCCCTCGTGGAAAGCTTAAATTAATCCTTTGAAATTTGACCTAAATCAAAAAACTGAAAAACGTTGCCACCACACCGGGCGGGGGCTCCGAGTGGGTGCTCCAAGGACGGCGTCAAGGCATTGGGAAAGAGACCAAATTAGCTACCCAGCAGGATGATAACATACAGCCTGGGCAAGAGGAGGTCAAGGGAGAGCTCACTATTTATCAAATATATGTCTAAACTAATTATTCAGTTCACAAAGTAGCCCTTCAACCCATGTGTGCGGTCAGAGCCCTTGTGAAACGCTGGCCATCATCAAAGGCCTGGGCACACACAGGCGGAGAGAATGGTGCCTTTGTACACGCTGGGGGAGGCTTATTTCTAAATATTTTGAAGCAGAAAAAGTCTTTCTGCTCCCTAGGACAAAAAAACATGTATGTAAACACTTGATGTGAGATATAATTTGAGAGCTGTCAGTCCCCACAGAAGTCCTACAGGTCCTGTTTGTGCTCACACAGCGCAAGAGGCTCAGGTTTCACCATCGCTGCTTGGGAATAAGGCACCACAACTGAGATCCAGCACGCTCAGGATCCCCAGTGAGCACCCACATTATCACTCACAACGGATCAAGATGCCATTTTCAGTGTAAACACTTTCACATGGGCCAGAGTAATATCCA
This sequence comes from Pseudopodoces humilis, assembly GCF_049639895.1. Taxonomy (NCBI): domain Eukaryota; kingdom Metazoa; phylum Chordata; class Aves; order Passeriformes; family Paridae; genus Pseudopodoces; species Pseudopodoces humilis. The sequence continues at coordinate 31,728,240 of NC_142208.1, forward strand.
ATGGTCCCAGAGGGATATTTATTTACTCAGGACTGACTGACAGCACCTTGATGCACGACATCGTGCACATATCCCTGCAGCTGATCACCCTGCTAGATAAATACTGCTTGAACTAAAGCACACACTTTAGTATTTTTTATACATACCCAGATACTCTGAAGAAAATTATTGCAAGTGTCCCTAAAGTTATGTATAGCTGAGAGAAAGTATTTTCTCTGTTAGAACCAAAGAAACAAATCTCAATTCCTGTTAATGTTGTGTACAGCTTTTTCAATAGTCTTAGTCACTAAGATGATAAACAATAACGATACAAGCACCTTGTATTAAAAATAAATACATAAATACAGACAATTCAGGGCATGTCCATGAAGGAAGACTCAGGAACAGATCAGTGAGTGTCACCAAAGGTCATGGCCCTGCCGACCTTCTCAGCTGGCATGAAATGTCATAGCTCTAATGACTGCCCCATTGAAAATCCACATTATTAGAGCACCTGACCCCCCAAATTAGCTGTGCCCAAAATGTTTTGGCATTTACTACATTAAAAAAGAAGTCTGCTTTGTCTTTGAGGAGTTCTTTTGAAGGGTATTTTTCTGGTTTGGGCTTGGAGAGCTTGTGGGTGGCAGTGCTAGAACCCAGAGAAGGTGACTGTGTAAAAACTTGGTTTTCTTTTAGTTTGTTTTTTCATATCAAAGGGTTTAACGAAATACACACAGGAGGTTTTATTTCCCAAATCTCAGATATAAATCCCACACAATTCCCTGTATTCTGCAGCATAAAAACTCTTATTATGCCATTAACTTAGAAGTGTTTTCTGATTTTTTTTTTTTTTCTAGTTTCTGGTAATGATTTGGGTTCTCACATCTAAAATTGTTTCACATCAGTAACATTCCTGCCCAGGAAATAAGTTTTAAATCTTTTTTAACAATTTACCCTTTGATAAAACCCAGATTCCACCCCCTAAATATTCAGTGTGTAAGAGACATATTCTCAAACTGTATTTTCTAAATAACAAAAGCTATTCTTTCCCTGAAAAGTTAAAAAGTTATCAGTCACCATTCAAAAAATATTACTCTTTTTCCCATAAAACACTTCACCAATCTTCAATCACATTCTTTCTGACTTAACCCTAAAACTAGGGGACCTTGCTACAAAGCTAGTCTTAAACCAGAATTATTCATGATTTTGAAAAGCCAGAAAGGCACCAGATGTTCAATTAACAAATTATACAGTAAGTGGCAACAAGAGTTGGGCTTGGTTTTTTTTTAATCTCAGGTTACCTTCAAAAGAAAAAAAAAAAAAACCAAACATTTTTTCTACCCACAATCTCTGTGGCTGACATATGACAATATTGCTGTTCCTTGAGAAATTTTTTCAGCAATGCTTGCTAGAGAAGAGGGCTCATCATCTCTAAATAGTTCATCCCCTGCCATCAATAAAAATGTACTTGGAGCAGATTCTAAAAATGCGTTAGCTGGTGACGTCTATTTTTAGAGGCAGCGTGTAGAAACAAGTTTTGCATGAAGAATTATTAAATAAAAACGAAGCTGCATCCATGGACATGAGTAGCAGAATGTGTAAAGGCCAAACTCTCTGCAGCAGTCTTGCCAGGTCAGAAATGCTCTGTGGACTATTAGATCAGCTTGACAGCTGAGTTATTAGAGCTGTGATCACTCCTCCAAAAGACAGATAGAAACTTATGAAAGAAGCCTCACTTCCTCCCCCTGATGCTCAGAGAGCAGGAATGACCCAGCACAATGCAGTAAAATCATGCTTCAATACAATCAGCTCACAACAATGAAAAAGCAGCCCCCCCCCGAGCTCTCCAGAGAAGAAAACCACTTTGCAGAGCTTGAGGAACAGATAAACCTAGAAGAACATACCAACAGGTGCAGACTCAAAATAGGAGATTTTATCAAAACACCTCTTTGAACGTGAAGGTCTAGACTGGCCTTTGCTCTCCCAGCAGTAAAGTACAGCCCTTCCATTGAGATCTCCAAATTTACACCTCCAGGACTTGTGATCCAGACACTGCACCACCGACTGTGCTTGGATATTAACAGCATCAGGGAAGTTTGTCCTGAGTAGAAACACCAACAAAGCTGCAACAGCATTTTTGCAGAGTGCCTGGCAAAACTAAACATTCACAAATAAAAACTACTGAGATTCATTTTTCTCTGGACTCCTCAGGTTAAGACAACCCCAAAGCCACTCATCCACTTGGTTCCTCGAGACAGCAAAACATAGCAGCACCCAAGTGCCACAGACTGGTTTCCTTAAAGACCCATTCCTGAAAACTTCCATCTGTACACTTTGATTATACAACGTGATGACAGTCCCAAGTGAAATCACTGACACCACTGGCTTGCACAAGAATAAACAAACGCACGCTTGTACAAACACAGCCCAGGCGAGAGCGGGGGAAGTCAGAAACCGTAACTCTCCAGGGCTGGTCTGTTACTTGCCTTAGATTTACCAGAGCACATGGAAAGATGTTGACTTCTAGTTCAGATGTCCACTTAAAATTAACTTCTTTTAAAGAATTAAGTATTCTAGAGCGATTTACCTTCGGGTTCCACCGTGGTGTCTTCAACAACTAAATTAAATGAAGGTCGAGCCAGGGAAAGTCCAGCCATGGTGACCACCACCAGGCAGATAAGGCAACCCGAATCCCAGCTGACCATCTTTTTAGAGTAAATTCCTGGTCCATTTCCATATCTCCATGTGGACTTTAATCCCATCTGAACACCTCTAGAGAAGCATGGAGAGAAAGCCGTGCCTTCGGCCAGGGTAATGCCTCCTCCCTTGGAACGACGGCTGCTGCTGCAGGGAGGAGAGAGATTTAACACTGTCAGCAAAAACATCTCCAAACAAACCAAAAACCTTCATAAAGCCTCAAACAGAGCTGAGGTGAGAGGGAGGGGAGGAGGAGGATGGGAGAAATAGTTTTCCAGCTTCAAGAATATGTGAAAAGTGAGTGACTTTTCATCTTCTGTTAGCAGTTTCCATCATCACCTGAGGCGTAACCAAGTCCTCCTTGTTTTCACAAAATCACTTCTCAGCGCATATTGAGAGCTATTTTACTGACAGAAAAACATACAGGATTTCAAAAATGAGGGGCACACACATGTGCAGGCACATAACCTGTAATGCTACAAAATTACCACAATTATACAAATTATATTCTTGTTATTGTTTGAAAGTTTATGTAAGTTTGCCTTGTTTTTCATTCCTTCACCTAAGCAGTTCTGCAGCCAGATGAATTTGCAGGAATCCAGTAATTTTCCACAACTAAAATTGAAAAATATACTCCTCAGGCTTGGAAAAATCTGTAAGAATATTTCAACCCAGGACTTCCAGCTCCCCCATGGATATAACTTTTACTGACTCAGTTTGGTGTCCTTTGGAAGCCCCTGAGTCCTGGACAGGTGAAAGGCTCAAGTCTTTGCAGTGATATTAGTTTTCTACACTGCATTACAGACAATTAAAATCTATATAAAATATGACATAGATTGTAGTTTCACAGGAGACCTGCCCAGCATCACTTTGCATCCACACATGCCAAGCTGTGTGCACAAACTTTTCTTTCCTCAGTCTCTCAATAATGCTTATTGAGATATATTTTTCAAAAGGGGGGGTGGGGGGGAAGTCTATTTGATTCACAATAAAACATGTTTAAATGGATGGAGTTAAGTGATAATCCAGGCATGGTCTGACAGAGAAGTGGCACCAAAGGAACTGGCACTCCCTTCAGGGGACCCTGTTGCCTCTACACAGAGATGCCAGGTGAGGGTCAGGAGAGCATTCTCCTCACAGGGTGATTTAACAGCTCAAGCAGAAAATTAGACCTGATTTTCCGCTTCAGAAATAAAAGACGGTAAAACCTCAGTAAATGGATAAAACAAGTAACTGCAGCAATTGTTCTAATCTGGTCAATGATTCATCTTAGATGTGATGAAACCCAACTGAAATATGGAGAGCTCTTGTCTGGAAGGGGAAAAAATAACACAAAACCTCTTTTTCCCTCCTGCCCTCAACACTTGAAAATTTAAAAATAAAATAAAAAAATAAAAAGGAAGGGAGTGTGGCTCTAAAGTCAAACTTCTCCAAACTCCTTGTCATTGGGATTTGGTGTGGTATCTCAGCATGCAGAAACAGGAACACAAAATTCTCCTCTTATAAAGCCAACCACTTAAAAAGTTGATTCTGACTTCTATTAGCCTTGTGCTAGCTGCTACAAAATTCACAAATGCTGTTGAGAGGCATCTTTTGTCTTGGGTACTCTACCCAGTAACTACTGGAGTTGGTAGGAACAGGTTTTGGATGACATAAAGAAGTCACTCGAGGAAAAAAAATTAATACATGTTATCCCAGGTGAATCCCTGCTACTTCAGGGCAAGCTTTTTTCACCTCCGTGGGTATCACCTCAAAGCCCTGTCCCTCCTGTAGAGATTCCAGCCTGGCTCCAGCATCCCAGACCACAAGCTAGCAACTACCATTAAATTTTCAGTGAAAACACCACCAGACCACTGCACAAACATTTGCAAAGAGCTCGCCCAGCCCTTCTCTAAATAAGCACAGAGCAGGTGTAGAGCTGAAGAGGGCTCTGTCTTTGGGACCAGGTTGTGTCTGGAGCAAACCCCCCTGGATGCCACCACCCAGGTCCGCTGCCCACCTCGCTGTCTGGCAGCCACAGCCCTGCAGCTCAGTTTATCCAGCTGCAAAGTGGGTAGAAACCCCTAATCAACAGCCTGGATGTAATGCTGATTTAATTTCCATAAATCATCCTGTAAACTTCGATTAAAGTCTGTGTTGATAAATGCAAAATCCTATCACGGTTTTGCGGAAAGAAAACATACCAGAACGCCAGCATGTATTTCAGACTCCAAGAGCATTAATTCCACTGACAGTCCTGCAGTTTCAGATTTTCAGACTACATTAAACGCCACTGAAAGCACATTTGTGGTTCCCATCCTCATCCTAAATCCTGAAGCGCGGCACGGGGCTGCTTGGCCACGCGTCTCCTCACCTGAAGATTTTTGTTGGCTCCCGCACCTCAACATCTGCCGGCATAAAGAAGGGATTCTTCATCCACAAAGCAGCAGCAAACTCAAAATCCTGGCTTGCGAAGGTGCAACAACACAAAAACCAAAGCTCTGCACCCATCCATGGAGCCAAACTACTCTTTACCACCAGGACAGCAAACAGGCTTCAAGGATTGCCCTCTCCCAAAAGAAGTGGAGTCCAGCGAAGATGAAACGAAACCAAATTCTTCTCATAGTTTAATTGCCACAGTTGCTGGGGGACGAGTCCCTGGAAAGACCTCCTGTGCTGGATAATTATGTACCTCTATCTCAATGTTTGGAACACAGCCCCAGCATGCTTTTTGGCCTCCACAATTCTGGCTTCCTGACTACAATACCATAATCCCTCCTGGAGTCTCAGACTCAGTGAAAGCCACACGTAGTGTTTATTTTTCCCCTTGAAAGGGAACTCTGTCTCTCTTCTCAGCCTACACTTTGGGGAGGAGTTGTCAGCCCCCAATGATTGATGGCTCTCCTTGCCACTCGCTCATCAAGTCAATTTTCACCTCGTCACATACCTGCCCAAATTTTCTTTGCCAAACTGACAAGCATGGGAAAGCAGACTGGTTTGGGAGCCCAACCAAATTCCTCCAAGCTGTACTTCAGTTTAAACACACTCGCACACACAAACAAGTAGTACTTGTTCAGCAGTGGCATTAATTAAATTCAATGCTCAGTGTTCTTTTTAATCTACTTGCATTGTTGTTTATAAGATGTTTATCACTCCCCAGGGACAGCACGATTTGTAGAGTATGTTAACCAAATCAATACATTGCTCATGGTAGAACTTTTCAGCATCTTTCTCAATCAGGCGGGGAACAGCAAAATCTGAGTGAAGTATGCATCTTCCCTCCACAAACAAACCTCAAGCGCTCTAAAAGCCCAGCAGCTTCATCAGAAACATCCAGGTAGATGAAGTTTTAAAGCTAATAAGCTTTATATACCTACACAATTCCACGGAGAGAGGAATTCTGTACAGACAGAAAATGCAGAAGCATACATCCGTCTATAAAAATACATATACACACATATATCTAACAAGACTTTTCAGCAGGGTTCAATCTCCAAGCAAATCTGAGCATCACAGCTATTAAACATTAATTCTGGAGGACTAATGGGAACCGGCTGGCAGCTTCAGTACTTTTTCATTGTTTGAACTTCTTTCATTTGCTTTCCAGGACTATCTTGTTTTTCTCAAGTCTTTTGCCACCAAGAGATCGGGGAGGGGAAAAAAAAAAAAATCTGCATTTTAATTGACATTCCAGAGAGCGGGAGAAGTCCAGAGGCTGCTGATTGCTGTCTATTCAGCCCAAACAGGCTTTTCAGATGAAAATGAGAAAAGGCTAGTGGAAGATTTACAGGGATTTGGTACAAAGGAGACAATGAAGTTTTAAATGTTGATAGCGTTTCACACCAAACGCATAATGGGTCCCAGTTTGAAGGGGCCGTTTTGCATTTAAATATATATTTCATTGACGATTTCTCTCCGCACTTATCTCGGCCGGGGCGGTTGTGCCCCGCGGCCCCGCTCCCGCAGCACGGCGGGGCAGGACCGGGCTCCGAGCCGGGGCTGCTCCTCCGGGACCGAGCCCCTTCCTCGGCCCGTGCTGCCCGTCCCGCTGTCACCGCTGGAGCCATCCCCAAACACACCCGTGCACCCACGGGGATGCAGGGAAGGCAGGGGAACAGCGCTGCTGCTCGGGCTTCCCCCGCACCGCAGCGCCGACCGGGGACCACAGACCGACCCGCAGCTTCATCGGGGAGCAGAACGGAGCCTCGCATCGGCACAGCCTGCCCCGGGCACCCCCGAGCCCTGCGCCCGGGTACCCCCGAGCCCCGCACCGGGCACCCCGATCCCTGCGCCCGGGCCGCCCCCGAGCCCCGCGGAGCGCTGGAGCGCCGCGGGACCCCCAGCCCAGCCCAGCCCAGCCCCGCCGCCTCCCCGGGGCCGCCCCTTCCCCCGGCCCGCCCGCTGCCTTTACCTGCGGCGAGAGCGCCGGGCGGGCGGGCTCGGCTCGGCGGCGGCTCCCGGGCTGGGGCGCGGTGCGGAGCGGCGGCTCCCGGGACGGGGCGAAACTCCGGTGGCGGCGGCCGCGGTCACTGCGCGGGCGGCCCCGGCTGGCGAGCCCGCAGCGGCGCAGCGCCGCGCATCCCCCGCGGGACGCGCCCGGGGCACGCAGGAGGGCGGCGAGGCGAGGCAGGAGCCGGCCCGGCGCCCCGTCCCGTGCCGTGCCCTGGCTCGGCCGCAGCGGCTACCGCCTCAGAGGGGCGAGCCCGCCGTGCCCGGCGCCAGCTGCCTCCTCCCCCGGGCGGGCATCGCCGAGCAGCGCGCCGCGGGTCCCGCTCCGCTCCATCCAGCCGCCCGCCCCGAGCCGCCGCAGCTTTGTCACGCCGACAGCCCCCTCGGGTGGGAGGTGGGTTCTGTCTCTCTCCCCCCTTTCCCCCTCTCGGCGCACTCCTCCGGCTCCTTCCTCCTCCCCCGGTCACTCCCCCCGCTGCAACCCGAGCCGTTTCCTGGACGGCGCTGCCGGGCTCTGCCAATCGCCGCCGAGCCCCTTCCCCCGCCCGGCCCTCGGAGGTGCTCGGCCGGGAGCCCCCACCCTGCCCGAGGGTCCTGGCACCGGAGAGGGGCAGGAGCGGAGCAGGGGACGCCTCGCTCCGGCCGCTGCCTGCCCGGGGCAGCGGGACAGCCCGTCCCAGAGCCACCGCTGGGCTGCCGGGGAGGAACCCCGCACAGCTCCCGGACGGCCCCGCCGCTGGAAGTTTTCCAGCGGGTTTGAAAGGAAAGATGGGGAGCGCGGCAAGTACCGCCGCAGTGGCTGAGCCTGGGCTGCGGCACCGCCACCGCGGCACTGGGCAGCATCTGCATCCTCACACAGAAATGGTACCAGCTCAGCAGCGGTCCCCGAAACCTCTCCTGAAGTGTTTCGGGCTCAGAAGCCATGGCTGGCTCGTGGTCAGTTCCATCTAGAGAGGATGGCTGGATAACGCCCGCTCCAGAAATCACCCTCAGGAGCCTCTCAGTTCAAAGCCCGATTCCAACTGCCCCGTGAATTGGTCTGACAGTGCACTTTTAATACCTGTCTGTGTGGTGCCCAAATGGGAAAAGTTGTCGGAAAGTTATGCAAACATCATTTGTTTGGTCACACAGATCTAAAACTGCATAATATAGGTATTCAGAATTCAATATAGCTTAGCCTGATCCTTGCTTAATAAAACATTCGCTTTAGATACCGTCAACTAAAAGGTTTTGGATATGGAGTCTGTGTAGTGCTTGCTTGTGTAGAGTCAGCTTGACAACAAAATCAATAAGTGGTTGTTGCCTCAAATTTAATCAGTGTTGATCAATTTAATGTTACTTTATTTAAGCTCTACTGTACATTTTATATGTTGTGTGCGGTATTGATCAAGGAGATTTTCAAGGACTGAGGCCACACATCATAGTGTAACACAACTAGACACCAAAAACTTGAAAAAAAGTTTTCTGTAGGATATGTACTTACCGCCCAGCATGTATTTTCCCACCACTACCGCAGTCTTTATCAAGGATGGCAGACAAATTTGTAATTGATTGAAAACACAGGTTTAGTATTTTTTTTGTTGTTGTTGTTCCTAAAGCAACAGGCATCTGAATGTTCTAATTGAGAAGCTGAAATGTCACAGTCTAGATCCAATTTTCCCAGCATCAGGCATGTCCATTGCCCATTGAAAACATTGTTAACACATTCTCACATAAATTATTGTCCAGCACAGGAAGCTGCAATACCTTTCCCCATTCATCGATATCTTTGGATACTCTGAAAGAAAAGGAAGCATTCCACTAAAAATGACAAATCAGAACACCTATTTCCAAGGTCTGGAAGCACTTGTCAGAATTTATTCTTTTGGAGGATGAAAAGATAGCAGTCTATCAATAGCAGCCTTTTCTCTTACATGAGCCACATTCTCCTAAAGTGTCCCACAACAGCCCAGCTCCTCAATCTGAGAAAAGCAGAAGCATGTTTGGAATTAAAGGGGTGGTGGGGGGAGATCAATTCTGTCATCATATTTAGGCTTCAAGAGATCTCAGTGGGCCCAGGGAGCCTTTCATAGCAGTTAGGCTGCTGAATGAGAGCATAATCTCTTTACAGTTTTTTCCTCCTCCTCTCAAAGTGGCTGGGATCTTTTCTGTGAGCCCTCCTGCACGTGAATGGTGTGGCTAATAAGCCTATTAATGAGGTTCCACAGCAGAGTGTGAATAGGTAAATAAGCCCCAATCTGTTGAGGTTCAGGAGCAAGGGCAGTAAAGCCATCATGAACTAAAGGTGACAGTTTGAACTGAAATAGGAACAACAGCTCCAGGTTTCAAGCGAGAGAATAGACAGACAAGGCACACATTCAGGCTCCTTCTACCCCCTACCGAGTCCTATTTTCTCTCCCATTCTTCCTCCTTTATAAAATGTCTTGAGTAGTCACCCATTTTTTCAAAAGCTCTTGAGACGTCCTTTTTCATCCTGGCAATGATACATCAATAGGGAGGAAGGAAAATGAGGACACCAATGCTCCTTTGCCCCTCAAGTTTCAAAAGCAGGAACAGCACTGTGTGCCCTCGCATATGGAAGCGGGGGAGGAGAAAGAAAGTTAAATTGAATCTTTCAGCCCTGCCAGCTCTTTGTCGCTGCTGTCAGCCCAACTCCGGTCCCTGTGCACGCAGGCAGGGATGCAGTTAATGTTCAACAGGGGCAGGGTCCGAGCCCTGCTCCAGCTGCGGCGAGGGCACAGCTGGGCTCAGCCAAATCCCCAGCGAGGGGCACGCAGAGGTGAGGAGATGGATTCATTCGACGCCTTTCACCTGGCGGGCTAAGGGGAAGCTGTGCCTGGCTTCAGGCTGCTCCTGGGCTGCAGCCAGCAGAGCCCGGCTCATCCATGAAAGCCCAGCTCGGAGGGATGAAGGCAGAAGGTTCAGCAGGTGACAAACAGCTCGTGTCTGCGGAGAGATGGGGTGAGATGGGCAACCAGTGCCTCCGAGAAATGTGGGAAAAGTCACCTCGGAAAACAGCGCAGCGCACAGCTTCTGAGCACTCTCAGTTCTAATCCTTGCGGACTCTCTGACATTTCTTTTAAGTGCTGGAGATATCAGGGCAGCCAGGGCTCCACGGGAAGCGGCTCCTCCGTGGGATTCCAGGCAGGAGGCAGCCCCAGCTCCTGGCACGGAGCAGGCAGATGGCAGGGGAGGCCATGGGTACCCCGGGGAAGCAAGTTCTGCAGCACAGATCCATCCTCCAGCTGCAGGACCTGCTCACACGGCACAGTTCTAACTGATGAAAATAGGAATAAAATACAGGGGGAAAAAAAAAAAAGAAAGAAAATAAAAGCCACATATTCAAGTCTTAGAGGTCTATGAGGAGAAACCTTCTAGATCCACATTCAACCACACACAACACCGAGGGTTTTCTCCATGAAGGACAGTGGAAATCAGCATTTCTTCCCTGTTATTCCAATTGTCCCATCCAAAAATTTCTCCTGCCCATGCTAGATATGATTAAATGCTTGTCTAAGATTTTTCTTTTTTTTTTTTCCTTCCTTTAAAGTTCTTCCAGAGCTAAGTGTCTAAACCCAAACATTGCCAGCTAAAATATTTACCTGTTTTCCATAGTGTTTATGGTTCTCTTTCTGGGCAGCTTCGAACTTTTTTTAGGGTACCAAATCATAGGAACCCACTTTTGATTATTTTTTTTTTTCAAAGACAGGCAGAGCTTCTCTATAGATTTTTCAGTCTCTTAGGAAAAAGTCATTTCATACAAAAACAACCCTATTCTAAAATAAAAGCTACAACAGAGAAGCTTCCATCACTACTTCTCACCAAGTATCACTTCAAGATGCTGTTAAACTGACAAATTGAGATAACAATTAATTATTTTAATGCAAATATATCCAATAATTATCCATGAAAGTGTGAAGCAGATGGGCTACCAATTTCTTTTGCAGCCAAATGTGTATGGGAAGAGGGGGCTGCAGTTCCTAACCCATTGAGGGGTGCTTATCACACAAGAAAACCTCATTTTGGTTAAGCTAGAGAGAAGGGGGCAAATTAATTGATTTTGTCTTACAATTTTTGATCGTTCTCTGCATTATGAACAGCTGAATATTCTAGGAAATACTTCTTCAGGCACTAAGGCCAAACAGTTGAGAAAAAAAATCTTATTTTCACTGCTGCTGTGCCAATGTCTTGTAATGGCATTTGAGTATCAACACTCCCCTTGGATTGTTATGCCTCATAGCCATGTAACCTTTCTGCTGCTCCTCTCATTTTCTGTGTCTTAAGGAAAATATTCCAAACAAATATTTGTTGTTTTCATTACAGTGTTGTGAGATATATTTGAACAGGAAATGTGGTGTGTTTTGAGCAGGGTATTACACTGGGATCCTGGACATTCAATGATTTCTGCCCTTCTCCATTGGCTTTCCTGGGAAAGGCACTTAATTTGTCTGTGTCCAAGCTCTCCAGCTATGTCTCCTGTCATCCTGTCTTCCTGTCTCCCACCCCTTATCCAGTTCATCTCTTTAGATGGTAAGCTCCTCATCTCTCACCATGTTTTTATGCATGGCTTAGAACAATAGGACACTGATCTCAGCTGGAACCTCCAGGCACTTCCATAATGCAAATATTGAATACTAAATAATCAAAATAAAAGAAAATCCTCAATTTATTATGTGTTTCCTCATAAAGAATTTGTCACACGCTGTCCTGGTAGAGCATCCCTGGTTCTCGGGGAAGAGTATCACTTCTAAAAGGGTGGAAAGCAGCATCCACTGGAGAAGATCTTTTAGCAATGAGCTCCTTTAGAGTAGACTGCAGAGAAACCCTGTGAATAAACTCCTTCTGATTGCTGAGCAGGGCACAGCAAGACACAGCCAGAATTGTAAAAACCAGAAGACAAAGGCTGCAAAGAAAATTTCTCCTTCTGTTACAGAACTTGGGTATATTTTGCTTGTTGGCCCAAGCACTTCTCATTTCTGTTTGCAGCCGATCAATACCCGCTGGTTTGTTTTACTGGAGCCCTGTGTCTCACTGGACCAGCTGGTGGTTGTGGCAGCTTCCCCTGCAGTGTTCCATCAGATCAGATTCCTCCCTGGTGACACCACAGGGTTCAGCAGAGGTGCTCCAACTTCCAGGCACAGCCTCAGAGCAGAAGGTGTGAAGTCAGCCTTACACCAGGGTTCGTGTTACAGTTTAAATCCTGGAAGGAGCAGGAAACTTGAAGGCAGGGACCCACAGTGTGGGCACTCTATACTTTCTAGGCAGGGTCCTGTGACCCAGCTGTTCCACAGCACCAAATCCCAACAGATCCCTCCTGCTTCCCAAATCCTCTGCTGCACTGCCAAGCTCTGCATTTCCAGCTTGCTCTCCCACAGGCCCAGGTGCAGACACAGGCAGGCACAGTCACTCTGTAGCAGTTAAAAATATAAAATAAAAGTAATTCTTCTACTTCCCACCTTGGGTAATAAAGGACTAAATGCCTACAGTCATTTCACTGCCTCATTCTTCTTAACCCTCAAAACATCTTTCAAGTCAGCATTCTCCAGGCTGTTAATATTCTTTCTCCTCTCCCCATCCTTTGCATATAATTTCCCTTCCCTGTCTCCTACCATAGTTTTCATAGAATTTGATTCTTCTTTTATGTGTCTCTCAGTGAAAGCCATGCCTTTCATCAGCCCCAGTCCCCACTGGAAGATGACCTCCTCCACTTTGCCAGGTGATTGTGGTACCCACAATCTCACCTGAGACCCTGGATTGCCTTGGAGAACAGCCAGTGATCTGCCCAAGAAAGTCTCCACATAAACAGAGATGCATGGAGGTTTAACAGCCCTCATTTGTTAACTCTGTAGCCACATTCACAAGCTGCAGTCTCCAAACATGGGATGGGAAGGTAATGGGCAGGCAGATGAAGTCCAAAGACAATTTGATACAAGCTTCCTTAAAGCAAAGTCACAGGAAGGTTTCCCACACACAGATCCAAACTGTCCTTTTTCCCTGCTCCCACAGACCCAGAAACACCCTTTTCTCCTTCATCCTTTTTTGTTTTAAATAAAGGGTTGCAGGGAAGCTTGCTTTGCATGAAATCCAGACTCACATTACTGAATATTCATATGCATATGAATGAATATTCATCTATGTATAAACACACAGCCATATTTCAGGGCTTGAAGAGAAGGCCTGCTTTTGATTTAGATAGCCAAGTTGCGGTCAGATTCCATTTCTTAAAGGATAGCAAAGGTTGTATTGGTGATTGCTGGATGAGAAAAACCCAACAACCTTCATGCTGCTCTCCTGATGCCAGCTGAGCAGAGATCCTGCTGGAGACTCCCAGGGCTGCTGAACTCAGTGGGTCAGGAAATGTTTTGCACTGTGGGTACAAGTAAAGAGGCCAGAAACTTGATTACAGGAGAGACTTAGTTAAATATTCACTGGGATTCATTATGTGAAAACCACTAGAAAGGAACAAGTTTCTACAGGAAGGGTAGGGCTGTTTTATTCTTGCTGCTGCTGTGAAATGCTCCTGGTGGCTGTGTAACCCAGCTGCTGTCCTCTAGTGGGAGGAATACAGCAGGTCCGTGAGGATGTGCAGCAATGGTTTTGCTGGTTTTTATTCCTGGTGCTCCTTTAATTTGTCTGTAAAACCAGCCCTGTCCCACGGGTTTCCTCCACGGGGGTTTCATGACAAATGGCCTCTCCCTGCCTTCCCAAGCTGGATGGGTCCCAAAATTTTGCAGGTCCTTTGAAAAGGGCCATAATGCTGTGGAAATGCAAATGATAAACCTCAAAAATCTCTTTAAAAACCGAGATTTTAAACAGGGCTCCAAATTTTGCTGGAATGTTCAGCCTTTTTACAGGCAAATCAGAGCAATTCAGCAACGCATCTGAAAGCAACAAATTCATTTTTGGCCACAGACAGGAAAAGAGCAGTAAGGAGTGAGGAACTGGAGAAACACTGATCCCAGATTTACAGAAAGCATTAGCTCTAAAAAGAGTTTTTCATGGCATGCAAAGGGTGAAATCCTGTGTCGGCCAGTGAGGTAGCTCTGCCCTAAAAACATACAAGGCAATTTCTCTCCTGTAAATTTTATTCCCTGAAGCCTTACATTCAGCAGTCTACTTTCTAAAGGGGAAAAATAATAAAAATTTAAAAAAAAACCCATCAGCAGTCCCACCCTGCTCCACATGTAGCAACAAGCTCCTGGCTAATTCTAGAAAACAGAGAAACTGAAACATTTTAAACAGAAACTGCTGTGATCGCCAGGTACAACCAAAGGGGGGAGGGTGTGGAAGAACAAGCGGTGAAAAACTGAGCTAAAAGCAAAGGAGCAGCATTTGTGATTGTGTTCAACAGGAAAAACATCATCGACAGATAAGAAATAATGTGGGTTTAGCCCTGTCTCTGCAAACAAACAGGTAGGAGCAACTAGAAGCAATGGGTCTCTTTCCATCCAGGGGAGTGCCCAGGGGTCAAGAGAAGGGACAGAAGGGAAAAGAAGCTGAAGGAGGAAAGGAAGGTGCTCATATGCTGCTCTCACTAAACTGGACACGATGGGGAAATACAAGGTTTCTTTGGGGAATACAAGATTTCTTTCTTTCTTCACTCCTGCCTCCATTCCCCTGGTTTCTGATGGTTTAAGGGGTAAGGAGCAGACCAGGAGTGTTTTCCAGAGGCATGAGAAAAATGGGGTTAATCCCCACTTTCCTCAGGGAGCAACTTGTGAAAGATCCCAGAAGAAAATGATGCTGTGATCCCATGTGCTTAGAGACATCCAGTTGCTTTGTACTCCAGGAAAATCTGGTCACTGGATATGTTAAATGCTGGGTTTGGTGCTGTGGCTTCCTTTTCCTGGATGCTGAGATCACCAAACTGGCCCAGCAGAAAATACCTCCTAATGCCCTTCATCCAAAACTCTGATGAATTTGCCACCCATTCAGAGCTCTTCTGTTAAGAGAGAATGGTGGGAGAAGGGAATTAACTTCACCAGAGGGAAAAAGTCTTCCAAAATCCTCATATCTGTGTTAGAATCATGGAATGGTTTGAGCTGGAAGAACCTTTAAAGGTCAGCTAGTCCAACTGCCCCTGCCATGGGCACTTTCCATGTCCCAGGTTGCTCCAAACCCTGTCCAGCCTGGCCTTGAACACTTCAGAGATGGGGCAGCCACAGCTTCTCTGGGTACCCTGAGAGTATTGGGTCATGTCCAGTTTTCCTCCCCCTTTCCAGCTTGCAGCACAGAGCTCCAGGAGGATAAGGCCAATGATGCTGGAGGAGAGGCAGGAGCCTCCAGGCACTGCAGACCCCACTCCTGGGGGCTGTGCTGCCTCTCCCTGTGGTATCTGTGGGCTGGGAGCTGAATCTCATCACCAGAGCAGTGAGGAGAAGCAGTGCACAGCTGTTCGCACGATACATATCTTGTGAATAAATAAACCTCATCTCCAGCGCTTCTGCTCTCTAAACATCTATAGAGACGTGCATTCACTCAAAACATTCAGAAAATAAACAGAAAGGGAGCTGCTCAGTGAACCCTCCTCCTGTCAAAACCCAGCCCTGCAAAAGTGTCGCCTCTCAACAGAATCCAAAATCTCAACAGACCCCAAAATCTGTCTTTTTAAGAAATGCTCTGTCTTATTTCTCCATTTTTTGATGCAGAGACACCTCAGAGGCTGTAGCCTTAGGTTTCCTAAGCCTGATGAATGTTTTTCCACAAATACTGGGAAACAGAAGGAGGTAAAGAATAGTTAAATGCAGCACAATTGAAAATTAGCTCAAAATGCCGCAAGCTGCAATTCAGATGGATTACAAGATAACCTCACCAGTCTCAAGAATGTAACAAGAACAGCCCTAAATCAACATAAATACTTGCTCAACCATTTTCATCTCAGGATTAATGTCAGATTTTATTTATTTTTTTAAATTTTTTTTTCTTTTCTCCTGTGGCATTAAAACCATTTTCCAGCTTTTTTTTTAGGCGAAGTATTTGTGGTTATTGGGAAAGGGGGATGAGAATGGTGATAAGGCAGGGGGAGCGGGGTCCATACACCCTCTGGAGAGTGGGAATGGAGCTGAGCAGGGAAAGGCTGATGCTGGTGGGTGCACCTGGGGTTTGGAGGGGAGACAGACAGATGCCTCCTACCAACCCCACTTTGTTTTTTGCCTGCTCAGCTTTGTCACGAGGGAGCTGTGACCATTTTCAGGGCTTTCTTGAAGGATTTTAAGTCCCAGTGGGCCACACTCACACTACATTCCCACTCAGCAGCACTTTATTCTGGGTAACTTCTGGAGATTTCCTTCATACTCAGAGAAAAAAAAAAAAATCCCCAGAGAGGCACCTGTGGCCTCTGGGATAAATTTCTGCTTTATGGTTGCCTGCAAGCTGGCCTGGAGACACACCCTTGCTTGCTGGAGTACAGATAAGCTTCCAAGGACTTCAAAGGGATTGCTGAAGCAGACTGCAGTGGATTTCTACAGAAATGTAATGCACAGCATGTGTCTGAGGGGATGGAGAAGAGCTGTGGTGGTTTAGATTAGATAGCACTATTTGGCTTTAGAGGGACTTGAGGAAGTGAAAGACATGTAATTGTCTTTTAAAGTGTAATATTTGACTTCAGTTCACCCAGCATTGCAGAAGAGCTTGTAGATAAGCAGTGGAAATTATTTCCTTGTGAGGGGTGGGTACCACTTTCATATGACAAATCTATCTTCTAGCAGTTTCCATCCTGGGCGTCACTGTGCTGGGGTAAGGCTCAGTTATACACCTGTCCAGTCCTAAAAATTTATTATTGAGTTTACTATTGCTACAGAGCACCCCAGGGCCACATCTTCCTTTATTCCCTCTGGAATTACAGAGTCCTAAAATAGTTTGGATTGGAAGGAAAAGCCATTGTAAAAAAAAATTCTTCCTTTTATCAACCTTCTTTTGGTTTCAAACCATCCCCCCTTGTATGATCACAGCCAGCCCTGCTAAAAAGCTCATCCCCATCCATTCTGGGCCATTGCACATTGCCTCATTTACTGGAAGTTTACTGATGGTCTTTATCCACTGTTTGGTTCCAGCTGTGCTCTGTGAATACAAATAGACAGGATTTTACATATTTGTCAGGAGATTGTGGTGTGCTCTCAGTGTTTTTTCTTTCCATTTAAAGTCAATAATATCTTTCAAGAGTTAAACAGAAGGATGAGTTTCTTCCCCTGAAGGAAGGTACACCCAAATAACCAATAGCCAATCTTTATGCAGCTCCTCCTTAGGTGACTATTCCCTATTTGATATTGAGATTTATTTTCCTTGAAGAAATGTGCCAGACCATGCCAACAACATGAAAAATCACTGTGAATTTGTCAGCAGGAACATTTGCTCTGGAGTGAGTACGAGCTTGAAGAGCAGAGCCAGAGTCAAGGCTGAGACTGAAGATTTACTGTTTGTTCCATTAAATAATTCACTGGCCAAACACAAAGCACTGTAAAGTGTGTCTCACGCCAATAAAGAAACATCTGCCCAGAAAAATTTACCTACATGTAGCCCTCAATTGCAGGCTTTGAAATTCCTTGTATAAATCTCATCTCCTTGCCTATCCAGAGGGTATTATTCCCACTCTCCTGGTGAGTTACAATCTCCAAATGCCACCCTGTGCATCTCTGCTAATGAAACCCACGAAGGCAGAGGGACATAAGAACTTCCACAGCTGCCAGCTCACAAACCACCAGAGCTTTTCAGGTCTGTCCCTCACCACCAGTAAAGAGAACCTCTGTAAGGAAGATTTTTCTGTCTACTTTCAGTAAACACAGGGAGATAAATATATGCAGTTTTCCCAAAAACACTCTTCAGCAAAGTACTGGTTTTGCTTCAGAAAGTAAAACTCATGCTGGTAAATAAATTTGTTTCTCCAAAGTGAGCAACTTTGTAAATGAGAGCATGAATTTTTCTGTTCATTTCAATAACTACTGGGCAGTAAGGTTGAAAAAGCAATAATTTGTGAAGCTGTGTTGTACATAATGAAGAATAATTTAGCATTGGCAAAAGGATGGATCCTGGCTTCAGCATGCTGACAAATGAAAGAATGATTTTCCAGTATTTTATTCCTTGGATATTGCCAGCTTTTCACATGAAGTAAATTGGTATCTCAGTTCTCCTCTACCCCTACTTTGCTCACAGGTTAAAAAAACTAACAACATTTATTAGAACAAGAGAGGGAGTCTGATGTCATTGTGGGGACATGGTCTGATGGTTCATCAAACCCCCTGACTGAATAAATCTAAGTGTAAAATTATGGGAAATACTGGAATCACTACATCTATGTCCCAAAAAACCCACTTCCTTGTTTATCTACTAATGCCAGAGTATTAAGAGAAGACCCATTATTCACAGACAACACAAGGAAGTTTGGCATTCCCTGTAGACGTTTGTTCACCACTATCACAGAGACAGAGAAAAGTCAAGTAGACCTCAGATACAGGCCTGTATCTTCATTTTCCTTTGAGGTCCTTGTACAGAAACAGCTGAAAAGAGTAAAAGGTTTCATCTAGATCATAAGCTGGATTAATTTAGTTGATTTATATAATGCTGGGAGAGTTTGTAGGGTACTCTTGGGTTATAGGAGTGATTTCTATGGGATTGCATCAAAGGTCTTCTTCTTACTTGCCTATTTTTTCCCTTCTCATCACAAGCCTGTTGCTGGCTGCTCAGCACCCCTGTGGTGACAGCCCTGACAACTCCTGCCAGCCCAGGTGTTCCCAGGGATGCTGAAACCATGCCCATACCCTCCCCAGCTCACCTGCAGGGGCTCATGGGTTCAGGAGCCACTTGGGCAAGCAGCAGTGGTTTGGACATCACTGAAGTTCAGCCACAGATCCCCTACAAGAGGCCAGGAGGAGAAGGAGAAATCCTGCTCCAGCTGGGGAGGTCTTTGCCCTGCCCACCATAGGGGCTTGTGTTAAATTCCCCTCTATGCTAAGGGAAGAAAAGAAAAATATACTTAGTAGCTCCAAAAGTCACTACCACCACTGTATTGTGCATTCCTTAAATATCTAAGCACACAAGGATTGTTTTTGCAGGAAAATGAGTAGAAAGAAGGCTGCTGTGCAGTTCATTGCTTGGCCTGGGGTATTTCCTGGTGAATTATCCCTTAGCACTGGTGTTCCATCAAAGGCAAGCGGTAACCCATTCCCCAACACAAGAAAAGGGATCAGGAGGCTCTCTGAAGGTGAGACAATTCCCTTTAAGCCATGTTATATTTAATGTCAGTGAGAAGTTATTGGAGAAATAGGCACAGAAGTAAAAATACATCACAGAAAAATTCAGAAAATGCCATTTGTTCTCACTTTTCCCCCCACTTCTTTATGCAGAAAAGATTGAGTTAAGCCTTAAAGCATGCAGGTAAGCAATGCTTTAGTACAGCATTTAAAACATTTTATTTCGCCCAAGTGGAGACTTGCAGCGTCTCGTCTGAGCTCCTGCATCACCTGGGTCAGGTACTTGCTACCAGAATCTCCAGCATTAAGACCATAACTTCTGGTTGAACCAGATTGTTTAGAAAAAAATAACCCCATCTTAATTTAAGTTTTCAAAGAGAGAATTCATCATATCCCTAGGCAAATTGTTTCAGATATTAAATTCTCCAGTGGCCAAGAATGCACACCTTATTACTGGTCTGAATTCTTCAGCTTCAGCTTTCAGCCACAAAACCTCATTACAATTTTGCTTCATTAAAGAGCCCTTTCCCCACAGCAGAACCCTTCTGCAGTAATGGTTTGTCACACAGAGAAGCACGGGGTGATGCACATATTGTCAGGGAGAGACTGCACGCAATAGCCAGTAAACTGTGTAAAGTTGTTACATTTACAGGAATTTCCTGAGTAACCTAAATCAATGCCAGTTATCCAGTCTTTTATTTAGGCCAACTAAACATCTGAAAAATAATAAAGCATGGTCAGTTGTGCTTTCAGCATGCACCGACAGCAGGGACAGCACTGCATCAAATGCCATTAAAATTAGATATTTATGGAAAGGTTTAGGTTTCAACAAAAGGTTTTTCCCCCAGAGGGTGGTTGAGCCCTGGAACAGGAGCAGTGGTCAGAGCTGACAGAGCTCAGGAGCTGTTTGGACAATATTCCTGGGCACAGGGTGGGACAGCTGGGACGTCCTGCACAGGGCCAGGAGCTGGATTTAATGTTGCTGATGGGTCCCTTCCAACCCAGCACATCCCGTGACTGTGAAATGGCAACACCAACACAAAGCCGAAGCACCAGGGCACGGCCCGGCCGCTGCTGTCCCCACAAGCCCTGGGCTGTGGAGCCAAAAGCCAGCAGGAGCACACGGCGTGCATGGGCCGCTCCTGTGCCCGTCCGCACCTCACAGCTCAGGGGATCGCTGATGTGTTTGGCAGCCGAGGTTTGAAGGAAAACAATGCAGCACCTGATTGTTATTTTGTACTGGCCTTTGTGAGGCTGCAGAAGGAGCAGCGCGGGTGCGGCCGAGCCGTGCCGGGAGTGCCGCCGTGGCTCCGGCGTGTTGCGGCTTGGCCGTGCTCCTCCTCAGAGGCTGGCTGGTAACTCCAAGAGATGGCAGAGCACAAAGTTAACTCCCTGCCTGCCTCCTGGGGCACCACACGGGCTGGAAGAACGAGCTGCACGACAACGGTGCTGCTCCTTCCTCTGGTGAGGCTCGAACAGGCCTCAGCGGGCCGTGGCTCACCGCTGGTCGCTCTGCTGGCTGGAGGAGGACGGGGTGGAAGAGCAAACCCCTGGGAACAGCAGGGAATCTGGTTCTCCACGTGGGGAACGTGCTTGGAGGCGATGAACTCCACTGTGGTCAGTGGTGGTGGCGTTGCAGATGCAATAGGTGTTCCCAGAGGAAGCTCTGCTCCAAAGCAAGGGAGCCTCCTTGGTGCCGCGGTCGCAGCTTCAAGGAATTAAACTGCACTGGAAAACAGCAGCTGTGTGACAACAAACCAAATGTACACCTTCATGGACAGCACGAATGGTTCAGTCAAACAACGAGGGGCTGGGGGCTCTGTGTGATAAACATCCCATTACCTATGACTTGTATAAACCCAGCGATTTTGCAGAAGGCACAATTCATTTTTTCACTCAGATTTTTATTATTAAGATGTGCTTTGGCTCAGAGACAGCCCCAGCTTCAAGAATTCTGCTGGGTTTCATTTTTTTTTTCTTTTTACGAGGGCATGTAGTGACAAGACAAGAGGGAATGGCTTCAAATTGACAGAGGGCAGGTTTAGATGAGATATTAGGAAAAAATTATTTACTGTGAGGTTGGTGAAGCCTGGTACAGGGTGTCCGGAGAAGCTGTGACTGCCCCATCCCTGTGAGTTCCAAGCCAGATTGGACAGGGCTTGGAGAGTGGAAGGTGTCCCTGCCCAGGGTAGGGGGTGGAATGGGATGAGCTTTAAGGTCCCTTCCAACCCAAACCATTCTGTGATTCTATGACCAGTACATTTTAAAGAAATGTGCTTTTTGGTTTTCACCCTAATTTTGAGCAGAAGAATGGGTAGAGCCCTGCATTTCCAGTAACTCTTTCAGCAGAGCCAGAAGGAAATTCTTAGGGAAGCTGGTGGTATCTCAAACTGAAAGGAAGGACATCAGCATAGAGAAAGTTGAACAGGAGAGTTCCCAGACACTAAGTGTTGGGTTATTAGATAATTAGCTTAGGAGTAATATTAGCTTAAGAGTAATATTAGATTAATATTTGATGGATATTAGATTAATATTCTTGGCACAGGAAATAGGAGCACGTTGAATTTTGTTGATAGCATAAGACTGGAAAGGACTGTCAAACACAGGAAGATGGAAATGTCTATTCAGGGAGAATGGGATCAGAACAGACAAGAATAAAAAAAAATAAAGACTGAATTGACTGGCACAATGAATAGAGTTGTGCTGCTCAGGATTAACAGTGATAGTTATGCCAAACTTTACCAGCTGGCAAGAAAATGGAGAACACATGGAAGTTAGAAAGTTTTGAGCTATTGAGAGAGATTCTGGAGTAACTTTCTAGATGATAGTGAGGGAAAATTTCTGCCTAACCTTAGGCTGACAGTGGATACACAGAGGTCTACACAAGGTTATGATGAGCTGATGATAGGGTTCAGCATCTCAGGTAGGAGCAGGAACTTTGAATTGAAGCTGCTCACATCTGCTCTACAAATCAGTGGGTGCTTTTCTAATTAAACCCTTTTTGTGATTATTATCTCCACTGCCATTTTTTACATTTTTTTAGGGTCACCACTATAATCAAACTGAGCACCATGTCTTCGTATATACATTTCTTTGCAAAATACTCATTCAGAAATGTTCAAAGCAGACCTCACTCCAGACTGAGGCCTTTTCTTACCTGACATTAGAGATCTTCCTCACCCTCAGCAACTGACTGAGGAAACATTTGTCTACAAACAGGTAATTTGGGGTGATGATAGCCTTTGTGTATACAAAACACTGTTGCATTAAACACATCACACACTTCAGAGGGAAGAGGCAAAGTACATCAGGTCAGCAGCTTCTGAAGTTTCTGCAGCACAGCTGGATGAAAGAAAAAGCCACTCTTAACAAGGGGGGTGATACTGAACCAACCAAAGAACACTAAGGGTAGAGCTGGGGTGTGAGTAAAGACAGGAATATGCTCAATTCTAAGCAATTTACACTCAGTACATGAAGGCTCTATTTCTCCTCCGAGCAGTAAGATGTTTCCAGCAAAACCTGGGTTAGAAATAGAGATATTTGCAAAGCTTTTATTACCATTATAGTTCATCCAAGATGATGTGTCTGGTTTGAAAGTTGCAAAAAAACATATTCTTGTTAAAAATGCTGCCAAGAAGCTAAATGAAAACAGCCTGCTGCTGAATCCCATGTTTGCAGCATTACCAGTGGGTTTTTTCAAGGGTGTTTATATAGACCGAGTTTCATTTAACAAGGCAAAAGCCGGAGCTCTCACATACTCCATTATTTCTCTGCAGGTCCTTCTCACCAGGGTTAAGTCTTTACACTACTTCCAAGCAAAGCAGCCAAGAAAAAGAAGAAACAAATGCTACTACTACTGAGCACAGAGGCCTCCTTTGCAAGAAATGTGATTTACGGAATGAAGTTCCTGGCATGTCTGCCGCGGGCTGTCACAACGTGTGCCTAAAATCCAGGGCTGAAATATGATCCCCGCTCCTTCCAAGATGCATTGTGGCTTCTAGCAAGTTCTTCTGGAAGCACAGGCAGCCCTTTGCTCAGGAGCTGGGCTCCTCCTGTGTTGCCTCTCTGAGAACTCTTTGGGGGTGAGAACCCTCCTAATTCCCTACAAAGCCAGTGTTGGTGCTTTGCTGAAAGTTCTGGAAACTTTTCCACGTAGTTTGGAGAACTGATGCACTTGGAGAGACACAGAGCAAAGCTCATCCTGGTATCCAGAGGAGGCTTTGTGTTTGTCCTGGCTTTGTCCTCCCCACATTTGTGCATCAGAAACCCAACTGCCATGAACTGAACCATGGTGGAGACCTCTTCCCATAAGTTCACGAAATGGCAAGGAAGCAACAGCAGCTTGGGAGCTCTCTGGCCTTTGCTGGCCCTGTTGAGGTTGAAGGTAGTTTCATTCCCTTTCTGCAGTCCTTTGGGTGTTCCTTTTCCTCCACATGAAGGAAATGCTTTTTCACCATTAAGCCTTTCCTCAGCTGTGTTTCAAGCCCAGAAAACATTTTACCTCTAGCAAATTTTACCTCCTCGTCATTTTCCTGCTGTCTTCAAAGCCAGTGGGACAGCAGCATTTTTACCACCATGATCTGCCTCAACTTGGCAGCAACAGAAACCCCACCACTGTGAGGCCCCTTTTTGCCAGCCTTTTCCCAGCCCTTGCCCACGGCTGATCCCATGGGAGACATCCCCCTCTGGGAGTGGAACTGCTGAGGGTGGAGGTCACCAGCTCCTGCTGGACTTCATTAGTGAAAACACACTGATTTTGGATAAAACCTGTGATTTTGGATAAAACCCAGCATATCAGTTATACAGTGGAGTAGCTAACGTGCATTATCTGCTGATGAGCAGGTACTTCCTAAGAGTAGGAACAAACAAACTGACAAAACTTTCTGCAAAACAAAAGAGCCAACAGAACGAGTCAAACCAAGCCTGCCTGACCGTTGGCTCTGTGTTTGCTTCAGCAGGTTCTGGCTCTGGCCCCACTTGAGCCACAGAGTTTTGAAATCCATGCGTTTCTTCGTTCTCATCTTTCAGCTTTGCAGTAGACTTTTTTCCCCCCACAAACGTCTCCAAGGCCGTGTGGGATGTGGTCCAGCTCCCATTAAGGTCAGTGGGAGTGCTGCCACTACTTCCCTGTGGGTCTCAGCCCTATCCCATTGTATTACATTTCTAACTGCAATTGGATACAGATTATTTCAATTTTTTTTCCTCTCCCAGTGCCCACAATGGGCAAAGTATTTTCCAAACAGAAGAGGTCCCACTGCATGTCCCTAAATCTCTGGAGGTACTGGAAAAATTCTCCTAATTAAATACATTTGACATGCGAGATCATAACTGTTCTCTAATAATTTTTTTAAAGACTTCTCTCTCATGTAGCTTTCCTTAGCTGTACAATAGCAGGGATTAAATCCTGATTCTGCTGAAGTTCATGGGAGTTTTTCCAATTAGCTTTGTTGGAGCCATATTGTCTTTCTTCATCTCCATCTTTAACACTACTGGGCCACTACTGAAAATATTCTGACAGGAACCATCACAATAATGTCTCGTTTGGATGACTGGGTTACTCTTCAGAAAAAAAATTAAAAAAAATTGAGTTTTCCCCAGAGAGCAAACCAATAAATAGTAAAAATGTTAGTTACACTCTCTGATGTGAAGTGTTAAGGAAAACAGCAACTACCAGGTGCCAACCCTGACCTTTATATTGAAGATTTGGAGACAGAGGGTTTAAAGACATTGTGGACATCCCAAAGTAGGGATTTCATGAAGGAAACACAAATTTACAGAGTTTGCGAATGGACAGTTTAGTTTCTTCTCCATAACAAACTGACCAGGGGGCAGTTTGGAACTATTTGGGACTCAATCTAGTTAGGAAGATTCAAGTGATACCTGCTAGCCACAAGGGAAAAACACTGACAGTGACTAATTTGGGGAAAGGTATGGATTTGTTGTTATTGTGCACACATTTCAGTCTCACAGATGAATTACATCACACAGCAGTGCTGCTTTGTCACCAGTAAGCTCCTCCTCATCTGGAGCTTTTACTGACTAACAGAGCCTGACCCTAAAAGCAGGTTGTGATTGATGGCAGGTCCCTGCTGCCAGAGCAGCCTCTCCAAGTCACCAACTGTGAGCTGGCCTCAAGTTTACACACATGCTCATGCAGTATTTACTGAGGTCAAGCAGGTTACATGCATGCTGTATTTACCAAAAAAATATCCATGTTTGGGTGGCATGAATCCAAAGGAGGAACTCCAAAACCGCTTCCTGCTGCTGCTGCTGGAAAAGGACAGAACCTGGGTGCCTTCTGTTCAGATACATCTTGTGGGAAGGAGCCCTGACAGGGTTCCAGCAGAGCCAGCAGAAAGGTGTGTGGCACAGGCTGCTTCTGTACACTGATTTCTGGTCATACTGCCATTTAGATCAGCCTTTAGGTTAATTATTTGTTGTGGCAAAAGAGGGGGAAAAAAACGTTTGGATATACTCAGAGAGAAATAAATAATGGCATTAATTAAAAGAGATGCCTGGAGCTCACACAGCAATATCTAAAGTGATGAGTATCACAGGAGATCAGTCTCTTCTCCCAAGTATCAGATAACAGGACAAGAAGAAACGGCCTCAAGTTGTGCCACAGTTTAGATAATAGGAGAAGTTTCTTCTCTAAAAGGTGGTCAAGCATTGGCACAGGCTGCCCAGGGCAGTGGTGGAGTCATCATCCCTGGAAGACCTAAAAGTGTGGATGTGGCACACAGGGACATGGGTTAGTGGTGACCTTGGCCATGCTCAGTTAACATTGGGCTCACTGACCTTGAAAGCTTTTTCCAACCTTAATGATGTTTTAATTCTGGGATAATCTGATGATGATATTGATGGCACACCATCAGCCAAATCAGACATCTCCAGGGAATGTGAGAGGGAGAAACACACTTTGTCTATTTCTTTAACTTTTTAAAGCCTGGAGAACACTACTTTGAACACCCACAGTGGTTTTATCTGTAGCTCTCAGGACAAGCTGGACAAATGCCATTTCTCTTGACATGAAAAGCAAACCTGGACCTGAATTCAGCAGAGCTTTTATTGTACATAGTTATTGAACACACGTGTAAGCCCCATTGAAACTAATAACCTCAAAGATACACTGTTTGTTCTACAGGGATCAGGTCAGGGATGTACTTAAAGTACTTCCAGGGTCCAAGGAATCACTGATTCTGTCTTCTATTCTCATTACTAACATACTCATTAAGAAAATTCTTCACTTTTTCTGTGTCATTTTTTTAACACAGGCTCCCCACAACAGCTGTAGACAAGATTCTTCTCCTGTTTAAGGGCATATAATCCTCAGCATGGGCAATATAAACAGGCTCAGCCACATAAAACAAATATGGACGTTTTCCATATCTAAGAAAACCTACACTAGGTTTGTTGGGTTTTTTTTCTTCTTTAAAACATCAAAAACATTTGGCTGCATAAGCAGACAAAAGTGGTTATATACTTTGTAAGTATATTAAAAGTCAGAATAGTTGCTCATGAACATACTGAATGGATTTTACTTGTTTCCCATAACGGAGCCCAGGCTGGCATTGGTTTAGACATTTTAGTGCAGAAGAAATGTCAAGCATGCACTCATCCCCTGACTGAAGTTCAAATCAAACAAACCAGGCTAGACAAGCTAATAACAAGCTTTGTTCACTCCAGAATGGCAGCTATGGAAATATGCCTCATTTTATATATTATTACATGGACGGGCTGAAAAGGCCACTGAAAAAGCAACCAGCATTGTTTTTCTTCTTTAAATGACCAGTTCCAAGCTACTTATTTAACCAAGAACAATATATAAAAAAAGCACATCATACTTTCACAGCATGGATCTCTTCATAATTCAGTTTTCCCTGTCATAAATTATGATTCATGTAAGTAGACTATTTTTATTACTAGAAACTGGGAACATATATGGAAATCAATATTACCAAAACTTGGAAGTAAATTAGAACCACTTTTTGGGGGTCAATTTATAAAGGCAATATGACATGCCTTGTTGTTTGCAGCTCTAGTGTCAAAATAAAGAGCAAGAACCATTGATAGCTTGTTCCTTATATAAAAATTAACATTTAAACTTGAAGAAAATTACTGCTACATTTAAGAGATGGTCTGGAGACAGAAGAACACTGAGAATGCTGCTGCTCTGTCTTTGGGGGTGGTTTGCCATTTCCCTTTCTAGGAACCAAAAGCCCCTTTTCAGCTGGTGTCTGACAGTTTTGCAGAGTTCCTGCCTGAGGATGGGAGGAAGGCACGTTCCTCTCCTTGTGCATCCCTCTGCTCTACAGGAAATAAACTGGAAGCAGCCCTGGCATGGCTGGAGATGCCTCCAGAAATGAACTCTCAAAACCAGCAACCCAGTGCCTTGAAGAAGCAGATACATTAACCCCTTTCCTTCTAAATTCCTACGCCTACATTCCAAATATTTACCCTAGCAAACATTACCCAACCTATAGATTCCAACTGCAATCAGCATCTTGCCTCCCTCTGCCTGGATGGTTTGGGGGCCTTCCCAAAGACCCCTGGATGCCCAAAGCATCAGACCTGCTTGGCTCAACAGCAGCTTTTTATCACAGAAACACAAAAGGTCACAGTAACAGTCTGCAGCCTCTCTCAGCAAAGGGAATAAATGTGCAAACAAAGCCATTAGCAGTTTCCAAAATAAGCCCACCCTTCTTGGTCGCCAGGAGCACAGAGTGCCACATATGCACTGCACAGAAATGCCTGCTCACGTGGCAGCTGAGCAGCTGTGGGGAGCTGGGAGCCAAAGCAAAGCTCTCCCTTTAACCACAGAAATGCCACCTTAATTAATTATTTTGATTCTCTGTGCTTAAGAGCATTAAAGATAAGCACAGGGAGATCAAGAGGAAGGCTTTCACCTGCCAGCCCACTTTATTCCCCTCTCCAATTAATGCCCATGTCCAACAGGTGTCACTTTAAAAAAATGTAAAATTTAAATAGCTGCCCTGGAGGATATACACAGAAATCACCAGGGAGCCATCTGTGCCACAAAACTTTCAGCAGAGACACAGCAGCCAGAAAAAAAGAGAATCAACAGCAATAAAAGCAAACATTCTGAGGTAAGAAATGGCAAAAATGTTTGGGTCAGCACTAATAAAAGATTTTTTCTGGTTATTATTTTCCTTATCAGCCTGGCAGGGCCAATTCACCCCTCTTGCACTCCCCCAGTGCTCCAGGGCAGGAGACCCTCTCTCCCCTCTGGCATCCCTGTGGAACTCACTGCTGCTGCCCAGGAATGGCTCATTTATCTGTCCTCTCTCCCAGAGTTTGTTTTCCTGCTGCTATGGTTCTCCCACTGCTGGAATAAACACGAGCAGAAGTCTCCTGCATGACTCAGGCTCCATTTGCTTTGGTGGGAACTCCTTGGCGCATCCAGGAGACCCAAACCACATCCTCCAAACCCCAGTCTTCTCAAACCTGAGCTTGCCCTCTGCCTAGAAATTTTCCATGGATTTTGCAAACATCAAACATCATTGTCTCCCACTTAATCTCTTACCTTCAGATTACAGGGCTCACAGAGCAGAAAACACATCTTGTGGTTTAAAAAGCTCCTGCTATCTTCTGGTCAGAAACAAACAAATAATTCCATGTAAGGCCCAGTTTGAAAGAAGCATTCAAATAGCAGAGGAGGAATAAAATAATTGATAGTGGCAGGTATTGATGGGGCAAACAAATTTAGAGAGGCTGCAATTATACCCAGGTTGTACTTGTTTGAAATGTTAACTGTTTGATGAGACTTAACACCCAGCTAATGAGCTTTTAAAAGTAATTCCCACATACAGCCACCTTCCTTTGCTCACAGAAGGGAAGCAGTGTCTGGCAATTGCCTTGCCCATCAATCCAGGGCTAGCGGCTAATCCTGTTTTATTGCCATCATTAGCCAAATACATGGAGCATCCACAGAGCAGCTGCCTGCTCTTCCTCTTTCTCCCTCTCCTCCTTTCCAGCCTCTGCATCCCCTCATACAAGATAATGCTGTCAGTCCACACAGATTATTTTCTCTTATTATCTTCTGCTGTTCTCCCTGTTATCCACCCCACAGGAAAGGTGTTCAGGTTCCACAGCTGGCTGGGTGCCTGCCTCCTGCTCCTGCACATGCACCTCCTCCACCTGCAGCTCCAGGAGGGGCTGCCTCACAGCTGAATTTACTTCTGAAAACTTAACTCCTCTTCCTAAAGCTGGATGTGGCCCTCATTCCCCAAAAACAGTTGTTCTGTATCCAGCAGTTCCAACCTGGCCTCACTCAGCCATCCTCACTGCTCTTACACTTTGCCCTCTCCCAAATTCTCTGTGATTCCATTCAATTTGCACTAAAAGGGTTTAAAATCAAAAAGTGCATATGAAAAAAAATCTTTACAAAGTTTAAAATACAAAAGACTAACAGAACCAAGAGGAGAGCGTGTACAGAGTCTGCACTCAGGGGGAGCCCGTGGGGATTTGCAACACTGAGAGGTGAAAATGTGCAAAGATCTATGCCAGGAAGCAAAACTGGAGAGAATAATCCATGAACATTCAGTTCAGCTTATTTCAGGGGGAGGTGAGGTGAATAAATGAAAACCATCCTTAGAGCCTTGCATGAAACAGTTTGCAAGTTTTATTATTTATTATTATTTTATTATTTATTCAGCTTTAGCTGGTCCTTGGACTTCTTTTTTTCCCCAAAAGGTGTGTGTCCCTTCATTAAAAAGGTGATAAATAAAGAATATTAAGTAAAATAAATAAATAATAAATATAAATATAAATAAAATATATATTTATATAAAATATAAATCTATTATATATTATGTTAATTATATTATATATTTATAGCAAACAAATAAATATAAATAATTATAAAATAATATTTCTAATCAACATAATATAATATCTATTATATCATATATAATATATAACATAATATAAATATATAATATAAAATAAATATAAATGAATATAAAAATAAATAAAGAATTTAGGTAATAAATAAAGAATAATCTTTGGTACTAGAGTTATGCCACCTGCATGGCAAGGAGCAGGCAGGCTTCCTTCCAGCCTGCAGAAAGAAACAAAGAGCTCACACCTGCATCTCATGCCAAAGTAAGTAAACAAATGCACTGTGAGTTATGGGACCTTCATTCTCTCAGCTGCCTTTGCTTGTTTGCTTGCCCAGCTCCATTTCTTCATGGCAATGGGCCATTTAAAAAAAATTAATTCTTTATCTGCTACTATTTGCACTCAGATTTTGGGTCAGGGAGAGCACAAACCAACACCTTCAAGCCCAGGTGCCAAGTGCTGGGTTTCTCACTATGTGCTGGGCAGAGCTATCCAGTTCCTCAGAGTATAAATCCTCATCAGACCATTTTTTTCCTCTGGTGTGAGTTACCTTTCCTCCATTCTGGATGCTTTAATCCAGGCATTTGCTTTTTGATACTTTCAAAACCTGCCCAAGGTGAGCCACCCTGAAAATTTCTGGGTGTGTTGATCTCTGGGCAATGGCCAGCTAACAGTTAACTGGGCTAGCAGTGGTGTGGCAGGAATTCCACCATCCTGGTGCTACCTGATAACCAGGAATATCAGGAGATGAAAGGAGCAGAGGGGTCTTCCACCAGACTGCGGGGGACAGAAAAAGGGAGCGGAGCAGAAAATGCCATAAAATAACCTTACCAACATCATATGCTGACTTAGCTGGCTAAAAGCACTTTCCTTCTGCATTCTTCGCCCAGCATGGAGTGACAGAACCAATAATGTTATCGTGCCAGCCTCCACAAGCCAAGCCTTGCTAATCTCTCCTCACTCATTCTCTCTGCGCCGTGCCGCCGTACGCAGTCCCAAAGAGCTGAATTGTCCCTTTGTCACTTCAGGTACAGTCACCAGCCCTGGTACAAAGCCAGTCCCCCTGTGCAGAGTCCCCATTGTCCCTGGTTGTTTACTGTGGGTGCATTTGCTGTGGGACAGCTGGTGACTTGTGGCACTGGGCACTGTCCTGCTGCCCAGCATCCTCGGCAGGGCACCAAACAAAGCTCAGCAGTGTCCAGCGTCTCCCACGGGGAGGGACAACACAAAGGAGGTTGCTGGAGCCGTGGCTTATCTTGCATTTCCTTCATGATATCATAACCTTAGAGAGGAAGGCGCTGTCTCAGTGCAAGAAATTCAGCTGCCTGCATCCTGCACTGCCCCAGCCACAAGGGATAAAGGGATGCTAAGCCAACCAACAGCGCTGTGCTCTGTTTGCAGTGTATATTCCCACATCACGCCGTGTCATTCAGTGATCCCGGGACAAAACCCTAATCCAAAACAACCAGAGGGTGGGGGGTTCAAATTAAAACAGTGCTGGGAAGAGTTTTCAGACACTCAGCAGTGGCCTCGATGCTGGTTGAGCCCCAGTTTCACCACGAGGGTCTGTGATAAGGGAGCAAGCGCTTTGGAAATGCCCCAGCAACCTTTCCTGCTTGGTTTTCTGCAGCGTTTCTTGGCCACTGTGTAGAGAGGAGGAGACTAAGGGGCAAGGGAGAGCCAGAGTATTTGGGGCTGTCAAGGAATGGCAGAAAGCAAAAGCAAATGAATAAACTGCTTTACTTTTAGTTGCATGAGACAGCTTTACAGACAGAAAGCCACAGGCATAGCCCTGAGGAGCAGCAAAGCAAAACTTACCATTACCAGAGCAGGAGAAAGGTAGCATTAGGCAGAAAGGAAGAAACTGAGATGAAAAGGTTGAAGAAGTGGGTCATTTCATCAGTAAGGCAAATCCATACCTTGAATTAACTGCATTTATGCAGTTTGTAATTATGTTTTGTAATAGTTTTATTCCTGACGGGTGGCATGATTGAAAAGCTCGTAAGAGGGGCTGAGTCAGATCCATCCCACATCCCACAGGACCAGCAGTGGATTCCTGGTCCTCCCAGCTCCTATCAACTGCCTGCCAGCTTTCTCAGCAGCTTTTTTTACCTGAGTCATTGCATTTCATAACAAGTGATGAATCCAGCCTTCATTAATTTTCTTAGTTAATTTTAAAAAATAATTTCTATTTCTGTCCTTCACAATATCCTGTGGAAGTGAGTCCCACCATTAATTTTGTGGTGGGAAAAAAAAAATATTTTTTCCTTTACTTGCCTTACGTGCTGCTTGGTCTTTGTACTACTTATGTTTGTTTTTATTGTAGCAGTCAATAACTGTGCTCTAATTGCATCTGCCTTATGGACCTGATCAAGTTTTCCTCTCTCCTCCAGATCAGTAGGAGGATTGTTCAGCAAACAGCTTTGGAGAGAGGATATTTCCTCAAGGAGTAGGCAGCAAGGAAGAAGGCAGAAAAAAGAGACATTAAGAGCAATGTAATGGAAAGAGCAAGACTCTGGGAATTGAAAAGGTGTGAGGCACGGCTTGGGGTTGAGTGATTGATGTGAGGTCTTAAAGCAAAGCCCAGAATGTGATGAGTTTCATTTTCATAAAAAACACTGCAGTCATTATGTGTGGCCAGGAGGCTGCACAGCACTAAATATTGCTGATGTTTAAGAGCTTCTTTTTAAGAGCTCAGGCCTTAAAATATCACGTGTGGGCAGCAGCAAGCAGTTATTTGTGGTGAGTGGTTACCAATGGACAGAGAGCCCAGCTGCCATAAACATTGCAACTTTATTTTCTTCCTTTGTACTGCTCTTCCCCAAAATGTGCCAAATAAAACACGTCCTCCCAAACAGACCCGCTATTATTTTATGGTCTCACCATGCTGGGTTAGAAATTGCAGTGTCATGAAAACATCCTTTAAATAAATAATAAAGCAGGATGTTCCTAAGACAGGGTCTTGCATCTTGAAGGAGCCTGCACAGCCTCACAAACCCCCCACCACATCTGGGAGAGGTAACAGCCCTCAGCAACGTTGCTTAGTGGTTCAGGCCAGCAAATGTGGAATAAATATTATATATGGCATTTAACAAGGCCTTTTCCAACCTAAATGATTCTATGAAATACAAATTCCACTCCATTCCCATTCCCAAGCTCTGCAAAAAGAACTTTTCCCTGTGAACACACCATGAGAACACACAACGTGCCTTCTGCACCGTGGTTTGCTTGGGTGTGTTTTTGTAGGGGTGAAGTTTCTGCCCCACAGGCTTTACAATCTAAATTGCAACAAGGCAAGGTAATGAAAGCAAAAGGATGGAATGAAGAAAATCAATCTCAATACCTAGAAATACAAATGTGATTATGTCAAATGTACACATGATGCAGGTTCCAGAATGAAGGGCAAGATGGAGAGAACCAGAAGCATACCAAGATGGAATCATGAGGAGAGATTTACAGAGTCTTTCCGGGGGAGGATCAAGACTTTGTCTGATACATTCAAATGGGTCAGGAAAGGAGAAGGAAAAAAAAGAAAAAAAAAAAAAGAAAAAAGAAAAAAATAAGCAGAGCAAATTCAATGCTCAGTTATTAGAGTTATGGGAAAAAAAATCGAAATTTTTAGACTGGACACAGCATTAATCATGATCTAGACTGAGAACCACTGCAGAGAGCACAGCCCCAGAGCAAAATGGATCTCCCCTCCCATGCCTGACTGTAAGTGATGCTTTCCTGGCATGGGATGGCTTCTCTGGGAAGTCTCCAGCCATGGTTGGTGTGTTTGGGCATTGGGAACACTCCCAGACAACATTCACCCCCAGCTGGGAGTCAGTCAGATCGCTGAGTCCCACAGGAGAGGG
Organism: Pseudopodoces humilis; assembly: GCF_049639895.1. Taxonomy (NCBI): domain Eukaryota; kingdom Metazoa; phylum Chordata; class Aves; order Passeriformes; family Paridae; genus Pseudopodoces; species Pseudopodoces humilis. The sequence goes on from NC_142208.1 coordinate 31,762,246, forward strand.
GAGAGGACACCCACAGCCTGATGATGCATCAGTTGCTTCTGTGCAGAGACTTAATTTTTTCGTAATAAAATAAGACAGCACTTGTGAGAGTCACGTACTTCAAAGTAAGTCAAATCATTTTCCTCCATGGCATGAGTTAAATCCATCATTCTGTGAATGAAGTAGATCTAATATGATGGGATCCAGCAGTAAACACAAATATCAGTGATTTCTTCCAGGAGTAACCCAGCAAAAATGTACCTTCTCCTTCCATATTTATTACATACATTAAGGAAAGAAATGCATAAAACCCCATATTTCTTTTTTTCATTTTATTTCCCTGACTTTTTCCTTCAGATGTGCAGTGACATTTCAGGTAAGTCAGCAGACCAGAGCACCATTTCCCCATCGTTATGCAGAGAACAGAGGCTGCAGTTTTAAAATTTATCTTTTTTTTTTCACCAGTGACAACAAGAACAAGCAGACAATCCCATAAAGCTCCTCCGTGCCCTCTTCCAAATTCTGCTGCACCACAAATGCCAGTAAAAATAACAGTTTTCTGCTGGAATATTCCCCTGGAAGCAATGTTGAGGCTCTGGCTGCCCACAGGCACAGCCCCAAGCCATGGATGCTGCATACAAAATTTTCCTGAAGTTTGAATTTGGAAAATAAAATAAATATATTTTAAAGAATCCTCGCTAAATGAAGTCTCGTTTTTGGAAGTGTGTGGGTTTAGGGGTTTTGTATTATGATAATAATAACAATAATAGTAAAAATAATTTCATCTGGAGCAGCATATCAGAGGACTTAATTTAGGAAAGCAGCCTGTGATGAATGGGAAAGCTCCAGGGAGCACTTAGAGATCCCAAACGAGTGACCAGGAGAAAAGGAGGGCAGGAATCTGCTCTCCCAGGACGTGTGCAGAGGACCTTTTAATGCCAGTGGTGGGAAAAGCCAAACACATTCAGACCTTTAATTACTGAACTGCTCTCTTGGATCAGGCAGGCAGCGAGCAAGAGCTGGTGGTGGTGCAGCAGCAGATGAGATCTGCAGATCCCAGCTCACATCTGACTACAGGCTCAAATCTGTGGGTGCAGAATTAAAGGCTGAACTCCAACCAACTTTTAAAAGTTGCCTTTCAAGTGGTGAAAGGAGAGCCTCCACCCATTCCCCAGTTGCCTGTGATTTATCTGGGCTGAAAGCTGGCCCAGCATCATTGGCAGGTAAAGAGGCCCTCAAGCCTGGTATTCGGGGCTAGAGAGAGTTAAGGGTACTTTTCCATGTAAAGTGGGTTTGGGAAAGGAATGCCTTGAATTTTGATGATATTGGCCTGGTTCTCAGCTCCAGGGCGGTAATGCAAAGCAGCACTACTGCATTCCACTTGCCCTGCTGAGGAGCAAGGATTAACCACAAGTGAGCAGTGAAGGCAAGTGATTAAACAGCAGGGCTGCCCTCCCTGTTCCTCCCCAGCGAGGATGAACAGTGATGCAGCAAATAACAGGAGGGTTGCAACTGTCAGGCAGAAGCTGAAACATATTTAAAAAAAAATATATAAAGTAATTTTTTGTTCCTGGCTCGGGAGACTCAGACAAAAACTCTTTCCTTCACACTGGATGAGCTCTGCAGAGTCATCTCCACAGCAGGTATTTTCAGTGCTGAACTCCTGTTAAGCAGCCTTTCCAAAAGTGGGCCAGGACAATACTCACCTATCCTAATCCTAATTGTGAGCTCCTTGCAGTGGGGAGCAGAAAGCAGGATGGCTCTGGATGACATTCTGGGAAGGCTGGGCACAGCTGAAGGTTGGCAGAGGAGACTCAGCTTCTGGGCAGAAAGCTGTGAGGAGCTTTGCTCAGTGCTGTGCTCAGTCTTTCCATTCAGAGGTCCAGGCCTGAAGGCAATGCCCAAATCCTCCCTCGCCCTGCAGAGAGCCACATGCTTGTTTTCCTGGGATGGGATAACACCAGGAGCTCTGGGATGGCAATGGCTCCATAACTCAGCAGCTCAGATACTGTCTCATAGGCAGGGCTGGAGGTGGAGGAAGAAGCTTTCTCAGCCACATCCAGGTTTTAAAACATAAGTAGGACTTAGAGGGAAGCCTGCCCCAGTCCCACACAATATCCTCATGACTCTCAGCAGCTCTGCTGCTCCTCTCCCCTCCTCTGCTGGCACTCATCCTGTATGAGTGCTGTCAGCTTGTTCACCACGTCAGGCGAAACCAAACCAGATCAATCTATCCATTCTGCCAAAAGGAGAGGAAACATCTCTCATCCCCTTGCCAGCAACCAGCCGTGCAGCTCCGCCAGACTTCTCCCAGCAGCAGCCTGCACTGCAGCAAATCCTGCTCTGCTTCATCCCTGGAACCTGGCTCCACTCCATGGAACACGGCTGCTGCCCTGTGAGCTCTCCCAAGGAGACTGGGAGCAGCTGGCAGAGTCCCTGCAGCCACACAGGGGACACTGTCCTCTGCAAGCTCTGCTCCATTACTGAGGACTGTCTGAGATGCTGCTGAAAATCCCAAGTTAGCATTTGGCTCCACAGACTTGAAACAGAACAACAAAAGCTGGGTGCCATAGACCCAGCACAGTCAGGAAATGCCTAATTTTGGGGAACAAAGGACTGGCCCAGTCACTGCTCTCCTTCTGAGACTCACCTGCTCACTCCAGAAATGCTTTCCAACCCTCTGACATCACCAATGAAGCCCTCATATATTGATAGAACCACAGAGTGGTCTGGATTGGGAGGGAAGTTAAAGCCCATCCAGATCCAGACCTCTGCTATGGGCAGTTATTTTTGTCTCCAAGTGACAGACACCAGGAGAAGAGACTCTTTTCTCTTCCCTTTTCTCTTTCTCCTGTTGACATCACCACTTCAGACAAAGGCCAAGGTCTTTTGGGAACTAGCTCCTTTTTAGAGTTTAACCCTGAAGACTCTTCAGTCCTCAGGACTTTGAGACAGTCCCTGGAAAGCCTCACCCTCAGATCCTGCATTTTGATAATATTATTCTCTTACATCAATGCTCCTTCAGTTTTCCAGGTAGACACCTCTCCTGGGCTGCCAGCAGGCTGGGAATGCATCATCAGAGCTAGAGAGGAGGTGATGACTGAGGCTGTGGGGAGAGAACCATGCCAGGACAAGAATCAGGAGTGGTCTCTCTGAGTCACTGCTTCCCCCTGGCAGGATTTATCCCACACCAGGCTCCAAAGACAGGGATGCAGCCCAGCCCTTGTGCCCAGGCCCTGTGCCACATCCCTTGCTGGGCCTCTGCTGTGCCCACATGGTCACATCACCTTTGCTTGTAGCCCAAAGGGAAGGAGGTGTCCTGGTGGCCACCTTGGGGTGGCACTGAGCTGGCCCATGGCTGATGATGGCCATTTCCTTGACAGCCATTATGACTTAGATGACAATTCTCATTTCACATCCTAATTTTAATTACATTTCATGACAGGTTTCTTCCTTCTCCCTGCTTTCTGCCTGGTTACTCACGGTGAACTGAAGAGCCAAATTTCAAAATTAACTCCAGTTTCCAAATTGCCTTTCACCCTGGCTGTTAATACCATCAGTACTTTACGTTATTCCCATAGATACATGACCAGGCAAACATACATAGTCCCTGCCCTGCAGAAATTTTGGTAGAGACTTGAGATGTGACAAGGAGCAAGCCCTGACAGCGCGGGGGCCGGAGTGAATGAGGTCATGAGTCTGCAGGCACGTGCGCAGCTCCGTGGATTTCTGCTGAGAGATTAAATCATTTACTCTTCTTTTTTTGTTGTTGTTTATTTAATTATTAAACTCAGAAGAATTTCTAGCGATCCTCACGGGGTCTGGAACCACGGTTTTGATTCAGGTCTATTGCTTGTGTCTAAATTAAAAATGGAAAACAGATGGTGGGTTATGAGATGGCTGCAGCAGAAGCCGGCAATCTGCTCTGTCCCCGCGTCGGCAGGGGAGTGAGTGCTGCAATATGTGGAATCCATCCCTAGCTGTGTGTCACAGGTGTTGATCCCGTGTCTCTGCACAGAAATGAAGCAGCCAGACTTATGTCCTCCAGCCAGACTGGCTCTGAAGGTTACTTACAAAGGAAAAGAAGATAAAAGGGTTCAGTTTGTGTCCATCCCGCATCTTCACCAAACCTCAAACCCCTTAGTGCAGCCAGAATCAAAACCTGCTCTGTCTGCAGGAAATGGAAGTGGAGCTATTTCAGGTTTAAAAACTCAATATATTAAAACATTATCAAATCCTCTGTTGTGCTGTAACTGTGTCATCAACAGAGCCAAGGAGAAGGCTGGAGATAAAAGACAGGCTGAATGAAGAAACCAGTCTTTCAAGGAGCAGCAAATAAATCAGGTTAACACGTTGGGAAGGGCAGTATTGGACAACGCTTGTGAGAGGAGGTGGATTCAACTCAGGTGTGCTCCTGCAGTGAGGGACAAGGAAAGGCTGAGCTACGAGGATTTTTACATGGATATGCAGTATCTCCTTAAACAGCTTAGGGAACAAATCATAGTTCCAAAATGATTTGTGAAATCATCCAGGCCACAGAAAATCAATATTGTATGCTTCTGTTAAATACATGTTGTACACACAACTCACCTTGGCAGTGTTCATGCCTTGGGCTCCCTTTCAGACCAGTCACTCTTTTTGCAATCTCCATGTCCCAAGTTCTTGTGGTGAGCATTTGACAAGTGCTTTGGATGTGACATAAATCCCTACCCAGCCCTGCATGGGTAGCAGTCCTTTGGGAAACCTTCCCCAAACAGGCAGGAGCATTTCCTGGGCCAAGAAGAAGCAACTGCAGACTCTGAGGATGACTCTGTCCCTTTGGGCTTATTTAGCAGGAATCTTTGGAACAAGGGAGAGGAATTATGATTCTGGTGAAGGTCTGGTAAGACCAAAGTTCAGAATTCATCTCTGCCCCACTGAGACACTGCACAAGGTATTTAATTCTGCTTTTCAAGTCTTCTCTGTAAAGGAGGAGCAGTGGGATTCTTCCTCCCAAATGGAGGGAGATGCAGCAGCCAAATCATCACCACGTGGCAGATGCTGCACAAATAGGGACAGTGATTGCTACAGAGGAGTGCTTTAAGTTGAAGTCCTTTAAATCTTAGCAAATGAAGGCTGAAGTACACTTGAGGCTTGAGGAAATTCAATGCAATGTTTTCTAGAACTGTCTGTAGAGAGGGGCAGGACAGTTTCTCACCCATTGCCCTCATCAGGGCAGAGCCTGCACCGTGGATGCTGCAGAGCAGCAAAAGCTGCACACCCCTGTTTGCTGCAGTGTGAAATTAAAACTCATTTCTTGCACTTCAGGAATCATGAACTTCAGCAGGCACTCCCTGCACTCTCAGCCTGCTGAATACCTGCCAAAAAAAGAAACCTGTCATTTCTGTAACAGCATGCATCTTTTGTTTGCCATGGTATTTTTCAGGGGGAACATTGAATCTGCTTTAGTAAAAATTAACATCTGGAGATTCTCAGTTTTGAAAGAGCAGGTGATGTGTTTGGCAAAGGACAAATCCATGACAAAGAATTTAATAAAAGAGGGAGACAGGATAGCTCATGGGACCATTACTTTAAACTTCCAACTGCAGTGTGAAATGGTGCTTACCAATAGTAAATGGAGGAGTACTGCTAAATGTTAAATCCTCTGCATCACACCATTGTCTTCCTATTTACATATATATTAAAATGACCACAACTTCCCTGTTTGTGCTTTCTTGCTGGAAACATTCTGGGGAAACAAGATTATTAACGGAAAATTCATAAAACCAAGGAATCACATGGAAATATCGGAGGGCATTCTTAAAATGTGAATTCCTGACTCAGAGGCATTCCCATTTTCTCAGGAAATCTGCTCCCAAGAGTTGCCTTTGTGACCGGTGTTGGGTGTTCACACAAATACACAATATTTCCATGGTGATCCATTGCCTGGCAGCACACAGGAGCCTGCAGGGAAGGGGAATTTGAAAGTGTAAGATTGCTATAATAAATAAACAGCCAGCCAGTCTGGGGATTTCTTTTCCTTTATATATTCTTGCAAAAGTTATGATATATTTAATCTGTCTGTGAGCAACACACATAACAATTAAAAATGTCAGGTTTGAATTTCTGTTGTGTACTTGCTCTGGACAATTAAGTACCTTGGCCTTTTTACCCACAGATTGTCTGGGACAACCCAAGAATCAGATCAGGCTCTTCCATCCCAAATACAGACAATTCCTTGTGTGCTACAATGCAAAAAAAAGTACTTTTACCTCTCCTTTTGCAGCTTCTTTCTGCTTTCAAAGGTTAGACTGGAGCAAACCTTTTGTATTCAGGAGCCTTGAAAGCACCTGGGAGCTTAGGACATGCAATAAATATTGTTTAAGACCCATAGATTTATCCTGGCAGCTCCTGCCACAAATCAGGAGATTTCCTTGGTGGATGTGTTTGGCTCCAGGTGCCTGCAGTCACTGCTGTGTGCTGAAATGTGTCAAACCCACTCCCCCATCTCCCATGTGCTCCTCCAACAGGACACGGGTCCAGTGGCCACCCTGCCAAGACCTGCTCATTGTCAGGGGCCATCCCAGCAGAATCACACTCTTGATGTTTGAAGGACAGGTGAAAGCAAAGAAGTCAAGGTCAAGGCTTTCCTTGTCTAAGGAAATGGTGAGAACTGCATTTTCTCTGTCCCCTCTAACTGGTTTAAGAGAGGAACAAATTAACCTGGGCTACAAAATTGCTCCTAAGCCTTGGAGACCATGGGGAAAGTGAAGGGACATGTTCTGTCATCTGAAAAACCAAATTAAGTGAAATGCTAAAACCACAAGATTTGTTTACTAGAGGAAGCACTTGCATTTCCAAACCTGAGAGCAGTTTCTTCACAGCCCTGATTAAAATTACTCATCAAAACATTACACAGAATTAACTTCATTTCATACGGTGAGCAATTATGCAGCTTGGGTGGAGTGGAAAATATCCAGCATGTTATTAGTTGTGTTTAGCAGAGGCATGTGCTAAAATGTCTCCATTTTCCTGTCTAAGAGCTGTGTGCCAATGCAGGCTTTTACCAAGAAAAGCAAAGGTGAGTGGGGATGAAGAGGAGCTGGAAAAGCTCAGATTTTAAAACAGCGACACAGGAGAGAACAGCAGTGAAACAAAGACTTTTTCAAAGACAGGTTTTGCTGCTTGTTCCTCCTAGAAACCCATTTCAGAACCAAACCAGATAGAAAAAATAGGTTGAGTGGTGCATGATATGGACAGTTTACTCCAGAACAAACAGCTCTTTTTTCACAAATTCTCTGGGATGTAAGAGAGCTGGGGCAGGGTTCAGATGAACCCTCCTGTCCTCAGCTCCTGCTATGTGACAACCACATTTGAAAGAAAAATCATGTATTTTTACTCTGATTAAGTTATTAACTCATCCTCCTCTGGCAAAGTCACAAGATGAGGTTCCTTATGATTCCTTTAAGTGGTGCTAAAGAAAGCTTGACAGGCAGCTCATTTAGGAAAGAGAGACACAGAAAACAGATCCAGTGTAAACTCAGGCATGGCTGGGACCTGACTGTTCTGGTGCTGCTTGTTTTAGTAGCTCAGCTTGGACTAGAGCACTGCTTTTCAAGTAACTTTTGAAATAAGGCACTATTTTTCTACTCCAGAGTGGATTAACATTTCACCTAAGGCATAAAGGCTTATTGTCGTAAATCCATCACAAAATTACAGCAATACAATATAAATGAGAAATGCACTTCAAGAAAATGAACTTAGTTTGGGGGAGGGGGGAATATTTACTAGGGCACCACAGCTGAAAAAACCTCATGCTGACAAAGCATGTTAAAGATTTCATGTAGAACTCTTATCATAGCCAGCTCGTGTTTGCACAGCCTTTCAGTCAGATGGGTTTTACTAAAGGATATTTGAACAAGAAAAGAACCCTTGAATCAGGCAGACACCACAGATGAAAGACTCACAATTTTGACAAAGCTCACACACACAAGCTTAAAACAAAAGCATGAAACTGCTCCAGCTTTATAGCCAACTTTATTCCTTTCATAGCACTGGCTTTCAAATACTTTGTGAAAAAAATGTTGTCATAACAATAAAGCGTGAATAGGCAAATCCATGTATTCCCAGTTGTTGTCCCAAGCAAACAAGAAAAACATTTCACACTTCACAATTAATACAATGTCCCTTTGTCCCAACACATGAAAGAGCTATTTAAAACAAATAAATGAAGAGATAGCTACATTTTCATGGAAGTCTGGAATGTTTTTTAAATATTCAATGTATTTTCACATTTTGTTTTGCAATTGAATCCTTTCCACCAGCTCCAACCACACAATACCACCAGAAAATGCCAGAGGAGCTATAGAAGGGCAATATGTTGTGTGCTGCAGTTGCCTGTCATCAGCTGAGAATATATTAAGGTAATTAAAAACCCTGCTAGGAAACCCTGGGGCCTCTGCCCTCGAGTGGTGCAGACCAGTGCCAATGCATTGACAAAATAAAATCTAGAATTTGCCCCAGGATGTCAATCTGTAAATAGTTATTGATATATGGCTCTAGTGACAAACGGGTTCAGACAGGAACAGCTTCGGTCTCTTCCAGCTGGGCGTTCCTGCTCTATCCACCACCACAACATCACCCTAAGGAACACTTTCAAAGTTAACTTACGGGTTTTTGGAAGACCAGGGCCCACAGGGTGACTGACATCCCAAAAATCCTTCCAGCATTTCACGCTGTGAGCCCCTGGAATACCACTTTGTGCACATGGAGTGGTGGTGGTGGTGAATACCCTGGAAAAACTCCGCTCCTCTGTCCCAGGAGCAGCTGAAAACCCACCAGGCAGCAGTTTGGAAAGCTGAAGATCCCAGTGCCAACAAGGACAGAGCTTGACTGGTTGCACAGGTGTTAGGCTTTTCTTCTTTCCACACACATTTAAATACAAGTTGTAGTGTTCAGTTAATAAACACACACTGCTCCTTTGTTATTACTCTGTAGCTAAGCCAAACATTGGAAGGTGGATTAAAAGACGGGGATTCTGTGTTTTTCTCCTACCTCTCCCTTTCTTTTGTGTCTTTGCAAAGCCAATAGTATTTTATACAGTCACAGTGTAGCTCACCTGAGTCACAAGCAGTGCAGCCAGCTCTGTGTACAGAACAATGTGGGATGTGTGCATTTCTCTGAATGCTGTCTCGTTTCCTGAGTTTTAGCATTTTAAGTATTCAGATTTTCTTCCTAAGCTCACTCAGAACTTTGCAATAAAGACCATCTATGAGTACTGAGAATAAAAGACTGCTTGATTAACTCATGTTCTCATTACCTGCCCTGTGGTCCTTACTTTTATTCTTTACTTTCATACTTTATGCTGCCCAAGGTAGCCAAAAGTCACTACTGTGAAACTGCATGAGCAGGCAAAGATCAATATTGATTAAATCTTAGCCTCTGCCCATTCTTCATTTCTCATCCATTATTTTCTTGCTCAATGCAACCATTTTCTTCCTGGCATATTACTCTGGCTTTACTGCGTGGTTAATGGCACATGAAGTCCTACAAGAATCCAGATTTTTCTCCTTGTTCCAACACTACATAACATTTAAGGAAATTTGAGATTGCTCACAGAAGCTGCCTCATTCCTGGAAATGTCCAAGGCCAGGCTGGACTCTGGGATGTGGAGCTTGGAGAAACCTGGGATAATTGAAGGTGTCCTGCCCATGGCAGGGTGGAACAAAGTGACCTTTAAAAGGTCCTTTCCAACCCAAACCATCACAGGATTCCATGGTAACATAACAAACTCCATGAAGCAGTGGAGCTACAGCTTTTGGGGCCATAAGACTGTATCAATATGGAACACAGATTTCCCCCCCCACCAATTCCAAGCACTGCTGCACTTTCCCACAGCATTCATCTTTCCAGAGCTGGTTTAGCAGAATGACATTTGCATGGGGAGGAGGCAGAAACTGAATTTTGAGTCTAGAACTCGGGGTGTGAGCCGGGGGGCTCTGCAGGAGGCAAAGCAAAGATGAAATGGCTGTGGAAGCACAGGAGGATCCAGGTGGAGGAGTGCAGAGGCTGGAATGAGCTGGCACTTTCTGCCCTGCCTGGGTCACATCTCAGGGCTTTTCTGTTCCTCCTGTTTGAGACAGAAAGAGCCAGAATTCCCAGCTCTCTCCTCCTGCCCCTCAAGGAGCTGTTTATAGGATTACAGGCGCTTCCTCCAGCCCCACTGCCCGGGCTGAAGGCTCTATGTGTTAATTAAGGCTCAGGCCGGGGGATGTGGAGCAGTCAGAGCCCCACATGGGCAGCAGTGAAAGCCCAGCCCTCAATGAAGACACTGGGAGTTCTTAAGACATCTTTTGAAAGAGATTAAACAGACCCACGTTGGATTAGAAAGATGATGCCTGACACATTTAGTTTCCGTTACCTTTTGTGTGCCCGCTCAGTGCACAGACCTGCACCAAACACTGCATTATAATGCAGATTTCCCCCAAATCTCTCTGGGATTTCACAGAATCCATAAAACCTTCACAGCAGGAAACTCCATTCTTGCTCTCCCTGCACATATCCTGCGTAAGCTGTGCCTAAGGGCCATCTAGAGGATGCTGAGCTACCAGAAAGCGACGGGGTCAGGGGTTTGTGGTGAAAAAAAGAACTTTAATCTCGGCTGCCAGAAAGTGGGAGTGAGCAAAAGCGCCTCGGCATTCCTCAGTTCTCCCTGTCCCTCCATCTGCTGAAGTACGGTGTGGAGTAAATCAGGAAAATTCCCAGGCTGGGTTGTGTGATTAGGAGAAATAATTTGTTGCCAGAGAAATCACTTCATCTAAAAGTGACAAAGAATAGATAAGACTGAGCAAAATAACGCAATAAAATACTACGACAAAGTTCCCCTCAGCGAAAATATTTTAGTATACTTCTTTTCTGCAGTGCAAGGAAAAGAAGGCTCTGGTGATATTTCCAAGAGAAATGTGTATTTAATAGCTCTCATGCACTTCCTTGAAGGAAACCACTCAAAAATCTGAACCCTCTTTTAAAAACGGGGGAATGGGAAAGAAGTAATCACGCAAACCATTTATCTCACATGTGCTGCGGAGAAGGAACAATTTCTGCCCTCAGCTCATGACCACAGAGTTATTTTGAGGGAGGTCTGCTATTCAAGCCATGCTGTTCTCTTATTTTTACTGGCACCAGGGAGGCAGGAGGTTGTGTGTGGAAGGGAAAGGCTTTTCTGCCTCTGCTGGAAGTGCCAGCGCTGCGGCTCGGCCGGGAGAGGAGACACGGCCGCCACGCAGGCTCCAGCCCTGCTCCCACCCAGCCAGGCTGACATCCAGCCCCGGCCCCAGGAGCTGATCAAACTCCATTTGCTTCAACCAATACATGAAAAAATAATAAATTCAAAGTCAACCGGCTGGCTGAATCCAAGCTTAACCCTCAGCATCTCCAAATTTTCTCCCCCAAGCCCCAGAGGGAGTCCAAGCCTGGTGGGAGATGCTCCACAACTTTCCTGCTGAGTGTGCCAAAGCAAACAGGGAAGGGGGAGCTCTCAGAGCCCTCCCCACCAGCCTTGCGTAAAGCAAACAGAAACAGGTCTTTCTACACACCTAAAAATCTTGCTTTTCAGACTTTCTGCTATTCTTTCTTGCCCTTGATTCATTTCACGCTCCAAGAGATGCTGGCAGGCAGAAATGTTAGTTTAGCTGTCATACCCTGCAGGAAAAACTAAAAAAAAGAGGCAGAGTGGTTCGTTTTCTCTACTCGAGGCGCAAAGACCTCGCCACAGACAAAGCCTTAAAAATAAAGGAGTGGACAAGGCTTTATTCATGGATTCATATTTATTCACTGCCATTAATTGAATTCAATGAGAAGTAGAGAAGTTCATTTTTTAGAGCAAACCCTTCAAAGCCTGGGCAAAATCTGACAGGACAAAACAACCACAGATTTCAGTAGCTTTGCAAGGGACACTCATTGCATCTTCATTTGTAGATCCTACTCCTTTTGTACACCTTCTTACACACATTCTGTGTTCCTCCTTGGCTACTTGGCCTTAGAGGCTCTTCACTACTGAAATCTCAAATAAAACAATCAGAATTTAAGTGTAGCCTACAAAACAAACATAAATCTATCAGATAAGGTGGGGTTTGCATGCTGAGAAACAAAACGTGCTGGGTCTCATCCTTCTTGGCCCCCTTTAATTGGATGCTAATAAAATATGAAGAGATGGGATGTAGAGAATTGAAGGTATTTCTGCAGAGCCAAGGAGAGACCAGAGGTCAGAAGACACCTCTTACTGTGTCTCTGACCTCGTGATCACAACCATTCCTGGAAGGAGCTTTGGTGCTGCAGTTGCTTCTACTGCCTTCCCATGCCCTCACAAAGTTCATGAAGCTTCCTTGATAAAAAAGCATCATGCATTCACTTTATAATTGATACTAATATAGGTGCTGTGTAAAGGTTCTCCTTTGATGTGTGTTTTTTTCTGGGTGACTGGTCTTTGTGAATAACTCTTGAGCAACGTTGCCCTCCAAGTGCGGATTTTGGTTTTTAAGCTATAGTACATTGCAAATTAACCCAGTGGAATGCACAAGGGGCTTACAGGAGGTGTCAGAAGCAGAGCTATTGTATCTGGGTTGATTTATGACCATCTTTAAGGCTCCACCTTGGCTGCACTTTGCTCAGGGAAACCTGCTGTAACAGGGAATCAGACAAGGATGTGAGCAGAAACCAAAGAAAACAAGAGTTGAGACCTAACCTTATTTGATACATTTTACTCCCCACAAAATCAAATAACAAAATGTGCATGTGTGGAGGCTCCTCTTGCTTGTAATTGCTTTGCAGGTACAGCAACACCATCTGGGACTGATAGTGAGTAGGGAGCTTTGGAGAATAACAAATTTTGTGCTAAGCAGATACTGCCAAAAGATACAAGAATTGGTATTTCAACCCCTCCAAGCGCTCAGTAGGATGGACAAATTATCTGTATAAAAATAGCACCTGAACCATAAGTCACTTTTTCCATCAATACCCACAAGACCTTTCCAAGAGAAATCAAAATAAGCATCCACCTGTGACCTGCATGAAGGGCCACTTGGCAAACCAGGGAGCAGAGGACTCACTAAGTGGATCCTAATTCCCTGGGAAAGCCAACACCACATCTCCCTTCCTACATCTAATTGAATCAGGGAAGCTTTGTTTTCCATAGGAGGTCTCACACTGACTCCTTATGGAATACTCCGTGTTCCTGAGCCCACACTCCAGGGCATCGTGGAGCTGTGCCAGGAGAGAGCAGAAGAGAGAGGGGAAAATGAACAATTCCTTCCTGGGACAAAGGCCAAAATTTATTTCTTACCCTGGCCAAAAGGCAGGAAGAAAGCTCACTGTTACCCAAGTGGGCAGCTCCGTGGGGACATGGCACTTCTGCCTCTGGAGGGGACCAAACCAGGATGAAACACAAATTCCAGGTTACTTGCTTAGTGATGCACATAACTTCTGGTCAATTCACAGAGTTTACTATTTTCTCTTAAAAAAAAATACAGTGATATCCATCTGAATCCTGTTTTAATTTTTAAATCCAAGCCGTGTAGTGGGAGAACAAAGGATGCCTTCGTGGTCCAAGTACTGGGCTAACTCTCTCAGATCAATGGTTCAAGGAAGAATTTAATTTCCTTTATCTATAGCCCCATAGAAGACACCTATAGGAGCTCAAACTGGAGGAAAATATTGCATTATCTGTGCACTTTCAAGGGACATTTGTTTACTGCCATGCTGTTCCTTTAAGGCACCGTGGATGAGAGAAATACAAAGAAAGCTTTAGTCCAAATGGACTCTCGAGTTCACAGAATATGTCATATGTACATTACTATTTTAAGGGTTATTTTTTTCCTTAAATAAATTGCCCTGTGGGAAAAGCTGGCTGCAAGTCAACACCACAGAAACCTAATTTTAACTCCAATGAATACAACTATTTACAAGGCCCCCTTTCTGCAAAGGAAAAGCCCTGCCATTGCTGGCAGTTTTGATGTGATATGAACACATATTTCTAAGACATTCAAATGGACTGGCTTAACAAAATACAGTGTTTTTACTCATGCATCTTTAATGTTCAAACTGTTCTTGGCAGCTCCCAGTCAGAAGCACTGTCATTCAAAAGAAGAGAATGACAGACATTAATATGGAAACATTCAAGCTCTTAACTGAGCCGGAACAGTAATTATGCCATCCAATTTTATTTTCAAGAGTGTTGACCTTGGTCTCCAGGAGCAGAAAAAGATCCAAAAGACAAAGATATAAAGGGCTGTTTAGGGAAAGAGAAATAGAAGTTTTCTGAGCCTTGCAGAGCATCAGAACCCTTGTTTGAAGCTACAAATATCATTTCAGGGGCTACCAGGGGATTCATGGCATGACACAACAGCGAATCAAGTCTTTACTACAGGAAACACTAAAGTTCTGAAAACACTGTTGCTGACACATCAAGGAAGCAGCCATCGAGGGGGGAATTTGGTGCTGCACAACCTACACCAGGCTTTCCCTAAATATAAATAAATTATAGGAACATATGCTCCCTCTGCTGCTCCCAGATGCTGCAAGTGCAAAGACCAATAATGAGGAGCAACACTAGCAGGGAGAATCCATCCTGAAATGCCACATTTGGGGAGTGTGGAGGGGGAACAGCTTTTAATGAAACAGCTCACAACACTCTGAGAGACTCCAGCAGCAACAGGGAATGCAGGAGCTGAAAATCCAAATCTTCTCAGCCACAGGTAGAAGGAGGGGCCATAACCCCTTGCAGACAATGAAACTGTGCTTTATTACAGCTGTAAAAACCTGCATGTCTTTTTTCTGAGACAATAAACAGATGGTTGTCTTGTGCTCAGAGGCAAATGGGATCAGGTTCTTTAGTGCAGGCATTGGATGCTGATGATATGATAAATTATGATGTATTTGTAGGAGGGTTTGGCCAGCCAGGGTTGTAGAACCTTCTGCAGCATCAGAGTCCATCACACCCTCCATATCAAGAGAGGAGGGGGGGACAAGGGGCAGGGGCATCCAACATGCAAAAGTAGCAAGGAAAAAATATCAAAAACCACCAGGAAGATTATTTAAATTTGACTTTGGTCACCTTTATGATCTCCACAGATCATAAAGCTCACACAGTCCAGTGAACTGTCTCAGCTCACCCCTGCAACCCAGCTCTGAATGACAGCTAGCAGGTTTTTTAGCTGGTGCCAAGGGGGGAAAAAGGCTTTCCACTAGCCTGAATTGGGCATTTGCAAACATTCTGCTGTGTTTGTGGTCCTAGTGACTGACAGTCACCTTATAAACCGTGAGGATAAATAAACAAGGTAAAACAAATGGAATTTTCCCTCTGTGTGTGCACATGCTACTGCATATGTGTGGGTACTTACACTGATGCAACAGAAATCTCTGTCAGCATCTGAATTATATTTCCAAGTTGTAGCACACATTCATTTGTCAGGATTTGGAAGCAGGCACTCGTCTTGTCTAGACTAGACTATCGTAACTCTCTGACAAATGGCATTTTTTCCAGCTGCTTAAGCAGCCTTCACAAAACTCTTGTCTCCTTGTGCTTTCCTCCATCTGAGAGAAACTTGAAAATGCTTCTGTCTCTCCCCATTTTCTTCACTTCTAATCTTTCAGTTTACAGACAGCCACTTGAAATTGCCACACTGGCATATGCTCACAAGAAAACCACCAGGAGCCTTAAAAGTGAATATCTCTGTGTCTGGGCTGAACCTGCTGCACAGAAACAGCAGCATTTCCCTGAAGGGCTCTATTCCTGCATTTAACATGATTAAGGATTTCCAGGATTGCAGCCTGAAGATGCAGCTTGTGCACAGGGTTGTTTTTTTTTTTATCCACACTTCCAAAATAAACTCAGGAGCTGCTGCTCTGAGAGGTTCTGGCTGGGTGAGAAGAATCATACAATTAAAGAAGAGGCAGAGTCAAGACTGAGACTTATTTGGGCTGACCTAAAATTTTTGGGAGCCCCAGCCATATTTTTTGGATCTACTCAGCTTCCCCTGCTCTTTGCCAGTTCCCTGGAGATTTGGTGGCATCCTCCAGGCAAAGCATTTCCAAGGCATCCTGGGAAGGGTTTGGATGCAGGATGTGAGCAAAAGTAAATTTTCATGTCTGAAAGTCTCTCTGGAAAGGTTTCAAGTCACTGCCATTTTTTTCCCCAGAGTGTCCTATCTAGGCGACCTCTAGGGAGTTTGAATCATTTCCTCATCATTTACTAATTCAAATGCATTCTTCACCTTGATGTGCAGTCCCAGCAAAGTCTTCTCTGAATTCCTAATTTCCTTTGAAGACATATCTCTATAATCAGCCTAAAAAGTTTCCTGACTCCTCCAGGAGATGCCAAACTTTTAAAATCAGCATTTTTGTCTGAGATCTCCATTGCAGCAAAGCTGGAAGGGAAAAAGTCTTTGCAAACACCCTGGGAGCTTCTCATACTATAGGAATGCAGTCACCTTTTTTTTTTTTCCAGTAGAAAAACCTTACTAGAAACAAACAAAACAGAGCTTCATCTTCTAGTAGATGTGTAAAACAAATACAAAAGAAATCCAGGCAGAAAAAGGGGTGAAGAGGAAGAAACAACATAGAATTTTGGAGTTTGAAGTTTTAGGGTGAGTAGCACTACTGCCTTTTGATGAAAAAAAATCAAGTTTATTTGTCTGTAAGACTGTACTCAACAATGCTATAGCAGTTTTTTACAAAAGCTTTTCCTCAAAATCCCAGTTTTTAAGATGGTTTGGATCTAACCTGATTTGTTCATCAAGTAATTCTTTATTACTGGCAAACAGCAGAGACTGCAGGAGGTGGAGAGGAGCAGTACTTTTAGGGAATAGCAATCTATCACCTTGCATAAAACCCTGCTAAAGCACCATTAAAACTGCAATTCTGTGCAGAGCATCATCAAATGGTTTGTTTGGAAAGGACCTTAAAGATCACCCATTTTTCTGGAGATGGAAGGGCACAAACCCCATGGCAGAGGCAGTTGTGTATCTGCCTTTCCTGCTCCTGAAAAGCACCGTGCTCCAGGGGAGGAAAGGTTCTGCAGGCATTCACAGATGGAGGTGCACAGGGAAAATAATAATAAAAATAATAATAATAATAATAATAATAATAATAATAATAATAATAATAACAACATTTTTTTCTATTTTTTAATTTTTTTTTTTTTAAAAAAGTGCTTGAACACCTGCTTGTCTGTGCCAGTTTCCTTTTTTTCCCTCCTCTGGCCTGCATTTGGACACTTCCATTCTCCTCGGGGTGCCTGGATCCCTTGGCACCCATCCTGCTTTCTGGGGAGGAGCACGGTAATTGGGGGATATCCTTCCTTTGATGTGCAGGGCAATTAAATCCTCTGTGAATAGAGGAGAAATCGAGGCATTCGGTGTCCCTGAAAGGGGGGATGTGAGATGCCATTGCTGGGCACCAGTGTGAAATACAGAGGGGCAGAAGTGCAGCCCCGAGCCCTTTATGCAGCAGATGCACAGCAGGTCGTGAGAAAAACCTGGTTTTTTTAAGTTTGCAAATGCTGTTTCTGCAGGGATTTGGGGACGTGGCTGTGCCAGATGAAAAGTCCCAACCAGAATTCTGGCCAGTGAGCTCTGCCATCAGGTCTGATGGAATTGATATTTATATCCAGCAGCTCTCTCACTCCTTTGCATGCATCATTCGATTACCATTCTGACAGGTTTTGGCTTACTTTTAAAGCAGCAGTTAAGAACATACCCTGAAACAATGTGTTCAATTAACTGGAAGAACATGTTCACTCTAAAATCCACATTTTTTTTGCATCCAGTCTTATTAACCTTTCCAAGAAGAAAACAAGCTACCTGTGATTCTTCCCACCTTCAAAAGCTGTAATACAAAGGATTAGAGGAGTGTTAGCAAATCCTGATGCTTTCTTAACTACCACAGAAGTTTACAGAATGGTGTTTAAGGAAGATGTAGGGCCAACTTCCACATTAAAGGGAAGGAACTGGGGGGAAAATGAGGGAGCAAGGAATATGGGGAGGGAAAGGCATAGGATTCTTAGCCAGTTTCCACAACGTGGTTTTAAAAGTTCTTTCTCAAGCCCACGTGTGATGTGGCATCACAGGGCAGATGAAATCTTATGTAGGAAGTTATAATATGAAAGTCAGGATTATGCTGCCTACAAAGAGGCCAAATTCAGACTTAGCACAGTCTTTGGGATGAAAAACAGGACGGGAGGAGACCTGATTTTGGCCTTCCTGATTTGAGTCTGATTAAAAAAAAAAAAAGAAAGAAAAAGCAAAACAAAAGTTATTTTAAGTGTCTGACTGATGTAGGAGTGCAAACCCCATCCATTTCCCAAATCCTGCTCTGAACCACGAGGATGAGTGTGAATGTGTCTCAGTGTAAGGTCAGATTTACAGTCAGATCCACATAGTTCCAGCTGCCCAGGAATACAAAATGAAGTGAGTTTGCACTACATGACATGAAGCACATGACATTGCAGCTCTCCTTCCTAAAACATTTCTCTAACAAAGTCAATTCTCACTGCATGACTTACGTGGTGTCCTGTTAACTTCATTTTTTAAAAAAAGCTGCCTCCACCTGCATTGTTGGCTTTAAAAAAGCACCTGAATCTGTTTACAAGCCACGACAGAAAACCAGGCTGTGACAATCCCCTGACTGCAGTGAAAGCATCCTCATGGGGCAGGAACAGAGGAAAAACAGCTCCAAAAAACACCTCTGGGAATCAGGTGACTGTTGAGAGCTCACTAAGGTCATTTTAAATTGGTGGCTGTGGGACAGGACAGCTGTGAAGGATGAGGAGAATGCAGCTGTGAGGTGGCACAGGACACATGTCCAGCCCATCCTGCTCTCCTGGAGCAGAGCTGCTCTTTGAGCATCCATCCAAACCCAGGGCAGCTCCAAGGGGAGAGCCACTGATGCCAAACCCCCGAGCATTTTATGGCTTTAAGCTGCTCATACAGAAAGAGACAATTCACTTAGCAGGGGGGGAAAATAAAAGTATTTGTTCAATTCTATAAGGATTGCAGAGTTTGGGCTTTTAAAGGTGCATTAGCACTCTTACAGAGCAAGTGTTTACTTTTCCTGTCCACCTCATTTTCTCCATTACTGAAGATCCCCAGAGTCTTATCTAGATCCCAGGGGGTTTAGACATTAACTCTCAACATTCCATTTTAAAGCAGAGCCTTAAGAAGCCTCTCCACTCCTTATATACCAGACCCAGGGCCACAAAGAAATGCAAGTGTGTAACTGTGTGAAAAATCTTTGCTTCACAAACACAACATATTCCTGCTCCCTGACCAATGAGTTTGAATAAAATCCCATGTTGCATTTTGTTATAAATAAATTCTCTCTAACCTCTTGGGAAAAGGAGCACTTTCTTTGAAGCATTTCTTTTCCAATGCAGGGTTTTTCCAGGCAAAAGCAATCAAGTTCTGCTTTCCAAAGCAGTTGCAATGCAAAATTTATGTTAGGACTGTCATTCAGGAGCAGCACAACCTAAATTAAAATCAATGCAATCAGACTACTTGATTCATATGCTGTTGCATACCAGCAATGTAGCATTCAATAATTTCATGCGTGTACCATGACATTCAAATAAAGCACATTGTCCATGAGAACAGTGCCTAGAAAAATCACTGCAAATCCAGTATTTGGTAACATATTATTCCCATTTCATATTTCCTTTCTTCCCTTAAATCACTTACTAGTGATTCAGTAGTCAATAAACAGGAAACACAGATTACAAACCCAACTTGCCATTCTGCATAACATTTTATCCATCATTCTGGTTAAAAACAGCAGAAAAATAATTCTTTATGACCTCATTTTCTACATCCAAAGTGACAGACTTGTTGGCCTATGCCCTACCTAAATTTTTCCTCTCAAGTATTGCCAAGGAGGTGTTCATACTTTTCCAAAAATGCACATCTCAGGCCTCTGACTGTAAGGCTTCATGCACTGCTTAAATAAAATTAGAAACCCAGCCTAAAAGAAATCAAACGTGTCACAGACATCTAGACATGATATTCCATTACTGAAATTACTTGGAAATGTTACAGTTTGATGCTGTGGTTTCCTTCATTTAATTTAAAATTACCTCAAGAATGTTAATCATGTCCCAGCAGTAAATCCTAAGGCTTTCCCAGAAAACCTAGACCTCTTTGTTCAGCTCATTGGGATCTCCAGGGGATTACGGGTCTGTCCATAGAAAGGAAAACACAGGAGAATCATTCAAACCAATCTTCAAAGATCACAATGCCTCATAGTCTGTCATTAACACCTCGAGTGGGAATCGAGAGTGAGGATTCACCTGGGCATCCCCCCGGCTGCTTTCCCTGGGTCCAGGTGTTGTAGTTATTGACTCACAGCATCACCTGAGGGCTCCAGCTGAGCCTGCCCCCACCGGGAGCTGCACAAGCCTCGGGTAGAGCAGAGTTCGAGCCCTTGAGGGAGGTGAAGCATCTCCCATGGGCGAGTTGGAGGAGTCACAGAGTGACCAAACTCCTCAGCTGCTGCTCGTGGTCACACTGGCTGGAGCAGGACATCCCACAGGGCTGATGGAGCAGGACATCCCACAGGGCTGATGGAGCAGCACATCCCTCTGGACTGATGGAGCAGCACATCCCACAGGGCTGATGGAGCAGGATATCCCTCTGGACTGATGGAGCAGGACATCCCTCTGGACTGATGGAGCAGCACATCCCTCTGGACTCCAGTGCACAGTAACCCGCTCCCCAGCAGCTGAGGCACTGCAGCTCATTCCACACACACTTTCATCCCACAGCAAAGGCAAAGCCACAAGAATTGGTGAAACCCCTCAGTGAAACATCTCAGACCACGTTGAGATGGATTGCACTGTTCCTTCAAGAGGTGAGGAGAGGAGGTGAGGTTTGCTCCCAAAGCCCTGCTGACACTGTTGGATGGTGTGTTGGAGCCCTGGCTCTCCTGTGAGCCAGCCTGTATGGTCTGTGAATGTGGGCTTCCCTCTCATACCTGTCCCACATCTGAGGGGTCACAGACACACAAGGACTGCAAAGGCTCTAACTATTGCATCTCATAAGGAAAGCAAGTTTGGACTCAGCCACGTGGACTCAGACTGCCAAGGAACTGGAGTTTCCTGAGTAAAAACACTTGTGCAAGCAATGGAAGCAAGAACTGAGTCTGACTTCACAGCTTACCAGGAGACAAATAAAGAGGAGAAAAGAAAAGTAAAATTTATTTCTATCTCATGAGGGAAAAGAGAAAATAAGTGGATGATGTGCTACTGCGAAGATTAATGAGCTCTAGAACACCTAATAAAAGTGTTCAGGGACTTCTGCAATCTCAAACAGAAAGAGGCTGTAGAGAGATTTCACTCTTTTCACACATCCTACAGAAAATCAGGAAGAAAAAGAAGGGATTCATACTTGCACTGCAGAGCACTGGGGCTCTGTGTTTAATTTGGAAGACAAAACAGTTTGCCAGACAGGGGTGGGAGCATTTGTAGGACACAGGAACAAATTGTCTTCAGCAGAAGACATTTTTAAGAGAAAGTGTCCCGGGCTGAGAGCAAAGCCTCTGCACTGCAGTGACAGCTGGGTGACACAGGAGCAGGGAGTGCCAGCAGCCACCTGTGGGAACAAAGTGTGGGGATGGACACAGATGGAGTATGAGTGTCATATTCCAGTAGAAATTTCCAGTGTTGGAGAAAAGGTTTGGTGAAGGACTGTCAGTGCCATTTCATAGAATGAACCACAGACTGGTCTGGGTTGGAAGGGACATTAAAACCCATCCAGTGCCACCCCTTCTATGGCAGGGACACCTTCCCCTGTCCCAGGCTGTTCCAAGCCCTGTCCAACCCAGCCTTGGGCACTGCCAGGGATCCAGGGGCAGCCACAGCTGCTCTGGGCACTCTGTGTCAGGGCTTGCCCACCCTCACAGGGAACAATTCCTGCCCAAAAATCCCTTGTATCCCTCTGGCAGTTAGAATCCATTCCCTGTGTCCTGTCCCTCCATCCCTTGTCCCAGGTCCCTCTCCATCTCTCTTGGAGCCCCTTCAGGCACTGGAAGGGGCTCTGAGGTCTCCCTGGAGCTTCTCCTCTCCAGGTGAGCAGAGCAGAGCAGAGGGGTTCCAGCCCTTGGAGCATCATTTCAGCAAAGGCAGCACTGAGAAGAGAGGAAACTGCTGGGCACAGCTGCCAGAAGTGAGCACAGAGAGCCCCGAGGTGCCTGCCCTGGAGGTGACCACAGGGAGCTCACTGGCACCAGCAGCTCCAGGGCAGAGCAAAGGCAGCCACAGACTCCTGCTGGGGGGCAGGAAAGCAGGGGAAGCACCAGCAAGGAGAGACAGGCTGGTCCCAAGTGAAGGAAACACATGGGATGCAGCCAAAGCAAACAGGAGACAAATCTCCAAGACTGTGGGAGTAGAGGAGGAAAACAAGGATGTGCTCAGGGAACATTTTCCAGAGGCTGGGGGAGCAGGGAGAGGGTTCCATGCAAACAGCCAGGGACTGGCCACTTATTCCCATATCTGCACATCTCAGGGAGGATCCAGGCAGCCCAACAGCGCTTCAGGCTGAGCAACAGAAGAGTAAAACACACTCTGGAACAGACCAAAATTCATTGAGTGCCATGAGAGGCACGAGGGGGGAGCAGCTGTACATACAGGCCCAGATGTTACAGATGTTATTTGAGGGGACCTTGCAGCAGCTCAGCAGCTGAGCGAGCTGGCAGCATGGTGCAGAAACACCACTCAGACCTGAGGGGAGCCAGAGGATTTGCCTGCTGGTCAGAAGCAGAAAGTGGATGTGCAAAGGGCACCAGGACTGACAGGAGGACGGGTCTGGGCAGCTTTGAAAAACACAGCCCCAGGAAAAAACCTGTTTGTTGGGATGGAGCCTATTCATGCACTCATGGATGGCACAGGGGAACCAGCTGGAACATGATTCACAGAGGACAACCCACAAAAACCAGTCAAGGCTGGCCAAAAGATGGCATGAAGGGCAGGGGAGAAAAACCCAGCCCAGACAGCACAGGAGAAAGGAGTTAGAAGACACAGAGTGAGCTGCAGCTCCATGGGGAGTGGAGTTACACGATGGGAGCAAGGCCCACCAAGCAAACTGGGCAGCCCAGCACAGCCAGCTCTCCAGGAGAGGATAAAGAAAAAAAGTAATTTCAATTCACTTCCAAAAGGTCCCTTTATAACTCATTTAAGGCAAGTGCATCTCCTCCTTGGCTCATAAGTTCTAGCAAAGGAAAACAGCGTTGTCATGTAAAATGGACTGTGTTTATATCTACATAACTGTGGTATTTTACAAACAAAATGTCAAGGAAAAATACAAGAAGTGAGTAAAACATATTGTCCACACTCTATCAATAGCAGGTGGCCACCTGACATTTCTGGAAATACCTTTAGTTGCACCTAATGCATTAAAAAGGCCTCGAGCTTGTTATGCTTCGTGGCTGGGCCTCCCCTATAAAGAGACATAAACCTCCCCAGTTTCCAGCAATTCAGCAGAAAAGAGCCACAGCACGGCTGAACTGGCTTGTGTTCATTCCTGCCGACCTCCCAGGGAGAATAAATACATTGAACATCAAGAGGAGTCCAGGTATCACTCTAAGCAGGCTCTATATAATTACTAAAAATAGATGCTATGGAAAATCCCTGTGCTTTAAGCCACTGCAGCTTTGGGCCAAGTTCCAGAGGCTGTCACAAGTGACAATGTGCACGTTTGTTCAGCAGCAGCACAGGCCACATCGAGCTGATTGGGGACATTATAATGTATGTTTTACTAATGAATTTTGTGCTGGCCGTGCCAAATCAGAGAGTTTATTTGGGCACATTCCTGCAGATTGTACATCAGCTTGGAGCAGAAAGGAAATTCTTCACTTTTCCAGCACTGTGGAATAAAAGGGATGTGTTCTCCCAGTCAAGGAGCACATTTGGAACACTGAACAAGGGTCTTGAAGGCTTTGGGGAGGGTCTGCTACAGCATGATTAGAGTCTCTTGCATTTTGGAACGGACTCTTTGGGGGAGGAAATATTTTTTCTGTTATATTTCCTATATAATTGGAAATGTAATATATATAATATATAATAATAATATATAGAATTGCAAATATAATTGGGGGGGTGGTAAATAATAGAAAAAATAATTTTTGCTCACAAGAAAATGTGTTTGGAGCTCGCTGCTGTGTTGTGCCCATTAAGGAAGCAGGAAAGAGGGTTCCTCTCACTGCCCATCACTACCCTGCTCTTCCAGCTGTGGATAAAAGGTGATTGTGTCACTAAGGCTGTATTGGGAGCTCTCCCTAAAGCTGGACAATGACCCTGCTCCCTTGGCTGCTTCCCATCTTCATCCCCTTCCAAAGATCTCTTCCTCTCCTGGATGTCTGATGGCTGCAGCCTCGCATTAAGCAAAGCAGGGAAGCTCCCATGGATTGTCTCACCTGTGCTGGAGACAGGAAAATCCAGCAGCACCTGGGCGAGGAGGGATGAGCACAGCAGGGATCTGCATTTTCAGCTCTGCTGAATTCCCTCTCAGGGCTTAGCCAAGAGACAAAACTCAAGTATTATTAGGCTGAGAGAGGAGTCAGCATTTCCAAGTGAAAACTTGTCCCGTAGGCACAGTGTAAGCAGGGGAGAAAATCTCATTTCATACAATTTGTCACTCTCCTTTGATTAAGTCTTAAGTTCTCCCCATTTTTCACCCTCTGTGCTTCTCCATCCCTCTCCCCTCGAGCCGCCCAGTCGCCCCTCCACAATTCCCAGATTGTGCTTCAAACAACAATACCCCATCTGAAAGGCTATTATGCAGATCCATGAATACATAATTCAAAATCCAGCTACCACAACAGTCTCCCTTAACTTTTTTAACCCCGTTGTGGGCCGGGTGGCGACGTTCAGCTGCGACAGCCGACGGGGGGAAATATGACACACGCAGGTTTTCCCACAGCCTTTCGCCCCTTCCCCAGGCTAATCCCATTGAGAGCACAATCCATCCCCAGCACAATGCAGGGATCCCCGCCGAGGGCCGGGCACTGGCCAGAGCTCAGCCACCCCGTGCCAGGGGGATCCCCTGCCATGGATTGGGTTTGGGGTTTGGGGGGGCAGGAAGAGCCTCAGAGCAGGGATCCAAGTCTGGCTGCAGATGATGGAGCCCCTGCGTGAGTTTGGGTGTGAGAAACATTCGTTTGGAAGCAGGACCGTGACTGCAAAAAATGTTGGTTTTTTTTTTCTGCAAATGAAATGCCAGAAAAACCCGACTGAGCGAACACCCCAGTGCTCACACTGGTTTTCCTCCTGCCTTTTTAGAGAACACTGCAAAACAAGGTTTTATAATCAGCATCCACACACCTCCAAACCAAAAGTGGCTCTTGCAGGGGGAGCTGGGTGTGTTTTGTCTTTGGAACCCAGGCAGTCTGGCCCACGGTGTCACTTGAAATCTGGCTCTGCACAATCTGCCACCCTGCTAACTCCCCCAACAGCCCAAACACATCCTGCCTGTGGAACAGCCCCTCTAACTCATCCCCTAAATGACAATTCCTGATTCATGCCAGCCCAGTTTAGTGTTCTCAGTACTTTGCAGGGGTTTCCCAGGCAGCTCCATTCTCTGAAGTGCAAACAGTCACCCCCAAGGTAATTTTGGCATTTAAATTAAACCACACAGTAGCTGTGAGCATTTTTTTGCCCATTTCCAGACAACTGTAGTCAAAGCCAGTACAGCAACTCTGTGTCCTGTAAAGATCCCACACAAGAGAATGGGATAACCAACTCTTCAGCCAGTGGATTAACAGATTGTGAAAAGCCCGTCTCTAAAATTCACCACAAGCATTTCTAATGATCCATGGGCTGATTTTTATTGAGTTTCCCACAAAGGTGAATTAGTGTCTTTCACTATGGCAACGGCAATAAAAGGATGTAGAATGAGTCCAAAAGGTCCTGGCTGCTGGGGAAATTGGTTGACATTCTGCAGGCCTATTCAAGCAGGAAAGGGTTTCACTATGTGCTCTTCCCCCAGGTTGGTGGCTCCCATCACGTGTTCCCCTTCAGCCCACAGCCAGGGATGGGACAGGAAGAGTCCATCTCAGAATCACAGAACTGGAGAATAACTGAGGTGGGAAGGGAGGACTTTGAGGTCAGCTCCCTGTTATCCAAACATTTCCACTCAGTGGTTTTCATTCATAAAAATTCTCTTGCAATTTGTCCTTGAGCTTGCCCTTATCTCTCATTTCCTTGACAGAGCAAGTCCTTGCTGGGCTTTACCCTGCAGCACCCACAGTGCTTACAGTCCCTTCATGGAATCACAGAATCACTAAGGTTAGAAAAGCCCCCTAAGATCATCGAGTCCCTCCATCAACCCAGCACTGCCAAGGCCCCCACAAACCCACGTCCCCAAGTGCCACATCCACACAGCTTTTAAATCCTCCCAGGGATGGGGACTCCAGCACTGCCCTGGGTAGATGTGGCAGAGCTGGACAACCTTTCTGTGAAGAGTTTTTTCCTAATATCCAATCTAAACCTCCCCTGGCCCAGCCTGAGGCTGTTCCCTCTCCTCCTGTCCCTGTTCCCTGTGAGCAGAGCCCGACCCCCCCAGCTGTCCCCTCCTGGAAGGGAGCTGTGCAGAGCCAGAAATTCCCCCTGAGCCTCCTTTTCTCCAGGCTGAGCCCCTTCCCAGCTCCCTCAGCTGCTCCTGGGGCTCCAGACCCTTCCCCAGCTCCATTCCCTGCCCTGGACACGCTCCAGCCCCTCCATGGCCTTGCCTGAGGATGTCAGAGCTCCTGGTGGGGCTGATTAAATATCATCCCCCGTTTTTTCAGGAGGAGGAATAGTGCATCTGAAGGATTAAGTGGCTCAGCACATTCCTGGTGTCAGGCTAGGTCTGAACACAGCACAGTGGAGTTCACACCAGCTCTGAGGAGCCCTCGCTGCCAGCAGGGAATCCAAGCTGCTCCATCAGAGCAAACACCAGCAGCGAGCAGGGAGCAGGGAGCAGGGCAGGGAGAAGGAACTGTGAGGAGAAGCTTGAGGTCACAGCCTGAGAGCCCAAATCAATAAAAATAAACAGTAATCTTCCCCCAAGGAAATGTTCTGTACCTTTCAATCTTGTTTTGTCTGGAGCTGATCTAAGCAGAGGGGAAAGGCATTGACTTCTATTACTTTTATTTACTGAAACACTCTGGGTACTGTCTTAGCACCGACTTCATCTTACCTTGCTTGAAATCCTTCCCGTTTGATAAATGATTTGTGAAGTGGTCCAGCATCACTTCTTCCTCCTACAGCACTATCAATAGAACATGCTCTTAAAGCACAGATCCCCCAAACAGCAGGGGAAGAAAACCTTTCAGGATAGCAGCTGCACTCTGCATATGTGCTGTGTTTATGGAAAGAGTAAACATGAAAAACAGACACATTTGGTTTTAATTCGCTTTGACTGACCCAAGGAGTCCTCCCCAGAGATAATACTCAGGTCAGCACATAAATTTTCAAGTAAGTGTGCATGATTTTCACTGCATGTTCAAAAAGCCAGAAAGATGAGTGGGGAAGGATTTCTGAGTGAAGACACTGACACAAAAGTGCTTTTATTTGTGGGCTAACTCAGCAGCCATTGCGGCAGCACTCGCCATGGCACAGCCCAGCCCGTGTGAAACCTGCTCCTGTAGGCAGAAGTACTTCGTGTCACCAGAGGAAAGAGCCAGAGGCTCAAACACAACACATGGAATAATCTGCTACCCTGCAAAGAGCCTCACTGCAGCCAGCAGATGAAATCACGGGCTCAGATATCATTCAACACCGCTATCGCAACTTGATCCGCGATTACAGCTTCTGGGAAAATGTTCCCACTTCTCCCACCCAGCCAATTTTGAGGCGAGCTGAAGGCACTTTGTCACAGAAGAGCAAATTTTATATTACTTTTATTTTATATTAGTCCTTCGTAGCAACAAAAATCTGGAAGCAGATGCCAGAACACGGTCCTTTTAATTATAACCAAAATGTTGTAATGTTTTACGTCCTCTGCTGCAAGGCTGGACCACACTGTGGTGTCCTGGCTCTGGTGGAGTCCACCTCATCAAAACATTCCTCGTGGGCTTTGCCTTAAGCATCTGTTTATGTGTTCTGCTGAGCCCAAGTCCTGCAAGGCAACTTTTGTTGCTAATGGTGACAATTTCAGTGCTTTTTTAAAAGGAGCTTACGTGGCTCCCAATTCGAATCCCTTACCGTGCTTTGAAATTTGAAAAATCCCAAATTCACCTCTAACAGAGACTGTAGCTGGAAGCACGGGAGGACAGCCCTGATGGCCACCAATTTATTGTAATTCTCCAAATTCAAGCCAACTGCTCTCAGTATTATTCCACTGAGGAGGTGATATTGATGAAACTCAGCCAAATATGAGGGCAAAATCCCTTTTTTCAATTAGATTTTGTTTTTAACATCTCCAAAACAGAGTTCCACCGTGCGACAACATCTTGAATTAATTGAGCTATGGGCAATCCTCGTTCTTTTTTGTGTACTATGAAATGTAGGAAACACAGATGCTGTCTGTTTAAACTGTCAAACAAGTTTCCTGATGGTAGCTCTCGTGTCTGCTACAGACTTGTTGGTTTAACAAATGTTGTGAATGCAAAGCTGGAACATGTGTGTAAAATATTCCAAGCTACAAACGTCGGAACCATCAGAAACTCGGTGAAGGTTTGTACCAACCCTAACAGCTCTGGATTTTACCATCTTCTGTTTCAAACACAACCCCACTGTGAAAAACCACGTCACCAAAACAGGAGACTTGCACAGAACTGCAGGCAGCTAAGGAAATAGTTGGCACATAAAAAGCCTTTCACTTTTCTTAGTTCAATTTAACACCAAAAACAATACTGCAGGTAATTTATGGCCCTCCTTACTACTACACTTCTTGAAAAACAGGAGGATTAACTCGGTGAGATCATGGTGAAATCTCAGATAATGCATCTAATGGCCAGATACCATCTTTCCACACACATTTCCACAGGTGGAATTGTCGAGCAGCGTGCCAAGCATGAGCTCTCCACGGACCTGACACACCAAAGGGACAGTGCAGGTGTGCAGGAAAAGGAAAAGGGACAAGGCCATGGGTGAAAACTCTCAGAAAGGGGTGAAATCACGAGAGATGGTTATTCTACTGAGCCTGTGATGTCAGAGGTAACACAAGAAAAACCATTGAGCTTATAAATTCATGTTCCACCTTAACTTCAACATTTTTTTGGAGGACAAGTGTTTACAGCTTGGCTGTAGTGCGTGGCTATGTCTCAATCCAGAGGATTTTTATTTCCAGTAAAAACAAGATGTATAGACAATTATTAGCTGTATTTTTAGTACCAACAGAAGGTTCAGGAGATTGTAAACCTGATTTTACTTACTATAAAATACAATAATGAACATTGGTACAGAGAGGTCTGGGAAGAATCCCAGATGTTGGCTGGAAGAGGAACTGGGGAACCTCTTTCTTTGTATGTCAGAGTCAAAGTTCTTATTAAATATCCAACTGTTAATGTCAGAATTGAACTTTTGATTAAATACCCAGCTATTTCTACACATCACCAGTGACTGCAGGGCTTCTAATGAGGATGGACTGCTGGCTTTTAAAGCCACATTTTCACTTCTGCTTGATGCAGAGTAAGACAAAATAAACATGCTCAGTGGAGCCCATTCACGAGGAGTCTGAAGGCCAGATATGGGTGTATTTGACCTCACTTTTAAGAAAAGTGGAGTCACTTCTAAAGGCCTCAACAAAAACAGAAGGGGAGGAAACCACTCCCACTCAGCAGCCTGGATTTTAATCTCTTACCTGGCACAGGGTGACACTCAGGGAGCGCTGTTCAGCGACGTTGAGATGTTGGGAGACTTCAAAGCACTTCCAAGAACCAGAAAATTAAAAAATAAGGTGCTCATGGGGAGAGTCATGACATTGAGAAGCTGCAGCTCCCAGGCATTTTGGATCAATGTACAGAGCGCTGCTCATGGGGCTCTAATGAAACAATTACAGCCCTCCTGCTGATTGCCTTTGCTTTGTCCCACGAATCAATAGATTATCCACTGTAAATGTCAACGTGTTCCTGCTCTCCCAGGTCACTCTGCAAGGCAGCACTTGGCTGAATGTGCTCCTGAACTCCTGGCACAGATAAATGCCTCCATTTCTGAGAAGTCCACAGAACTGGAAGATGCTCGTATGTGCAGAATGAAAACCGAGGGCACAACAATGAAAAAGAAACACAAAGGAAGTGTGGATGGAGAAGCAGCTGTTTAAAAGCATCAGGATTTTCAGGCATACAAAGTGCATTCCTCTCTGCATGTGGGAGGTGTATTTTGACAACTTCACTCCTTTGGACTGACTGGTGTTTTTTTAGGACAGTTCTGTCTTTTCAGGAATGTCCATTTTTAATTTTAGCAAATCTCATTTTTCTATTTAATTGTTCTACTTTTCCCCCCAAAGTGTATAATACTATTTTATTTTACAATCCAAGGCAGTAAAAGAAAAATATAGATTTAATGTATTAAAATCTGACACAAAGAAGATGCAGACGCTCCAATTTCATCACACTGCACTGGATTCCTGGAATATATCCATCCCAGTAAACTGGGCGAATAGAGGATGAAAACTCCCTGAAGACAGGAGGTTTGAGAGGATCACCTGGGTTGATTTGAGGTGAGGGGTGTCAGGAATGATCCAAGGCCAGGCTGGATGGGGCTCTGGGCTGCCTGGTCTCGTGGCAGATATCCCTGCCCAGGAAAAGCAGTTTTTCACTCCTTTTACCACAGCCACCTTAGGAAGGAGAATGTTCAACACATCTGGGATTTTATGGACTGCAAAAATTTCAGAGATGAGGACAATCTCAATTTGAGGACACACATAGCAGCTGCTGCCAGGCCTCCTCCAGGTTTCTGGGTAATGTATTTGTGTGAAAAATAATAATTTCAAATTGGGAACCTTGCTTTTTCAGCTGATGTGTCTTTGCTTTCACCTTGGGCAACAGAGACAAAACAAATGGGTTGCAGAGCCCTTGGCAATGAAGTGTTGCAGTCTCCTGACCTCTTATTTCACTATTAGAAAACTTATTTTGACATCATTCTGTGGCAGAGGTGAGAAAGGAATCCTGGTATCAAAATAAGGTTAAGAATGAAAGAGGGATATGGAGAAAGCAGACAAACAATGCACACGAGATGTTATGAATGTCCTGCACATTTGGTTGGAGCATGGAAAGGAGCAGCACCAGAAGCATTTGGGGACAGGTAAATCTGCCAGCTGACCCCTCTGTAATTGTCCTATGGATCTTCATTTCAGTAATTTACTGGTAGTATAACACATCTAATAAATTCAGTGTTATAAAATCAAGACTATTCGTCTTGAAACAGCTTTTAATCCTGATTTTTAACAAATTTGTGCTTAACTGAAACACCACTGAACTTTGTCAACCCCACCTGACAATTATTTTTTTTATAGACCCCAATTAAAAGCAGAGTAAAAAATTAGAGTGAGATGTTAATAAAAGAGACTCAGAAAATTTGGATATTCAGACAATAAATAACTTAAATGCTGCAATGACCTGTGCAGGCTGGAAATGCCATCTGGTGGTTGCAGGTTCAGAGCAGTTAAGGAGAGAAAAATTCTGTCTGCTGGGACAGTGAGGGTTGGAGCTCCACCATATTTTACTGAAGTGTGATAAATAAACAGCAAAGAGGGATCTCTGTTAAACAGAGAAATCAGGTAGAATAGTGATTATAATTTTGAAAAAGTAACATTGATTTGCCAATGTAAAACACTGAAATAATTATTGCTTCTATTACTGGAGCAGCTGGCACTAGGGCAAACACTGAAGAAGTGGATCAGTGGGACAATACTTAAGAAAGCTCAATAAATTATCTTAAAAACACACATTTTGGAAATAGGGATTTGTTAGTTTAGAAAAAACACAGCAGGTTGAGATGGCAACAGTCTCCAAAAAGGTCTGGTGCTGCTGCAAAGAGGAACCTCAGTGCTGGACTGAACCTGCATGGGCAGGACCCACCAAAGCAGGGTCACTTGCAACCAAAAGCATGAAAATTAGACAGAGGATATAAAAAACTTTCAGTATTTCAGTATTTACTGCACAGAATCAGTCCAAGGAGCTTTGTTAGAGATGAATGCACACAGTGAGGGATGCTCTTGGGGTAGTGGATGTGTCCTTGCTCTGCTCCAGCCTGGAGGAGACAGGAGAGAAGCAACAAACACTTTTTGAAAGTCCCATTCAGCCTCCACTTTCCTGCTCCTGTGCAGACATGGAGTGAGAATTCCAAGAGAATTCATGTGATTTCATTCCTCAGCTCAAGCTTTCTGCACTGCCCTTCATTTCTTTTTCTGCTCTACAATGCCCCATTGATTCTTCCTGGACAATGACAATCAGATGTCACAGACAAAGGGAAATGAATGAAATCTGACACATTTATTTAAGCCTGCAGCGGACTAAATTATAAATAAATCCTGCTTTTTCTGCAGCACAAAGGTTGCAGACTGACTGTCCCTGTGGACTCTGCTCTCTTCTCACTACTTAACAGACTTTCCAACACTTTCTTTTGTCCTGATAGCAATCTCTCAGCAGGACTTTTGGCAGACGCATGTATTATGTGTCAAAAGTGAAGTGGAAATAACTGATGGGAAGCACAAAAATCTGATGGGAATAGTTATAATAAGGAAATGAATAAACATCAAAACAGTAAAACATAACCAGAAAGAATACAGCCAGAAAGCTGCTGAGCTGCTACTTGTCTGAGATGAGCAGTAAGGCCATTTCCAGAGTTAAGATTGTACTGTATCAATACAGAGAGCATTAACACATGCTGAACTTAGGCTTACATGTTAATTTAGTTTCCATTCTTATTTTAATGCTGTTAGAAAACAAAGCTCTCATGAGATGAGCTTTACATGCACTATAAAATGCATACAGTAGATTCATTTCTAGAACACTTTTATTTAGAAACCAACTGACCACAATTAGCCACATTTAAGAAGAGTTACTATTGTACATCTGCTCCTACAATCCATCACTTCAATTAACTTAAAAACCCCAAATCATTTCGCAAGAGCAAAAGTAATTCAGCATTTTGCACCCAGTCTGTGTGACTGAAGGTACAGCTTTATAAATATATCGGTACAAGATTTGGCTACACTGCTTTGGGAAATGCTGATGATTCCCTGAAAAGTGATGATTTCTGCCCTAAAAAATTGCTTCCACCTTTCCAGACTCTTCCTGTAGCAAGGCTGGGACAGAAGAAGGAAAGAGACATTAAGGCTTGAGTGGAGATGGAGAGTCAGATCAGGACAGCACATAACACATGTCTGGAGGATTATCTGGGACAACCAGGATGAGAAGGAGTTCACAAACATGTGGCTGATCAGCCTGGAGCTTCCACCTGTCAAAGGAATCCACAGAACCTCAAACAGACTGATGGATGGATGTAAACTCCACAGGAGCAATGGAACAGACAAAGCCCCACCAACATTTCAAGCCATTCTGGTGCTGGGCTTTGAGAAAAGTCTTGTTCAGGAATCCAGAATTAGCTGGAATTCTGCCTCATTCAGAAAATGATGGTTTGGTTATCTTTATACACACAACCCAGATTTCTGTGTTGCTGGTTTGCCTCCTTAATTCAGAGACATGTTTTTGTTCAACCAAGCTCAAATAAATAGCTAGACCTGTCTAGTCTCCATTTCTGAAAAGTCTCTTCATCTTATTTTGCTCCACTCAGAAAAGAAGTATCAAGTATATTTCGTGCAATCTCTTCATTAATCTGACCGGCTGGAACTAAAAGTTAGTTCTAAAACAGGTCATGTGTTTTGAACATGATTTTAAACTTGCAGGCCTCCCTTCTAATCACTGCTTCCCTTTGATGTATTCTTTGATTTTGCTGTTCACTGGACGCTTGGTCAATCTCCAGGATAATGAAATTCCTACACACTAATTCAGAAATCACATTCAGAGCTATTAATTCTTATAATAATTCACAGAGACTGGAAATAACTTTATTTTCTACACTTGCAAGTCAAACAGGCCTGCTAAAAAGCAATTACAAACTCAACATGCAGGTTCTTGAATTTACTGACACGTGTTGATGCTGGACATGTGTAAGCTTCCCACTTTTTTCCAATTAAAACAAAAAATGGCATTTTTTAGCACTGGTCACAACTCTGCACTTTCTTAGCACTGTTTTATGCTCATTTACCAACAGATGACAGAACAAGGCAACCTTACATTGGAGATTGACTCTCACAAACCAGCTACACAAAAAAAAAAAAAAACAAAGAAACTTTTATAAAATAGTTTGTGCTCAGTTAAATCTCTCTAAATTCAATAATCATCAATGACAATATATTAAATAATATTGTAATAGTGGTGAATTTTCAGCTCCACTGAAGTCAGGTAAAATTTACAGAACTTCATCCTCACCCTCTGTCCCTCTTCCAAAAGCAGGGATAGAGGTATCAGTCCTCAAACATACTGCAGCAGTTTCTTTCTAAAATAACACTAAAGTGAGTCAGATCTCAGCAAACCACAGGAGATGAACTCAGTTTCTGAGTTAATCTCAGTGTCGTCTGGTTTTGCCTTTTAATATAAATCCATATTTGAGTTGAGTACGAGCCAGGAGCCCGCTCTGCCCTGGTGCTGCAGCCCCAGAGGAGGCCAGAAAGTGAAAGCACCATTTCAGACTCACAGGAAATGGTCATTTACCTCCAGCGCTCACACTAAGGACAACTTCAAGCTGTGCTCAGCTTTCAGGTTTGTACTTCTCTCACTTTCCTTTAACTGCAGTCCTTAAAAGCTCCCCAAGAGAAAGAGCATCAGATAAAAGCCTAATCCAAGGCATATCAGTAACAAACACAGGCACAAAGAGATGGAGCTCTCCAGGAACTCTCAGTGGGGACATTAAGTCTGCTCCCTTGAAATTTAACAGAAAGTTTAACTTCTCCAGGAGCTCAGCAAGGCTGTCATTAAATGGCTTTGATAACCTTTAAGATTTTGCAATTCATAGTGAAATTCCTCCGTGCCTGTTAACCAATTTTATATCACGTAAGAAGGTTTTCTCATTTATTCTGGTTGCAAGCCATATGGGCATCACCACTTTTCAGCACATTGTGTAGGCAGAAAATGTTACACTGTTTGACAGAGTGGTATAAGTATTTTCTTCACAGAAAGGAATTCTTCATAATAATCTTCATGAGGATTATTTAGTGGTTCTCCCCATGGCAGGAGGCTGAGGTAAGGCATGGACAAACTACAAGATACAGTGCAAAGAAACTTCTCAGTACCAGGCAACAGATAAACACATACCAGATATGATGCTGACGTGAATGACTACTTCTGCTGCAGATTGGGAGTAGATCAATACTATACAGCCCAATTAATAAAACATAAAATGACTTTTTAAAAAGTTGCTATTGATGCTTACTATCAATAATATTACAATATACACTAATTCCATATCAAACAGATATGGAAAAACAAAGTTATATCTGCATTGCACTTGATTCCCCAAGTTCTTACGTCTGCTCCACATAAAAATTAATGATTAATAATATTGGCCAAGTGTTTAAAATTAGATCAATGGATCCATGAATGTCAGGAGATGTAATCCTTAGAGGGTAAAACTGAATTTGTTTCCTTGCTGGGGGAAAACCACCCACATATCCTTGAATAAGAATCTTTGTTAAAGGCTAACAGGAAACTCCAAGTTGATTCAAGGTAAATACCAGCCCCTGTTATCCATGAAGATAAGAAACACAAATGCACTGGTAATGTTACAATGTTGTAATACATTACTGAATTATACAACAGTGTTATTTCCCCAAATTCCTCCAACTTATATGACTTAATAGGGACACAGACAACGTTCATCTACGAGATAATAAAGTGCTTTCATAAAGGATCACAACTTCCTGTGTTTCCAACAAAAGTATTTACTATAATGTTATTAAAGATGTTAACCCGTGAGCTGCTGCACCAGAAACAAAACAGTCAGTAAAAAAGCTGGAATATGGTATTGAAGTCTTCCTGTACAATTGTGCAGAAAAAAAAAGCACCTGCAACAAAACCCAGCAGTAGTACCTTATGTCTCTTTTTTGTTAGCATAGTTCTGAAATGTGCACCGAGAGCTGCAGGATAAACCTCCCCAGCTCTATTTCACATTAGCCATTGAATTACCCACTCTTGTTAGACAAAGGATAAGGCTTATACCAAAAACCACTGTGCCACTTGGCTGCATATCTTTGGTATATTTATAGTGCAACTGTTCTGCTTCTTCTCTGAAGGGGAAAGTTTTCCAAAGCACTGCATCCCCTGCCACTGAGAACCTACCTCAAACTCCTACACTCACTAGGACCTCTGACACCAACTTACTGCTTTAAACAAATGCAGAATGTGCAGTGAAAATAATTTCTTCCTGTTTTTCTAAACGTACTGCTGAAATAAAATTGCATCATGCTGGAAAGTAATAGCACGTTTCAGTTCTCTTGCAAGATTTTAGGAGCATACAAATGCAAGCACAAATTTCACAGCAACTTTTAACAACTGGATAGATATCCAAGGTGCTATTTGAAAATATCTGTAATTTAATGATTCTTATTCTAGATTTAATCAACCTTCATCTCTACAAAAAAAGAAAAAAAAAAAAAGACACCTGTTTTACATTTTGCTTAGATACTTAGAATTATTCATAATGCATAGAAAGGCTAGAACTACTTAATTAAAATATACTGCAAGCGTGTTTTTCTAGACTGGTATTGCTAAAGCCTTGCTGTACTGTAAGATTGACTGGAGTTGGCCTTGACACACAGTACCATGTATTGACACAAGCCTGGCTATATAGCTGTGCTTCAGCCTGTCTCAGTGGGCACAGCAGCACACAGCTATGGTACAGATCACCCAGTGGCAGTGCAATGAAATGGAGCGCCATTGAAAGGCCATCTCATGGGATTTCAGCTCCTGAACAAGAGCATTCTCTCTGAACAGCTCTGTCCCACCAGGCTGGCGTACTGCTGAACGCTGGCCTCGTCACTCGGCCCCTTCCTCCTCTTCTTGTACACGCTGTAAGGCATCACGGTTCTCTTGTGGAGCACTCTCACCCTGCCCAGCTCCTTCAGGCGACCTTCATCCTCTGCAGAGGCAATCACAGAACACAAAACCCAGTTATTTATAGTGTCCACGTCGCCTTAATTTATGCCTCTAACTTCAATATGCATAATGAAAACAGCATGAAGTAAGAAAACTCATCTGTAGATGAAAGCTGAGCTGCAGAGCGTTCTTGAATCATGGCTGGGAATAAAACCCAGCCTGCAAAGGAACTGTGTCTGCAAAGTGTGGAAAGGTAAATCGTGCATCACACGTTTCTAATGGTGATGGATGGCATTTCTGAAAACACTTCTACTGCTGTATTTAAAAATTCACATCCATTTAGTGCTCCTGGAGCCAGAAGTCAAACTCTGGGAAAGAGTCAAACAGAACTGACCAGGAGAGACTTGTCATTACAGAACCCCTTGCAAAACCCATCACATCAGCTGGGACAAATGTATTAAAACCAGCAAGAAGCCTCCAGCAGGCTGTTTCCTTAGGTCAGCATCAGGCAATAAACCAAATTCCCAGGTGAAATTCCCTGGCTCTCCAGCCCCAGTCTGGTTTTCCCTCAGTTATACTGAGTTTCATTCTAGGGGTTACATGTCTGTCCCTTAAGTCTGATCCCTGAGCTCTGCAGATCAACAGGGGGAGCAGTGCAAGCACTCCCTGTGTGGGTACAACACAATTCCTCTTCAAAGATACACACACCACAGTTAAACCTTATATCCTTCACATACAGACCCCTTGTGACTTAATTTATCCAGAATCATACACGTAAGAGTGTTGTTGAACAAGTTAAAACTTTCTTATTTTTATGAATCCCATTGATGCTCCTACTGCTGAACAATAATGTTATATGGCTGCTGTGTGTCAGAAAAATTTGCACTTCAGTGCTAGAAAACTCTTGAAAGAAACTCAGGGAATGTGCCACACATCTGAGGCCACTGCAGGATAAATTAGTAAAATTATTACAAAATAGTGGGAAAAGAAATCTTGGACATTTCTGAACTTTAGGTTCAAAAAGTCACCAAGAAGAGTCAACCCAGAATCCGAAACATGAGTCTGAGAACAGAACCATATAAATTCCAGAAATTATAACAGAGATGCTTACTGGAATGTCAGTATTTTGGGACATGAACTATGCAAAGACTTCCTTTTGAACATTCTTTCTGCTTTTAATTAATGCTTCTCTATGTTTTGAGGGAGGCCACGAAATGCTTTTCAGTGCAAGATATTCTGAAGAACCTGCCTCTGTTCATCCACAGAAATGGCCTATAAACTTTTTTCTGCTGATTGCCTGAATTTAGTATGTGAAACTTAATGAAGGCTGCTTTACCAAGTTTGGAATGACTTCATTACTTTTATCTGTGTTTGGATTCCTGACATGAAAGCACAATGTGTTTCTTAAGACTTAACTGGGAAAACTTGGTTTGAAGGAAGAAAATCTGAGTAGTACTTGCTAAGATTGTGCTCCCCACTAATTATTTTTGGCAATTGCTTTAGATAAACACCAAGTCAAAAACACTTTATGGCTTTCTCTCCCTCTTTGAAATCCATCAGGTTTTTGATGTGTGGCCAACACCTCCCTGATATCCCAATAGGTTGGTTTTACTACCAGCCCTTCTGCCTCTTCTGTTACATCCTCCTCCTTCCTGAGACCTCACCAAGGAAAAAATCTAAAAGTTTAGCTTCTGGAGGTGACTCAAGTGTAAAATTATTTTAACTTCTTAAATTGGAAAGTTTATATTTACTGCACCTCTAGACCGCCTCCCAGTCTGTGCCCTGAGATGGATTTAGGCCAAGCTGAGCCCTCACAGAGCCAAAAGCACTTTAGAGCTGTTCCCCACTCACTGATACTCATTGATTTCAAATACTCCCAAAGCCTGATACTCTGGCTGAGTTCATCTTCTGGCTTGCAGCGCTGCTGACCCCAGATCTGATTTCTTTGAGAGCTACTGTACCTTTGGTTTCACTGCAGCCTTCCTGTTCTTGCTGCT
Source organism: Pseudopodoces humilis (assembly GCF_049639895.1). Lineage (NCBI taxonomy): Eukaryota > Metazoa > Chordata > Aves > Passeriformes > Paridae > Pseudopodoces > Pseudopodoces humilis. The sequence goes on from NC_142208.1 coordinate 31,801,314, forward strand.
CAGTATTTGTGCCCTTCCTCCACTTTTACTCGCTGCCTCCTTGCAATGAAAAATAACATTCCAAATTGCTGCAATGATTACCTGTTCTTCCACTGACTCCCCTCAAAATCAAAGCTTTAATAACAAAAATAACCTTCTGTAGAAATACTTACATGTATGTAATTTAAACTCCATCTGTAAAAGAAACCTTTTACTGAGTTGTTAAGTATAAAGTAAAATAATCTCAGGTATCCAGTTAAGTTCTTAGAAATAGCAAATAGGAACTTGTGTCACCATCACAACAAATCTGAATGTCAAAATTCAGCCATCTTTCAGTTGCTGCTGGTCTAGAGGCAACATCATGGGTTTTCAGGAAACTACTCCCTTTAAACACAATTTAAATATAAGCAGAATAAATTGAAGCTAATTTAATGGAAAACAAAAACAGTTTTGGCTCTGGCACACTTTAACAAAGAAGTTACTCTCCCAAGAAGAAAAATTAAGTATCTGCTCCTGTTGAGTGGCACATGGTAGAATGTGCTTTCTGTTCAAGATGATGCAACTGAATTCTAAGAGGCCTTCCCTGTGTGGCTGATGCTGGGATACAGCAGCAATCACAATTCAAAACAAGACCAAATGCTTCATTAAAAAAAAGTCCCTTGCTGAAAATAAGAAAAGAACATCCTTTAATTTCCAAGCTTTAGTGAAGAAATTTTATTCAGTGACTTCCATTTCTGGAAAGACCCTGACTGATCAGATAGTGGAACAGGTATGTTAGGGCAATTTTGGTCATTACTGTAATTCCTGAATACAGTACTGTTACCACTAAAAAGTTTTTTAAAAGTGCTTATGTTTTCCTCCTCACACTTTCTCATTTTTCACCCCCTGAGCTGTTGATTTATTGTAGTCTACAGAAGAGACACTGTCATTTGACATAAAGAATATACAAGGCTTCATCCCTTAATTCAGTTACATCTATCAAAATAGTCTGGATGGTAGATAGATACACAAAATACAGAGCAATCAATTATGTAAATTGAAAGTTCCTGTAATTTTAGGAAACTGGGCAACTGCAGCTGCCAACTGAAAATAGAAATATTATCCTGTCTCAGAGCTAAAAATACAGGTGAATTCTTGTTGAATAAATTACCTGTCACTTCTTTCTTTTCTCCTCTATACTCCTAAAGCATCAAATTATTTATGCTGCAGTTGTCTACTGAAATCTGAACGTAGGAGAGATTTCACTTCTAATTCAACCTTGCCACTGTGACCCCATAAAGAGTGCACAGAGGTGTTAAAATGTTCTGTTTCCAGCCCCATGCCACTGTTAAATGCACACATGGAGGATTTTCCTTCTGGAAACACAAAGTGGAACAGATACGTCGCTAAGTGCCAGCAGAAAAGAAAGCAAGGAGTGGGAGTCATCCAAAGCCTCTCCATGCAATGGGGTGTCTTGGCAGGCATGGTCTGAGCTCCTGACCTTCACCAAAAGTGCCCAAAGGCAGCCTCAGCCTGCAATCACCCAAAAAAGGGCTCCCACACTCCAGGGATGAGCAGGAATGTGAGGGGCAGGAAGCCCGACAAACTCCTGGACAATCCAGTCCTCATTTCTTTGCACAACCCAAATCAACCTCCTCCTAAAACTACAAGCTCCCTCCCAAGCCAAAACCTCATTTTCAAATGCTGATAAGCATTCCTGCTGAAATACCAGCATGAAATAAGGAGGAGTGATTTCACCTTTTTTATTCACAGCAACAGAAAGCTGGACAGCAGAGTGCTTTTTAAAGAAATCCAGAACTTGATGGTCAGGATCTTTTTCTTACAGCTCAGGGGTGAATTAACATTTTTCTAATTTATTTGGGGAAGCCCACATCCAAACATTTTTATTCTTCACGTGCATTAACCTTTATTATTATTATTATTCCCTAATACAAGCTGAAGTGAAAACCAGCTCCATCTGGGGAGAAAGCAGGGTAAGCACGTGCACAGCTGGACAAGTGAGACTTGGAGTGGAGAGTGAGCTCTGCAAGAGCCTGAGAGCCAACACCACGCTGGAAAAAGGGCAATGGCTCAAGGTTTCTGCAGAAAACTATCACTCAATCAGCTTTTTGCTGGTGGCTTAGTTGAGCTAAGCTGGTTTTGATCAACACTGATGTGGAAGGGCAGCCTGAGCTGCAGAATCCTGTGCTGCTCCTCTTTAGAGCCAGGGCACCTCTTCCATTGTCCCCTTGGACAGACTCCTCACAAAAATGACATTTTTTCATTTTCCAGGGTATAATCCAGAGATGGAAGCAATCTAACTTTCCTTTAAAGTGCTTTTTTCCACTTACAGGAAAACAAGTGAAGAAATAATTAAAAATAAAGTGACAAAATTATTGACTTTCCTATTTTCTAAATAGAAGAAAGGACAACTGCCAATTCCCAAAACAACCCACATTAGTCACAGGAAAATATTTCTTATATTTTCTCTACAGAATGGACTCAGAAGTAGTAAGAAACCACAAAAAGAAATGTGGTACTCCTGCTAAACTCTGAAATTATTCTGTTTCTGATCATAAGTTAAATTTTCTTTAAATGCTCCTTCAACTCCCTGGAATAATGAAAGTATTTGGCCATCATCACTTTGTAATTCTGTATCCATACGATGCAAGAGAACCTGGATTTTTTTCCCCCATCATAGCAAGGTAAAACACTGAAAGAAAGAAAAGGCAAAGAACCAACACTGATTCAAAAATTAAAATATTTAAACCTGTGTCACTAACTGAAATCTGTGATTCACTTTGAAAGCAGACACTGAAGGAAACTCACACTATAAATTAAATTTCCATTTTGCTTAAAAATGGAATCTCAAAAGAATTATTTTACCTCTAAGCATTAAATCCACAGAACAAAAAGTATGAAGATAAACACTTCACAACTGCTGCATTCCCAGCCCATGGATGTGCTGGGGTTTTGATTTTTTTTTATGTTGCTTGTGGTTTTAAATCTTTAATTTTGAAGGTTTTAAAGATGAACACAATGTTCCCATTTTTACAATCAAAGAAAAAAGTTTAAAAATTCCATTTACTGGGAGATTTAAAGTTTTATGATACTCAAGCTTTCAAACTAGGTGTAAAAATGATGAAAAGAAGCACCACCCCTTGCTGATTACTCTATGGTGATGTTAATTTTTATGAGAAACACTGCAGCCTTGTTCAATATTTTTAAAAAAAAGCTACATCTGGTTTACATGACCTTGTCACAGTTAATGATCAATGATTTTAAAACAAAGAAACTGCAAAAGGAAGAAACACATTAACTTTTTAAATTTTATGACTGAAACGTAGGAGATATTAATTACTGGAAATCGAAAATTATTCCATCCCAGTCAGAAGCCGAATCTTTCTGACCTTTGAATTTAAGCTCATTTGTTACCCAATTTAAAGCATAATTTCTTTTGTTCCCCAACGATGTCATCCTCAAAAAAGAAAAGGGCCAATCAGCAATACCCATTAATAGTCATATTTATATAAAATAGTGAGCTGAAATGTGCTTTTTCTCATATGGCTTCCCTCAAACTAGACTCATACATTAAGGAATATTAAAGACCCCTATGCCTTGAGGTACAAAAATACTAATTCAAACCAAAATAAGAGCACAGTTAAAATGAAGCATAAACAACAACACACAAAAATTCAATGAAAAGAATTCTTAATTAAAACCAGAAAGCACAAGTCACAAAGGAAGTACAGTAAAATGTTCAGGATATTCCCAATCAGCCAATTCTATGCAGTTACTCTTACAAAAAATAGGAACTTTTGAAACCACTGTTCATAAAGAACACGTTTGTAAGTGGAAAAATGCACCTTTATCAAAACATTACCGATGATCCTTAAAACAGCGGGACTGCAGTTTTACAGGTATAGGGATCCTTAAAATGGGCAAAGACAGGATGTTGCATGGAAGGGAAATCCTGAAGGCATCTTCCAACCCAAACTTTTGGGCTTTGTGCCTGAACTCCTACACTGGTTTACGATGTGGAGCTCCACGCCGAGGCGCGGCAGCCGGATCGCGCGGCGGAACGCGCTCGCCCCGCTGTGCCACGGAAACAATAACTCATTGTGCTGGGAATTCCCGTTATTCCTGGAGAAAACATGAGCAGGGGCCCGTGGAAAATGTTTCCTGTCAATGCAGCAGCTCAGGGGCTCAGCTGTAATTCACAGCTTCTGCTATACCTGGAAACAATCCCTGCCCGTGCTGCCCAGCACTGAAATCCAACTGGACACGCTCGGAGGAGATGCACATAAAACAGAATGCATAAAATTCCCAGTTGTGTAATACCACTGTTCTAGCCCACCTCAATATATTATCCTGAAAAAAGGTGACTGGAAAATGTCTACTGAAGGGCAAGATTTAAATCATAGAATCACAGAATCATTCAGGTTGGAAAAGCCCAGTAAGACCATCAAGTCCATCCATTAACCCAGCACTGCCAAGCCCTCCCATGTCCTCAAGTGTCACATCCACACAGCTTTTAAACCCCTCCACGGACTGAGTACAGCTGGGCAGCTGCTCCAGGGCTGGACAACCCTTTCCATGAAGAAATTTCTTCTAATATCCAGCCTAGACCTCCCCTGGTACAACTTGGTGCTGTTTGCTCTTGTCCTACCAAGGACTGATACTAATTCCTCCAAGGATTTGGTTTTTAGGAATGCAGTGCAAAAAAACCTAGTAGCACCTGGGAAAATGTTAGTTAAATGGGACTGAACACTTCACATCTGAAAACTGCATCCAGTGCCTCCAAAGCCAAGACACTATGACAGCAACAAAAAAAGGAATATAATGTTGTCAATGGCAAGCTGACAAAGATAACTTATTTACTTTAAGATGTTCTTCCAAAGAACAAAATATGTTGAATCTTTAACATTGTTCTTGATGATTTCAAATACAAGAAATGAGAATGTGAACTGCCAATGAAGAATATTAACTGCTCACCCAGGGCAATTCAGGTTTGGGTTTTTTTTCTATTTTAGCTTTATCTAACCAACTTCCAGCCTTCAGTTTAAGTGCACTGTGCAGACAAGGGCCCAAAGCAGGACCACAGCAGGAACAGCTCTGTTTTGAAGGCAGGGGCACTCAGAGATGCTCTCACACTCCTGTGGTTCTCTCATTCCTGTGCATGCTCTCCCTAGCCCAGGTTACCTGACTGCAGCTCCAGGCCCTCAGCAGCCTGCACAAGGCAGTTTTGCAGATCAGAACTAGAAAAGTCAAAGCTTTACAGGCTCATTCATGGCCTGACCCATTTTTCATGGACCCCCACAGGCACTTCTAACACCCAGCTCTGATTCTGGGGAGTTTTATTTGCTCTGAGTCAGCACTGGAGAACCTGCCCAAGCTTTCTGCTGCATCAGATGTGTGTCCTCCACATTTCTCAGAACCTTTGTTAGCTGAGCTTTTCTGTTCCTTGAAGTATCCAAGTTATTTACAAGAACATTGGAATGTTCTGCTTTTTGAGTTATTCATTTCTCTTCAGAGACAGAAGGGGAAATCACAGTTAAAATCCAACAGGCACTTGGAAACAGCACATGAAAGCAACTCTAAGTCACTGGCTAGCAGGGAATGAAAACTGCACAGATCTCTTTGGAGAGACTTTAGCAAGGAACCTCCCATCTCAAGAACATAAATTAAAAGTGACTCTGTTACTGTTGGTAGAGACACATCAAACACATTATTAAATCCCTGAATTAATGGCTGAGAAGAGTAATGCATCTTAAATGGCTTAAAGCTGCAGGAGGGTTGGATGTAGATGGGATATTTGGAAGGAACTGTTCCCTGTGAGGGTGGGCAGGCCCTGGCACAGGTGCCCAGAGCAGCTGGGGCTGCCCCTGGATCCCTGGAAGTGTCCAAGGCCAGGCTGGACACTGGGGCTTGGGACTCTGGGACAGTTTGAGGTGTCCCTGTCCATGGCAGGGGGTGGTACTGGATTGGCTTTAAGGTGCCTCCCAACCCAGACCATTCCATGATACCATTCTTCTATGAAAAACCAGTATAAAAGACACAAGTTAGAGATTATGCTTTAAGAAGTTACAGCTCCAAAACAATGCAAAGAAAACAGGGAAAAAAATCTGAAGGAGAAAAAGAGTTAAATACTATTTATTAAAATATCTGAACTGAATAGAAGTGAACGTGGCAGAAAGCAGCAACAGGATCTTTCAAAATGAAGGGCAAAGTCCACATTAAGACTGATATGTGAGAAGAAAAAAAACCAGAGACGAGAGTTAAGCTGAGAATTACAAACATCTCCATGAAATAGGAAAAACTGAAGCAATTGGCAGTAGCTTATCAGCTAAATAAATCAGATTACAGCAATCAATTTGCTGGCTAAATTAATTAAAACACGGAATCAATTACATTTCACGTGAGGAGCTGGGATGATGTCACCAGAGCAGGGAGTGAATGAGGATCATTCCAGAAGGTCTGACCCTGGCACAGGTTTCCCTGATGGATGTTGGAGTGTGGCTCAGCACATGCCTGTGGTGTCCCTTCCATGGCTGCTCTGTGTCTGGGCCTAATTACAGCTGTTAACTTTTATCACATTTGGAAACCAGTCCCACACGCTCACTGTCCTCAGCACGAAATAAATCTGCATGATTGCTCTACTACTCCCACATTATTGAACTTTTAATTCCTCCTAACACCTTCTGAGTATGGAAAATGATTCCTACAGGATCTGGCAGTCCTTGCCCTTCCCCACATTACCCTGAATCTTCACAAAAAAAACCTAAACCAAACCAAAAAAACCCCAGCAGAATTATTCTGCTGGTAAATCAAATACCACAATATTCAAAAGGTGAAAGAGTATCTTAAGCATAAACCCATCTTAGATTTTTTTGCATTTTCTAACCCACACACCAATTTATGCCATGGCAGTTTGCTTAGGACCCACAAATTAATAGAATAACATTTCCTTTGTATTACAGAAGCACCACCTATGAGCCTATAACCCCATGCCAGTCATTTCAATTTAATCCAAACGTAGAAAAAAGTGAGGGAAAAATGTGCCTGGCTATACCATATTGGCATTATCTTCACTGTTTAAACATCTTGTACACTCAAGGATCACACTGGATTTAGAAAGATGCATTCTGATGGCTCGAAGTGTTCATTAACTTAATTAGAAACAGACAAACTCATAAGATCTGTCTGTTCTAGAGAAGCTGCTAGAAAGAACTGGGATGTGTCTTTTTCTTGGTTACAGAATTCAAATTTATTACCTATAGCTGTGCTAATAGTGGAAAGTTACTTCTTTAGAAGATTTTAGTTCGTGATCTATCAGAGTTTATTTAAACTGTTTCCCAACTCTCTGAACAACGCTATCTCAAAAAAATAAAATAAAAGTATAAGCAGCAGTTGTTTTAGAGCAAAGCAGCCATCTCTCCCAAATCAGATGATTGCAGAGTTCTAAACAATTGGTTTAATGTTTTCCATCTGTGATAGTTTTGCGACCACATTTTCATCATCTCGAGAAGTTCAGTGCATTTATCCTTGTAAACATTAATCTGCATCACACCACCCTTATAAACATTAACATATCCTGGCCTTTGGATTAATCCCTCTGCCTGCACTCAAATCCCTGTGCCTGCATCCATCCTGCATGAATACAGCCCTTTGCCAAGGACCTGAACTCTGAGACGTGACCAAATGGCAACCACAGTTCACTTTCACGACACAAATATGTGATCATGGCTTTTCTGTTAAGGGAAGGAACAAGACCAGCATCCATATACTAATTTTTTTTTAATATATTGTAAAATTAAACAGTCTCTGTACTGGATGGGGAAAAAAAAGTCAACAAATTACTTGTGTTCACACACACAATTAATATAAAACCTGTTTGAAATACTCTTTGATAACAAAGTGCACTAAAAATTGTACATAAAATGTTTTAAAAACACAACACTAAAAATTATAGTTACTGAAATGGTTGTGACAAATTATTTTTCTAGTGGAAGCATAATGCATTAAAACATATATTTAAAATAAACACTTTTGTGTAACTGCACACAGTTGTAGACTTCTGGTTTTATTTAAGTTTTATTTACTAGAACTAATAGCACTCAGTTGCTTGCAAAAAGCATTAAGATACATAATGCAATCAGTACTAAGAGGATTCAGAAGTTATTAAATACTGGAATTTTTATTTGCATTTTACTACTCTAGCTTACTATGAGCAGCAGAATAGATAAAAATATATAGAAAGACATTTCTAAAGAAACAGTTTTTCAGCTAAAAGCTTTAAAAATCCAGTAAAATCGCTAATAAAAGTTATAAGATTAGTACAGAGAAAGACTGGAAATCTTAATTTTCTTTAGTTCAGGAACTCAGAAACTAGTGATCTGCTATGAAGCCAGAAGGTATTGCATGGAATGGGTTTTTTACAGAGTGATTCTTGTGAGCATGAAGTGAGGATTTTCTGACCTCTCCATAGCTTTGTGTGGCATTCCAGGACTTTCTCCTGAGAAGGGGAGCTCAGGCACTGATTTTAGTATTGGTTTGGGTTTAAGTTTTGTTTTATTCTGATGGTTAAGGCTTGTATATGAACATGCGGCAATTTCAAAGGCTTTTTGGATTTCAACATCTGTCCTTTGTGCCTTGCCCAGTTCCTGGGCTGCCACAGCCCAATCACTGCAAAGCACAGAACAGACAAATCCTCTCCTCTGGATTCCACTGCCTATCATCACTTTGGCTCACACCAGCTGGAAACAGCCTAAAGCCTGAGTTCTTCTAAGGACTTCCATCCTGCTGGAAGAAGAAAGGAGGTTTTACTTCTGTGCAGGGTGGCAGATGCAGTCTGGTCTACAGCAAGGAGTGGAAGGTGGTTGCTGAATCATTTGGCTTTTGGATGGTGTATCCAAATAATAGCCTTATTCACCTCTACAAGGATCTACCAACACGCTCAAGTTTGAATCCTACCATCACTATTTCTTGCTCTTGTCAAACCCTTCTTCTCATTGTTCTACCTCTATGAACTTCAAAATTCTTTCCCTGTTTTCTATCCATGTCTCTGCCAGCTACCAACACCGTGATCACATGAGAGATCCTCACTTCTAAAGCTTCCCTCACTCTGCTTCACTCCATTCCTAGAACCTGCAGGCAGCATTCTAAGTTCTACCCCTAACTAGAGGATCCTATCCCAGACAAATTTATGTTTTGTAGGAAACTGCTTTGTGTCTCCATACTCTTAATTTCTTCTAAAACTCTCATGCTGCAGAAGATTTCTCCATAAACTCGGAAAGAGAACTAAGAAACTTCCTTAGATCCCTCTCTTTGAAACTCTCCTTCACTGTGATGTTTACAAGAAGGTCAGTTTAGTCTAATATTATTTAGTCTATTAATAGACTATAATTTAGTCTACTACTATAATTGACCAGGAAACCCAGAAGTGCCTCTCTCTCTCTCTGTCTCTCTCTTTTTATCCCACCCTTCCGTATCCAGCATGGTTTGTGTTAACCAGTTAACCATACCCTCTGGAGCAAAGAGTTTCCTGTCTCCTAGAAAGCACAAAGCCAGAGCAGCCTGTGTTATGCCTTTGTTATGTGAATTTTTTTTTCTAATGTGCTGAAAATACTTTCATTTTAATTAATGTATTCCATTCAATGCCATTTTGATTTCACTCTGTTATTAGATCTGCAGGAAGTTGAACAGATGTGTACTAGCTTAGCCAATTTATCAACTTCAGCAAACGAAATGGTTAAGACAGAAAAAGTACTGAAGTCCTTTTGAAGTGCAGCTCTCAAAGCTCTGCTCACACAGTTTCTGCAGACACAAGAACATGGGAAGGAGCTTCCACCACTGGGATTGCTGTGGGCTGTGCCTAAAAATTTGGATAAAGCTTTTTCACCTGGGTAACAGCCCCATGTCCACCCTGGCTGGCACCAAGTACACCCCACATTATGTGACACTCATGTAACTATGAAGGCTTTGAAGCCATCACTCTCAGACTGGGATTGTATCTGCCCTTATCTGAAGTTGCTTTTTAAATGTCCTAGATTTGAAGTTTCACACTAATTTAATGATCATCCCAAAAGTAGATTTTTGTAAAAATTTTACTTCATGAAGATATTTTTCACAGGCTTCTCCCAGAGCAATAAACTGAAAATCTCAACAGGTATTAGAAAGAGAGAAAACACAACACTGAGTTAGTCTAGTTAAATGGAAAGTGGAAGGACAAAAATATTGTTAGGACACCAAATAAATTATTTTTAGTTCTTTCCACACTGCTCTTGTTTCATGGATAAAGTTTTAGGGAAGACACCAGTAGAGTAAAACCCTGAGGAGCAGTTTTGGGAGGAAGTCAAGGGGTGTGGCAGGCAGACCATGCCCAGGAATACTTCAGCAAATGCTATTATGTGACTGACTTCTGCTCATCAGTTTGATGTGCTATCGAAGTCTCTGACTGCAGAACAACCTTCTAATTAACTTCTTTCTTTAGCATATCTCCATCTGTACTTACAGCTAATGGCCATTAAATGAAGTTCAGCACTATTTCAATTTCCAGACTGAGTCAGTATCCAAACCCTCTACTAGAGCACCCCTCCACAAACTGCTTGCTTAGTTCTAAATAAATGCCTGGCCACTGGTTTTTAATATCAGAATCTTCATACATCACTCTCATTTATAAGGAGATGCCAGGTCTTCCAAATTTTCAAAGTGAACAGACAACAAAAATGAAGAAATCTGTTCCAATGCATGAGTTATATAAATTAATATTTTCTTACGCTTTAAGAACAAAAGCCACTTTTTATGAGTATCTTTTTATTTTTATTCCAGAAAAGTAAATCTTATTTAGGAAGGAGCTCTGCAATGTAATGTGTATGAATACTCAAAAATCCTTTTCATATTACAGAGGTTTGAAAGATGAAAGCACATAACACACTCTCCTGAACCTGAAATTGGTAAATTTATTACATAAATGTTTATGATTTTTTTTTTAAAGGAGGGAAAACACATACAAAAACTCAGGAGAATGATGAATACATGAATTATGTCTCATAGTAATTATGAGAAAATTAGTATGAGACAGTATTTCCCAAATTTTCTGACATTAGAGACAGCAACAGAAGATGACCATTGCCAGTGACTGTTTCACTGCCCCAGGCAACAATGGAAGTCACACCATTTCTCCCATTTGTTTACTGGATCTGGTTATTGCCCTTGGCTTCAATGCTGGAAGTCCCACTCCTGATAAATCATATCCTATTTAACCAAAATAATTAGAGACAGCGCTACAGAAAGCTGATTCAAGAGGAATAAAGCACACCACCATTTGTATTGCTCTTTTAAAAATTCACTGTAACTTCATTAAACTCGTGTTAGTGACTGTTGCAGAGAGTAAAGAATGAGGAAGGGAACTGATTTCAGTGGTGAGAAATGGCTTCCTCTGAGCAGCAACCCAAACCCCCAAAGCCTCCGAGCTCCCAGCAGGCCCAGAGCATCTCAACATGCAGCTATGTTTTAATTTCCTTCAACCACAGGACACAAGTCACAGCTCCGGCAGTGTCTGGAGCAAGATATTCTGTGCTGATAATGATGCAAAGCTTTGTTTCCGTGGTTTCCAAACGCCTGCTATGCCCCAGGGATTTCACACCATCCACAAGATGCTGCCCCTCTGCTTGCCTGGGGTTAACACCTTCACAGGCACCACTTTAGCACTCCCTCCTTTCTGAATACCAGAAGTGTCCCAACCACCATTGGCCTCCAAAATCATTCCCTTCTCCCTCCTTAATTTTTGTAATTAAAAAATTACTTTTGTAATTTTTTTCCATTTTCCCCTCACCAATCTAACAATGATGGATTTATTTGAACCTTGCTCCTAAAATTACTACTATTAGTGTTCCCATTGAGCAACCAAGTAACAGGCAGAGGGTGAGGAAAAGCAAGGAACTCAACAGCATTTCCAAAACTTCACAGTGCTGCTTAAGCAGTCTTTTCAAATTCCTTTAATTTATCTACAGTTAACTGCCAAGGGAATCCTACTAAACTACAGTAAAAAGTAAAAGGATCAAACAGAAAAAAAAAAAAGTAAAAAGAGTAAAAGGAAAAAATGTAAAAAGTAAGAAGTAGCTGCTGAAGACTACTGAGACCCAGACAGGTAAATCTGTGTTTTGGTGTCTAGAAACAGACCACAGTGTTACATATGCCCTTGAGCTAAACAATGCCACAGATCTCTGAATAATATTGCAGCCACACTCAATTGTTACTCACAGGAGAAAGAAAACCTCAAAAAGAGGATATGCAACAAGTTTCAATTAATAACAGAAGTTAAGTTATTCCCTTTCCCCCCAAGCATGGTCTAACACAGCTCCCTTGGGACCTGCCATTGGCCCAGAGAATCAATAACTAAAGCAAATTTGTGTCTTTTTTCCCATTTGATTGCCTTGTTTTACAGTAGCATCACTGCATTGTGCTCTGGTCAGTAACAATTTCAACCAGTCAGTGCTGGTAAATCACTAAGTACCTGTTTTACACAATAAATTTTACACAGTGTAAAACTGTGTCACATTACATCAAGATGTTTAAGGTGCTTCTGCTGTTTATTGTGTTCCTCACATCCTCTGACTGTTAAACTGAATGTTTAATTGATTGTTAAACTAAATCTGCCACTCTGTTTCTTAACAAAAGCACCTGATGCCTTTAAGCTTCTCCAGTATTTTCCTGTCTTGATTCCAATTTAATTCCTTTATGCATCCATCCAAGAAGAATGTGAGGAACAATTATTTTATTTGTTTTGTTCATGCCCAGAACAGCAAATGAACATAATTTGAAATGAACATAATAGCAAATGAACAATTTGAACATAATCTGAAATATGTAGCAGCAATATGTAATAATTTTGACCTACTTACAGTCTACAGGACAGAATGTACTTAAAATGTGCATTGCTTAAAAGATAAAATTCTCTACTTACTAATGTTTGCTGTAGGAGTTGTGAATTGTACACTTTTCATCATTTACAGGTAAGATTTCCAAGCTGCTTCAGCAGCAGATGATTCTGATATGTTAGAAGGAGACAGACAAATTACAGATATTTCATTCCTTGTAGCCTCACCTGCTTTTCCATCCTGGTTGAGGCGGGAGTATTTGGAGTGCTCGAGCAGGGGCAGGCATTGCTCAATGGGTGTCCACATGAAGGTCTCTGGACACAGCAGGTCAGAGGGCCTGTACTGAGCCTGGCAAGGGGAAAAGATGGGAAAAAACAAACAAAAAGAGAGCAGTCATATCAGTTGCACAAGAACTCTGGCTACAACTTGATTTTCCAAAGAGCAAGGAGTGGTTTTTAATCTAATCTACACCGAATGAGTGTTCAGTGAAATCACAGGCTTTAGTCATTTCAGCACCATCTCAGGAGCACAAACTCAACCTTGGCACGTGATGAAAATGTAAAATTAACATAACACACTTCCACGATATCCAACATGAACTAGCAAAGTTTTGGCTTTGCTTACTGGAACTCTGTATTTAGGTTATCCTCTGGAGTTCTGCTGAGCTGGGGCCAACACTAAAAAACTCAGCACTTCCAAAAGCAGCTCATATCAAGTGTTGGTAATTCTAGAAAATAATGGAGACTTAACCAAAAAAAAAATCTAATAGAAAAACCCCAGTGAACAGTAAGCAGGATGCTATTTTTATTACATTAGTGATGGAGCAGTTTGTTCATTGCTACTTAAACAGTAACACTTTAATTCATGAAGCTTTTCCTGGATTAACTTACAGGTAATGATTAGTGAAATTCTACTATTTTTTGGTTGATTTATTAAGAAGATATTCTTTGCAGACATTACCAGAAACTAAACAGCCTTAATTATTTTCCCTCCAGCTACACAGAAAATCACCACCTCAGCAATAATAACCTCCCCTAATCAGATCTTCATCTGATTTAAAATAAGATTATGCAGCGGCCTATAAGTCAAAATTCTATCTTTGAGCCATTACTCATGCAATCCATACACTCTCAACATTCAGAGCCATATGGTGGCAATAGCAAATTCATTTTAACTTGCAAATTCATTACACATCTCAGCTGGAAAAACAGCCATACAGTAAAGAGAATGACAAAGTTTAAGGATACAAATTAGAAATTAAAAGACTGGGCATTATCAGAAGTCATCCTGCCGTTGATGTCATTAAGAGTTCTTCACATCAATTACATTAAATGGAAAATTGAGATTATCATCTTGAGATGAGGATGATTTACTACCCAGTATCTGCTCTGAGAAAAGGCAAAGAAGCCTTCCATGAACCTGAGCAAGGTTTGGGAAGGGACAGCACCAAGTTACTGTGACTGCAGCCTGGAGGTGAAGACATTCCTTTAGAGACACCCTTAGGCAGTAACACCCAGTTTGGGAGAATCAGAACCACCAGCAATTCCCAATTCTTTTTATACTCTTACTGTTCAACTCTTCATTGCATTTAAAGAAAAATTATCTTTTTAAAGTATTTCCCACCAACATTAAATTGTTGAGTAGGAAATAAAAGATTCATCTCTGATAAAAAGTCATCAGTGTCCGTGCAAAAAAGATAAAAAAAACCAAACTTCATGCCCAGCCTTGTCAAATACCTGAGGTAGATTTCTGAAGAGGTCTGTATGACTGATTATCTCATTTGAGAAACATCCAGGATTGACTTGTAACTACTACTGTTGGCCTTGTTGGATTTTTTTTAATTAAAAACAAATTTTTATATTAAATTAAAACAATATTTCTCCAATTCCATTCAGAAACCTAAACCTCAAGGCCCTAGAAAATCCTCTAAAGCCAGAGAATGGAAGTGACATTTTTAAATAAACCACTTTGAAATGTTATGCTCTCTAAACAGAAATAGTTGAAAGCTATGTGAAGGTAGTGCTTAAAGAACTTTTAATCATCATTACTCAGATGAAACTGTTTAAGGACTTGGGGAAAAAATATGCCTTTTCAGTCATATTTTAAAAAAATTAGAACATAACTACTTGTTGATTTAAAGACATTTTCTCAACTGGCCAAGAAGGCAGAAATAGCCAAGGAACTGTCTTTCAGAGCTGTTGCTTAAACACAGAAAATACAAGTGGCAAATTAATCTTTCCTAGTAGCATAAGTTTAACTCATGGCTCTAAGAAAAGACAGCCCAGGCATTCAGTTTCCCTAGAAGATCCTGCTCCCACATCTTGAAATTGAGATTCCCAGACATGAAAACCACTGTGCAGCCCTACTCTAAATTTCCCACTTCTGTAATGTTACAGTCTATCATAAAATGGGATGTGTAAAATTAACTGCATTGCAGCATTACTGGTTTGGTTATAATTTTAAAAAAAATCTTCTTTAGCACTGAGCAGCACAGTAAAGGGAAAAACTGATTATCCAACCATTCACTGTAGGTTCAATATTTATTTTGGTCATCAAAATACCATCATTTGGGAGAGGAAAGGGAAAAAATAGTTCTGAGGTGACTTCCTTTAGATGTTTTCTTCCCCCACAATTTAGGAGTTTGTTAATAAACTTCCCTGAAGGCACAGGAGGCTGTGGGGATGACACATCACTGACCCAGGACACTCAGTGGAATCAGAGGCAAAAATGAAAGAAGCCCTTGATTCTGTCTGAGATCCTCCCTTCCCAGAAGGGTTTCCCAACACACCAAAAGGAAGATAGCTCTCCTGTAAAGCTGTTTTATTTACACTGCTGGTCAAACCCACATCCCCTGACTCATCCCACAGAGCAGGGGGAACACAGGACGTGCCCAGGTGAGTTCCCAATGAATGGCATTTGCACTGTGGCTGTATTGAGAGAATTAAAAAGGGAACCCACAGCATTTTATTGAATCAAATGAAATTATTTCTAAGGGCTTTTGCCTCCCCCCACCCTTTCCATAAGCACCTACTCTCAATTTACTTACTTTATTCAGAATACTTAAAACCTCATATTTACTTACATTTAAAACCAGTATATTTACTTACTGGAAAATAAACCACTACAAATCCACCTCCAACCTTTCTCCTCTCTCCCTCTATTCCTGGACTGCAAAAACACCTAAACCTGAGAACCCACACAGATTCTGCCTCATGTACATGAGCATGTGTACTTCAAGAAAAATGTTCAAATTTCATTACTCATTCCAAAATTATTACATCATCTAAATAAATTGCCTCTGAGCATACTATTTATATTCCTTCTTATTCTTAATATTGATTTGCAGCATACACCCAACATAAATCCAAAACAGAAAGGGGATCTCCTAAAAGGAAGTGCTGCAGAGGGATTTATCA
This sequence comes from Pseudopodoces humilis, assembly GCF_049639895.1. Classification (NCBI taxonomy): domain Eukaryota; kingdom Metazoa; phylum Chordata; class Aves; order Passeriformes; family Paridae; genus Pseudopodoces; species Pseudopodoces humilis. Next base: position 31,817,569 of record NC_142208.1, read on the forward strand.
CAGTAGAACTCAAACAGATTTGCAAAATTGATTTTGAAAATAATTTCTCTGCTCTGGCTTTGGATTAAACCAGCATTCATTTCACAAGTGATTCAGTCTACAACTGAAAACATTTTGCTTTCTTTTATCTCATTATATACAAGCCCTTGCACAGTAGAACTGTTTAAGTTGTCCAGACCATCTTGGGAATATTTGTCTACAAGACTTTGAACAAAAAGTATCATCTTACAGATCATTCCTAAGCACCTGTCTCAGGTTTCAGCTTCTCAAACCCAATACCACCTGCTGATGAAATTAACTCTGTCAATATTAAACAACTGCACATATTTGTCTCTCTGCATCTACATTTTGCCAAGAAATAGCCAAGACACAAAATTTGCTTTTTTGAAACGTTTCTGGAAATAAAAAAATAAAAAATCCCTGATCTAGTGGGAGGTGTCTCTGCCCATGGGGATGAGACTGGATGATGTCCAAGGTCTTTTCCAATCCAAACCATTCTGTGATACCTCCATCAGACTGAAGGGAATTAAATTCTGTACAGCACCACAGGGTAAGGTATTCCATTCCTTTAACCATCCTGGTTAACTTGTCTTTTTCCCAATTTTCCTTTTTCTTCTTTGAAACAGGGGAAAAAGCCACAAGGGGAAACCATTTAAACTCCACTGTTCAAGAAGCATAACAACCCAATGAGTAACAAAGGTTCAAATTAGATTAAAGGTACAAATTAGATTAAAGATACAAAAAGATTACATAAACATACAACAAGATAAATATCTGACTAATCTACCAAATGGATTGACTAAAAAGCACTACTGAAAAATAGTATGGCTAAGAAATTCCTGAGCACTTGGTTCCTTCTACCAAGTCAACTCACTGCAACATAAATGGGACTGGTTTGTAATAAAAAATACCTGCAAGGTGTTTTATTGTCACTAATGTTTGCAGCATTTGTCCTCCCATATAATATAAAAGAGAGCCTTCAAGGTGCTTTCCTCTATACAGTGAGACATGCTGCATTTTAATTGGAAGCTTTTGGAAATAAATTTTACAGAGAGATTGCCAAGCCTAAATTAATACTTCACACCATGATGGTTTTTGTTTTATAGTTTTCAAATTACAATCAGCCAGAACTTCTCTGAACTTTTGTTCCACAGGAAGGGCAAAGGTTTTAATGAGACTTTAGTCTGGAGATTACTTTTTAAATGTTTTGAAAAATCTGAGGGATTTGGTAAGCACTTGAGATGAAAAACACCAGCAGAGTTTGTTTTTGTAGTCTAAGTAAAACTTAAAATGTAAAACTACCAAGAAAGACAATAGTCTCAAAAATGAAGGTCAAGCACCAGTAGCACTGAAAAAACAAAATAGGAAGGCTAAACTCTCATTTAATTCTTTTATCAGGTACAGTTTACATCTGTATTCTGTTTTCTCACAATAAAGCTATTGATCTTTTATTAAAAGTGAATTAAGACTGCCTTCATCTCCATTTCCAGCCAGCTGCCTGGCTACACAAACAAAGCAAAACCAAGTTATCAACAGCGACCTGCTAGAGCTGGGCAGCGCTGCCCGTGCAGGAGCATTCAGCCCTTCCCCTGAAAGACAACCCTGCTGGAATCCCCCTGCAGAGTGCTGCAGCAGAACCCTGCTCCCTGATTTCATTCCATAAAGAGAAATCAGAGTTTCTGGATCCCCAGGAGAGCCCTTGGTCGTTAACTTGACCTGCTGTGCTCTCCCAGGTCGGACAAAGCTGCGCATCCCAACCCCTCTGTGCTTCCAGCCTCTCACATGGCATCCAGCTGTGCAAGGCCTAAAAGACTTCAGAAAAACAACAAAATCCCCCCTTGCCCCAAAACTACCTCCACAAATTCACTCCCACCTCGTAGTCACTGTTTCAAATATCTTTTTAAACAAACAAAAACCCCATAAGCAATAGGCACAGATTGAAGCAAGCAGCTCTGTTCATCATGGGGAGATGGCTGGAGACCTCACCTTTATCATCAAAAAGCATTGAGCTTACAAGAAAATATACACCAAACAGGAGTTACATCATTGGGTAACTCAATTAATAAGGTGGATTTCACCAGGCTGCCCAAAACTCCAGTGCCAGCATCAAATAAGCTGATTTTGTCCAAGCTGAAAACTTTGAAATAATTATGGACTCCACATTTTTAGGATCCCAGAGCTGCATTCTTGAGAGCTTAGCCACCTTTCTGTTTCATTAAAGAATAATGTGTTGTAATCCTTAAAAAATGTTAAGAAGAATAGCCAGGATTTATTTTGCAGCTCACAGAACTTGAGTACATGAAGTGCCAGTCCTTGCTCTTGAGAAGGATGAGTTCATTCTTGTTGAGTTACATCATCACAAAATCCATGTAAAGGGAACTTTACAAGCAGCCAGGGAGCTGTAAAGTGCTTCCCCAGGCACCTCAAACATGGAAATTCAGTGCAAACACCCACCTTCTCCCATATTCTTTGGTTGATAAGTGAAATGTAAATATGGTCTGATGTATTTCCAACAAAAATATGGAATCATAGAATGGTTTGGGCTGGAAAGGACCTTTAAGGTCATCTAGTTCCAATGTTTAGCTAGACCAGTTAATTATGTCACTATTACTTTTAACTGTCTTTCTAAACATTCCTCAATGATTTTTACACTACCCAAAGCAAATTTGTATATAATTTGCCAACTTGCACCTCTTTTTTATTTCCCTAGTCCATGTAATGTATTAAGAGAAATAACTGATGATAAACCCAAAGTGAAAATATTTCTGACATTTGTTTCTACATGTCAAACAAAACCATTTCCTGCAATTATTGACTATATATTCATACATGGCCAAACATTACTAAATATTAAAAAAAATAGCACTTCATTAAGTTTTCACAGTGTCCCTCAGGTGAATAAAATATTTCAGGTAAGTGTAAACCAGATTAAGATAACAAGTAAAAGTCAAAAAGGAAGGCAGCCAAGTTTCACATCCAGTATTCTACAATTATCATGTAATTATTTGGCCATTAACTGCCTACATGCTCTGAACCCACCACAGAAGTGGAATTAAATTAAGTTTATCTTAAATTTCACTGAGATTGAAGGTAAATCTCAGCACTTTATTTGCCTAAGGTGCTCTGCAAAGTACTTCTAAAGAAATACTCCCCTTCCCCTCAAAATACCTTCAGAAACTTTTACTATTTCTTTGTTTTCCCAACACGTGCAATCCCCTGAATTGTTTGGATTTTGCTATCTTCATAGCTTAGTGTCACTCCAAATAGCTGCTTTCCCCTTGCCCTCTTTCCTAGAAATTATCTGGAATATTGAACATTTTCAAGCTTGTTTTTGATACTAGGAAACAGCCAACATGTGTCTGAAAAGGCTCAAGGGCTGCCAGAGAAAAAACTACTTTCCACTGGGGCAAAAAGGGAATATTTGGGACAGGTTTTGATTTTTTTTCCTTTCCCCTTTAGTCTCCAAGTCCTTCCCTCCACTCACTGAGCAGAACACACCAAGGGAGGCTCTGGGTGTTTATGTTGAGCTCCAAGCTATGACCTGCAGCACGTTAATATTCAAACACACCATCCACAGCATCCAAGAAACCAACAAAGCTCTGCTTGAGATAAAGCACATCCATGCCCACACTCCAACAGCTCTCCTCTGTACCACCACTGTATCAATCAATGAGATAATTCTGGTTTCAAAGTCAGCAGTAATCAGTGTGGTGGAGAGCCTTAGAGAGGGCTGCTGCATCGTCTCTTCCTTATCAGCTTGGGATGCAACTGCCCAGAGCTGAAGGTAAGACACAGCTCTGGGCATCCTCTCACAGCCACTTTCAAGCCCTCCTTTCTCTCCTCCAAGACTTCTTGTTAAGAGTTTGTCCCTTCTCATCTATAAACTGCAGTAAAGTGAGAGTTTTCCTTTTGTTCTAAGCAACTAAAGCCACTCTCTTAAAAGTCACAGTATGAAAGGCACTGTGTCTGGAATAAATTCAGTGATAAGGCTTGCACAAAAGAGGGGAAGAAAAATCTGTATGTTCAGCAATGACATCACAAAAATGGGATGACTGCATAGACACACATGTATTTACATGAATACTTACGAAAATTCAATCATTTCTTAACTCACACACAGGACATTAAATATCTGTGCCTATTCCTACTCTGTTCCTCTTCCTCTTAGTAAGAAAGATGGATAGACATATACACACAAATTCTACATTTGTGATTCTTAAGGATTTCAGTAGCAGCCACAGGTCAGATTAAACCTACCAGACTGAATGTGTCCTGATGGAGTTCCACACTGCAGAGACAACATTACAAACGTTACAGAATGGTCCCTTCAAGACCAATAAAGTACATTATTTACCCTGACACTGCTTTTGTACCCTACTTCAAGACCTTTGATGACAGCAACACCAAATTTATGGATTCTGGGCTGCCCTAGGGTGATTGTTTATCCAAAGCTGAAATAATAATAATAACCAAATCACAGACAACTTTGAGGACAACTATTGAAAATGAGAAACGAAGAGAAATATTACAAGTATGGAGCTTACATAAAGTTAGGACCCCTTTTTAAGCATATTTCTTAAATAATTTTACATCACCAAACTCCAATGTGTCTGTTTTGCCTTTTTTACATTTCCCATGGTTCATTCTCTTTTCTTCATTGTTTCTATCTCATAATCTGTGCTGTACACAATGGCATTTTATAAAAACAGACTGAACTTACAGGAAAATTCTACTGGGTGCAGTCCCAGAGACTACCATCAGAATATTAAGAATATTATTAAGAATATGAAAGCTTTCCATAGCTTCAAATATTACCATTTTCTCTCTCTCATGTACTAAATATTTAGTATCAGTGATACTAAACTGGCAGAACAGCGACATCCACACGAGACTGAGATTCCAAGGAATGTTTCTAATTTAAGGTGTATTTGTGCCCATTTAGAGACTGAGATTCCCTATGAACTCAAAAGGTTGTGTGCTCAAAACATTTTACAGGAAAAATGATTTTGTGACTGTAAATAAAATAGATCAAACCAGCTAACATTTATTAAATTACCATCTAAAATTCATTTGGGAACAAGCTAATTAAAGACGGTACCACAGAGATTGTTCTAGAGCTGGAAGCCAGAATCTGTCTTATCTGTAGAGAGGCTACTCAAGAATGCTAAAAAAAGCAACACAATTTGAGAAACTTAAGTGGAAAACAACAATAAAGAAGAGTTAAGCTTGTAAATTTGAAGGCCATTCGTTTCCTTGAATTTTAGCCAACTTTTTCAACAGCTTGATATTTTAAAAGTATATTACAGAAAAAAAAAATGTAATATGAATTGACTTTTTACTGAAAAAAAAAAAATCAAAGAGCTTGGGGGAATAAAAATCATATGATTATTGAAATGGACTTTGTTTACTTTGACTCTGCAGCAGAAATTCTTAAGGAGACCCTAGCATTAAACTTGGAAAGGGAGATTAAAAAGAACTATGACAAAAAAGATAAAACCCAAGTGGGGGCCTCAAGAAGAATGCTTCATTAGAGACTCACCAACTCTGTTGACTTAGGTCTATCTCAAAAGGAGTTTATTTTGGCAGCTGGGAGAAGCAAAAGAAGAGGAAAAAAAAATCCCAAAAAATAACAAGAAATAGAAATGAGTGTTTCAATCATGTGGATCCTACATCTTTGTCTTGAAGGGCTGCTGCAAACTGACAGTATTTTTTCAGTTCATTAAATTAAATGTATGAAATTAAGAATTAAAGTTTGTTTTCTTATATTTAATGTAAGGTGAAATAATCACAGGAAAAATATGCACAACCTAATAGATTATAACCACACTTTACCCACAGAGGCACAAAATTGTCACACTGATATCAAATAGCTTTAAACATTCATTAATACCTCACTAGCTGGAGTCACATCTGAAAGAACAGCTTTCATCTGTAGCTTATGGACATATGCCACAGGAAAAGTAAATTAATTCCCTGTCAAAGGGGCTTCTGCTATGTAGTCATCAAAGTAAAAACACCACACATTATGTTTAGTTAATAGAAAAAATAGATAAACAAAATTAGAGAATTTAAATGAAAGTGAGTATGTTTTAATTTTTTTTTTCTGTACAATTGTGCAGCTGGAAGCAGAAAATTGAAATTCCACAGAATTAAAGCACCAGCATGATAGAAATGGTTGTGAGGGCAGGGTGCACAATCTTTTCATTTTATAAAAACATCGGCTATGGTTACAATGTGCCAAGCACTGAACCAATGTAAATTAGTTTCTTAATCTTCTGTGATAACGACCAGAAATTATTTTGACATAACACTCATTTCAACTCCAACCTGACTTTTCTCACCCTTTTAAGCAACAATTCTGAAGAATGACACAAGAGGAAAGCAGCCATATTCTATGTTTTTGCTTTTCAGGTATCTATGACGTCTCCATTTACACATTTTATTCACAACACATGCGCTGCTCTTGCAACTTCATCCAACTTCACATTCCCAGCTCCTGGATAAAATTGTCCAGGACAGGGCACATTGAAACCTGCTTTTCTTCCTGCCCAGTTTCTCTGGATTTTTGACATTTTTGACTCTTCTTTGCTGGAATGTTTATTTCCACAGTTCTATGCTCACTTCCAAGCCTTTTCCACAGGGTCCATCAGTGTCCAAGCTTTCCCCATCTTTCCCAGTGTCTCTCCAATAACTCCTCAGAGAGTTTTGTTTGCAGCCTCAAACCTTCCCTTCTCCCAACTCCAAAACTCTTCATCCCACCCAGAGCCCCTTTTCCAGCTCAGCCCTACGGATCAGCTCTCCCTGTGTGTCTGCCCAGACCATCCCACACCGCTGGGAACACCACTCCTGTCCTGCTTCCCCAAAGTCCTGCTTCAGCCTCCAACAGCCAAAACCACACAGAACTTGCCAAAAATCCATCCAGACTCTGAGGGCAAGAAAAATAAGACCTTCCCAAGGAAGTCTGGGTGAGGGTAGCCCTATACTGAATAAATAATTTCATGCTTCTCATGCCCAGCTACCAACTCAACCTGTGGAATATTTCAAGACAAAATAAATAACAGACTAATTGAAAACTTTGCAAATTGTGAAACTCTGATATTCACAAGTTGAAATATACTCCTAACTAAGAATTCAAATGCATGATGTTGGCTTTAGATTAAGATATGCTATATTGGGTTTTCAAACTACACAATTAGATCATGTCAAAAAACAAGGTCGCTTTAAAATTTGTCAGTCCAGCTTTTTTCATTTCTAGCTGCTTTCATGTATCTAAGAACAAGAAATAATATTCCAAAGCCAGTAATTCAGAACAGTGCAAGATTTTTAACTTCAAGGCTTTCTACCAATACATGGGGAACTAGACAAGTCTTTTTAAGCCAAACAACGAAAAATGGAGTAAAAGCCAAGTAATTTGTCTTTAGTCCTAGCCCAGCACTGAAGAAACAACCTCAAAAACAGTGGCACATACAGGCAAATAGATATTAACAGCAATTTCAGGATAGAAGAAAAAGAGCAAAGCTCTAAGACAAAGGGAAACAACAGCACAGTAAAGTTCATTAGCAAACCATTTTTGCAGGACCCTGACTAAATAATATTGTGAAATTCATGGTAACGTATCCTCGATGCATACACAAACATGTTATTCAGACTAAAAATCTGAAGGAGGAAAAAAGGCAATGATAAATCTCAGTCTTTCAGTGTCTACAATTTGTATTACAAGGATGGAGTAATGCACCTCTGCCAAAAAATCAAAGCCCACTCATCTCCCTTACATCTGCAGATTAAAAACTGAATAAATAAATACAAAGGCTCGCTTTGCCAGCGTTCCAAGCATGTGTTAGAACTTAAACTTTAACAGCAACCAAAGCAACAGCTATCTGCACAATGGATCAATGAGTATCTGTACAAAAATTCTGGGCCATCAAAACATGTGTGATTTAAAAGAAGTTCCTTCTGTTGTCCCTAAAAATGTTTATTTTCATAGTAAGTTTTCATTCATGAGACAAGCACTGTAATTTTAGGTCCGTTTTGTTTGTCGAGTGTTTGTTAAACAAGCCTGCCTTGTTTGCTGGGAGAGGGGAATTTGTAAACAAAGACTCTGTGCTCTCCCAGGAGTCCCTTCTCAGCAGGAGAGCATCCGACCACCTTGGGACCATCCCACCCCAAGGAGCTCCAACTGCAGGGCTGAGCTGAAGCCATCCCTGCACCAGGCTCAGAACAGACAAAAACCTGGGCTGTAACAACGTGACAGTTTTTGCCACCCAGAAGAGATGGCTCAGGGTGTCCCAGACTGGAAAAGTGGGAAGTGAAGTGGGACCACATCCACCTCCAGCTCCAACATCTGTGAGTGGCAACAGCCCCAGCATTGCTAGAAGCAGAATCTGAACTGCCACCACAGCCCCTGCCAGCTTCTCACCATCCTGGAACCACAGAGCCATGGAATGGTTTGCTTTGGAAGGGACCTCCCAGCTCAGCTCATTCCACTCACCTTCCACCATCCCAGCTTGCTCCAGCCTCGTCCAACCCAGCCTGGAACTCCCAAGTTTGGGGCAGCCACAGCTTCTCTGGGCAACCTCACAGTAAAGAATTCCTTCCCAATATCCCATCTATCCCAGCCCTCTGGCAGTGGAAGCCATTCCACCTCATCCTGTCACTCTATCCCTTCTCCCAGGTCCCTCTCCAGTTCTCTTGGAGCCTCCTTAGGCACTGGAAGGAGATCTGAGGTCTCCCCAGAGCCCAGGATGTATTTGGCTCTCTTCTCCTTGACACTCCAAACTGAAAACCAGCCTATAGCTACATTAGTTTTCAAAAAAAATACTGAACTGAGAGAGCCCCAAGGCTTCAATGCATTCCCTGAGACCATACTAGATACAAAAAATTGATGAAAGAATCCAAGAAGAGGGACACTAAACAAATGTAGGAATAAGACACTGAGAACATGGCTAGATAGAGATGTACTGAATTTTTGTTAAGCTGTTTTGAAGAAAATAATAACTGCCTGAGGACACAATACAGTAAAAATAATTGTATTCTTTCAACATGTTCTTTTTGACACTGACTTGATTTCAAACTCCTCATATTATTAAACTCTGTCTCCGCAATTATAAACAAAATATGAAACTTCTAATCCTAGAATTCTTGTCAAGTAAGTTCATTTCTAGCATGCAAAGCTGAACAAAATGAAATTATAGTGGGAGGTTTTGTAGCAGTCATTCCTTGTGCAGCTTTGCATCCATTAAGCTTGTGACCCTGTAAAACTGCCCCACACTTCTCTCAGCTGGGCAGAACACGTTCCCCATTATGCTTCCATCTGAATTCCTGCCATTTAAGGAATACAAACGTGTGTGTTTAGGAAAACAGACTGTTTAATGTTATGTATCCTCAAAGTCTTTGAGCTGAAACATCAACAGTTCAGTTTTCTCCTAACGCCAGATGTTTGGAAACTTTGCTTTATAAACCCCTTCACATTAGAAAACAAATTTGGAGGCAAAGGGACTGGAATTAGTAACTATACTATAGGCTGTGTAAGTCCTGATCATTCCAAAACCTGCTAATTAAAGGGTGTATTAAGCATCCTCCCAAATATAGGATTAGGGGAGTATTAAATTAGAACTGCTCTTATAGAAGTCAAGCACTTTGTTGCCATTTTAACACTTTACAGTCCCTGCTTTTCAAAGTTAAAAATAACTAAAGATTGCTCAGGCAATCACCCTATTTTAAAATCAATAAAGCTGCACCCTGTACTCGTGGGCATGCATTTGAAACACGAAAGCAGCCTCATGCACTTCCCTGCACTTTTAACACACTTCTAAAATAGACAGCAAAGTGGTATAAACACTTGTATGCTTTGCATACATTATATTATGCCAATAAATATTGACATAAGTTCAAATGACTAAAACTTTCATCAGTTTGAGTCAAGTAAGTTTAATCAAGATCTGCACATCTGAAGGACAGCAGCCATAAATGTTCCTAAACATTTCTAAAAATAAAATGTAACATCTCTCTGCCTTCCTCCCTTTCCCCTGAATGGCAGATAGTTAAAAGCAATTAACAAGCCACACAATGCCAACTGGTAAAGATTAAAATGAAAAGAACATAAGGAAAAAAAAAAAATGAAATAAATCATGGATATGCTGCCCATACGATCACTAAGCACCCCTTGAGAACACTTGCCCTAATAGCTGAAATAAATAAATAAAATCAATAGTTCAGTGGAACAAAAAGCTCATCTTGTCCTCTGTCCATTCACAGAACAACAGTGCATTTGTGTTGGGACAAAGATAGATTTTGGGTCCTATGTACTTTTGCTCCACAGACCCATTCTTCTTCAATTAATTAACAATGGAGTCATTTTCACACCCTTTTTTTTGTCATCCAGTCTCAGTGTTATTTGTGAAAATACTTTTATTCTGAACAAGAAAAAGGAAGGAAGCAAACACTATCCTATACTATTAGAAAGGATGCTCTACTCCCTTGGAACCTTTCTAGTAAGAATTCCCAAATTATCCAACACATCTAACACAGCAAATAACTACTCTGAGCAGTTTCAGTCATTCCTTTTAGAACAATTCAGTTCTTCAGCTGAGAACAACTACACAAAATGAAGTTTTTGGCAGTGGTTAATTCTCCCAGGACAAGCAGAAACCTTGGGGCAGTGCTGGAAAACACCAAGGGGGGCTTTGGGGTTGCTGATTTTTTGCTTTATTTTTTAATTTGCACTCAAAAAGACAACAACTTATCAAACTCCCAGGTCTCCACAGTGAGGCAACCTTTGAAACCCCTTGGGAACTGATTTTATTAGATTAAGAAAAAAAACTTTAAATGAGCTGTAACAAAAATATTTCACTTCTCCATTGACCCTCCTGCTTGGGGCTCTGCTCTGTGCAGCCTCTCAGAGCCCTCAAGGATCTCTGGGGAAAACTCAGCGCCACCCAAGAGCTTGCTAAGCTCCACAAACTTCAACTACTGTCACTAACACCAATTAAATAGAATAGAAATTTGTTTTTAATTACTTGCATCTAAATAATGGTGGTGGCTACCACAGGATAACATGAAATAATCTGCTCCCCTACCAGGGATATGCTGGTGGTGTGAAAACACAATTAATTACCATCATCCGTAAGCCAGTACTATCATAGCCTTGCTCTACATTTTAATTCTTCATTCTTTACTTCGAGCTGTCACTTCAAATATTTACTATAATACTATAAATAACAATTTCCTACAATAAGGAAGATAAAATTCATCCAGCAGATCTCCATAAGCACTGGAAGGAAAAACCAAGAAACCTTTTATGCCCTGTCAACTCATTTAATGCAATATTCTCTTCTGAAAGAAAGAAAAACTCAAGTTTTAACACAGACTTAGCTAAAGCAGAATGGACAGCAGAGAAATTCACCAGCACACACACATTTTATTTCACAGTCACGGAGTCACGAACCTGGACACTAAAAATAACTCAGCCCACATCCCAATTTAGCCCATTCTGAAAACTTTGTAGCTGCACAATTCCCATTTCTTCTCCCCCTTTCCACCCTTTCTCCTTGCCTCCAGAGGTTACTATCTCCCCCAGCACAATGAAGGCAGTACCTCATGTTACACAAACAAATGCTGACCTCAGCATCTGAGGGTCTAATTTTAGCCACCATTCTTTAGGACAAAAATACATTGATTGATGAAAATCTTCTAGGCTGCATTAAAAAAAAAAAAAATTACCGAAAGCTTAAAAAATGAGACTTGAAGGAGGAATTGAGGGGTATTTTTGGTGGGTGGTTGATTGGAGTTTTTAGAGAAGCCCATGAAGAGACATTAAGGAGATGTTGGAAGGGTGTTGCAAAAAAAAAAATCTACAAAACAAACACAACTACAACAAAAAAGAAATAAGAATCTCATTCTTTAGGAAGAAAAGCTTAAGTGAGACACTAACCAATGGAATTTCAGTGGGATGACCACTAAAGAAAGAACATATATTCTAATATACATTCACCAAGGCAGAGAGATGCATGGGTGTATCAAGGGAGGCCCTTTGCTCACCTCCTACAGGTTTTAAAAGTTAACACAAATATAACTGAACCTGTATTACAATAAAGGGATGGACTACACAATCCATAATTCCACTTTTCCCTCCTGGCTCCAAATCACTCACCTCTATAGGATTCTGGGACTCTCATTCCCATCCAAGTACTGATGTTGAACTTTCTGCAAACTAGACTGTGTTTAACATCAGGGTTGAGGATAAATAATAGGACCTCATTAATATATTCTGTTCATTAATTATACTTTTACTTGGAGACTCGGTACAGTCGGCAGCTAAACAAACTCAAAGAAAATAATCATTCATAATAATGAATTGTCATCTAGATTACATGTAACACTTCAGAGGAGTGTACTGTGCTACCTCTGTAAAATTAATGAGGTCTTAGTTAAACCAGGCCTCATTAAAGTATCTCCCATTAAACCTTTCCTGGAAAACTGGAGAGAAAACATCTCTTGTGTAGATTAACTGGCTTGTCAGCCAGCTCCTACTGTAAAGGCCACAACTGAAATATGGCAGAGCCAGGAAAAGCAGGAGCTCCAAGCTTTCAGAACAAATAAATTCCACTTGACAATATTGCCTAATTAGAGCTAATATAATCAGCAAAACAGCAAAAATAAGAGCAGCTGGATTTGGAGTTAAATGAGAGATCCAACACTCCAAGTGTTGCCATCTCCAATAAATGTGTGCAGAGATTAAATGAACCAGTTTCAGTGACTCACACTTTAGTGACAGATTTGACTTTTCTGTAGGGCACAAGAACTTCAATATTTTGTCCAACATCTGAACTGGCCTGGCTGTGAACAACTTCACATAGGAACTGTGTCAGGAAAAGTGAATTATCTTCAGAAATATGTTTCCACCTGTCCCATCACAGCACTGCACAGTGTCCACCTCTGAATATTCAAATTAACTCACTTTTGGGAATTGCCACAAAGAGACAAAGACAAAATTCAGAAGTACAAGGTGTTAATTAGTGTTTGAGGACCATCCAAAATTATTAAATCAACGAAACTGAAGCTGATGGAGCAGCATTACATCAATTTATTTGCTTGTTAGAAACCATAAAAATATTCTTAATTCCATACACTCTTACTAGCAAGGACTAATGGGTTTGTAGAACTATAATTGGAAAATTCTGAAATGGGAATTTTGACCTCATTTCTCATATGAAGGAAAAAATTAAAGACATATGAATTGTGAAATATATTATTCTCCCTTAAAAAAAATAAAAAACAAACAACAACAACAAAAAAATGAAACCAAAAAACCAAAAACACAAGAAAGGCACCCAAACAAAATCCACAGCTCTTTTGTCTCTGCATTTCACAATTTACAGTTCTCACTTTAACTGCCAGTTGTTGCTCTGGAGTCCCCAAATGAGCCTTCAACTAAGATTTAGTGTAAGTCAGAAATAAGCAGGGAATTTACGACTATGCTGAGTCATGAATTAGACTTGATAAATTTCCACCAGCTACCATCATTCAGAAGATGGTTTGCCTCAGGTTTATTAACATGATCCTGAATAAATCTTTTTAGCAGCTCCTTTTGACAGAGACAGGCAAGTTACCTCCAGTAACTCTAAAACCATCCACTAGCACAGAACTGACAAATTTAACAAACTGTGCCTCTTACTCTTGGGTTCTTAAGGTAGAATTTTAGCTCACATTTTTAAATCTTAAACAAATTAGCAAAATCATATTTACTAAAAAAAAATTATAGTTAAGTTGTCCCAAATTAAGAAGATTCCTGTAACAAGTAAAAGTTTCTTACACACAAAAAACACATCCCTACTGATGTGCAAATGTAAGTAGTTCATGCCACATTAATCACATTTCTATGTTTATTCCTCACAACATTTGAACTGGGAATCCTGAATATACAGAATATGGTTGGGTTTTTTACAGATCACATGAAAATAACTTGATCCAAACCAAGTTTATTTTCTCAAGGTGTAATAATGAGAAAGAGACTTGTTGAACTCAGAGGTCAGAACAAACATCATCTGCCCTGATAAAAGCCTAGAAATAATACTATCAAACATAAATATACATATTACTTTAATTTCATTTCTGCTAAAACTTCAGGCATCTTAAACTCCATAAACAAATAAAAAGAAACATGGATTTCTAATATTGGGAACATAAACATTTCCAACATTAGAAAAATAAATCCCCAGGGACATGTTCATTTCTCTCCCAAGGGAATTGAAATGACAGAAAAAGTAAATCCCCATTGAAAATATTTTACCAGAAGTGAAGTGAAGCAAAAAGTCATGGCTGGGGTCTGTGTCTGTTTCTAGAAGAAAAATGGGATTGCAGAAAAATGCTGCCTCAACACCTGTACTGAGGAAAAACTGTAATAATTTACCAATTATACACAAGAAAAAACAACAGCTTAGGGAAAAAATAAAGAAGCAATTGAGTAATTGCATTGATTATCTTAATCTGCTATGAAAAACATGGAAATATACACAGAAACTGATATTCTGTTTTAAACAATTACATTTTCAGTGGAAATGCCCTGTCAGCAGTCAGTTATGGCTGTTGCTATCCAGAATGGAGAATCTCTGTATTCCTGCTTGCTGATGCTCAAAATAATGTGTTTTTCACAACCTCTCCACAAGTGTCTTGAAGAAAAAGAAAACCTAGAAAGTGGCCTCAAACACTTTGTAAGAAGCTGTTAAAAGTAAAGGAGAAAAGCTTTTAAATATTTATCACTAGTGTGACATCAAGAACTAAAGAACTAATAATTTTTCACCCATGGTGTTTTTATTCTGTCCCACATTCTCACAGTTGTTTATTGGAACATGTTCAGTTCCATTTACATGGCACAGGCTTTCAGATAAGGAAAGGTGAAAGGAAAAAGCTTTTATGGAAGGAAGAAACAAAAGGAAAAGAGATTCAAAAAAAAGTTGTGATTCTGCAATCATCAATAGAGCACCTGCCTTCTCACATCCAAAAACCAGACATCCCTCCTGGTCAAAACACGTTGGATAAAATACATGGAGTGAGATAAGGACTTTTTGCACCAGATACACCTTGAAGGAACATTAAAGCAGCTTGATTTTCAGAAGCATTTAACACGTGTACATCAAGACAATCATGCAAAATCCTTTTGGAAGTTTTGATCACTCTAAAAGACTTCTCAAAATCCCTTTGGGTTTTAATGCCCAAAACTCCACTAGAATTCAGAGTCTTTCTGCTCAGACACTAACCCAACCCATTAGAAGGAGCAGCTGGGGTAAGCCCAGAGCTCTGAAGAAATCAATGCTCAATTTCAGCTGCTGCTGCTCATGTAGAGGAGGATCCCAGGGAAGACCAGGAATGGAAGGAAGGCAGAAGTAGGATAAAAATGATGTTAATAAGACACACAAAAAAACAGGGATTACCTCCCCACTTGTGTAACTTATCATTCTCAGGACTTTACTAATGTTTTTGTCTTTATTATTTGCTGTTTGTTTCTAATGGTCCTGCCAAAAAAAGCAAAACCACTGTTGCCAAAACTTTTATTGTCTTCTTAGAGTAAATAATGATTTTACAATGCAGATACTTAATTTCTTTATTATCAAATGGTGCTGCGAGCAACAACTTGACACTGTATAACAAGACAGACTTTTCAGGATATTTTGTTGGCTCTTTATGACCTGCTTACATAAAAAGTTGTTTTGTACTAATTGCAATTCAGATTTACTTCTATAAACTTGTAAAATTAATCCTGGAAAAGCCATTAGTTTCAGGGCAACTCCAGCCCTCCAAACTCCTCCCAGCTAATCCTATTTTCCCATTTTAAGGTAAATAGTAATACCAGTGAGAAAAGGAGGCTGAATAAAAAGATGACACACAGAGGTATAAAAGCACCAGCTCTTTTTGTGTGGAACTGGTGACATATTTAGCAAAGCTTTTTGCTGTTCAGAACCATAACAAGGATGTGCTTACACTCCCAAAATCACAGAGGATCACATTAAGGCACGTCAGGTTAAATCTCCTTCCCTCACAAATTTCCCTTTACACAGCAAATCTGAGCTTACTGAAAACATTAACTAAATTCCATGGTGAGACATGGTGAAAGAGGCTGGGCAGGGGAAGATGAGCCAGGCTCCTGTGAATCTTGTGGACCTGGACATGCAGGCTACCACTGGATGCATTTCACTGCTGCACGAGGAGTGATGCTGAAATTCCTGAAAGCAGCCAAAGAAATTGGCTCTCAAGTGCCATAAAATTCCAGGGGCACCGCTTACGACCACAGTCAGTCCGAGGTATTTAGTTTAAGAATGATTAATCACAGTTGAATCAGCCTTTTGTTTCTTTTCTGACATTTCAGAGCCCTTTCTAGTATTCCATCTATCTGAAGTCTGGCCATGACTTGATACCAAAGGAGACTGTTTGAAATAATTCCATTTACTTTGGCCTGCATACAAGTCTGGATAAAGGTTTCAGTCAAAACACCTCTTCACATCATAGAATGGTCTTAAAATGGCACACAGAGATAACACAGCACGAAGACATTAAATCTGCTGTGCACTTCAAAGTGCTCTCAGAGTTATTTACCAGCATCAGTGGGTTGGCCTCCAGGGGAAGCACATCCTTGACCAAAACAAGGACTGAGCCACACTCCAAATGCAGTGTTTGCATGCAAATACCAGCACTGAAAAAGCCTCACAAAACCCAGAATTAAGGAAACTCACATAGAAAATGTCAACAATTCTATGTTGAAATAGAAATCCTTTTCTATTTCAACACAGAAATCCTTCTACGGATTTCAACAATCCATAGAAATCCTTCCCAGGATTCTGGGAAATTCTTCCCAGAACAAAAACTTAGAGGAGAAAGGGATTTAAGGTCAACAGAGACCAATGGCTAATGCAAGGCAGCAAATACGCTTATTTTTATACCAGAAAGCCAACTTCAAAATCTATTTAATGTCACCCATCACAAGACTCAAAATCAGTATCAAAGGACTGCAATGGAAAGAACAGAAAGGACCTTAGAGTTCAGAAGTGATCAGAAAATATGAATTTAGTAATGTAGAGCCACAGAGTGAATTTTTTTACTTGAGGGATGCAGAATAAAACAGACAGAATATCAGTCTGGGAAGAAAATTCAAGGATCTCTGAAGCACTTTTCTGATATGGCTGCTTGCTAAAGGTGCTTCTTTTATTTGTGTAATTCCATAAATATGCTTGTAAATTACTGCATTTAACTGCAAACATTGACAGACAGGACTTAAGCACATTGAGAATCAACCCTGAGACCAACCTCATTTTCAAGTAAAATACTTTCTTATGCTTAAAACTTTATCACACACTCCAAAATGCATTAGGAAAAAGACTTTGCATCATATGACTCGTGGACAGTTTTCCAGGAGACTGTTTTCCAATGTGAGAACTACCACATCTAACAGAGCCTGAGAAGGTTTCCCACAAGGTCGTGAATTTCTTCAGAGAACCATTTAAATCTTGTATTACCCTAACCTACCCAGAAAAAATGGAACAAAGCCATTGCTTAAGGTTTTTCACTGGATTTTTCCATATTAACGTAACAGGACTACAGGAATCCTTTTGTCTCAAGTTAATGTAGATTTTATTTTACCAGTTTGTAAATATTAACCCATACATGGGAACAAATCTGACAGAGGCTGGGAACTAAAAGATAGCCAAATATTGCAGTGGTGTCCCTTCCCCCAACTTTAAGTAATTTCACTGGGACTCCACTGCCCTAAAATCACATTGCAATCAATGCTGGCTGCTTGGGAACAAAAGGAATGGGAACAGTGAATCAAAAGGGAGCTATTTTAAAAACCTCTGTAATTATGTCTCATCCATGGGTTAGACGACACTCTAACCATTCATCTTCCTGCCTGAGAATCCAGAACTCTCCAACTCTGTTACTGTACCACAGGAATCCCAGCTCTGGGATCTGCTTCCAGGACTTTCAGGCTTCCATTTTTCCAGTGGATTACACATCATTCATACACCAAATTGTACCAGGTGTGGAAAGAGAATCCTTCAGATGAAATGGCCTCACACTGACTCCCAATAACTATTCCCCAAATCCTGTGCCTTCAGTGTAAGTGCTTGTGTTCTCCTGAGACAACTCCCACACAGAGAAGTGCTCCTGTGCTCAGCCTCCATTTCTCAACATCCCAGGACAAATAATTTGCAAAGAAAATGACAAGGAAAAGGCTGGAAACCCAGTGGATAGCTTTCCAGCTCCTCCTCTTTCTTTCCTTCATTTAATTTCCTTACCTGACACCAGTAACATCAGACACCCACAGCCTGTCACTCTTCCACAGCAATTTCATTAAGGGGAGGGAGCCTCTAACATCTCTATTAAACTGCAATAAAGCAAAATCTTCCACATGAAATGCCTCTAAGCCAACCAGGCATTACTGAAATTACTTAATCTGCAAAGTCAGTACTTCCCCACCCTACTTCACCACTCCCAACCACTTCACAAGAGCAGCAGCATTATCCAGCTGCATTTCAGAGGTTTGGTTGATAATTTGGTTCTGGTGTTCTATTTCAGTGAGGGAAAAGTGGAACTACAGAATTAATGTCAACCTGATTTGCAATTCCATTACTTTTGTCTACTTGTGAAACAAATACATTCAGGAAAAGAAATATAAAATAGAACAAAGGTCCTTGCAATTCAATTATTAGATTATTGCTGTCCCAGCAGAGAGCATTATGTGTGTTCTAATCTCACATGTACAGGCTTTTCTTCTTATCCTCCCCAGTCCCTGCTCCAGCTTTAATTACCTAACACACTGACATATGCAGGTTTCTGGAAGACTACAATGTGTATTCTACCAAATCACAGCCATATCAAATAGTCATTAATTCTAAGCAAGGGAAGCAAAAGAGCTTCTCTGAAGGAAACAAGGAGTAAAACACTCCCACTACAATTTAATCAATTTCCATTATTTAAGAATGAAATCTAGAAGCATTGTGGGAGCGTTGTATTCTTGATGCAATCATTTTCAAATTGCAGCACTGGCTCAACAAAACATTATAATAAATAATACAGATGTAGAGTGGCTCCTCTAAAGCAATGCCTCAGGTGTGACCTTTATTTAATCCATGTACACGAAGTTTTAGTAAAACTTTTTTTTTAGTAAAGCACTACAAGCAGCTGAACCCCAAGTTTCTTAGCCATGACATCTTTTAGAAATGGGATTTTTTTTTTTTTTTTTGCTATTATTGCCAGATTTGTTTCTTAAGTGACCTGGTAAATGACATCCATTCCTTTTACAAGTCCTGAACCATGCAGGTTGTACAAGAGACAAGGGATGTTAAATTGCAGTGTCTCAACATAAACAAACTTTTCAATATCTCCAAAGAGTAGAGGAAGTAATCAAAACCTTTGGTTCAAGGTGGTGATGTGACAGCCTTTATGATGATTCAGATGACACAGGGCAGATTTTTTCAACTCACCCATCTTCTTCCATCAAACATAACATTATAACATTCTCTTTGTTTGGCCAGCACACAGACATGAAAATTCAAGTTGGCAAAGGGGACACAAACAAACACATCATCTAACAAAACAAGAGGGGTTTGTTATTTTCAGAAGACTGAATCATCATGGTCACCCATTGCATAGACCATAATCCAGATGAAATTCTTTCACAACCATCACTTTAATGAGCCTCACAATTTTTGGCTATTTGAAAAGCAGCTGAAAACACTGCAGATTTTTAGCACATTTTGAGAGGGGGAATAAAGGAAATTAAAACACTTTGCCTCCTTCCTAGATTTTGTGAACTTTTTCTCTTTCCTTATTATTAACAGATCAAAATGGTTATGTGTAAGTGTTCAGCAAACTGCTATCAATGTTCAGCACTCTGAAATTGTATCAATAGTATCTAAAAGCTTAAAGATATGCTTTAATATGCTTAAAGAGAAAAGGTACCACATTCACAAGATGTAATGCCACAAGAAAGACACTCTCAGGCACTGAGGTCTGAACAAAGGTGAAGCCACCAGGGCTTCCAAAGCAGCCAGAGTGGTTTCTGTAAATGTTCCATGGATTCTCCTGATCCTCTCCTCAAAATCTCCTCTGGCTCAAGATCTCTGCTCACCAAAGTTCTCACTGGTTTCATGGAGCAAGTCCCCAGCCTCTAACAAAAAATAAAGAGTAAAACCCAGCCAAGCCCAAGAAGACATCTTATCACTGCCTGGAGTCACTAAGCAACAGTTACAAATATGCCAACCTCAAAAAGGGAGAATTTTAGTGTATTGGAAGAGATCCTGTAAATACAAGATAGCCAGGTAACCAAAGGACAAATAATTATCTGACAGCCTTGAAAACCTCTCTTAAGCCAAGATGTAATAAATAGCACATGCAGCTAAATTGGGGGAAAAAAATAAATAACTAAGCCAAGTTAAATAGTAACCAGCATTCAAATTTAACCATATAAAGTCTACATTAAAATCCAAAATGACAATTACAAAATATTATATTACTATGAACACTGTCAAAAGCTTTGAATAACAGCACACAAAGGAAATAAGTGAAAACACACTTTACCTTGTATCTCATTTTGGGGCATGAATGAATGTAGAAACCCATATAATAAAAACAGAGATCGGGAGCTTTTACATAAAGCTGTCTAGTAAAAGCAATTTCCCTGTGAGGGGAAAGAAAAGACTAATTACATTTGAATACAATTCTTAAAGTCATTTTACCACTTCATATTGAAACATTTTACAGCTACCTGGCTCTTAATCTATATAAAGGACTAGACTTCAATAAAATAAAAATGAGGATCTTAAACTGCAAACTAATGTTTTCAAAAATCCCAAACATGATAAACTGAGAATTATTACTTAACAAACAAATCACCAAAATGCACAACACCATGTCAGGCTTAAAAATACTTTAAAAATTTTGTGTTCTGGTCTGCCAACTGCCTGATTTGAAATCTAAATAAAGATTACTAAGACACTCAGTTTAATACATTTTTTGCCAATATATGTGTACATTGGAATTCTATAGAACTCTACTGGTATTTGGGAATTCTACTGGTTAACATGTCTGAGGAAAACATCAGAGTGTTTTTTAAAAATAAGCTTCAAGGATAAGCCTCTTGTTTGTTCCATCATTTATGCTCCAGCAATTTGCATGTAAAAACATCCATCTTTATGCAACAAAATGTGTTTTTACCCATCCCATGTTTGTCAGTATGATTTTCTCATTTATTCTGAAAGAAAAATGTCAATGTATTCCAAAAAAAGTTTCTTTTCATTTTACTGGCACAAGAAAAGCGCTGTTACTACAAAGTCTCAGCCAGTGCTTCCTCTATAATGATCATTTTTGCAGCATTTCTATCTGTGCAGATAACTTCTGTAACAAATTTGATAAAAAATGGCTGCTGGTTCTTACTGTTGTCAGAGGGATAAGATGTCCCCTGCTCACTGCAGGGGAGTTGGAATAGATGATCTTTAAAAGGCCTCTTCCAACACAAGCTATTCTCTGATCCAAGATATGAGTACATTCATATAGGAAGCATCTACAAACACTGGAGGTGATTTATCCCTTAAAATTAAATTAGTATTACTCAGTATTTCTTGATATTTTTTTTTTCCCCTTTGGCAAGACTGGCCTTTCCAAACAGCTTTTTCTCGCCTTGTTCTCTACTTACATGCCTACATATTTCAAATGATCTTCAAATCCCATCCTTTCTACAACTCAGCAGCAACAATTCTCAGAGTGGCATGAAGTGGAAGTGACAGCAGTGCAGTCCAACCCCCTCAGAGTAAAATTGGCAACAGCTTTGAAGGTATCAGATTCCTTTGCAGCTTCCTAAGTCCTCCCTAACTCAATTTTTTTTTTCCCCTTTTTGAAAGAAGAACGAGGTTGGCTCCCTCCAGGACTGTTGGGAACTCATTTTTATTGCCTTAAATGCTGCAGAATTTACAAGCTGCTTTTTCACAAGTTGAGCCATTTGTGCATGGTGCAGTGAAAAAGATTTAAATTTATTATGTAGAAAAATTAAAATAATTTAAAGAATTCATAAGCATGGATTATGCCAGTCTACTATTACATAAAGTAATGTGATATGTACAAATACTAAAAAATAGTTCTTAGGAGGACTTAGGATTTTATATGTTCATCTTGCAAGAAAAAGAATTAGTCTAAGTTCAAGTATCTAACATTTGCAATGGAATAGTTCTAAAGATCTAGACCACTAAGAGAAAAAAAGATCAATTCTAAGTCATAGGAGTTCTGATGTTTTTCCATATTTGTTAATTCTGATTAATTCTACAAAATTGTCAGATCCTAATCAAAATCCAATCCAATTCCGATTAGACCTTTGAGATATTAAATTGCACGTGGTTTATTAGTTATAGCAAAGGTTTATGAATTAAGTGTGGTAAGGAGCTCCCTAAAAGTGGTGTTTGTGCTTCACAAAGTTCAAGTCATGCCATTTACCCACCCTGGAGGGTGACACTGAACAAGAGCTGAGAAGCTGCCTCTCAACAGGAGGCCCTGGAGAAAGGAGAAAGCTGGATCTCACAATTCCAGGGCTCCTTTTGCACCTGACAGAGTGCAGTGCAAATCTCCACAGGTGAAAAGATTCATGCTACAGCTTCTCAGACTCAGACTTGTAAATAGACACGTTTGGCGTGAGGCTCAAACCCAGCTGCTTCATGAGCACCTCCCTGGGACACCACATTTGTCTGTGGCCAACTTATTTCATATTAACAGAGAAGCAAAAAAAAGGTAAGAAAAAAAATAGTTATACAAGTATTTCCACTCATTTAGGGTTTGTTCTTCTTTTTTCCACTTAAAATAACAATGGAATCATAAAATTGCCTACAGAAGAAAAGCAGTAACTTGCAATTTCACATGCAGGTTTTATTCACAGTGAAAAGCAATACCCACAACTCCTACTGTTTTGCAAGGCCATGTTGGATAGTTAATTTAAGGCCTTAAAATTCATAGGATTACTCTCTCCATCAGGCTTTCTGAGAGAGATTATGAGAAAGGTAATGAGATTAACATACCTGGAAAATATACTTAGTGCTAGTACAGCAGGAGAGCACTAATTCAGAGGACACTTTTTAGGTACTCTTATTTATGATCTCAATGTGCATAAAACTATAAAAGTGATTAATTTCATCTGGTGACTGGGCTAAGAAAAAGGTCAAAGGAAAAATTATTCCTATTCAGACAAAAAAAGGGGCTTTTCCTGCTGAAACCAAGCAATATTAAACTATTTTCAGGGGCAATAAAAACGAGGCATTTTCTGTGTGTTTTTATTAACCTGTAAAAGTCTTTAGCTAACTAGAAAGATACATCCCTAGTCAAGGATGACAATTAAAAACTTACTTGGAAGGCAACCAACCCCACAACTACTTTGCTAAAGGTAGTGTTACTATAAACTAAAAATAAAACCCCAAGTTTAGAAACAAGTATCAATTTCTATGATTCGTCCAACCAGATAATGAAAACATTCTCTTACCTTAACGCAGAGTAGACTCCCAAAGATAAGAAAGAAAAGTCTGGGTCGTAGTACAGATAGACTGAGGACACACAGTAGGGCAGGATATCAATTACTCCAACAGCAATTATCTTCCCATCCAGCCAGTATTGCTGGTGGAAGGAGCCATAGCCACATTCCGGCCCACTGGGGGCATGCTCTGCCTAAGCAAGAACAAGAGAGGGATTAACTCCCTGACAGACTTCCAGTATGAAAACAATTTTAAAGAGAATTTCAACACGTAAGTAAATACTGTAAAAAATTTTGCTGGCCATCTGTATTTAGAAAAAGGGAAAAAAGCATTTGAAAGGCAGGGAAAACACTGTTAGTGGATCTTTTGGGTATAACTCACATATCACACATCCCAAACGTGAATTTGAAATAGCCTCTGCCATCAAGCACTTATGGTACTAACAGGATAAACCAACAGGATTCATCAAGTTATTAATGAATTATTACATGCTAACCTGGTGCCTCCAACACTCCCTCTCACAGCAAGGACCCTCCAGACCCTCTCTTCCACACCCCCAAGCACTGGAAGCACTTTAGCCACAGAAACTGAGCTCCTCAAAGTGGCAATTAAATTTACTTCAGAGGACCATTTCTGAAAAAACCTGAGCAGCTCATTCTTTATGTGATGTTTACTCTCTATAACTAACAAAACACCTTTTATCCAAAAACCTGAAACTGTGTGGCAACAAAATCTGTGGAACCTCTTCGTTGTCAGCCCACATCAGAGCAAATCCTGCGACAATACCAAGGGACTGGCTATTGCTGTGTGCTGTGGTTTTGGATGTGCACTCAAGTTTGACTCTGGATGAGGTAAAGCACCTCGAGCCAGAAACTGATGCTTGAAGTTAAGAAGAAAATGATCTCCCTAATTTAAACTGTATTACACAACCAACTCTGGCATTTAATTTTCTCCCACGTCAAGTTTACTTTAATCCTGAATTCCACCGTGCTCAACTTAATTATCCATCTAGTCATGTTTTTCACTGCATTGCCAGGTCTTCAGAAAGCTGCTTCTCACTCAATAAATCTGACAATATTGCCTGCTATTACCAACTGTTTTGCATTACAACAGCAGAAGGTGGGTTTAATCAAGTATTTTGATACAGTAGCCCAGACTGAAGAGATGATAGGCAGGAGAAGTTACTCTAATTGGTACCACATGTGTCAAAAGAAATCAACCACGTGAACAAAAAATCATTTCAACTGGCTTACCCAATCAGCAAGTTCCTAAAGAAAGGCCACATAACAATATCTTTGAATTTTTATATAGTTATATACCATAAAACTAAATGTGGAGCTACGAATACTCTAAAAGTGAAATGATGAAATGTTTGAGAGCTCCATCTGCAGTATGTGAGGACATTAAACTCAGATATAGCACATTAAACTGGGTTTCTCTTCCTCAAGTAAAGCCCACCTATCCAACAGTTTCATTATTGGTTTCATTCAGTATCATCAGTCAAATGAAATCACATGGTCAGTGGTAACATTTTTAAGCAGGGACACAGTCAAGTAAAAAATGTTCTCTAAGGATTTCTCAGCACAGGTTAAGTTCCCTTCCCAGAGTGCAGTCAGAGAGAGAAAAATGAAACATCTCAAAGCCATGGGGAAATGTGGTTGGTAATAGAACACAGACTTGCTTAAGTAAGTTTCAGTTTAAACAGATTTTCTTTCTTTGTTAAAAATTCATCATATAGGATTTAATGAATGTTAAAGAAGATGGTCTAAGCCACCATGGAAAAGATTTTCACTCAAAGCAAAGTCTTCTGAAGTTAAACAAATGCTGTGTCTGTGTATGACTCCAAACCTCCAAAGAGCAGCATGGATTTGGTCACTGGACCACTGCAAACTGCAGCGTTAACATCAGTTAAAACTTTTGGTAAAATACAATCTGCAGTTATTTCACTAATGCAATTACAGTGAAATGTCATGAACATAAGAGAGTCTATGTTCTGGAACAAACATAGTGAGCACAGCACTGATTTCAGGTAAAACAATCAGGGATCTCTGTTACATTAAGCAAATAACTTTTTAAAAAGAGTAAGATTTCCCTCCACCTTCAAAAATTCTCATACAATGTAATCCTTTGTAATGCTTGTCAGTATTACATTTTCTCCCATTTCTCAATGAACACTTGGCTCTTTAACTCGATTTCCTGTGCACTATCCAGGCAATTTAACCTGAAACAGGTCTAGAGAATAGGAAACATTTTCCTGAAGCAGGCTACAGCATTTCACACCCCTGACATCTCCCCTTGCACCGTGTTTGTCAAGGTAAATGTAAATGTAAATGTAAAATACACCGGTGACATCAGGGGAGCAAGCCCAACCAGAATGGGCTTATCTTCTCCACCCAAAATTATACACTAGCCCTGGAATCATTCCAGAAGGACCAAAGTATTTAAAATTAACAGTTTATAGTTCTATTTCAAAACAATGAATTATTATAATCTGATGATATTGAAAAAAATCCAGGACAAAATGGAAACTACAATTTCCTCTCCAATGTTTACAGTGTCATGCAGAGAAAAATACAATATATTCCATTACATGTTAATTCTACCTGTCTTCACATCCTGCTAGCTAATGATTCCATGAACACGTTTGATTACTTCTATTTTACAACCCATTATTAAAATTTAAATATTTAACAGAACTGATATTATATAGTGCCAATTAGTACCTCAGTGTACTAACTACTTACAACTGAACTTCAGTGATGGTGACAACACTCGAATTTCTTCAAAGGACATCGGTCAGTCTTTAATATTAACTGGTATTTTGCTTATTATAATTACCAAAAATGGGTCCTGCCTGTACAATACATGATTATTTTTCTCTGTGAGGTTTCATGAAGTTTCTTATTTTCTACTTTTCCATTTTACACTCTGCTGTGCATGGAGGGAAGAGGAAGATATTAAATTTATGCTATCAAAGAAAGAAAAAAAAAAAAAGCCAGGAAACCCTTGACTTCTCTACTCCAGTGGAAATTATTTGCCAAATAAGCAAAGTGATTAATTCCAGCAGTTCCTTTCCCAATGGCACACACACAAATCTGCCATATGGTAGATTTCTATGTCTTGGTTAGCAACACATTTCCTTTCCAGATCTCTGTCCTACTTTCATTAGGGATTAGTAGGACACTCTTAACAGATCCACATTCTGTGCCTGACTGGAAAATCTAGAGTTTGAGCTGGTTCAAATGTGAGTCAAGTACCACCTTCTAAGAAGGTGATCCTGAGAATTACAGGCTTGCAATGGTCTCACTTACTAGATCTCCTGAAAATTAAAGCCTATCAATAAAAACAATGTGAAGCAGAGGCTGATGTGCTTTTTGAAGAGCAAAGATCAATATTCACAAACATCTTTCACTTCTTTAGAATCAAAGCATCTCAGCATGGTTCATAGGAGAACAAATGATCATTTGCATAACAGAAAACAGATCACTTTCCATCCTGCTGGATTCTCCAGACTGGCACATGAATCAGTGAAGGCTGAACGATGCTGCAGCAAACTAGGATGATGATTTTTAAGTATTCAGGATGGTTGAAAAAAAACCTGAAAGTAAATAGCTCCAGAAACATCCCATAATTCTGAGTGATCCAGAAGGCAGATACCAAATGTTCATAAACCCATGGAGCATAAACACAGGCTGGAAAACATAGTGCTGTAGGCACACCCAAAACAATGGGCATAAATCACCAGCTCTTTCAAAGAGATTATTTTAACAAGAGTTTTATAAAATTGTCAGTTCAGTGCTTAACATCAGTCAAGATGAAAAAAAAAGTCTAAGCAGCAATTAGAGAATAATTTGAGAACAAAACAAAGTTATCCCTTGACTGCATAACAGCATGGCCCATCTGGGTGCTGAGGCTCCTTCCAGCTGCTGTCTCAGGACAGGATGGAGCAGCTCTGGCAGGACAAACACTGAGATGACCATCAGCGATGCTGACACAACTGGCCCATGACATCCCGCTCACTCACTGAGCACCAAAAATAAGGAATCACCCTGAACAGTTTGGATTTCCCTTGGGACTTTCTTCCAGGAATTCTCCCACCCTGGCAAGAGCAGGCTCCCAGCCTGCAGTGCTCTGGCTGAGTCCTGCAGGCTGTTCCCCTCTGCTGAACCATTACCACCATTCCATATCTACCTGTGGTAAAATGAAAAATGGTTAAATGCAGCCTCTAAAATGAAAGGATGAATAAGAAACCACCTCAAACAATTCACTTTACATTATGCTGCTTACTGCTAGAAAACTGCCTAGTTTTCTGCTACTTCATACTGTATCCTTTCTTTAAAGCATTCATTTTTTCTGCCAGAACCCACAGCCAAAACAGAAACTAAACTGAATAATAAAAAGAGGAAATAAAAAAGACAGGAAGAGTTTGGGTGTTCATACTATTTGCAGCTAATGATAACATTAAAAACTCCAGAAATTACAAATTGAAAACCTGTAAGGTTTAAATTTTGTTTTAAATTATTTTTGTTCAAAAGAGTAAACAGACTACACACTGCTAGATTTGCTTGTGGCAACTGTTTCAGAATAAAGAATTTCAAGAATCCCTTGGCCTCTGATATATAACCCCTTTTATTTAACTTCATCTAATTGAAGACATCTGTAGTGGTGCCACACAAAATTTAATCCAAGCTTCAAAATGTCAATAAAAAGTGTCTGTAAGAAACAATATGGGTATAAACCTAGCAGGGTAGTGTGCATCAACATCTACACAGCCATACAAAATTAAGAATATAATGGCAGTCTGCTGCACGAGTTGACGAGGTGATAAAAGCCCTTTTCCTATAAAGTCTAATGAGCTCTATTACTCTTCAGCTTTCAGGAATGCAAAGGCCAGTGGACTCAACAGAGAAAAGCAACAAACTCTCCACACATGGATTCACTCAAACTGCCACATATCAAATTACCAGTGTAATTACTATAACCTGACAATTTCATTACAGTCACGTCGTCCTGAACCCTTTAGGACTAAAAAGAAAGACACTGCAAGGAATCCATGGCAGTTTGCTCACTTGAAATGAAGGAACAGCATCTCTCCTCAACTTTTACCTCAGATTGTAGTCAAATACAAGTTTAGCAAATTATTTAGGAATACAGTCTTTTCACAGAATTGAATCAAAACCCACAAAAGACAGGGCCTTTTGTGCTTCTATTTTTTAATGCAGTGCTATGAAGTTCAGTGGTAGCTTATTACCCAGCAAAGGAGTCCTCAGGCTCCTTTAGAAACACAGCAGAATCTTCTTCACCAGTTGGTGGAGACGGGAATTCTGTGCCAGCCACCTCCACCACCTCTAACAATGGCTGGCTGTCTACAGAGAGCATAGAGGACACTGATACATTCATTAAACAAAATAAATTCAATACATTCATTTCAAAACTCCCACCCTGAATGAGCACATACCTCCAGAGGGGAATCACAGAGGAATCGTGTGAACTGCATCGAGGTGGAGTGAGCAGTAACACGTGCCCAAGAAAACAGCCCAAATATGCAAAGCAGAAAAAGAAAGAAAACTATCAGCAATGTGTTAGGATACATTCATAGTCAAATACACTCTTTCAAATCCATATCTTTGAAAAGCAACATCAGACTTTGCTTATGGAAATTTCATTTAAACCCTTAAACTCTCACATTTGGTTTAGAAGTACAAACAGACACAATAATTAACTATGCAAAGTATTTTCTAAAAAACAGAAGATGGTTTTTAAAAAGGTGATGTGAGAGAATTATCACCCTGTAACAGAGGTCTGTTTCTGTACCCTTTATTTTAAATTACACATTACCCTCCTCTGTGACTCCCTGCAACAGGGAGTCTTTCCCAACTCTTCCACTGGTAACCCCCCTACCACCAAAGCAATGGGTTTGGGGCCCTCATACATCTTAACAGAAATTAATTAATTTATATTCAAAATTAAAAGCAAGCTCATTTTAAGTTTTAAGAAGAGGAAAGAAAAAGAAAAGAAAGAAAATCAACCTCCTGAAAGTGCAACCATTTCAAACCTGAATTTTTGACTTAATACAAACTGATGTGCTGCCAAGAATAACCCAAAAAGGCAATGTTTAATGATCTGGAGCTTATCCAAGATTCTTAGAGAAATAAAATACAATACTTGTTTACTCACTATCATTTACTTATTTGATACAAATACTTCCTTATCGTTGGAGTCCACATTAAACACATTGCAGAGTTCTGATTTGTATTTAACCCCAAATATTCCCTTGTTAAACAACTACTTTAATACACAGTTTAATTCCCCCCTCTCGTAATGGCTGGGTGATTTAGTAAGACAGCAATTCCCACACTACAAAGTAATAGTAAATAAGAAATTTTAATTAAAGGTTAGATAAAAAGAATACATATAGACACCTACAAAAACCTGACTGTTGGCAAGATTTTGTTGTCAAGAATTCCATTAAATTCTGAGATCAATTAAAGGGGAATACAAAAATCTGGGGTGATTGCTCATCAGCCATCTCATTTTTCCCAGGGAAGAGGAAGAGAGGAAGGCAAACAGCAACAGAAAGTGCCAACAGTATCAGCTGCTGCCTCATCTTGCTCTTCTTGTCCTGCTGATCTATGGATTGATGGGAAACCTTTGGACACAGACTTTATGGAAGAACACTGAATTTCTAAATTGTGATGGTGAAGGCAAGGGATTGTGCATTTCCTATTATTTACCATTTCAGATGTAGTCACTATCACTTTAAATTACTCAGAGTTTGGAAGAACAAATGACTGTGGTATCTTAAATTAATTGTAGAATTATTTTGGTCTGGTGGATAAGGAAAATAACACAAATAATATTTAAAGAAAAAGAAAGGTAATTAAGATTTTGATTTATTGAGTTATTTTCCTGAAATAAAAATACAGAGTTACAAATTCCTACACTATGAGTGCCTCTGTCCCTACAGCCAGTGGTTTTAGAAAGTGCAGGTTTCAGAAAAAATAAACCATGTGTTATTAATTTTCATGTCAGAAGACCCCCAATTGTTCTTAATCTGTAATTTTAGCTATATGGTGCAAACTAAACCCTATGGTGAGAAACCTGAGCCCACGACACTTTTCAAATAGTTTTATCAATTCTCCAGGCCCTGCTGCCCAATCCCTTGGCTCTGAGGGTGAAGGGGGACTTTTCAAGTGTACCTAAGCATATCTTCTGCTGTTCCAGCTGCTAGGAAAAAAAAAAAATCTTAACTGCACCTGAATTTGTATCACAATCTTAAGGGAAAAAAAAACCAAAACACTGCTAGTCTTGTTATAAATTATTTCACTATTAATAATACCCAATAAAGTTGAGGGGTTAGATAATTTTCTTAAACTAGTCTATCCATTTATGTAAAAAGAAGAAACCACTAGATTAAATTTCTAAATTAACAAACTCATCTAACACTGCAAGATTGTTATGAACACAATTAAAAATTATTCAATAAACCATGAAAGAAATACAGCCAAAAGATGATGTTGCATGTTAAATAACTCAGTATGGCACACATACACAATTCAAATTCCTTACACAACACCACGCTTTTCTAATTTTAATTTCCAACTGATTTACATAAACTTTTAAAAGCTAGATAATATATAAAAAATTCATGACATTTTTACTTTGGTGTAAACTAATTACAGCTGCCAGAAAGAATCATCTCAACAACAGGGAGTAAGTTGAAACATAATTAATAAACCTAAGAGAAGAAACACATCACTGAGAATGAAATCAAAGAGAGAAAAAAGGCAGAAAAATAAAAGGCAGGCTGGGTCCAACCCAAAGCTTCTTGCTGGAGCAAGAGCACGTGCACAGCTTTAAAAAGAGGTAAAAAACCAGACTGTTAACACTGCTCCCTTTTACACAGGGGGAAGAGATTCAGCTGCTGAACTGGAATGGCTTTCACCTGGCAGCTCAGGGCTTTCTGGAAGGGAAGGTTCCTGATGCCACAGGAGGACACCAAGTCCTTCTCAGGAAACCTTCCAGGTGCCACCAGCAGGAACTGCACAATTATCTGAGCTAGCCCATGAAAAGGCACCACAAAAAGCATTCATTTATCATTTCCCCTTTGACAGTATTAAGAGTTTGTTCTCATTAACAATTCTCTGTCAAGGGAAGCTGAGCACTTGTCCTTTTCCCTGGGCTACAGAGGGGTGAGAAATGTATATGGGATTTGAGCCATCCTTTTTGTTTTTTAAAATCCAATCCTTGAATAGGATTAAAATAAACCAAGGAGTTTGGTCATGAGGTTTTTTGTTTTATTTTTCATAGAGGTCCAAGGCTCATATTAAAATGGAAAATAATGATGACAAATCATAAAACCTGCAAATCCAGTGTGTCACCTCTCTGCTGTCATATATGAATTGAAATAATCTTCCTTATCCAAAACAGATAAGAATCAATATTAATATGTACAGTGAAAATGTAAAAATGAGCCTGACTTTTAGTAAGGTGAGGAGATACTGCTAACAACCCCTCCCAAGAAAAATGAACAAAATTCTTTAAGTTTCTGTAGAAATCAGGAAAAGGAGACAAAATTGGTATTTTTACAGGAAAAAATGGTGCCAACCTGCCTTGAACTGGGCAATAAACTAGAGTTCAGCAGAGGAATCAAAGACTTATCCCGGGGGGGGCTCTATTTAGCATTTTCAACAACTGCTTACAAAAATACAGGAATGCTAAAACAATTGAGTTTCAGAGATATCCACAGATCTGAAGGTGAAGGAAGAGCCTTCAAAACACAGCAAGAAGGATTTAAAGTTTACAAAGGAAAGAGGGATTTAAAGTTTAAATGCATGTCTCAAATGTAGTTTCCAGTGCAAGAATGGGACTAATGAAATAATTGCTGATACATTTCAGTTCCAATTTGAATTCCTTTATGGAGTGACAAAAGTCACTGTGGCTTGCTTGCTCAGAAGAAACTTCTCAATATGCTGGAGGTTTATCAGTCTTACAGTAAAGATTATTTAATTTTATATGGATTTACACAGACAATGCATGTGTGTATAAACTGAGATGCAAAAAGAATCTGAACTAAAATTATATGACTGTAGACAAGTCACTTAATTGTCTGCATACCTAATTTTTTGGGGTCTTACAGGCATTTTATGATAAAATCCATGAATCCACAGCACTGCAGTCACAAGGGCCACAAAAAAGGCATTAGGCTGATACAGAAACATTCCTTCTAAGTCTTTGAGTCAGAGCTACCAGGATGTGAAATCCAAGTTCCACTGCAGTGAGATGCTCTGCCATGGCTTCCAGGAGCTGTATAAAAATGTATAGAAGGCTAAAAATAACCACAAAGGCTATTGATTTTTAAGCATTCTCTCACAGGAATATAAGGAGGAAACTTGGAGGGACCTTAAAGTTTGCAACTGGCTGCTGATACCAGTTTGGAACTGATCAGAACGTGCTCCTTGGCATTTCCCAGACTACTCACTCAGTTTTCTCTATTAGTTCAAGTGGATTCCTGGGAAGCAATTAAAAAAATAAAGGGGAGGTGAAAGAAAAACCCCACTCTACGCATTTCAGTAATTTTTTGCACCTTTTCAAACAGTGTATCTTTTGTGTGTCCTGAAATTCTTTTCTTCCAAGACAAATATTTAGCTAAGCACAAAGCAAAGAGAGGGTCCAGCTACTTTCACAGAGGGAACAGACAGATACTGTTTTTCTACAAGTTTGTCATTATGAAACCCTTGTGAAAAGTTAAATAAAACGTTTGCTTCAGGAGGTCTAAACATCAGTAAAACGTTCACTCTTGCTCTCTCTGGAAACTACTGTAGAATTTTTATGATCTTTTATGGAAATGTTTTCTAGCTTGTGTAGCTGCCACATAGCTTGTTTCAGTTACACTTCAGCTGTGTTTCTTAAAGACAAAGATTGCTGTAAATAGACTTGAGGATTCTGACACTGGGGTCAGAGATGTGATGCCTCTGATGAGATGATACTTCATTAAAAACTGCTAAAGACACCCTCTATTCTATCCAAATCACACCTTGATTATTTCATTGGATCAAAAATTTCCTTCTTGGCATGAAAAGGCCAAAAAATGTATTTGTTTCACCTAAGATCTTTGATCCAGACCTCCACAGTTCCACATCTGTATCTATCATTCCATCTGCTTCATCTAAAACACAAGAGATTCAGGTGGCAAAAAGTTCTGAACTATCTGTCTCCAGGTACACCAAAAACCATCCTGAAGCTGGATAGAGTTGGATCACAGCATCTTCCAGGTGATTTGTATTCTGCAAGGCCCTCCCTGCATTTCTTACCCACAAACAGGGATCTTTTTCTACTGAGCAAGAGTTAAAATATTTGCAGGTAAGGACTGCTCTTAGCAAAGCACAGAAAAGCCATTACACACCTTCCATAAATCCAATGGAAATGGATCATCCAAAGAGTCAAACCTTGGGATTATACAAGACACAAGTTCATTCTTCTTAAGTCTCAGAGTATCCTTCCCTATATTAATCTACACATTTTCTCCCAGAAATATAACCAAAGGCTATTAAAAGTTCCTTGATTTTAAAAACAGACTCCAAATCCATATTTATCTATTTCTCTGTGCATGAATTATTACAACAAAGCTGTATCAGCATTTATTATTTTTCTTATGCAAAGTGGAAAAAAAAAGGTGAACAAATCCTCAGCCACATGATTTGTTTGCATGATTATTTTACTGTTCATATGCTGCTCAGCTCCATAATTTATGCTCCAACTGATCTTTCACTGTTTCTACAGGGAACCAAGGTTTTTTCAATATAAAAATACTCAGCCTACTCTCATCTCTCTGTTCATTAGAGGTCTCCATGTCTCACTTTTTCAAAGATTTTCTAAGATTTTAATTTCTTTTCCTTATAGGTTGACCCATTTCACAAAATAAATATAACCACCACTAAGCCAGGAAATAACCTAAACAAATAAATGCTTGCAATTAATTACATCTGTGGGGGTTTTGTATGTTACAGACACAGTTCCTCAAGCTAATCATGATTGCATCTTCCACTACTTTAGAAACAACTCAACAAACAAGAAAACAACAAAACAAAAAAAGCCACTGAAGAACAGCTCTGTTATACTGGGAATGGGATATGGTGACCATCATTTTGGACCTGACATAAAGATCCACATAAAGCATTTTCATAAAGGGGCAGAAGAAATGCAAAGAATGGGACAAACATTAATCCAGATTGTTTCAGTAGCTTCCAAAAATGAGCAGCTCAGGAACCTGGCTATTTCAAGAGCACCCTTGGATAAACTTCTCCAGTAGGCAGGGATACAAGTATCTTCCTATTTTCCACTACTTTACCTTACCTTCTTTATAGTTATTTATAATTGAACTTCACAATCTGTTCAGGTTCTCCCTAATCTCATTTTCTCCAACAACTATAATAAGAATACATATATTCCTCAAACAGATGCCCATGCATTTACACAGTGGCTTAATAAAGTTTTATACTCCCACAGAGAAGAACTGAAAAAATCAATTCTTCCTCAGCACTATTTAAGAGCAAGTATTCTAAAGATGCTTTCAATAAGAAAATTGTCTGCTGTTTTTCCTCAGGAAAATTCCATACAATACAAACATGCTGCCATAAACATCCAGAATCGACTCCACTCCAAAGCACAGAGACAACCAGGTCAGTTTTGAACTGAATTCCTGCAGCAAGTGATCAAAAGTTCTTCAGAGGAGTGAGAGGATTTCAGGGTAAATTCAACTTCTACCAGACAAATTAAGAAAAAAATGCCATCATGAATATTTTAAGACTATGCAGAACATAGTTGTGGTTTTTATGCCAAGATAAAGATCGATTTGATTTTTTTTCTCTTGCAAGCTAAATTGGTTTTAATTCCAGGAGCAAGGAAATACTTCAAACTGTTCCTAGAATATTAACATATTTGGCAGAGAGACAATATATTTCTACCTTACCTAATTCTCTCCCTGCCAGTGAAAGAGAAACAGAAGATTGTGGTGATGCTTCCATAGGAAGAAAAGTTTCATCACAAGTCTGGAACTTGGAAAAAGTTGATTTCATAATGAAGTTTCCACTTTGGTTTTTATTAGAACAAACAGAAGTCAGTGCCTCACTCAGGAATCAGTACTGCATCACCAAAATGCGCTGCAGGATTCTCCCCAGAAAAATCTCCAATTATTTTAATGAACACACTGTAATTAGTGCTGCCCAATCTTCAGCAGGGAAGCAGAAGAAGGAAAGGAGGAAAAGGCAAAATTTTAAATTTAAATTTAAAAGACTCAATTTAAATTTAAATTTAATTTTAAAAAGACTCAGCATCATGAAGGGCACCGAAACAGCAGTTATCACTGGTCTCAAACTGGCATTAACCAGAAAGTGCCCAGAAGTTCAATTCCACAACTCTCTGCCCTGAAAATCCTCTGCTCTCCCTTCCCACTTCAAGTCCTGATGGAAAGCTGTATTTACATTACTGAGGTGCAAAAAGGCCTTCTCCACACCCACTGAACAATAATCAGCTTCACTGTCCATGTATTTCTTATTACTATTGTGAACATTTTTATAGTTTTTCCCATTAGTGTTATTCTCAAATAACCACCAAAATTCTAAATTGAATTAGAAGAGTCTTAGAATTGCCTTTTAATGTAATAAAGTAAATATTAAACTAGCCTAGCAACAGATACTATACTGTAATGCCAACAATCTAAGAATATACTCCCAAAATAAGTTGTTAATATGTCCCATAACAATCTTCGTTGGAGTCTGAATTTAAATATAGGCAGGTTTCTAAAAATGAAGTGTTCACCCAAATATAAAACTAAATAATATAAATAATACTAATAAATAAATAAATAAATCTGGATAATATAAAACTAAGAACTCTTCCTAAACTAAAAACTTTCCAAACACAAAAGTGGGAAGGACTCTCCCTGAAAAAAACTTCAACAACCTCACAGAGTAGTTTGCATGAATTAAAAGTGAAACAATCCTGGATATTTGCCAGTTTAAAGTGTAGAGCAGACTCCTTACTACCCCGAAAAAAAGTCCTCTGTATAGGATAGAATTTTATTCTCTTTGCCTAAAAAACTCCCTGGTTCCATAATGTCTGTATGATATATTAAAAAGTCTGAAAAAGAGGAAGCAGAAAAAGCTTGGAGGTCTCACAAGTAGCATTTTCCACCCTTCCTCTCAATAACTTGGATCAGTTTTATCCAACTTGGTACCTTAAAAGGGACTCAGATAACTCTCTTCCCACCCAAATTTTTGTGTAAAACATTCTCCAGTTTACTTCCTGCAGAGATCAAATACAAAATGTCAATTGAAGTAAGAGTGTTAGTTCCTAATTGCGAATAAAAAAACCCTTCTTGGCCAGGCAGTCTCATGGACACAAAATATGATTTACCAAGGCTGAAAAAGAACCTAAATTCAAACCCATCAGCATCAGACCAAGTTTTTAAATTCAGTAGATGCTTCAGAGAAGGTTTTTTGTTTCCCTTGGAATTATCTAAGCCTGCACAAATGTGAGGCCAAAGAGAGGAGATAAATGCAAAGTAGGGAAAGCCCTATGATAAGTAATAAGGAAAAAGAGGATAAAAATCTGTTCCACTATTAGCAGTGAACAGGAATCCATCTCCTTCCTATCCAACAGCAATTCCCAGGACAGCCTTTAGACCTTCAGGTGGTGGAAACCTGACTGTCCCTAACACATCTTTCTAGGCTGAACTACTTCCATCAAAGCAGAAAAATCAAGTCTCAAATCTGCTCAGGTAATGCTTGGTACAAATCTAGTAAATAGCTCAGTCTCTCTTGGCATGCCTCCAATTTTTACATTATTATAATTAAACCCACTTATTGCAGCAATTATAAAGAGGGTAGAGACTACTACTTACTGTTATGAGACCTATTATTTTACTAAACAAAGTGAAATGGATTTTATGGCTTTCCAGAGCAGCATTACAGACATCTCACAAATTAAAAAAAAAAAAAAAGCTCTCCTTACACTCTTTTGAACTAAAGCCAAAAATTATGATGTGGTTTTACAACTCTACCTGGAAAACAGCCCCAGTTTACAAGGTTTTGCTTTGCAGGTAGTTCACTCTCAGGAACAGAAAATCCTGACCAATAATAAAGCTGCACATCTGCAGTAGAAATGACAGATCTGAGGTAGCATTTTCACTAACTTTACCAATGAGGAGGTTGTGCCACCTGCCAGAGAAATTAAGAACTGCTCCTTGTTCAGAACCCCACAAATATTTTTAATTATTTTTAATTTATTAGATTAAGATTATGCTCTGTAAGCACCCTTTTAAGAGCAGGATTTATCCATATGCAACATATTCTCATCAAACCTCAGAAGACCAGCTGGTGAGATATTTTTGCACTATTCCTACTGTAAAGGTGAGTTCCAGTTGAGCAGCGTGCTTAGCATTGGAATGAGAATAAAATTGAGACTTTTAAAACCTTCACCTATTAAATTAAGTGAGAACACAAAAAATTAGGGAGATAAAAAAGGTACTAAAGAACTTTAAGGCAAAGATGATTTTGCCATCAAAAAACCTCAGAAATGGCAATTTCAATAATTTAATATTTAGACAGCATTTCCCACCATTTAGTTGTGCATTTGAAGAAGGTGTTTTCAGAAAGGTGCATGCAGTGAACTGTACCTCATTCTCCCCACAGTCAGAAGGTGTGTCCTTGTGCACAGACATCTGATACTTGGCAAATAAAGTGGCAGATTGGTTGAAGGATGATTTGAACTGGGGGTCCTCAAAGGAGACAGGTACTAACCTCACCTTCAGAGCAAGGGAAATACAAGCATTCTGTTTTGAGTGCATATCATCAGATCATCTGCTACTGAAGGTCAGGCTAGTGAAAGATCTCCTAGCCACTTCAAAGCCTCTGAAATCAGTTTTCTACCTTCAACACAATAATAAGACAGCTTCCTATTTTTGCTCATATCTAACAAACCAACTGCAAATTTTAGTTGTATTGCAGAGTCTCAAGGACTTGTTAAAATGTTTTCTTTTTAACAGCACATCGCTCACTGACTGCCCTGGTTCAACAATTACTTGTTCTTCCTACATATACTGTTTCTCCAGGCTCATGATATTTTTTTCCTTATAGAATAGAGGTGTAACACATCTGCCAGTTCACTCTTACACTCCACCTATTCACTGCAGGCAGCAGCAACAACGTGTAAATTCAGGTGGAGTGCATAGATCACTTTTTAAAGGCTTCAATTGAAACTGAAGAGAATGATTTCACTCTGGTGAACCTTAAACCAACAATTTGTGTGTGTGATAAACTTCTGCTCACATCTTGGCCCTGATCATTGTATCCTTCTGATGGAAATATTCAAACCAAAGCCAAGGAGGTCAGCTATCAGGCTGAGTGTCCAGGTGGATTTAGTTTTTATAAGATTTGTATTTTTAAGGCCCATCTCTACCTCCAAGAGCCTCACCCTCTCCATTTCTTACCCAACAGCATCCATAACTTTTCTGCCTGCAACTACAGTTTGTGGCATTCACAAAGAGGTACCAAGAGTTTGCACTTTCAGGATGTTGATTTTATTGGATCCAGTATTTTACAAGCTCCTGAATACATAATGGATATAAAATCCATATTTGTTTCTCCTAAAAACAGGACACGTGAAATGGAGAGGAAGCTTTGCATAAAATTAAATTTGGCCTTCTGACCTGACTTATGGTTGGTTTATCAGGTGGGTCCTTGTGAATAACCATCTGGTAACGTTTATAGACCTGGTAAGACTCCTGAAATGTGGCTTTGAACTGTGAACTTGGTGGAGATGATCTCACCACCCTCACCTTCAGAAGAAGTTAAACACATTTATAATTAAAATATCATGCAATAACTATACATTTATACATAACAGAAACATCACAACAGAGAGGAATTTCACCCTCCTGCACAAGGGCCATCACAAATTAATTACTATTAGTCAATAGTCTTCTAATTCTCCAGCTCACTTTACATTGCTGAAGACTTTCATATTTACAGTGAATAACACAGGAGGTTTTCAAACTTCAAATGAACTGAAATGCTTAAAGAAGAACCACACAATTTTCAGGAAATAATATCAACAAATGGTATGCAGATCCTAATTTTAAAGAGGTTTTCTGTGCTACTTAAAATATTGTCTCATAGTGTCATCCTGTTTGGAAGACTTAAATCTCTGCTCTTCATCCAAAAATCATATTTCTATGGCAATAATCCCAAGGGGATTTCCAGGTATTTTTGAAACTGAAAGAAGAAAATGAAGCAGTGTTTCCATACTCAATTCACCATTAAATACACAAAAATAATTTTAAAAAAAATCTATAAATTAAACATTCTCCTTAGTAAAAATGATTGCTGTCTAAGCAAAAGAATGCTACTACATAGGCAGCAGTGCATGTTCTTTCAAAAATATTTAAGGTCATATTAATTTCAAAAAATTATGTAATATTCAGAATGGTTCTATTTTCACAAGGAGCAAAATTTTTTAAAATCCTTTTAATTCTCCTTGTATCTTCTAATTGAAGATGCTCAGACAAAGTCATCCTGCTTCTGTTAAACAACTCCTCAGGAAATGTTAAGGAGTTAGGGAGATGGATCAATTTCATGGCTTCTAGTCAACAAATATTTTCATTTCCAGTACCATCACTGAAAATGATTGGGAAAATATTCAGTTAATTTTCCAGCTTATGGAAAAAATAACAAGAAAAATGGTTTTATGATTAACAAACGTTAGAAAGTCCAAAAGTCTTCCAGATTACTGTCTCTAGTAGATGTAGTGGCAACTAGTATATTAAGCAAACTTTTTTACTCTCATTTTTACAGCTTTCAGACATCAGCACAAACCAACGATGAGTATAAAGAGCAACTATCTTGTTATCTGATTAATTTCATGAAGTTACTGCTTCCTTGTCAAGTTTCATTAGCTTAGATCATTTAAGTATTTACATACAACAGACCTAAAGACTGAATTTCTCTCATTATTTAACACTTGGTTAATTCAAAGTTTTTCATTTTCAAGTCACACTGTATGAAATTAATTTGCAAGTTATTTTAGTAACTGAACTGAACTCTGCTATGACTGATTGCAGTGCAAGGGTACCCTCCTGTGGTTAAAAAGAGTGCAGCTGCACCATAGGTGTGTAATTTATATAAATACATATATATATATAGATATATACACCCTTACAGTGCATATCTATATATAAATATACATCATTCAGTACCACAATATATTTCAAGATTTAAGGCACACAACTACTCCATAAAGCCATAAATACAGACCTAAGTTTTTCAAAAACTCCTTAACTAAACATCTGCCTCCAACAACAGTGAACAAGACATTACCTCTAATTTGTGTTGTGCATCATCAGGTAGAGGGACAAAAATAAAGTCTTCAATGTTTTTAGGCTGGTTTGTTTTAGATTTAGAGTTTTGCAAGAGGAAAGCTTGATCTCCTTGAAGTTGAGAGCCTTCTACTGTGCCCATCTGGTTCTGCAGGAGCTTCTGCAGTTTTCTCTCTTTCCTTATGTCCTTTGCTTTCCGACACAGGGGCTTGCTCAGGTCAGCCCCTTTCCCTACAAGGGCACAGGCAAAGAGTTAAACACCACATCTGACAACAAATGAGCAGCTCTTACCTCACCTCTGGAAAGAAATGACCAAAATCATCATTTACTGCAGACTGT
Organism: Pseudopodoces humilis; assembly: GCF_049639895.1. Classification (NCBI taxonomy): domain Eukaryota; kingdom Metazoa; phylum Chordata; class Aves; order Passeriformes; family Paridae; genus Pseudopodoces; species Pseudopodoces humilis. The sequence goes on from NC_142208.1 coordinate 31,858,777, forward strand.
GGTGTGAACTCAACATGACCTTTCACATTTACAACCACCAACAGCTGATGCCACGCTAATGCAGCGATTCTTCCACAGCTATTTACTGCAGCACTCTAATCTGGAATCACCTTGACCATTTCACCCCAAAACCAAGGGTATATTGAAAAAACTTGAAATACTGAAGGACAAAAATACAACACAAAATCACAGATATTTGTTCTGCATTTAAAGCCCACGTGGCTACACCACAGACTCCTGTAAAGACACACACCCCAGAATAAAGCATTGATTTGTTCTCACCTGGAATCCATAGGCAGGATGTAGAAATGCTGCCAATGCTACTATGGTTGTGTAATGGAAGAGTAAAAGGCCACAAAAGTTTGCATCTGCTTAAAATTACTTTCAGATTGTCTGTTTTAATTAATAAATTCACTTTTTGCGGTTTATTTTTAACAAATCAGTCACTTATAGAATTTTATTTGTGCAATGGTGTTTGTGAAAAAGTCAAACCTATGCACTATTTCTCATCTTGATCCATTTGTTTCTTACTAGAACAAGAACTGCAAGTTCTAAACCAACACAAATCCAAAGACATGAGGGAATTACAGACACTATGTGACCTGTCCTCAGGCAAACAAGTCAGAGGAAGAGTTTATTTAAAACTCTCGTGATATATTTGAAGAATGAGTACTTCATCTGTATCGGGATCTGTTTTGTGTCTCAAATCTTCTGTAAGCTGTAAATTAGCAAGAAAAACTTCTTAAAGCAGTGACTGTGCCTACACAGATATAAGCAAACCTTCTTTTCTATCTGAAACTGTGCAGAAACAGACCATTATTCCTAGAGGACAATGACCTGCTTTGTTTATAAAGGAATAAAAATGCAATTAAACAATCTTATTACTGACTAAGTCTACATTTTCAAGATGAAAACTAAACATCTTTCTATCTGGAAAATTTTAAACTGAATTTGACCTGTGACACTAGCTAGCATTCAAAAAAAAAAATTAAATAAGCTTTCTGATGCACTTACTATTCAGTTTTATCTTTAAAAACACCCGAAAGAAGCCCACTAATGAATATTTATACTCTGTAAAATTAAACCCTTTTTTTCTGAAATGCACTACAATGTTACTTATTTGCATTTCCAGTGCTTAAAGTTTGACCCAAAGATATTCTTAACCTAACTGAAGACCTTACCTCACCTTTTCCAAAGAACTGTCAGGTTTTTAAACACCTATTCTTTACCCAAGTCTGCCCTCTGCTGTCAACAGCCACTTCATTTCTTTCCAATGTTAAATTTACATAGGCCAAGGTTTTCAATTTATTATTAAACAAGAGAGCTTTGAAAATTTGCACAACAAAATCATATAAGAAGTAAACTACATAAGGGCTGTAAAGGTTTGTATAAGATCAAAATATAAAATGCAGTTTTAAAAATTCTGTAGTATTTCTAGGCAACAATACTGATTCTCTGATCAAGTATTTCTCAAAATTCTCCTTTTATTTAGATGCAAAAATTGCTTATTAATCTGGTGAAAATCGGATTCAAGAGGGATGAGTGGTTATTAAAGGAAAAAACATTATCTCACTTATAGGGAAAGAGACAAAAGTACTTTGTTCTCCTAAATACTGGCACAACATGCAACAGGTGAGTGAGTAATCTGGAATTAGTAGGATGTCCCAAAATAGACAGAAACTCTAAAGCCACGAGTTTCCACTAGTAAACCACAATTAAGGAAATTCCCTTTATTTTCCAGAACAGGCTACACAAAATGAGAAGCGTGATCTGTAAGACAAGGCTGCCTTACCTGTAGCCTCAGGGCCACAAAGTGTCTGTCAGCAATTCTACCTTAAATAAATTATTCTGGCAATAATCCACCCACTCCTTACCATCTTCCTTCCAGAAATCACCCATGTCCCAAGAGAAGGCAGCCATTGAATCACTCAATGGTTTGGGCTGGAAGAGATCTTTGAAAGGACACCTTCCACTGTCCCAGGTGGCTCCAAGCCCCACCCTGGCCTCGGACACTTCCAGGGATCCAGGGGCAGCCGCAGCTTCTCTGGACAACCTGTGCCAGGGCCTCCCCATCCTCATCATCAAAAATTTCTAATCTGAGTCTCCCTTTTTTAGTTTCAGATCCTAGAGATTCAGTCTTACTTAAGGTGAGGAAAAGAAGATAACTTTTTAATATAACAAAACATAAACTAAAATATTACAAGTAACACCCAGCACCTCTTAATTTTTACGCTGTAATTCCATAAATTGGGAGGAGCACAGGAAATAAAAGAAAACAAATATTTATTTACTAAGCAAGATAAAAAAGAAGGGATTTCAAGATGTGAAATGATGACAGCATATTCCAATTACTACCAGAAATTACCTGGCTTAGGTGGTGCATGAACAGCTTTAGCTGAATGTGATGGTTCTGCAGGGAGTGATGCGTCTTTGTCTGTACAGATCTGAACAGAATCCAATTCCACCTTCGGCACATTCCCCTCTTCTTTTGTTTCTCCTGAGTCCTTATCTTCATCCTCCACCCTCTCAGAGTGATCCACAGCCAAGGGAGTCAGTTCAGACTGACTGACCTGAGACTCATTTTTGTATGGAAAATCACACGTGGCCACATCATCTATATGGGCATCCATCGGCTCTTCTGTCAATAATTAACACCTCATGAGTGATTTTCTCTCTGTACAACCACAGCTCATATTTTTCACAATTAAAATTAATACTAAATTAACTAATTTCCAATTTTACAAGTGTTTTCCCACAGACAAAGTGACTATCGCCACAGTCTGAAAACAAAGTTTCCTTTATGATCCCAAATTACAGATATCAATTAATTTAAGAGAAGAGTTTCATTTTCTCCACTAAAATTGGGACAGCCAACTATTTCAAGCTATAACTTCAAGTAAATAACAAACAAACCTAGCATACCACACACACACAAAAGAGGCAAATTATAATGATTATAATGATTCAGAACCAATACAAGTTTCACCACCACGAAGAATTGCTGGGTTTGGTGCTGGATAAATGGAGGGTGATTGTTCAGTCACTTAGGAAAACCCTCTTTGTTTGCTCTTCCTTTTCTCTGCCATCAGCTGCTCTAGTTAGTCCTCTCCAGGTTACCAGTTTCATGACAGATGTAAAAACAGCATCTAATTCTCAACAGCACCCAGCTAGAAAGTGAGGACATACCCAGGAAAACAAGCTGGTCTGTGGAAAAAGGAAACATTTTCTTCAATAACCCAAGTCACCTAAACAATTTGGCTTCTGGGCTAATGATTTGCTCAAGAAACAGCCCAGCCAGGGGTCTACACACAGAATTCAAAGCTCATTTGACCACTCAAGCAGGTATTTAAATCCTCCTTCCACGCATCAGTATTGGTTTTCGAACACTCAGAGTTTCTTACCTTCACTCGCTACTTTCGAAACATCTCCTTTGGAAATAAATTTCAACATTTTCTTCAGAACCTTCTTGTGGGACTTGGAGGCCTGAAAATGCAAAGCCCGGCACCTAAAGAAAAAAAAAGAGAACATTTCTTTTGTGAAAGATTGTTTCAGGAAAAAAGGGTTAAGGAACAATTTACAAAAATTACATTGTAATTTCTATTTATTATTTCTTAAGTATTCCTATATTGAGTGGTCAAATGTTTTATCAATGCTTTTGAGATAATAAAATTGCGTTGTCTTCTAGTGAATAATATCAGTCTTTAGGACGTGTTTTTCATGTGTATCTCTAGAATTACTAAAATAGAAGTGTAAGCCTCTCTTATTTAGTCTGCTAAAGCAGTGTTTGTGGATTACAGACAAAGTTCCTTACAGGAAAATATCCCAGAGCTGCTAATGTCCCTATGCACAAACCCAAGAAGATATACTAACTGTTCAAAGTATCATTAAAAGTAGATAAACTTCTCAAGTATGATGTATTTCAAGCAGTAAACACAAACGCTGGAGCATATTTGAAGTGGTTAAATCCCTTACAAAAGTGTATTTTGAGTTTCTTACCTTATTGTGTACTGAGGACAACATGTTTGATTCATGATAGGTTTGTAGACATATTTTCCACTTCTGGAAAGAGTAACAAATATGCATTGATTTTTTTGTTGTTGCTTATACCACAAAATAAATGAAGAAGCTTTTTTATTAAAATCACATCAAAACATTTCATAATAAGTAACAAAAGTCAAAAAATAAGTTCTTCAGTTCTTTGCTGACCATATTATCCTTCTGAGACAACTGAATACTTTTATGTTTGACAGTGTCACATTGCAAAAGGTCACAGAGCACTGGACAAATAGTTCAATTACTCATGGATATGTAAGTGTTTCTAAAGATCTAAATTTTAAATGTGGATTCTAACTTTTATTTCAACAGACAACATGACTTTGTATTTTCTTTTTCAATGTACCTTCGCCATCCTCTGTCAATGAGATCTTGGTAATCTTGAACTGTCATCGAATGTGCCCACATACCTGAAATAAATAACACAGCAACACACTTGACTGACCGTGGTTTGGTTTTGAAATACAACAAACTCCACAGAACGGGCTGGAGCCCCTCTGCTCTGAGCCAGGCTTGGGGGTGTGCACCCAGAGAAGGCTCCAGCAACACCTCAGAGCCCTTCCCAGGGCCTAAAGGGGCTCCAAATGAGCTGGAGAGGGACTCGGCACAAGGGATGAAATGACAGGACACGGAGAATGGCTTCCACTGCCAGAGGGCAGGCTAAGATGGGACACTGGGCTGGAATTGTTCCTGGCAGGGTGGGCAGGCCCTGGCACAGGTGCCCAGAGCAGCTGTGGCTGCCCCTGGATCCCTGGCAGTGCCCAAGGCTGGGTTGGATGGGGCTTGGAGCAGCCTGGGAGAGTTTGAGGTGTCCCTGCCCTGGCAGGGGTGGCACTGGGTGGGCTTTAATGTCCCTTCCAACCCAAACCAGTCTGTGGTTACTGCAACTCTGAGTAGCTAATGGCCACTTATACAGAGATGTCTTTCAAGTATTTGGCACGTTCTTAAATATCATAATTACTGATTTCAATAAAGCCCACCACAAATCTTGGGATGCAATCAACCATATTTTTCTGACCGAACCAGCGCTAAGTTCCCCTCCGCACCTCCCATTTCCCCAGAAATACACAAGGAAAACAACACAAAATTGCCGCTTAGTTCTGTCACGCTCATCCGGGAGCAGCGGGCCATAGGAGCCGTTCCCAGCTCCCGGCTGGGCGGGCGGGAGCGGCTGCGGAGCCGCCGCCTGTCCCCGCCGCCGTCCCCGGCCCCGCGCCCGCAGGCGCCGCTTCTCGGCCAGCGCCGGGCGGCCGGCCCGCGGCGCCGCGCCCAGCCCGCCCCGCCCGCACCGTGCGACAGGTTGCCGGTGTCGCTCCTGCAGTAGCCGCAGCGGTAGCCATCCTCCCCGCCGAAGAACTCGACGATGCTGGCGGAGCCGCCGCCCGCCGCCACCCCCGCGGTGCCCGCCCGCCTCAGGTCAGCGCCCCGGGCCGCCCGGAAGCGGCGCTCGCCGCCATCTTTGCTGCGGGCGGCGCGCGGGCGGCGCGCACAGGAAGAGCCGCCGCCGCCATGTTTCGTGCGGGCAGCGCGGCGGGGCCGCAGCGCCGGCGCGGCCTGAGGAGCCCCGCGGCTCGGCCCGGCCCCCAGCCCCCGGCCCCGCTCACCCGCGGACACCTTGCCCCGCGCCGCGCCGCAGTAGCCGCAGCCGTAGCCCTCCTTCCATCCCTTGTACTCCACCACGGCGGCGGGCATGGCGCCGGCCGCCCCGCAGTGCCCCCGCCCAGCCGCAGCCGCGCCCGGCCCAGGCTCCCCCGCGGGCGGATCGGCGGTGAAACATCGCCGCCGGTTCTGCCGCTCCTCGCAGAGCGTCCCCGTGCCCCGCAGGGCCTGGCCGGCTCCTCAACCCACACACAACAGGCCTTCCGGGGGGGATGGATCCCTGTGGATCCTCCTCAGCTGCTGCAGCAGGATAAAAGGATGGAAGAAATCCTGAGCTCTTGCACAGAGTGTCTTCTGTAAAGGGAACAAGACTTCATGCATTTTTAATGAAATAATGTCGTGGCCCCATAGAGCCGGCCTGCCCAATGCCCAAGTTACCAAACAAATACAGGAGGAGTTTGAACAAAGGAAGGGGGAACTGCTATCTGTAATTGAGACGGGATTTCCAAACTCAGACCTGTATTTCCAGAGCAGTAAGAACAGCAGGGCAGTATCTGTTCTCCGGCAGCACCAAAAATAATGTAGGATAGCAAGATTATCACAGCAGGGATGTTTAACCATGTGAATTCCACTTGCTGCTGCTGGGGCCAGACAAGGGAGGAAAGAAGGGGCACAGTATTTCCTTTTTACCTTTCTCTTGAGCACCAGTAAATTTTATATGAGATAGCAAACTGCACCATAATATATAAATAGCTCTGTGACAAGTCTAAACTTCCTCGGGTTGGCCAGAGCAGCTGTGGCTGCCCCTGGGCCCCTGGAAGTGTCCAAGGCCAGGCTGGACAGGGCTTGGAGCAGCCTGGGATAGTGGAAGGTGTGCCTGCAATGGCAGGGGGGTGGAACTGGATGAGCTTTAAGGTCTCTTCCAACCCAAACCATTCCATGATTCTAAAAAAGCAGCTCTTATAAAGCGTTGAGATGTTCCAGAAAAAATAAATTTAATTCTACAACATATACATATAAAGCAGTTGTTGAAACAAATGTTTTGAAGTATTTTCTTTAAGGCACCTAAGGGGAAAGAAAAAAAAAAAGACAGTAAGACAATATGCATTAAGATTCGGAACTGACAAAACAACAGTGAAGTGAGGACTTCAGTCCTATCATTGGAAGAATTTTATGGAAGCAGAAGGGAAGACAGACTGGTTCCCTCTAAGCCCTTCTTCAGACTACTTTATTAACGTCATCAGCTATCAGGAAGTTAAGAAACCAAACAGAAAAACTAAGCTATGATTCTTTCCAGCACTGCATTCTGAGTATAAAGTTCCAAAGAATAACTCACCACTTCACTGACCAAACTCAAAAATAAAGTGTTTTTTTTTTCCCAGGTAATCATTGCATACAAAGCTAAATTACATTTTGTTTCATCAAGAGGGCAAGAACACAGCAATTTCAGATGTTACAGTCACCATGCTTACAGTTCTTCTGCATTTTTAAGTCACAGGTAGTTTACCTGAAGTTCTTCCAAGCACATAAGGAACTTACTGAGTTTGATTTCTTAAAAGAACTTACCTGAATAGTTACTCTGTGTCCATGTCCTCTTCAGTGCTCTGAGAAAGAGGGGTAATCATGGCTTCTTTTATCTGAAATATTTCTATGATCTCCTGGTTAGAGATAACAGCAGCATGTCAGTCAGCAGAGCTCAACTATTTCAATTTAATTACCACTAAGCAAATAATAAAGTTTCTGATACTAAAGCACTATTTCAAATGAATACATTTCCCCTGCACATTCTGAGTGAGGGACAAAAGAAAAGAGCTGTGTGTGTGCTCAAAACTACTTTTTGTCTAAGATTTATTAGAGTTAGGAAACTGCATGGAGAACTTCTCCAGAGACAAGTATTATACATAAGGGAAGAAAAAGATTCCATATTTACCCAACCCTTGTGTTAAGCAGTAAAGACAAGACAGTGCACAGCTTAAAAGCACTTAAACTGACCAGGCTTCAGGAATCAAAGATGGAATCACTACCCCAATTCTCAGTTTTCTTGTAGCTACAAACATCCCTTAGATCTGTGATTGTTCTGGCAACCATAAGGCCAAACGCAGTGTTACTGTACACAGAACACCTGCCCTCCCCAGAGCAGGTAACAGCACAGCTCTCAGAGGCTTAAATAAAAAAGAACTGATACAAAGTATGAAGTGCTCTCCCTGGTACCTTCCATTCCTTCTGGTCCAGACTTAGGACGACCTGGTTCCGTGCTCCAGCTCTGCTGTCCTCCTCCCCTCCCTGGCAGAGTTTTATAGGCTCTGATCAAAACACAGCATTTTCAGGATTTACACTTGCAAAGTCAGTTTCCACCAGCAACACAAAAGCTCCACAGAACTCAGATCAATCCTGCATGTTCCACCCAGTTAGTCTCTATCAGCTTGTATCAGCCTGTATCATGTACTGCTTGAGATGCTTCCTTAATCTCCCGTCTTAAAAATTTAGGAACTAACTTTTTTCAGAAGGACCTAAGTATTTCATTCCTTACGAAATCCCTCCGAAGTCCTAACCCCACTGATATCCTGTGGGAATGAAAGCCAACCTCATACGAAGAATGGCATTTCCCTTCCAACTGTTCTGAAGCTGCAAGCAGTTCCCAACTCCGAGACAAGAGAGTTCTTATTCCCAAAAATCTCTTTTTTCAGCCAAGTGTAGCAATGTTCCTGTACTTATTAGTAAAAATATAACCTGAAAGGTAACCTGTGATTTCTATTAATAGAATTAATTTGTATAAATCAGCATAATGGTCTTTTTCCATACAATGATATTTGAAAAGACTCAATCCTTTCAGCTGCTCAAAAATCTCTTTATGCCTTCAATTACATTCACTGCATATTCCCAGTTAAAAATATACCTAAAACTTTGTGAACACATAACATGTAATGTCATTACAAAAAACAATTAAAGTATTTTAAAGCTACATTTTACCTATTACTGGCAATTCATCTTCATCCAGCTTTATTTTTGCAAGACCATCCTAAACAACAGTGGGATTTAAAGTTCCATAACTTAGAGCTTTCCAGTTAGGATAATGCACTGAAATTTCATAGTTTTACTTCTACATAATCATGAACAGGTACATATACTGATAAAGAATCTTCATTGGCATACTACATAAGAAAGAAAACAGTTTAATACAGCACTTATGTATGAAGAAGGCAGCCCATATAGCAGTGTGTAACTGCCGGATTATAAAAGTTTTGCTATATTAAAATCATCATTATTCTCTAAATATACTCGGGATAACCCTTCTTAACAACATTTCTCTTCAATATAAAACCTGAATTAGTCAAAATATCCTTGTCAGTTTTTATTTTTTCCAGAATTAATTTTATTTATTAGATGAACTAAACATAGTTTTGAAGTGCAAATCCATGGATTCAAAAAGAAAACCTTGCACTAATACAATTTTCTACAGCCTCAACAACTCTTCTATACTCTCTGAGAACTGTTCTACATCTAAATGTGAGCCAGAATCTGTTCTGAAAAACATATTGGCTGCAAAAGTATCACTACTGTTTTGTTGCTAAGTTGATTACAGTACAAAAAAATTAAGTCTGTCAACTCTGTTTCCCTTTTTATTCGATTACCAAAATACTACAGACTGCTTGCAGAACATAAATTAGTATTCCTGACATTTAAATCCTGATTCTTCAATATTGAATGTGGAAAAAGAACAGGTCAGTATTTCTAGGTCATTCTAGTATCTAAAGTGATATTTCAAGAAAATGTCATGCCTTACCCTAATAAGGAAGGACACGTGGAACATGTTTTCCACAGTGCGTGCAAACGAGTTCGGATCAATCACAAAATCAAAGAAATAAATGGGTGTATCAGCTGGGGATGCAAAAATGGCTTTGTTAAATTAAACAAACAAACAAATAAACAGGTGCTACACACAGAGCTAACAGATGTAAACACAAACTTAAGAGAGCCAGTACACCTTTCAAAAGCTAAAGGGATGTTTGTCAATTTAGTTACCATCCAGAATTCCCAGTTGCCTGCAAAAACAAATGTTCTATAGAGTATATTAATTTCCTCCATCTTTTCCCCCATGCAGATCCATATACAGTGACTATTTGGCTGCCATCTAAAAATGGCAGGCTTTAATCAGGAGAGAGGATTTACATTTACTTTGCAGTCAAACAGCAGCTAATTAATGTTCATAAAAAATACATAGCTGGTATATGTGCTTCAAAAAAGATTTCTACTTGCAACTTCACCTCATTTTGTCTCTGTAGTTTTACCACTCCCAACTGTAGAACACAGAGAATATACATTTACTCCAGTTAATGCTTAATTTCATCATACTTACGATCACTTTCAAAATGAGTCTGCAGTATTCTCAAGATCCTCTCTACTTCTTTTTCTGTCGCTTCTTGATGAGACTCCTCCATTTTTTTTAACTGGGAAAAAGAAGCAGAGATTCACCTCAAATAACTATTATTGAATATGCAAAGGGCCTCTTTTGAACACGTAACATAAAAGTTGAATTTTTCTCCCTATGTGCAACATAACAAACACACTTATGCCAAAATGAGAAAAATTTGAAGAGCTTTAGGATTTAATTCCCATCTTGCAATATCAGTCTGAGAGGCCATGGCTTGTATGTTTTGAGCCCATGTACAGGTGTACACTTACTTTTCAATAGCTCTGAGGAGCTGGGTTGCACAGTGCTACAATCTCTGAGTTTAATGAAGATGACCATTTGGAAGCAATCCACAAACCTTCCAGGTCCTCTTCTTCCCAGTACAAACTATAACAAATCCTTTCTATCACTATTTGAATTGAGTAGGCTGCCTTTTAAAAGGCAACAATCAACCATTTGCCTCTGTATCCTGGCATTATCATGGCCTCAGCTACCCTGTAACAACATGGATTATATTTGCAGTTTCAGATGTAAGCCTTTTTCAGTATTCCAGACTTTTGTTTTTCTGCCAACGAATGACAAAAATACAGAAACAGAAAGCACAGAAAACAGTGGTTACGTGAGCTAATTAGCTTGCTGCCATTAACCACATTTCCGTGTAAATGCCACACCCTGTTAGACACTTTCTAAAGAAAAACCACATCATTGTAAAGAAGTTCCTTTTTTGTTTCCTTTCAAAGCAACAGACAACAGAACAAGTAAGTTCATAACCTGAAAAATCAGTTTGCAAACCCTATTTCTGAACATGAAATTAGTCTGCAACTCCTATTTCCTTCCACTCAGTGAAATCCCGCAGTCCACACAAAACAAATCAAGAAGCCTAATAATGGAGTTTGAATCCTTTGGTAGAAACTCAGAAGGAAAGGGGCTGATGTGTGTGTCTCCAACTCCAGCTGGCTGCAGTGGAGCCAACTAAAGACTGTTGGCAATAACAACCAAGGAGTGCTGGTAATCACACACTGTGAGAAACAATAGGATATAGCTGGAAAAAGAACCACATGAAGGCAGGGCAGCACTTTTCTGGGACAAACATGCTTGTTCTGGCTCCTGGAGATAAGCACAGCACAAGCATCTGTAGATCTTGCATGCTCCCTTCCCCTTAAGGGATGTCACAAATACTATGCAGTTTATAATTACAAAACCCAAAACAAACAAATGAAAATATTTAGAAGTCATTTGTAATAACTATGCCAGAACACAGGGCTAACAAAGATAACTTTACAAACCTGAGCAGGCATTGCCCGTTCTGCTTTTCCTCTGCTAGCTTTCTTCTGCCTCTCAATCCGTTGCTTTGGTACAGGAGATTCAGACTTGAAAGATCCCATCCTAACCAAAACACAAAGAAAACATACATGCAGATCTGGTTTACTCTGTATGCTTAGGAAACTTGATACTGAGCAGTGGATCTACTCAAGTGCAAAATGATGACTGATAAAGCTTCATCACATTAAAAGATTTCTGCAAAGAACCAGCCCCAAAAGCTGTTCCAGTATGTTGACAGCCTCATACCTTGTCAAGATTCTGCTGTGACTTCAGATTAAACTCAATTCAAGCCAGGGCATCAAAGACAAGAATCAGTTAAGGCCTTTACTGTAAGCAGCAATACACATCATTTCCTTGAAGAAACTTACATGTAGTGAAAAGTAGGTGCTCTTCTGAAGTACTTGGATGCTTCTTCTCCCATTGTCTGCCAGGCATCACTAGGTAAAAAACCACCTGTAACATCCTCAGAGTCATCAGTTTCTTGTACTTCTGTGCGGTTTATACCCATGAAAGTCAGCTACAAAAGAAAAAAAAGCTGCAATAAAAACTCACTTAGAGGTAAACCAGTAGATACACTCATGGTGAAACACTGTGTTGTGGTGTTTGCCTGATAAATTAGTACTTAATACCACTGCCTAAGAACTTTGACTTTCCTGAGGATACCATGAAAACAGATGAACACTCAAAGTCACCCTTGTGTTCAGCAAGAAATGAAAGCCATAGGTAAACAAACTGCTTAGATTCCAACACATTTCAGTGATGTATTAAGTAGCAGAACAGTCCTTATACTGTAGTTTAGAGCTCAGATATCTCACAGCTTTTGAACACCACACACTTGCCGAAAGCCCAGCCCCTCAAATATCAAAAACTTATCTGGCCTATCTATCCCTGTCCACACTAACCCAGGAAAAATTTTAAATTGAACCTTATGTTTTTTATAGACTTAAGCAAACAAGTCAGGATTCCTTGTTGATCTGCTGTAACATCAGGGAACATTTTCAAAGAGCAAAAAAGCCAACAGCCTGCTTAAAAGCTGTTCTGATCTGACTCTTCCCTCAAGTCACAGTACAAAGAGACAAACTGTCCAGTCTGAAAGCATTCAAGTGTCCCAAAGTTCCATTTCATATGAGTGACACATGGCCTCAACAAATCTATCAATCAATATAGAAACCAGTGGACAGGATAAAGAAGCTACTTAGCTACTGAGAAAATACAGAAGAGTGACTGAAAAAAGAGCAGAAGACTTTAAGAGCACAAACTGAACCATGGTAAAGCAGCAGCAGCGCAATAATAGGGGAAGTGTCTGCACTTTAAGTCAGATTTTCCCCTATTGCAAGTGCTTAATATGTAGTTTAAGACAATTAACAAAAGTAACTAGAAAGTTTATCAAAGAAATTCATAGAAGAGCATTAAATTCCACCAGAACTGCCATGTGCTGCCTGACAATCTGAGGCTTTATGGTTCTGTAACAAACAGGGCAAACCTCCAGCAGACATGCTGGCGGATGCAGAGCCTGGAACTTACCAAGTCTTCTGCAAATGCTGTTGAATCAAATGCTGACATCTCAGAGTGTAACTCATTGGCTTTCTCCTTTCCTATATTGGATGCTATAACAAGAAACTGGGCATCCAGTGCAGCTTCTCGTGCACGGCAAACTGTTACAGAAAAGATGTTACGGTGATTACTATGAAATTGTCACAAATATAATTATCACATTCAGCACAGGGACTATCCTAGCTTTAGTGCTTTGGAAATCCTTTCATTGCCTTCTTTACCTCTAACACACTTACATAATCCTTATAATGAATTTGCATTTAAGAAAAGGAAAGAATGACAAATTATGGAAGACTAACACTCGATCTTGAACAACAAATGCATTTTTTATCACCACATTTTCCAACTTTCCAAGAGAAATGAACCCCTCTACACTGATATTTTTTATGTGCATTACTGACATACATTGTTCCAGTGAATCAAAATAAATCAAGGAATTATTTCAAAGAGCAAATAAACTATAATGACATTTATTTTCTCACATCAACTTACTCAACCAATCTTCAACTTAACATATCTATTTTAAGTTATTTAAAAATTCTAACTAATACTTGGACCTCAACGTCACTCTTGCCCTCTTTTGTTTGTAAGGCATCATCTCCTCACACTTGGCCAAACACATCAATTAAAGACCACAGAATTTGTTTTACCTCCATCAAAAAGTCTATTGGCCTCTTCCAAAGCTTCTGTCAGCCTGTTGCTTTTGGAACTCAGTATATTTTCTCGATTTTCTGTGGGGAAAGACACAAAGGAAATCCTGAATTATTTAAACATAGAAGTACTGAGAAACACTGCACTTGTTTGATGCTGACTGGAAGCCAAAGTTCCATCACTCCTCTCCTCAAGTGGGCCAAAGAGAGATAACAGAACAAAAAGCTCATGGGTCTAGATAAGGGAGAGATCACCCACCAATTTCCATGAAAGAAACAAACCAGCCCCTAAAACTGTATGCTTACTCCCTTCTATAAACAGGCTGGATCACCCATAAACTGCACTATAGTCTCTTGTAAAACAACCGCACAAATTTGTCAAGTATTCACAAAACAACTAATCCCACGTGTTGCTGAACTTGGCAATGCTACTCACACAACCATGGCCACATTTCTGTGAGGAAAACATCACAACTCACTCAAATGCACATAGGAGAAGGACTAACATGCCTGTCTGGAGAGATGCTAAAAACTACATAGCATTTTCTGGAAGGCCCAAGAATAACTTTCTGGTCCAGGCACATAACGATACCTGCAGTTTCAAACTAAAGCTCAGACACCATGAAAGCAAAATTAAAGGATTTCTCTGCATCTCCAAGTCTAAAGCCGACTGTTCCCCTGCACCAATGCAGGCACCACATATGCGTTAGTGCAGCTAAATCCCTCGTAAGCTCGCTATCCCAGGGGATGCGGGATGGGGACTTCCCCAGGACAAGGGGGAATCGCCTCACGCTGAGGCCATTTAGATATCAGGAAGAACTTGTTCCCTGTAAGGGTGGTGAGGCCCTGGCACAGGTTGCCCAGAGAAACTGTGGCTGCCCCATGCTTCGAAGTGTCCAAGGCCAGGCTGGACACCAGTGGAAGCTGTTCCTACCACGGTCGGAACGAGAATACCCATAAGGTCCCTTCCAACCAACCTATGATTTTGCGATTCCATGCTTCCTGTGAATCGAAATTCGATCTAAGTAAAAAGCCAAAGAATCAGCAGGCCGAGGAACCCGGAGTTACCAGGAGCGTTCCTACAGTTCCCCACGCCCAAAACCGGCCGCCAGCCCCGGAGGCCCCTCCGGCCGCCAGCCCGGACCCCCCACCCGCAGGCCCGGGGCAGCCCCCGCTGTCTCCTTACGCTTCACACTGGAGATGAGCTCCCGATACTGGCTCCGGATCATCCTGTAGAGCTCCTTGTCGTCGCCCTCGCCGCTGTTCAGCTGCTGGATCCCCTCGCTCGCCGCCTCCACCGTGTCCTCCTGGGCGTGCTGCGCGCGCGAGCGGCGGTCCCGCGCGCCCGGCGAGGACTCGCTGCTGTTGCCGGTCTCCGACATGGCGGGCGCGCGGCCGCGGCAGCTGTCACCCAGAACCGCGGGATGCGCCCGGGAACTCTCCGCCTCACGCCTGTGCCGGCCTTCCTGGGATACGCGGACCGAGTGGAGCCTGCGCAGTTAGCCTCAGAGGACCTCCGTGGGGGAGTCTGCGGGCAGCGCCGGTGGTCGTTGAGCCCCTCCGCTCCGATCGTGGTCATCCATATTGGCGCTGTTTTCCGCTCCGGTTCTGCAGGCTGCGCGCTCTGTTCCACGGCAAACAGGGCTCGCCGCAGAGATGGTTACCGAGCTCTCAACGTTCCTTTAACATTTACTTCCTCGTAAGGCGTTCACAGCGGAGCGGCGGGTCGCTGGCCGGGGCCGAGCGCGGTGAGAGGCGGAGGGCGCTGCGGGAGGCCCGGCGCGGGCGGGGCCGCCGAGGCCGCTCCGCTGCGGGCGTGGCTCCGCCGCCGCCTCGGGAGGGCGCTGTGGGCGCGGAGAGCGCGGGGCGTGAGGAGGGAGCCGACATCTGAGGGGAAATGAGAGGTAAAGGGGTGCTGCGCTTGTCCCAGCGCCTCTAATTCGTGCATGTGTCCGTGGAAACGCCTGCGTTAGTCACTGAGCAGGGATCTGCGCTCTGGCAAATGAAATAAATCGCAGGGCCACAGAACGGTTTGGGTTGGAAGGGACTTTAAAGATCATCTAGTTAGAATCATGGAATCGTCCGGGTTGGAAGTGACCTTGAAGATCATCCAGTCCAACTGTTCACCGAGTACTGTCAGTGTAACCCCTAAACCACATCACCCAGCTCCTCCTGAACACCTCAGAGATGGTGACTCCACCACCTCCCTGCGAACCTATTCCTAATGCTTAAGTACTAAGCAGTGAAAAAAATATTTCTGATATCTAATCTGGATGTTCCCTAAAGCCATTCCCTCGGATCGTCTGAGTCTGAATGCAGGCACGGCAGAGAGCGTTCCCAGCCCCCTGCACCCTCCTCCAAGTCAGTGATGCGGACAGCGATGAAGGCCCCCCTGAGCATCCTTCTCTTGAGACTAGAAACCCCCAGCTCCCTCAGCCATTCCTCAGAAGAGTTCTCTGTCCACCACCTCAATGTTCTTTTTAAAGTGAAGGGCCCAGCACTCAGTGTAGCACTTGTGGTGTGGTTGCACCAATGCTGAGAATAGGGGGATGATCTCTTTCCTGGTGCTGCTGGTCCCTGCAAATATAAATCATAACACTTGGCCTTTCATTGCTGATTAATACTATTATGTTGTTCTAGTTATTGTGGTGGGGTTTTAAGGCATTTTTGGGAGTATTTTCTTAAACATCTTCATAGATCAGCTTGACTCAGTAAATAGACATGGATCTACTTCAGTTTCCCTAAACCAGTTCTTCAGTTGGACTACAGACTGTAACTGTGCACAAGCTATCTTTCAAAATATATGTTTAAAATACATAATACTTCAATTGAACATTAATAAATAATATTTGAACTCTTGAACCATTTTCTATTCTTTGTGTGACATGTAGAGTGCTGTCAAATTTGCATTGCAAATTCAATATGACCAATTTGCTTTCGAATGCTGACACAGAAAGGCTCAAAAGAGAATCCTGACAAGACTGGGTCCATTGTACACTGCAGTACACAAACACATGGTAAAAAATATTCAGGATGCAAAAACAGGCTTAGCAAATGTGAGTTACAATTTTTTACTGGCATCTCTCTATGCTTAATAGGAACTCAGCATTCCAGAATACTGCAAGATGTTGCCTTGCATTTTTGTTTTGAGAGTTCTGCTTGTCCAGACGATCAGATTTCTGCTTTCCTACCTATTATTGTGTATCTACGTCAATTGTTAGTCAACAGTGAAAATGGTAAGTGAAGAAACTGTCCCACTTGTAGTTGACTGCATGATTTTCTAGTTGCCTTTACACACCAAGACTATATTTTTGTCCGATGTTCATTTAGTTCTCATCTATGCATATACATAAAACCTTATTCTCATTGAAGTGAGAAGACTCACATAGAGGAATCCAAAAATAAACATTTCAGATTTCACCATTCCCTCTTTTGCTTCTCTCAGGGTGCAGAAATGAATGTAGGGTTTCTGGCATTTAGCAGCAGATCTCCAACTAAATTCTAATTCCTAACGTTGTACAATTTGTATATACCATGATCATACAGGTGCTGTATTTCAGCAAGCAAAAGTCAGTTTCCAAATACAGAGCAATAATGTGGTTTCTTTATGGTGCTGAGCAGTAAATTGCAAGAGGGATTCACAGGGCATCTAAGCTTGGGAATTGCCCAGCATGCCAGTGCTCTTATCTAGAGCCCTTAAAATGTGGATCTACCACTGTTTCATTTGTTATCAAGTCTAATCACTTGTCCAGTTCTGGAAATTGGCCTCCTGATGTGAATATCCCTGATTTGCTAGCAGATGTTCCCAGGCATTAATGGAAAAAGATTTGTCTTTAAATGAGACCTTTTAGTCACTGCCCAGGAGTGTTATGATTTTAAAGATAAACCTTTTTGCATTTCCCTTGAATACGCTAAAATAAATGCTCCTATTCAGGATGAAGAGATAAAGCAAGAAATTAGCTGTCTAAAAACATGGCAACACAGGACCTGTTGCCCCAGTGATGGTTGTTCCTGATATATAGTTAATCCTGGTATCTTAAATGGGGCCTGGACTAATTGAAAACATCAGAAATAAAACATCAGAGATATTTGGCATTCAGCTGCCAGCTCTGCAAGAAAACACAGATGAGAGAAAACTCTTTTAATTAGTGTAGCTAATTTTAAAAAATTGCTTTAGTAATGCAGAAGTGTAAATTAGTATACTTGGTTCTTGCAGCAGCTTTTATTTCTGTATTTACAGATAATCCTGTGGGAGGTGAAAATCTGGCACCAGATATTCCCTCAGCAGTGTGGATTAGGTTACAGCCCATCACATCACCGTACACGTTGTGCCAGTCTAAGAAGGATTGAAAGAACAATTATTAATAGAATTATGAAAAAAAGCCAGGACCCAGTTTGGTGGGATGTCAAGGAAAAAATCCTGGTAGGATCAAACCCTCACTGGCACCAGAAACACTTTATTTTTAAGGACTTGGAAGGTTTCAGTAAGTGAAAGACTGACACCAGGTTGCTACAACAACATGTGGAAGTCATGTTGCTGGAGGCCAAAAGGCTGAAAACCTTTCACTTTTCCCTACAATCAAACAGCAATGTATAAAATAAAATAAAATAAAATAAAATAAAATAAAATAAAATAAAATAAAATAAAATAAAATAAAATAAAATAAAATAAAATAAAATAAAATAAAATCTTTGCAAGAAGGAGTAGGAAATATATACATGTATCAAAGGTGCCTCAGATGGAGAATACCCAGACAGCTTCAGTCTTGGTGGTCCATCCAGCACATCTTGAATGAAGGAACAAACAAATTAAAAACAAATGCAGAACAATGTCAGAATTTTGCAAAAGGAGAAAGCCAAATAGTGTTCTAAAGATTCGTGCACATATTTTGCATAACTGCATGGCAAATTTTTGAACATAAAAATTGTACTATGCTAATAATTTCTGTATTCACAGAAAATTCATAAATTCACTATTTCTTATAGCAGTCTGTAGAAATTATCACCTCTTAGACTTTGCCAATACCATGCAAACAACTGACTTAAGCCTAAGCACTTTTGTGATAGGTTTAATCCTATCCCAACAGTTATTTTTTGTATCTTGTGCTGATGTGGGTATATTTATATTTATGTGTTTAAAGGCCTGTAACTCACAACCTATTAGGAATGCAATGTGTTTTTCCTTTCTGGAACAGTGTATTCCAAGGGAGGATTTTCCAAAAGTACCATGTAAGTGAAAACATGCTCTACTTAAAAGACATTTCTGTGATTGGTGCGGGTTTCCTGTTGCAGTGACATGTGCTCTGGGGGTTTGTGGTTGAGACAACTCTGCTGAAGTGGCAAGGCTTGGTTCCCTGAAAGACTCCCGCATGTAACACTCCAAGCACTCCCTTCAAACCAGTGGCTGAAAGCTCCATCTCATCCCATGTGGGAAGAGACAAAGCTGCAATTCCCTCTTTTCTGCCCATGTGGGCAAGAGAAAACCCAACACAGGCAAAGGGATGAAGAATGCAACAGAACCAGAAGACTTCTTTTTCCTTCTCTCCATCCTGCCAGGTAATCTGCTAGCATTCCTAGGCTTTGAATGTTTATCCTGAGCTCCAGCAAGGCATTCCTTACGAAATATGCAGAGCAGCGCTGACTTGCAGTGGTTTTCTGAAGGCAGCTGTCACTTTCAGCAGTGCTGTTGTTGTTTACATTTGTCACCTGCTAAATTAAAACATTTTCCCAACTTTTCCTTGCAAGATCAGGTGAAAGTGACAGCCAGATACTTTCAAGGTACAGTCGTGGAGTGAAAAGCCAGAAGGTAAAATTCTGGTTACATTTAACATGGGGCTTGTCTCCCTGCCTTAAGCAATCCATATCCCAGCAACAACAAGAGTGCCAATGTGCTGCACCCAGTGTACAGGACCTGTCCTGTGTCACTCCCTTCCAGCAACTGAGAATTCCCGTGAAGAACTGATGTGTCATAGCCCCAACAGCTCCCTGGGTCAGATTCCTTACACTTCATAGCTCTCCAGCATAGTGTTCTCAAACATCAGCCAATTCACATTAATAGAACACTTTCATGTGATCCAGGGAGAAAGGGGATCCACACACCAGCTAGGAGGGAAGGAGTGCAGAAGGTTATAAAAATCAGGGACAGAGTGGTGCATTTTCATTTTTAGTCTAGAGGAAAATTGGGTAAGTAATTTTTTATTAGTTCCTTAAATTTAAAAAATGTCTAGACTCAAAACAGCTTACTAATTATGATTTAGACATTACAGAAAGGCAAAGGGAGTGTCTGACAAGTAAAAGAATTTTTTTCTCTGTACCATAAAAAAAGAGTGTCTCTTTTGAGGTTCTATAGTTTCATGATCTCTTGTATAACTTGTTTTACAATCCCATGCCCTATATAGTGTGTCTACAGGATGATGTCTTGTTTAGTCAGTATCTCTCTAAGACCAAGAGACTGATCATTAAATGTACATGTCCTAAAATAGCTGTTTTAAAAACAAGTTACAGCATTACAGACTGTCATAACTATTTGCAAATGCTGGAGTTGTTAAATGTGGCTCTCTTCCACTTGTTCTTTTCTTTTGCAGAAACAGTTCTAAGGGTTTATGTCAGAAAGGATTGCTTGTTGTTTTGAAGTTGCCATGTAACAACAAGAATGTGTGCTTCTCATGCAGAATTTCAGGGATGAAATGAGCTGGCTGCTCACTAGACAGATTATGCAGATGTTTGATGATATTCTTAGCTGGGAACTGTCTACGATGTTTTGTCTTTCATGCCTAGCAAAGTTTGTTTTGGGCTATAAAGCACAACACTGAGCAGTTGTAGGTACAATATTGCCTCTGGTGACCCGAAACTTATAGATCTTCAGGTAGTTGAAGTCACTTCCAGTCTTACCCACTCAAAGAACCAATTAAACCAAAATAAGATTAGCAAAAATTTGATTGTTACTGTTTTTAATATTGATGACATGATATTGAAGTCCATTTTCAATATGTAAGTCCATGGCCACTTCAGTTATTTCTGGAATTTATTATTGAACAGGGTTTATATTATCACAATGTTTTGGAAACTGTTTTCCAGGTTTAAAAAAATGGGTTTATCTTCAGGCAAAGCTAACAATCTTATTGACAGGCACATGATGACAATGGCAAGCATGCTTCTGTCTGTATTATAAAGCAGATATTTCCCACAAAACCTGATCTTACCTTAAAAATAGAGTGTTTATCGCTTGAATTTTGTCCTCGTGATTCAACTATTCAGGATCAAGCTGCTAACCACCTAGGAGCAGACTATTTTCCCTTTGCACAGCCCAAAAGATGGATTAGAAACCTGCAACATACATATAGGAGTTAAAAAAAAGAAATCTGTGTCTTCATGTCAAAATGTTTTCATTATAAATTCAAAGTTTAATTCCATGCTAATACATAGAATCTATAAATCTTATTTTTATAAGGATTTTGGACAGGAAAAAGTGCTGGTAGCTGACCAGAAAACTCAGATGGGCCTGCGGGTGGATGATCTAATCCTCATTGGCTTAGTTTTGAGTAAACTGACATCTGCATCTCCATCTGCATCTGCATCTCCATCTGCATCTGCATCTGCATCACATCCAGTCACTTTTCCATCTCTAGGGCAGAGTCCTGTGACAGTGACAGGCTTGGGTACCCTGGCCTAAGGAGGTCAGTAGGCACTTTGCACATGCATTAATTACCTAGCTGGAGTTTTCATCAAGCATTTTAACAACATGGGGGAAGCAACCTAGTCTGAGGAAAAGCCAGTCTAACTTGATATAAGTTACATTATAGCTGGGGTTTTATCAGTAAAGTCCATAACAAGTCTGAAAAGAGTAACATTTTACCCTATTTCTGTGATCTAGGCTCAAGGCTAAAGGAATGCCTTAAGCACAGTTAATTGATTCCACATTTAATTGCAGAAAATAATGGTTTGAAGAGCTGCACTGCTGACAGACAGGATAAGAGCTGAGCCATCAGAGATTATAGTTTTTATTTTTCTTGACATAATCCCTTTTAAGTACTCTGTTCTAAAAATCACATGGTGAAACAAAGTTGGATTTAAGTTTTGTATGTTTTCTTTAGAAGCTCTTTAATGCAGGATCCTATGAAAATACAGCAGTTGGTCAAGATCCATATACAGAATATACAAGCCTCAGCAAGCTTGACAAAATACTGAACTATATATTCTTGCCAAATTAAATTTGTCATTAAATGCTAGTTAGGACTTGACAGACTCATTTACTTTCCTGGTTTCCCAGCAAGCCTAAGATCCAGCACTCTTTATTCTTGGTCAAACCCAAGCTTCAGCCAGCTCTGAGTCCTTGCAAATGGATTTAGATATTTAAATTTATTCACTTCATGTGTAAGCAGTAGTGTGCTGCGAAGAGTTTTGTAGGGCTTTAATGGGTCTGTGCTTAAATAAAAGGTAAGAATGATTTCTTTTATTACCTTGATGAAATCTGCTTTTTAGAGTATAAGTAATCAGAAAAGATTTGCTGATTCATGGCAACCTGACTGTGTAAAAACAGTTTTTTCTTGCTACCAAAACATAATGTGATTAATATAGTGCTAATATTTTTGTTTTGATATGAACAGATGCCATATTTTCTACAGGAGTATTTTAGAAAGGAACAAGACCAGTAGAATTGTGAGTAAGAAAGCAGGATGATGAGATAATCTCCCTAGAAACAATGAAATAAAATTTTATCAGTGGACCAACACTGTAGATATTTCTGCAGAATAGATCTGAGGAACTGCCCAACTGAGACAAAGGAATTTTTTTGGTAAATATTATTTCAGAACTTTTTGTCCCATTCCTAAAATGTGTTTCCTCCAGCAGACCTATAAAAAAATACCTCTTTGGGGGAGATACTAAAATAGGGAAGGATTTGTTCCTCAGCTCTGTTTTCTATGATTCTGTGAAGTGTCAGCCAAACATTTCAGTGCATTTCTGTGCACTGAAGGTTCACTGTCAGATTTTCACAAACCCTCCAAAAAAGGCAGAGAGGACCCTTCTAGATCTTCTGAAGCACAAACAATTTTTGATGTTGACAAACTGACATAGTGAGCAACTTCTAGTTGAAGCCAGAAACACAATTGCTGCAGTTAAGGAAGGGGGGAAAAAAGTACAAAAAAAGCTGTTCATGAGTACCAAATCCCATTTTTTTATACAGCATAGCTTCATAAATCTGCAGGTTTTGACCTTATCTGCCAAGATTTTAATGTGTGTGTTTTAGCATGAATTCTACAACACTTCAGGGGGGATGTGTAGTCTCCATTATGGAAAGCTGGCAGCTCTGACAGCAGCGTGATCTGTTGCCTGTATTTCTGTGTCTGTGTTTTGTATCTACAGCATATTGATACTAATGAAAATACAGCAATTATTAGTATCTGTTGTGATCATGCATGCCTACTTTTTACATTGCCTGTTACTCACACTTTCCATTCAACTTGCAACTGTAAACTGAAAATTATACTTAACCACTTTCTTGATGAGAAAGACCTGATTTTAGCCACACTTTTGGAGCATTGCACAGTTTTATTGAACCCATATGAAAATCTCTGCATGATACAAGGGGCAGGAGGTTTAAATTCATAGTCTACATAAAGTGGAGGGTTTTTTTCAGTTTCTTTGGTAGACTCTTAAATCACACAATGCTCACACCAAGGGATGAGATGTGTCAGGAGCACTGAGCATGGAAATATTCTCACATTCTAACAAAAGAGCCTTTACATTTCTTAATTATCCTACGTGCAATATTTAGTTCCTGCATGAAGACACACCAGGCCAAAACAAATATTTCAGACATGGAACTATTAAACCATTTCTACTAGTACAAAGATTTCAAGAGTTTCAGAAATTATGCTTGATCCTTTTGACTAATATATCATACAGCCTCATAATATGATTTTGTGGCAAGTTCTGTTCTTACATAGGAAGTTTAAAAAGGTTTGAGTCAATCTGTGGGCTATCACACTTTTCAGAGAAGAATATTACTCTTTTCTAGATGCACAGAAGTTCACCAAGTAATCTTTCAGAGTTTAATCCAACAAGAGGAAAAGACACATTTGGGTACAAGAAGAAACCCAAATCTTTACTCACGTGAACTTTAAACTGGACAAACAATTGTAGGCCTTATTTTGTGCTCATTCCACTGCCTTGAAATATGGTTAATATCCACCTTTTGGTACTAGTGACTGGTACTTAGTTGTCTACATGCTGTAATGGTTTCCTGTTTGAAGTAGAAATTCTATATATTCATTGTTACAATCCCTGTTTGAAAGTGCCAGTGCAGTGCATCATTATGTGTAACAAGTATTTGGTGAGCCTGGTCTCCAGGGAACCCTCCCCAAACCAAAACTGAGATTGAGTTAAGGTACTGTAAAGCCTGCAACTAGCATATTCCTTAATGAAGATGAAATGCCAATGAAAAAATACACCTGTAAATGAAGAGTGAGTTTCTGAAACTGGATATTGTTCACACTAGTGGAAAATGAGAACATGAATATAAATAGTGGAGACCCAGCTGGAGAAGGCAATAAGTTATAAGAGTTTAAATCTGTCATTAGGTGAAGCTGATTAGGTTTAGATCTGTCAGAAGGATGAAGAGTGGTGCCATCTGTAACAACAGTGAGCAGCTTAGGTAACTTTATCTCTACCAGCCACCAGAGATCACCAGGACCACTTCCCACCAGCACAGCATTAGATCATCTTCCAAAAAAGCCACTGCCACAAAGGCAAACATCAAACATCAAACCCAGTCTAGAGGGGGATAATGCAGCTCAGGCACCATTTGTTGTCACCAGGTCATCATAAATACATGGAAGACTGGTTGGAACTGGTTTCTCTCAATCTTGCTTTGCAATTTTGCTTAGTTGAATCAAAGTCAAGGGGGAAAATAGGTTTATAATTTACATTCAGCTTAAACATTAATTCATTACATCAGCTTTAACAGGGTAACAGGTATAAAACTATGGTAATGTCTGTTAGGAAGCATTCTTATCAGCATGAAATTATTATCCTTTGGAAAAAAGTACACTAAATTATTTTAGCCTTACTGTTGGGTTGGAGTTTTTTTTATTTATTTATGACATCTTTGAGGATGATGCTACTCTGCACAAAACTGTTCTTGGCTGACTTTATAAATAAGCCTGAGGAAGCATTTTGGTCCTGATTAGCCTTGAAATGTGATGGAGTCTTTTTGTGCAGTGCTAGATCATACTTAGAAAAGTCCATAATCCAGGGACTATTCCATGTGAAATACAATCTCTCCTTTTAGAACAGTAGTGCCAAATCAAATCAGTAATCATCTTCATTCTGTATGAGGGCTGAACACCAGCTGTAATTTCCTGCTTAGCCCAGGATTACACAACATATCACTGATCACTCAACTCTCCTGTGCCTCAATTTCTGCTTTTCTAAAACGTCAGCAGCATTCTCCTGCTTTGTGAATCGGTGAGGAACTTGCACAAGTAAACCAACTAGATGCTTACAGTACATCCAAGTGCTGTGTTTACTTAATCTAACTGCTTTCAAGGTGCAGAAGACTGAAGAAACTCAACAAATTTAGTTTCAAAGTAAATATTTTTTTATCCAAACTCTGGAATCTTTGTAAACAACTTATGAGCACTATCTTGACTACAATTTCAGAGGTCAGTGACTCAGTTCCCAGAGTTAGTCCTGCAAAAACCTAATACACTTGCTTGGACTAGAATATGAAATTTAACCCCTGTCTGGCTGTTAACAAGTTGTCTTGCTGTGCAGCTCTTCTGAGAGATTTATTTTCACAGCCTGCTCTCACTACTGATAAAACAGCATTTCTGGAGTAAGGGTATTGACAGCTGCGAAATATCCAATAGCTGAGTTTTTATCTAATTTATTCTCACTCAGTGATCTAACAGCTATCATGAAATTATTAAAAACAGCCTCAGGCTAAATGGCCTCTAATTGAGGATGAAGGATATAATCTGCATAAGATATCTGCATTTCTATATATGTAATATATGCACATGTATATATGTGTGACTGTGTGCTACGTGGTTATGTAGCTGTGTTGTGTCAGCAGAAAGAAAACCAATAAACATCCTCCCCTCAGCCCAAGGAGAGGCTCTGAGTGCTGGAGGCTTTCCAGGAGCCTGGGAACGAGTCCTCCTCTCCTGGGATGTTTGTGTGGGCATGGAAGGTGTGTGAGCACAAAGCCCAGAAAGCAGCTTCACCCTGCCAACCCTGACATGTCAACACACACCTCAGGCCAGGAGAGTGGGATTAAACACTGCTGCCATGCACAGTTAGGGAGAGACAGTGGCTGACAGCTGGGTCAGACCCCACAGCTAAAGCAGAACCATCAGGAAGGAACTCCTTCCCTCCCAGCTTTAGATCTGCCTTGTCCCTGCTTTCCCAGCAGCTCCCAGAAAACCAGTCCCTGTGGCAACTCTGCTCTCCCTTGTATTTCCACTGAGTCTCTTGGAGAAAGGGAGGAGAAAAAAGGGACTGCATTGAAGAATTGGGTAAACTCAGAAGAGAAAGCAAGAAAAATAATTTGAAGGAGGAAGGACCTGAAAAGAGGCAAGAAATCATAATGTGATGCATTCTTCCCAGGCCCTGCATGTGCCTCTAGGTGTGTTAAGCTAAATGATCCCCACCTTGTTTCCTCCTCATAATATGAATTTTCGTCTCAAGTCATGTCCCACCATTCCCAGTGCTGAGACTGGACACCAGAGCAGGCAGACCAGCTAGAGGAGCAGAGGGCAGGTTCTAAAAATCCTCCCCTCACATCACACCTCCCACCAATACTTCCAGAATTTTGCCTCAAGTCAGAAGGCATGTTCTTCCTGCCTCAGCTGTGAGATTTAGGAACAGAAATTCCTCACTTTGACTGAATGACTGTTTGCATTTAGAGCATGAAAACACATGTAAACTTTGTCAAGTTGGCTGTGGACCTATGGATGTTTCATAATACAAGTCATAATTAGCTGCTTATAAAAGGCCAGCAGTAATAATAAGGAAATATTTTGTAGTCCTGCACAATGATAGGCACAGACTGACCAGGTGAGCTATGTACAGGGGAGGTCAGCCTCCCCTACAGCTCCCAAGCCTTCTTAGCTGGTGGTGGTGTTCAGAAGTGAAGTAGGAATCTGTGTCCAGCTCTCCAAAGCTGGAATGTGCATGTGGACATGGAGAGTCAATGCAGAGAGCTCTGAATCCACAGCCTTCCCACTGACTGAAGTGCTGCATATGGAATCTGGTGAAAAACTGCTGGTATAAATGTGGTTTGGAAAGAGAAATGTTCCAATATTTAGATATTCTTATTTGGATCATATCTATTTTATGAAAAACTTTTGGCATCTCTTTTAAGGACTAAGCCCTGTGCAGTACTTTGATATCTGCAGCCAGTGCAGCAGAAGGGAATGTATGTGACCTGAAAACATTTAATGCTCAATGCACAAGGGAAAGATTATTGAGATCCACAGATGTAGGCACTGAGCACCATTTTAGGCACCCTGAGGTGCCCATGACACCCTCATGGGACTGGCAAATAAACCACAAAATTATCTGAGCCTCATGTCTTCCAGAGAGGCAATTAAGGGATAAGTAAAATACAACACAACCACACTTAAGATTCCCATAATCACTTTTATTTATTATTGCTTGAAACTATATAGAATTAGGAAGGTTCTGTTAAGAGCTGAAACAACAGATTTTCTTTTTTCAGCTGGGAAAATATTACTAGATAGAAAGTAAACCAAAATCATTTAGCACCCCCATGTTTTCTTAGGAAGGGCACCTCCTGATGGAGGCTCCAATAAGGTAAATTCCAGCAGAGTCTGGCAACTGGAGCATGATGAGGAAGCCAGTGCTGACATCCTAGTTCTGCCACTGGGTAAGCTTTTTAACCTTGGGCAAATCCATTCATCTCCAAAGAAATATGTGCCTTCTTCTTCACTTTTGTGCCATAAAACATAACTTAAACATCTGAAGGATGCAGGAGTGCCCTGAAATGCCACATGGGTCTGATTAGAAGCAATGGAAGTATGTAATCAATTGGATTTTTCCAGGCCACATTGTCATCCTGATTGAAAATTAGCCAGAAACTGGAAGAATAATTTTTAACTTTCATAACCTGTTTTTTAATACATGCTCTCATGTCTTTGTGGCAGGTACTCAGCATCCCTGTTTCTTTTCTTTCACACTTGTACATGAAGTGGGGCACATCAGCCAAAGCTGGGCTGCATCCTCTGCTGTCCTCTGAATCTCAGTCCTACATGGACTCACTGATGTGATCTCCATAGGCAGTTTCTGGTTTTCTTGGGGGAAGGGCACGAAAATACTATTTCACAACTCACAAAAATCCAGTTCAGCTTTCGGTTGCCAAGCGACATCACGGTTTTCCAGCAGATCCAGCTGCTGATGTTACTAAGCAACATCTTTCCCATCAAGCTGTGCACTTGAAAATCATTACTTGTTTATTAACTCTCATGATGAGTTATGATTTCCCCCGCCAGATCTTGGTATTTGCTCTTCTAGAATTTGTGAGAAAGCAAAAGGCAAAGGACTGCCATAGGTCAGTCTTGCAGATCTCTGTGATATTGCTGGAATACGCAGAAATTGGGAATGGTTTTGCACTATTACATCAAGATCAGAGAAGAGTAAAATTCTGAACCTCACCTTTCTTCTCTTTCCTGTGGGAATAGCTGGTGTGCAATAGTGTGCTCAGTGCTTCAGCAGAGCTTTTGCAATGCTTTATATGTAGTACCAATCATGTGAAAGTAAGGAACATAAAACATTTCCTCTTACATTGGCAGTATTTGTGCCATAAAGTAAAATGACCTCAAACTAAATGGTCTTCTACAAAAACCTAAGGTAGCATGTCTTCAGTATACAAGAAACTAACATACCTGTGGTAGTGTGTGTTTGTTAAGTGTATCCAATACTTTATAAACTGGGATTAAATATGAACACTCATGACAAATTATTTGGATCTTACTGAAATACCTAACTCATTAACCCACTACATAGCTTACCTTTAAGTCTGAGCTGTATTTTCCTCCAGTCCTCCTGGGTTAAATCCTGTTTTGATCAAGAAAAGACAATCTCTCCCTGGATGAGCGTGAAGTGTGGATGAGGAGCCAGAGGGGAAATTCCAGCAAACAACAGTAAAGCAGCCTGATGTGAGTACTTCTTCCCCCACCAGTTCCATAAAATCAAAAGAATGAAAGTCATAAAATCAAAGAGAATAAATAGAGATATCAGAGCATGTGGAATTCTTTCAGAGCTGGTGGTTTACACTTCATACGGGAGCAGAGCAGATCAACCTCTGCAAAGGTGTGAACAGCTCGCAGTGAAGAAGGGCTCCTTGGGATAGCTGGGATAGAGATGAATTAATGAATCCTAATTTATTCACAAGAGTGGGTCAGAAAACTGACCCAAAGGCACAATGCCAGTGCTGTCAGTCAGGATCATTGTAGGCCCAGAGATCAGAGCACAACGTGGCTGTGTTGGTGTCACTGCCCTCATTTCACAGCACTCACGGTTCTGGCAGCAGGAGTTGTCTGTGTGGCTTTGCAAACCTTACACAACCCAGCCAAACACAGGGATTCAGCTTTGCACCTGTGTGGATGAAAACACGCAACCAGAAATCGTCAGCTGTGGATTACTGAAGGTTGTTCTCCCCAAAGTTTCTGCCAGACAATTGTTTTGCAAGGCAGCTTCTTCACTTTCATTTTGTGGCATTTGCTGGCCTTAACTTAGAAATGGAATAGCCCCAAATGTGAGTTCAGTTTGTTTTGATGAGGAAATAATGCAGCTAGCAGGAGTGAGTCTGTATTACCAGGCTTGTGTTTTCCTGAGCTCCCACAGGATCCCTGCTCTTAAATTCATGGCAGAGAGCCTAAACAAAAAAAACATTGCATCATTTGTTGTCTATAAGACAATCAATTGTGCAATGTCCCTGCTTCGTTTTTAAGGAAGAACATGCTAAAATTTTGAATTGATGAACTTCAGATTTACTGGATTCTGAACTTGGCTGGGGAGACCAGAGAATGCTGGATCACCAACTTCATAAAAAAAGGAAAGATTTAAAAGGCAGGGCTATTCATGTAGCCCTTGATCTTGCAACTGTGCATTCCAGCTCATCACAGGCTTTATGTTTCCAAGTCAGGAGTTTATAGACCAAGATTTTGTGGAACAACAGTCAGCAGGCACCAGATTGCTGCCCTATGAAATCCTGCCTTTTAGCCATGTCAGATACGACTTTTCCATGCTGGATTCAGCAATGCTGCCTCACACTCTTCAAGCTGCAAACCCACAGTGAACCATTCCTTTGGTTTGTGGCCCCAAAAACCACCACTGGTGTTTACAGAAACTCATTAATCCCTTGGAGTTGCCACTAATGATAAATACTCTGTTTTTGGTTACCAGCTGTGTTTCTGAGCATCCCTTTTGTGGAAGCGTTGCTGGAAAGGACAATCAGAGTTAATAATAACAATTAGCTCGCCCATAAACCAGTACTTCTTGCAACATCACATTTCAAAGGGTTTTTGTCACGTCTCCACCCTTCAGGATGATTAAATGGGAAATTATTTCACCATAACCTGAACAGGCACATCAACATTTGCTAGCAGGTATTTCTGACAGCTTTCAAGGGTAATACGAGAAAATGAAAGATGAGCTTAAACATATAAACAAACCTGGACACAAAATGTAGGATAAATACTCCCCCCAACACCAATTTTCCCTTGAAAACAACACATGCATAACTCCAGTGTGTTACTGACACAGTTTTTGCAAGAAGCACTGCTTATACCACGAGCCAAGAAACAGTAGAAGTGAAATATGTTTGACCCAAAATTGATGTTCTCTGGGGTTTGTTTTTGTGAAGAACATTAGTATTGGATTTATGGCACTCAGAGAGCCTCAGCAGCCTGGCAGGAGCAGGGGGAGGCCGGGCTGAGGAGGTGTAACTTGTTTTCTTCCTCGCCTGGGGTGGAGGCAAGGTGGTTGTTGAGCAGGTTATGAAGGTGGGTCCTGGAGAGAAAGACTACATTTCATGAGTCTGAGGAGAAGTAGGAGGAAAATCAGGTGAAAGCTGGTGAGGTGAAGATGGAAGGAATGGTTTGAAGACACGCTCTAAAAGCGTGAATCAGTGAAGCCAAAGGTGCCAGATAAATCTTGGAATGTAAGTGGAACTTTAAATATCCTCTTGTTTGCTTGTTGTTCAGCTCAAAAGTCTCTGCAGGCTGAGCAGACCCATTTGGTACCAGCAAGCTGTTTTTGAGATCTATAGTGTTCAAATAATTTTAATAATGACATGTAAATTGTGAAAGATACTATAGAAAGGTGATGAATATTATCTTTTGGTTAACCTATGTTTATTTAATGGATGGATTTTTAGCATGATTGTAATGTTTATTTGAAAGTCTACACATATGATAAAGCCCTTGTAGTTTGCAACCTAAGTAATGCTTGTGCATTGAATGATTTAGAAATAATGTATGTAAAAAGGATTACAGTAACACTGTAATCTAAAAAATTATCTTAGCAGTCTGCAATGTAATTCACACTTTAATATTATTATCGCTTGTTTCATTATTGAAGAATCTGTAATGTCTTTATTTCCTGTTTATGACATTTATCTTCATTATTAAGCAGATGGTAATGTGAGAATTGTGTGAAAATTTGAAATTTCATGCTCTAGGGAAGGAAAAGAGTGGGTAGACAATGTGATATGAAGTGTTAGTGGAGATTTTTGACAGCTGGCATTTCTGCTGTGCTCTTGTCATTTTCTACTTTGATTCCTGTGCATTTCAATAAAAAAAACTGTAAATAAAGTATTGTTATCTTTCAACTCAGTGTTGGAACTTTGGCCTCTATTAGCAGTTGCAGTCAGTATGGCTGAGCTGGTGCAGAAATATTGACAGTATATTATGCACTGCAGTGAATTTACTCTAAATTAAATTTCTGACAATATTCTGACATGCATTGTCTAATCTATGTAAGAACCTGATGAGCAAAATCTGCATTTTGCACAATTGATATACAAGACCCCGCTCCAATTAACTAAACAGCTCCGTGGGGATTTGGGAGAGTTTCATTCACTCCCCAGTTTATGTTATTGCTGCAAATCCTTGTGAGGGGACAATTTAGAGAACTCTGAATTTTCAGGTGTTTTCACATGATGTCTGTAGGGACAGAAGATCTGGGAAGAGAAAAGCTTGGCAGGTCAGGGGAACAGAAAAATGCCACAATATTCACTCTCAAAGAATTGTGCTGGCTGTTGGGGGAAGCACATCACTGTAGTGGAGTTATTCTTTCCCTCCTGTGCATTTAAACCTTAGTCAGCAGCTCGTTAACAGTGTGAGACTGTTTTATTATATCAATACATATTTAAAATATTGTAATCTTAAAGTGTTGTCTTGGAACATTTCACTGTGCTGAGCCTGGGAAGATTTGTGTGTGTTCATTACTCCATGATGGAGTACTTCATACCCAGGAAACAGTGATTTGGAAAATGTTTTATCCAGTCTTCAGCGTAGCTCAGAACTGTTTTAAAACACTTTTAAAACTGTTTAAAGCAGGAGAGGATTTGGCAGCAATCTCAGCAGATAAAACCTCACGTTGCTAATTAATCACTGAAAGTGCAGTCCTGGCCCCAGTGATTTCAACAGGAGCAAGTTCAAGCACCGCTGTATCCCCTGAAGACAATCAAGTTTAAACAGAGCAGAGCTTAAGAGCACAACACCAAACTTCTCTCTCCCCAAGCCTCCTGTGAAGAAAAATTATATTTCAAGTTTTAAAAAATGTACTGTAGTAATAAGTAACAACATTCCTTAAAGACTTACATGGTTTCCTTGGCGTCCAGAGTGCAATCTCCTGATTTTAATGAAGGTTTTCAGAGCCTGACTTTAATGAAGGTTTTCTTGACACACAAAGCAGACCAACCCCAAATTCTCTGGGGAAAAAAAACCAAACTGAAGAGATTGTAATTTTCACCTATTCAGTAATACAATAAATACAGTAAATTTCAATGCATGAGCCCCCGATAAAATGTCTAGGACCAGAATGTCTATAAGTGAATCTCTGATGTGAACTTTTACTATTGAGTATCCTTTTCAAAAAAATACAGAAATGAACGATGCCTGGGGAGACACTTAACTCTAGAACTGCTCAGAGATTTTTTTAAAATTAAATAATTAGAGCTGAACTAGTATAAAACCAGTAGTAATTATGGTAGGCAGATCCTCTTAAGTCTAAAGAAAGTGTTTAGAACACAACATTGTAACAGAATAATGCCTAAGAAAAGCAGGGAACGATGCCAGTGATCAGGATAAAAAAATCCATTTACTCTTTCTCTGAGTGCATTGATTGAAAATTGCTTGTTGCAGTGACAGTCAGGTTTTACACCACTCTTCTGACAATGTGAGCAGGCAGCTTGGTCCAGGAATTTCAAGAAATAAAAATGGTTTGAATACAGTTAAAGCTGTAAGGTTTTCTTATGGGCTGTCCCTCCAAAGTGACTTTGGCAAGGAAAACGTCTTTCTGTTCAAATGTCATGGGATAATCCAGAAACAGAGCAACAAAGCTGAGTTTCAAGGACTGTCTTTCAGGAAGACAGCAGAGAAACATTAGGAAATAAAAACATTAAGAATTCTTTCCCCCAGTTTATGACTTAGAATCATTTTAAGACTGAATGTTAGGAGGGGCAGCTGGCTGGGTGGCTGAGATGACAGCCCTCCAAAATTTCCAGGGGTTTTTGTTGTTCTGCTTTGGTTTGTTTCTTTACAGCACATTAAGAGCTTTTTCCTTTCTTCCAGTGATCTTTCCTTAATTGCTGTGTGATCCTGGACATCAGAGTCGAGATGGGCAATGAGAGCAGCAGTGCAGAGAACGAGGTGAGTGTGACAGGGAAATTGTCTTTGCTCCTCTCCTCGCCTAGAGCAAACCTTTCAGAAACTGCTTCCACGGGCCACTCACCCCGTATTTATCTTCTGCTCCCTGTTACACTCATATTTAAGTGTCATTAATGGTAATTGAAAGCAACTTGGTTGTTTTCCTTTGGCAATGACAGTGCTCCAAAGCACCAGGGCAGGGTCCTGGTGGGTTTCCCTGGGGGACAGGATTCCCTGGAGGATCCCCATGGGATGAGCAGGATCCCCATGATCCCCATGGGATGAGCAGGATCCCCATGATCCCGATGGGATGAGCAGGATCCCCATGATCCCCATGGGATGAGCAGGATCCCCATGATCCCCATGGGATGAGCAGGATCCCCATGATCCCCATGGGATGAACAGGATCCCCATGATCCCCATGGGCAGCTGGGGCAGCTCCAGGCACATCCCTGGGGACAGGGAAGGGCCAGGGTGGCAGCCAGGGTCAGTCTGTCACAGCAGGCAGGGCAGGACCAGCACTCTGTGCCATCCCTGGGGATGCTGAAATCGGGTCCTGGGGCAGTGCCCGTGGTGGCCTCAGAGCCCTGGCAGCTCCTCCTTGCTCAGAAATGACCTTGCACTGTCTGTGTCCCCACCCAGGACTTTACAGCCATCTTCCCAGCGTGTGCTGTTAATGCACGGTGCTGTTTGGTGGTTTATTTTTATATTTTTGAAGGGAAGGCAGTGAACTACTCTGGCTACTGGTGGAGGGTTACATTAGAAGTTACTATGCTGATACAAGTTTGAATAAAAGTTATAATTCATTAATTCCAACAATTAAAACACCAGTATATATTTTATCTTCTCCTTTTCCATATATTGTGGTAGCTGCTGAAATGTGTTAGGATTAATTTTGCTGTCAGCAGATTTGCTGCACCTTCTGCACTGCAAAGTGGACCCTCTCAAGGCAATCAGTATTACAACTACTACAGATTTTCCCATAAATAATTTCTAGAAGGGAAACCTTCCACAGTTTGTGGTTATTCTTACTAAGTTTTATTGTTAGCCCAAGATTTGGTTCCAAATTTTCTCAAGGTTTGGGAAGAGGGGAATGTGTTCATTTCTATAACTAAGTAATGAGAATTTACTCTCCATAGTATATAGCTTCCACTCAGGAAGATTTTGGAAGTGTAAATATATTTGTTCAGGAGTCATCCTGAGGCTGGGAAGACTTTACTTAAAAACTAATGAATTTATCAGAAATGTAGTAAAAAAAACTCTTCTAAAAAGGAAATAAGCTGCTGGTCTCCTTTTCAGACTGTAAAAACCAAAACAAAAGACAACTCAACCCCCTCCAAACCCAAAGCAAAACAAAATATGCTAAGAATCCAAATAATTTTAGAAAACACTATTAACTGAGAGAGAAGAAGTAGCAACGAATCTTAAATATTTTGATTTTTAGTCAGAAATTCCCCAATGTCAATAAAGCCATCCTTATACCAGGCCAAGGAGCACAGCAGGCAGTGGATGATGAAACTGGTTTGCATGGTTTGCATTCGAAATGTTGGCACCAGGCTTGGCTGCTCTTTTCCTTCTGCATCTGCTTCTGACTTTTTGGGTTTTGTGACACTGACTGCACATTTGCAAGGCAGATACATTTAAAGTTTTCAGCAAGTTGTAAAAAAAAAAATAAATCTGGTTTCTTTTCATTTTTTCTTTTCTTTAGTAGCAATGTATGCTTTAGAGAAGCAGCCTGTACTTGACCCCCTTTGCTGGCTGCCTTCCCTTCCAACCCTAACACCATTGAAACGGCTCAGTTGGTGTTTTTCTGATGCTCAGAACCAGTTGGTCTGAGTTGTTTTTGTTTGTGTGTTTATCAGAGAACACCATTGCAGGGCTCAGGCTCTCAGTGAGTCATTTGGAAGCCTCACACATGGTTTGCATTAAAGCTGGGAGAGCCTGTGCTAAGTTTAGAACTCGTTTAATGAGTGGGAAGATCTGTGCAATAAATGTGCTACTAGGAAGAATGTAGTAGACACTTGGAGAAGAAGTAAATACCCAATCTGTCTTGTAAAGACCAGCCTCTGAGGAGAATATAACCAAAATTTAGTGGCAGTGAACAAAGATAATGCTTGGATAAAAAAGGCTGTGGCCAGCAGTGTATTTAACAAAGTGATTTCACATATAGTAACCACGTTCTGTTTTGCTGTAAAGCACACAAAGTTCAAACTGCTGAGAGATTTTAGGATTGTGCCCTGCCCTATTACAGTGGCACAGCTTGTTGGGCTTATGCTGAATCGAATATAAGCTATTTTTATGATGTATTTTCCTTGAATAGTAAAACTCCACATGAAAACAAAGGCCTTTAAATTGAAAAAGAAATATTTTGGAAGAACATATATTTTTGACCCAGTTTGATGCTTGAGATCCAGCCTTTAGCAGGCAAAATACAGGTGAAGTAATGGAGGTATTCTTTAATGGGAAGCTGTGGTAAGTACTGCAGTTTATGGAACTGTAGAAGGTCTCAGCTTCCCATTAAACAGATCTTTCTTAATCCACCCAAAAGAACTGGGTATCATGGAGAAATGACATTGTCTTCTTTTCTTTGACTTTTCTGGAGGGCCAAATGTCTAAAAATCATCTACAGGCCTTAACAAAAGGAAAACACTCACTTTCCCAGAGGCTGATGTAACTGCACTTCCTCAGCCCTGCACCTCTGGATAGTCTGGACTCAGGTGCCAGTTCACAAAGCCACACTTAGAAATGAGACCAAGCTAAGCAGGACCAACAAATCTGCTCCCAAAAATGTCAGAGATGGGGAGGCATGTGGTCTGTGGGAAGCAGAGTGATCCCAGATGTATCTCAGCCTCATCCCTGCTGCTCTGGGAGTTGTGCAGAGAACTCAGGGGCAGCTCCCAAAGTACTGCACATTACAGGATTATTATTTACTTCCCTGACTGTATTTTATCTTTATCTTTACTAGAATGATGCCATTACCAGGGCATCTTTGCTCTCATTTTAAAGGGATGGGTGGAGGATGTTAAAAACAGAAAGAGTTCTTTGTAACTGGAGACATGAGCATAAAATTTTGTAAAGCTTGAATAGGCTGGATTTTCCAATATGGAATACTTTTAACTCAGGATTTTAATTCTTGCCAGTCAGAGTTCAGAAGAGGAGCGCTGTCATATTCCACAGCCTTTCTCACGACTACAGAAAAGCAAAAGTCACCAAGTAATTGTAAAGCTCTTTGAAGGTGAAAACTGCTGCTAAATTGAAGTTCTAGTAGTACATCTTTTGCCCCAGAGTTGAAGAGGGAATTTTAAAGTCAGTTAGACATAAGTCATTTCTACATATTTTGCTTTATCCTTTCTTCCTCTTGGTTTTCTGAATAAGCAAAAAAGCAAACAAAGCTGGTTATTCCACTGTTACTGTTAATTTCTCTTTAAACACAGTCTTAATGTGTGGTTATCTTTTTGTTCCTGTTTTCTGCTGTGAAATGTTTAAGCCAGGCAGCACTTGCCAGAGGGGCCACAACTTCTCCAGAGTCTGCTGGTTTGTCTGAAGCGCCGTGCTGCCATCCTGCTGGGATTTCTCCATTTATTTCCTATGAACAAATCTGACTGCTGAGCATCCTACAGCTAATATTCTGCATTATTACTCTTCCCACCTTTTGACTGATTTCAGTCTCTCTGAACTGATGGCTGCTGTTAATTGCTGTGGCTCTCCCTTCAGATCCTGGCGTTGCAGGGATCAGCAGAGGATGGGCTCAGCATTCAGCCTCCATTCCCACAGATGGGAACTGGGAAATGCCTCTGAGCTCTGGGGCTCACCCTGGGTGTTTATATACTTCTTGAGCACTGCAGTGACATCTCTGCACGTTCCATTGTTCATGGTCAACTGGGAACAGAAAGGCATTCCCGATTTTCTGCACGGCAATTCTGCCTGTAGCATTTTGATGTGATGCAGGGGCTCTTCCCTGGGTTTGGTGTATCCACTGAGATTCACAACTTTTACTCCCTAAATTATGATTCTCTTTCATTTTTCCTTCCATTTCATCCAGTGCATATCAGGATGTTGCTATCAGTTGGCTACAGTCTGTTCCTGATGCTTACATAGTCCTAACATCCCTCCAGCCACCACATTAATTAATTCTTACTTCCAGTGGTAATTACTGCTGGCCCAATATTCTGTGGTAAATAATGTCAAGTATTTCTTTGAGTTTACTCAAAAAGAACATCATATATTTTTAGAGAAATGTATGCCCTTTTATGCAAATGCAGTAAATTCTGGGACACTTCTCACTGCAATGAATAATTGTTATTCATATTATTATTTTCATCTTTCCTGTGAGTGAAGGAGAGAGGATGAAAGAAGAAGATTTAAAGCTATGGTGCAGTTCTTAATTTGAAAGTATAGTGAAAAGCAAGTTGGGAGACTGGTCCTTCTCTTCTGAATTAATGGCTAAAGCTTCCTTCACAACTGTAAAGCCATCATCATTTCTCATGGGATACGTGATGAAAAGGAAAAATAAATTATATTTGTAAAGTTCCTCTGTAATTATTTACTATATTTCTCCATTTTAAAAATAGTGTGAAAATGTTGGACCTGCATTTTCCACAGCTGTGAAATTACTAGGCAGGCAAACACTGTTGTCTGGGAAGCACAACAGAGTTTGGGACTCGGCTTGGAGATTATTTTCCTAATAGTACTTTATTTGAATCTAACAGCATCTTCTCAAGTCATTTATTGTCAGGCTGCTAAGGACCACTCAGCAGAAAGCTGCTTTAACTAAAACCATCCTGACTAAAAATTGCAATTAGGGGATGAAGATTTTCTTCCCAAGTTCATCAACTTTATTTTCTCTCTCTCTCTCCTGCTGTATCTCATACACCTGCCATCCTTAAGAAAATAATACAGGCACTCACCAGGCCTTCACCAAACAGCAGGAAAGCGACAAAGGAGAACAACTGCAGCCAGACTAGCGAAGATCCAAAGATAACTCTGAATTTTCCTTTGCTTGCTGTCCACAGATGACATTAAACAGGCGGAAAGGTGAAGTTGAGGAGAGCCATGAAGGAGTTACACAGCCATGCTTCATTACCTCAGTGCAAATTCCTCACACATAGCAAGGCTTCTCAGGTTCTAGAGAAGACACCCATGTTGACATTACACAAATCTAAAGATAAACCATTTAGTGCCCTCAGTGGATTGGAAGAGTCATAACACAAGCGCTGAAGCCTGAAGGTTTGAATTGTTCCTGCTGTGGCTGAGAGGAGACTGTGTATTCTGGGAAAAAAGCTAAATCAAGGATAAGATGGTGACTATAAATACCTAAGTATACAGGCACACACCTACACACACCAGTGTTTATTTTTGTGTTCACAGCCAGAGTAATTTCAGGAGGTGTTTCTCAGGAGGAAAAGCAGCCCTTTATCTCTAAGAGAAGGTCATAGGTACTTAAATTCAAAAGCTGTAAGAATTTTTCAAATACCATTGTTACCATATCACAATTCACTTTGCTTCTTGTATTTGTGAGAAGCAAATTAAATTAAATGAGAAGTGAATGCCAATTTTTGCATTCCTGTTCCTTTGAGGGTTTTAATTAGAGTAAGTATGAACTTAAAATTCTACTCCCGTGAGAGACAAATAAACCACGCCAGAAGCAACAGCAAATTACACCATTACTGATTAAAGAGAAAATCTACTGTAATTGCAAAATTCTATAGGAGACTCCCTTAAGGATAGAGTCTGCTCTTCCTATCTGCTCATGTCATAATTACATCCAACTGATTAAGCAGTCACGATGTTTGGGAATAAAAACACAAAGGGGTCATGACAGGCATCCCCTCCAACCTGCTGCACCCCAGCCACTCTCAGAAAAGGGCAGCAATGCACCAAGTTGTTTACTAAAATCACATTTAGCTCCCTTTTAAAGTGATAAAACTGAATTTTAGAGTAATTCTTCAGATCTGAAGTGTCATATGGAGTTCAAGTTCAGCTCAATATATTAGGTAGCAATGTGTTACTCTTCTGTGATGGCTCACTGGTTTTGCTGATCAGTGCTCACTCCTTTTAATGCAAAGTTCCAGTTGTTAAAGCAATATCCATTCAGTATTTACTTATTTATTTTGGTACCATTTCTCCAGACAGGAGAGAGACAATGACTTTGCAAAGATGTGAACTTTTAAAACCCCAGCTTACTACTTGGCTACTGTTCCTGCAGAACAGCAACAAAAGCCAGAAGAGGGAAAAGGCAGTTTAAAAAAAAAACTGTTCTGTCTTTGAAAATTTCAAGAGCCATTTTAAAAACCCTGATATCCCAAACATGTGAACAACCCCTAGCAAGCAGACTTTTTTTTTTTTAAATATCTATTCCAACACCTCCCTCCCCCAACTTGTAATGGAAGACGTGGAAAAAAAAGGGAAGGCAATTTCTGGTTTATTGATTGAGACTTGTGTAAAGGCTTGCTCCAGCTTCTCCTCCACTAAACCAGAGGGAGTTAGTGGGAATGGAAAGTTAAATGTAGCCCCTGGAAGATGACTCTGAGCTACTGGGAGCTCTGTAAAAGGATGTAAAAGGAGCTGCTGTAAAAGGATGTGCTCAATGGGGGAACGTGGCAGAGGGCAGATGGAAGAGGAAGCAACTTTGAGTGAGAGAGAGGAGGAAGGGGAGCAAAGGCAAGTTCAGAGGGGCTTGGGGTTGGAAGCAGAGCTGTGTTGTGCTCTGTGAGCTGTGCTGGGAAACTCGAGGGTCGGGGTGGCTGGAACACGAGGCTGTGCCTGATGCTGCTGCCCTGGCTGTGAACTGGGCTTTTGGGAGCTGGGCTCTCCACGGGCTCCCAGGCAGCATTAAAGGCATTTCTTCCTGCCATGATAACTCCAGTGCAGCAGTGCACATAATCCTTTTGGCTACCTTCTTAATGGAGTTCTCTTTCTTTTTTTATTTATTTTTTTCTTTTCTTTTCAGCATCCTGTTCAAAGTCATTGGGAAAATAAAGTGATCCTGTAGATTTACTTTGTGTTCTTGCAGACTCCAGTGCTTCTGGAAGGCTTTAATGCAAATTACATTGCATATTTCAGGAGAATCAGTTGTATTCATTTAAATATTGTGCTGCCTTCAAGGGGAAAAAATTATGAGATGTTTAGTTTTCCTCCTGTTGTTTGTTTATGCTCTCTGTGAAAAAGCTGGTTGGTTTGTTGTTGGGTTTTTTTAATTATCCTAGACTTAAAAATGCTGAAAACCTCTGTGTTCTGGTTTTTATTATAATTATTTAAGCCTTCCAGGTAGCAAACTCTTTATAATTAGAATCCTTTTCTAATAGGAGTACACTGTACTTGAAACAAATATAGTACAAATTTAGCTGCAAGCTTCTGCAGTCAATCACTTCTGAAGCTGTATGTATTGAAACTCAAAAGTAATTTATTTAGCTGCAGCTTTCTGATGGTACTTGTGAACAAAACATAGTCTTTATAATTGTTTTGACACATGTTAATTAAAAACTTTAAAAGCATGCTTTGCAAAGCTAGTTCAGCACCTGATTTGCATAACTAGCCTAAATTTTAGAAGTTTAATCAAAAACTTGAATTGTTTTTCTGCTGTCTGGCTTAGATGCACAGAGCATGTTCTTTTGAGATGATTACATGAATACATTTAATGTAGAAAACCAATATATAAAATTTTTCTATATCTCGGCATACTAGTATTTCATTTTACATGTAAAATATCTACATTAAGATTCATTTTAGATTATTGCTAAAATAGTCTTTTGGGCTTCTTTTGAACATACATGTGTGCTTTTGCCTCACTAGGTATTAGGGCAACTTTTTGATCATTCAAACAAGCCTGGAAAAAACAAAATAAGGAGTGCCCACAGTTCAAACTCCTCTGTGCTCCAACAGGGCCTGTGCTGCTAGGATTGTTTTAATACATGTTGAATTTGGCAACGAACTGGAAGAACAAGAGTCAGGTTTTTTCTGTGGCTAAATTCAGTCACTTAGGGGATTGTTTGGAGATTAACTTCTTAAACATTAGTTCCCTGAAAGCACAAAACTATTTAAAAACAAAACAAAACAAAACAAAAAGTCAAAACCGATCAACCGAACAAAAAACCCTACCAGTCCCCTGACCCCAAACAATCCATGGAAAATGTTAAATTTACTCTTCACATGTGTGCATATAACTGACCTGGTTTGTTGTGATCTTTCTCTCTTCTGCTGAACCTGCCCCTCCCAGTGCTTTTGTTTAGATATGAAGTCCAAATTTTGGTGTAGCAGCTGATAAAATCACTGGGACATGGGCCCTTCTCTGTGTCTAATATGGAAACATCCTGATTTTGATGAGGTGGGGTGTTCAGGTGTAGCAGGCAATGTCCATATTCTGCAGTTCACTTGTGAATTCTGGGATGAACAGCAACAGCAAACTTCTACCCAACTGTTCTGCCCCAGAGTGTTCTGTGACTCAGGGAGCCAATGACAAATTATCCTGACTCCATGTTAAGGTTTCAAAGTTTCCTCAAACAGCTGCTTGTAGGTCTCCTCATATTTGTGGGGCTCTTTAGCAATGAGCTGTTGGGTTTGTGATGTGACAGGCTGGTGAGGAGTTTCCTTCTGGGCCACAACAGAGCCCATGGGGCTGATTAGCTCCTGGCACCTGGGATTTGTGAGTCTGGATGACAATCCAAAGGATCCTGGTTCTCAGGGAGTTTTATTTTCAGGATTTGTGTGCATCCCCATCACGCTGTGGCTGTGGAAGTGGGGTGGCTGCAGGTCAGCAGAACAGAGCACTGTAACCTAAAGGAGCCTCTGGGGCCAAGTGGCTGATCTTGTGAAGAGAGACCAATGAGAACCAATGTGTGGCTACTGAGACTGCACTGTGTAAATTAGTTAATGACTTAATTGCTGTGCATTTTCTGCTTTGGAACATGACAGAGGCTTTAGGAGAAGAAGACAAAACATGTGGCTCTTCCCTTCTCAACAGAGATGTGAGGTGTTCCTCCTGCCTGGCACCCAAAGCAGCTGAAGAAAATTTGAGGTGGTAGTCATAGAAGGGAGGAAAAATGAATAATTAGTTCTCATTGCTCTTTCCAGCTGCTGGAGGCATCTGGACAATTTTATAAATGGAACTAATTTCTTGGGGTTCTCTGTGTGGTTCTCCTGACCCTGCCTGCCCTACTGGGAAAGGAAAGGAGGTCATTTCTGTCTGCAAGGGGCCTGAAAATGACTTTTTAATTTGGCTGCTGCTGTGAAGCTTTTGTTTGTGGCCCAGCTCTGTGTCTGACCCACCTGTACCTCTCATGATAAGACATGATACAGGGACTAAGTAAGAGCCTGGCACTGTGACTGCCTCTCCTGTCTTGGTGGGAATTTACCCACCCACTGATTGGGAGTTTTTCCTGGTGATTCATTTAATAACACATTTTTTCACAGCTCTTTCTCTCTGCATACTGAAATAAACTCTCCATGCAGATTTCTCATGCAAGCAAAAGCAAAGCTGTCCAAAACTCTGCACCAAAATCAAAACAGAGCCCTGTAAGCTTGCTCAGCTCTATTTTTTTTCCCCTGGCTGAAAGAAACAAATTTCCTTGTATAATTCTTGATGTTCTAGTATTTTTTTGCCATATACTCTGGGTTTATAGCCAACATATATACTGAGATAAATATTCTAAATGCCAGATGTCAGCACATGCTGGGTAAGTGCTTCATAATCACGAAACCAAGAGCCCTTGGTCTCTCCCAGCGGAAAGTGGTGAGATAAAGGCAACTCCTGCAAACAAAGCTGTAGTGAAGGGGTTCCTCCAGGGAAAGGCAGAGGATGTTAGAGTTAATCAAATTTGTCTTTAGTATAAAGGGAGTCTTTTTGTATTTTCAGTCTGCCCTGACCTTTTCAGTTGCTCATTACACGGGCTTTGCTTGTCCACTGGGTGTCTCATTCCTGGCTCTGAGCTCCAGGAGATTTTGGCTGTGTGGGAGTACACCATATTCACACAGAGCAGTGTAATTCTCTGAACAACAGCTCTCTGCAATTCATTGACTACTGCTAGAACAAAATAAACATTAAAATGAGTGCAAAAAATCCCAAGAGATGAGCTGGAATTGTGTACTGTGCTTTTAATCTCTGGTGTTACCCTGCAGTGGTTCTGCCATCAGTAAACACACACACGTGTCTTTAGGTTAAGTGTGCCCCAGGTTTTTCACAACTACATTTAAGAATTAAAACAACAGTGACTTTATGTTAAGGGTGATTTGATGAGGCAGCTTTCCTTCTTATCAACTATTGCTTGATGTGCCAGAGGATTTGAAAAAAGCCTTCATGCAGACTGTTTTGCTTTTCATTTGTTCCTCTCCATTACTCCAGTTCTTTTGCTGTGCTCAAAGAACATCCTCAGCTACTGTTCAGGACAGCCTTTTCCAGTTCTTCTTCGTGTTCTAAAGATTCTTCCTCAAAAAAAAATCCAGTAGGAAGGTGCCACTCAGTACCTGATGTAACCCTGGTGCTTGCACAGGACTCTCTTCCTCCCTGCAGCAAAACCAATAAAACAAAACAAAAAAAGCCACTCACAGCAGTAAAGGTACATCTCCATGGATGAAGATCCTGGGTAATTATTTCCCTTTAAGAAGAGGTGATGCAGCATAGCCACAGCTGAGTAATAGCATTTCTAGCTGTCACTACAGAAACTCCAGCATTTCCTGTAGCTGTAATCAGAGAAGGGCAGCCTGGTGAAGAATCAGGCCCTGTGTTTCAATTCAGAGGCATTCTGAGTTTTGTTGAAGTGGGAGGGAAGGAATCTGGACTTGGATTCAAGTGCTGGGTCTTGAATGGCATTGGTTTTATCTCTAACTTAACTCCAAATACGCTGCTAATATGATGACTGTCCAAGTTTATAGCCTGTTTCCATCCTTTCTCATTTTAAACTTGCTTAGCAAGGAAGCATTTGTCAGGCTTGGAAGAAGAGAAGATGATACCCTCCTTGGGTCAGTAA
Organism: Pseudopodoces humilis; assembly: GCF_049639895.1. Taxonomy (NCBI): domain Eukaryota; kingdom Metazoa; phylum Chordata; class Aves; order Passeriformes; family Paridae; genus Pseudopodoces; species Pseudopodoces humilis. The sequence goes on from NC_142208.1 coordinate 31,903,223, forward strand.
AGGCCCTGACTGCTTTAGAACAATTGTTGCATTCTTCTCTCCCTCTACTTCTAGTACTTATTTTTGGCCCAACCACTTCCTTCTGTTTTTCTGCTGTTAAGAAAAAAATGGCTTGGCTTTAGAACCTGCAAGTTCCATCAGAGTGGTGAAATCCACGGCAGAACAAAACACAGAACTGTCTGTGGGCAGAACAAAACTCCTTAAGCTTATGCATTCTCCAAAATAGCAGCAGCTATTTAAATTGTTCTATTTTTTTTTTTTTCATTCTAGAGCACTCCACAAGACTCAGAATTAGGCCAACCTCCTGGAAATGGCCACAATTTAAAAAGGAGCTCTCAGAAAAAGAGCACAGAAAATTCTGGAGGCCAGGACATCTCAGATCCTCTTGCTGCTGCTGTGCCCCTGGCTGAGAGCTTATCCCCCTCCATTCCAGGACCTACAAGGTAAGACATGAAGTTTCTTCCTGCAAAAAGCACTGAAGCCCTGATGTTGTTGGTAGCTGGGGGCAAGATCTGCCATCCTGATGGATGATGATGCATTCCTCAAAATAACCTCACACCACCAGAGCACCCACTGATCACCAAACTGACTTCCTTGCCTCACTGCATAACCAGAAACCAGGCTCCAGCTGCTGCAGTAATCCCTGACCCAACCTTCCTGTGCTTCTTGCTTGCACTAATAAACCCTCATCTGAGATAGAAAACATTGAAGAGTCTTTGTTTTAACTTTTGGTCAGCCCTGAAGTGCTCAGGCAGTTGGATTATAATGGTCCCCTTTAATATTCTATTCTATTCTATTCTATTCTATTCTATTCTATTCTATTCTATTCTATTCTATTCTATTCTATTCTATTCTATTCTATTCTATTCTATTCTATTCTATTCTATTCTATTCTATTCTATTCTATTCTATTCTAGTCTAGTCTAGTCTAGTCTAGTCTAGTCTAATCTAGTCTAATCTAGTCTAGTCTTATTCTGTTCTGTTCTATTCTAATTCTATTCTATTCTGTTCTAATTCTATTCTATACTATTCTATTCTATTCCAGTGTAGTCCAGTCTATTTTAAAATTATTGATATTGTGCAACAGTTTAAGTCCTAATTTAGGTATTAAATAAGATCATTCTTGACCACACTGGGGACATTTCAGGGAAATTCAGACCTGTGACATAATCTAAAAGGATTTCTGAAAAAAGAGCAGCTTGTTTTCTGGAAGGGACAGTTTGCCTGTGCTGTGGAGCTCTGACACAGGAGGATCTCTGCTATTAATTCTATTTCTTCTGACTGCCACTAGCACATCTTAATTATCTATGAAAATAATAGAGTGTGAGCAAGACTAAGACTAAGACTGCTAAGTCAATTTACAGTGATAAAGGTATTTAGGCATGAAATTTCAAGTGATAATCCAGTATCATTCTATTATTGAGCACCAGGTCTATACAGGAAACACCTTTTCCTTGGGTAAATTTCTCCTGTCTTTGAGTGCCTCTAATGAGGGAAAACATTCCCTCATTCCCAGGAACTAGAAAAAAAATCAAATTTTGGAGTAATGGTGTAAAATTGGACAGGGTGAGATTTTTAATGTCTAATGAATTTTGTTTGTTATTTCAGTTAACAAATACCACACATATCCTCTAGTTATTGTTTCTTTTGATGGTATTGTGCATAATCACTGTGTTGTTTGTGTGTAACCACGCTGTCCTACTGAAGAAAACATAGTTTTTTTATAAACTAGGAAACTACCTTAAAAAATAATGCATTCTGATGTGTGACAGCAAAATGGCAATTTTCTGCTGTTCTAATCAGCATGCAGGGGATGGAAAGGGGGGAAAAGAGAGGAAATGTTGAGTACTGCTAAGTGCAGATAATTACAGTAGACCTATCATGACTATCATTCTGCAAACTGGAGTTGTTTGTGGAACTTCACAATAACAGACAGCATTTGTACCAGCATCCACCTGGTGCAGTGGAGACTCTTACCTTGGGCTTGGAATATTTGTGACTTGCCTGCAACAAGTGCAATCTTTCTTTTTTAATTTTTAATTTATTTTTTTTTAACATTAGCTTAGTAACTTTATCCTAATCTGTAAATAATTTGCATTTTTAAAAAATGTATTGTTCAAAAATGGCATAAAGAGGAGTTCTGTCGGGGTTCCTTTTCAAGATGTGAGTGCCTAGAACACTTAGATTTATATTCAAGCTGGCTAAAACAGCTTTGCAGTGCAGCATGCAAAATTCTGACTCGTGGGAGATGAATGTTACATGGATGAGTCAGCTTGAAAGGATTCATAGGATTCTTGTTTCAGGAAACTTAATAGATGGGTGGGAGCCCAGGCAATTACTTGTTTTTTAGCCTTACTCCTGAAAGTGCTGGCACATGCCTGTTTTGGGTGTCTTTTAAGTTACATCCTGCCAAAATAGAAACAAAGACAATAAACGGAAAATCTTTGAAGTTCCACATTCCAGCTGTTTATTTTTAACTCGCTCCCCTGTGCTGCTTTGAACGCATCTTTTCCACCCTGAACTCTGAGAGCCTCAAGAGCCTGTGACCTGCCACCCTCAGATGGAGGATCTCTGGGTGGAAAATTACCAAGTTTGCTTTTCCTCTGGGTGCCTTTCTTCTATCCTCCACAAATTCTCACAAGTCGCTCATAAATTCCTGGCATTTGGAACTCAAAATGTCTGTGGCTCTAACTTTATAATTGTCTGTTGCAGCCCAATTTTTTTTTCTTACCTGCTACTCACTGGTCCTGTGAGCTGAAAATAAGCAATTAATCAGTAATTAATCTGTGAACTTTCCACGTGGAATAAAATGCTGGAGAGCCAGGAGAGTTAGGAAGGCTGGGGTTTTGCAGTGGTGTCCATGCCCTTCTCCTGGTGCACAGCCTGGGGAATCCTCAGCTGGACAGAGGCACTTCTTCCAGGACATTCAGAAGAAGCTGATGCATCCATTTAAAAGGTGACACAGTGCAGGGGGTTAAGGACTCTTTGAGGATGACCATGGCAGGAGTGCAGAACACAGAGCCCCTGTGGGGTGACACAGCTGCCACCCATGCTCTGGGACAGTCTGTCCTGCTCCCTGCTGACACTCCAAACATCTCACATGGACAGCAGGAGCCAGTCCTGGAACTGGAAAGGGAGACCTGGCCGTGTTTGCTCGCTGCAGCGCAGCTTGGCTCTTTAATGTTAGAATAATTTAGTTTGGTCGTGCTTAAAATACCGCAGGGTCTGAGTTTTATTCTGTGTATGGAAGAAGGAGGTGAAAAGTGACCGGGGGTGGGGGAGAAGGGGAGGATGGCTCCCCAGAGGATGGTATAGATCATTATTCCTGCTTCCTACCTTTTCCTGAAAGCTTAGATGCACAGGGAGGGTGGGGGAGTCTGGCTGCTGTTAGCAGCCCTTTAGCGATGATGGATTTCTCATGTGTTTGTTCACATGAAAAGTTCAAAAAGTGAATGGTTCTGTCTCTAAAACTGTCACTTTGTTTAGTTTCGTTTTGTTTTTGGAAGGGAATATGGAAATGAATTCCATGTTCCTCACTGACTTTCAGTACCTCTTAGGGACAGATTAAAACGCAGGATTCCTTAACCCAGGTCCAAATGTGTAAACTCAAAACGGAGTCACTGATCTCTCATGTGTCAGTGGAAAGAGAACAGAAACATTTGAGAGGAGCTGTACATGTGCTGTGGTTGCAGAGCTGGCTGTGCATTTGTTCCCCTCGGTGCTTTCTAAATTCATCCTCAGATTTCAGGCTCCTGGGAATGTAATCACTCAGGCTCAGAGTTACATCAGTGGATGGCAGCCGTATGTGACCTCTGGGATCCACAGGCTTTGGCACTTGATGTTTTTCCCTCACGAGAGTGACTGGGTTGGGAGGGCTGCCTGTCCTTTCAACACCTACTGCATGTTTTAGAATGGGAGAAAATTAATTAGAAGTGGAAATTTTAAATTATCTACAATTTTACGTCGTGGTACTTTCATTTCTTGTTGTTTATCCAGTACTCTTATCATATTTGGGCATCTGTAACCCCCTCCCTCCACACACACTCCCACTCTGATAGTAAATGCTAAATGCCAGAGATTGTGTCTGGCTGCTGCTGGTTTTATCTCCTGGCTCTTTGTCTTTGCTGTGGATGACAAAACAGACAAATGGGAGTTGGGACTTCAAGTGTTAATGGCTGATGGGCTGGGTATGGCTCTTAATCTGGAAGTATTTATGGGATGTGCACCAAAAGTCATCCATTTCTTAACACCCTTTACAGCTTCACACCCAAAACACAGAGCAGGCAGTGCTCGCCTAATAAACAGTTTCATAACTGGGCAGGACTCCTAAATTTTTCCATAAAAATTCAGATTCGCCACAGTATCTTCTGATGGTGGAAGAGGTTAACTGCATGCATTAAAAATCAATTGCTAAACTGGCAATGCTCTTCCAAACAATCAAATTTTGGGTAATTGTTTATGCAAGGCAAACATTTTAGGTGTGTAAAGATTTAACTCGTTGTTATTTGATGTTGCAACTGAAAGTAAAATATTCATATGCTTAGTATGTTAGGGCCTTGAAATTGTAAATTCTTGACTGTGTTGCCTAAATTCTAAGATGAGGGACAAGTTTCCTTTGGTAACTCTTGAGTGCAGTGGGACACACATAATTTAAGCTGCAGATGTACCCACGTCTTTGAATGACTGCATTTTCTTTTGCTTAACATCATCAGTCACATGTAGCAATTATTCCCAGCAAAATAGATTTTCTGCCCTAAACTCTACATCAACTATGAGGAACTCAAATGTTCTTCCATGCTTTGTCATTTGCATGTTTTGTTTTAAATAGGAATGAATTTTCCCCTTAATAATATTGAGATATGTCAGATTACCCACAAAAGAGAACGTGCTTTATTTTCCTGTGCGTAAAAATACCAACTTTTAGGGCCATAGCTTTATGTTGATTGTACTAAATGGGCTGTCTAAAAATACATGTTCCCTGAAAGTAATTATTGATTTAATGGAGATTGGGTTTTACTCAGGGGAATTATCCTCAGCATGTGGTGTAATTTCCCGGTAGTGTTATTCCCTTTAAAAAGAGTGGAAGATAATGGGACTAGGTGTGACCTTAAGAGGTCATCCAGTCCATCCTTCTGCCCTAAAGCAGGATCAACTGTGCTTAAGGCATTCCCAGCAGATGCTTGTCTAACCCCAGCATGTCGTGCAGACAGAAAAGCAAGATTGCAAATAATGAAAAGGAAGATGTAGGATGTGTTCCCTCTATGGTTTTTCCTTGTCAGCTCCATCAGAGGGAGAAACATAAATAGAGATACCCAGACAGGTCAGTCTGGGCCTGTCCTACTGAATGAGAACTCAAACCTTTCAGTTCTGCTCTGAATAAAACACTTTGAGAGCTGCAGCAGCACAGATAATGAATCTGTGCTTCTCCACTCTAACAGGGATAGTTTAACTCACTGTCACAGTCTGTGCCAGCACTGGCATTTTAATTCTCTTCAGCATATGTTAATTACAAATTTGTCCCAATTCCTTCATCTGCTCCTGAGTAAAATGAACAGCTTTTCAGCATTATTGAATACCTGCATATTATATACATTGAATATAGAATTCAATATTCTACATTGAATATAGAAAAACTGTTTTGATTGATTTGTAATGCTGAACTTAGTTCATAGGATTGTCATCTCCCTTGAACCTGCTAAGTCACAAGTTTATTACTATGGCTCTTGACAAAGTTGCCACCAGTATGGCAGTAGATAGTTCAAGGGTTTGGATATTGAAATCAAGAATATTTAACCACTTCAGACATGTCTGGAACTGTTTCATATTAAATAGCTGCAAACAGAAGTCTACTGTAACAAAGAAGTCGCCTGTAAAAGTCTCAGAGAAAATTCAGTCATATGAAAAATGCAAATATATGATGATGAATGTTCTATACAGTGAACATTACCAATATTTCCATCCCAGATTTATTACTGTGCATTTACCAGCTCTGCTGACAGATGGGATTAATGATAAATAAACAATCAGGGATTAAAGATAAATGACAAGGAGCAATTGTAACTGTAGATGGTGTTTTCTACTTCTTCCAGCGCTCAGTTTCACAGAGGTTAGAGGGGCTCTCCCCCCTCACCCTCCACCTGGATTTTGTTCTCCTCCTGATCACTGTATCTCTGACAGGAGCTCGATCCCAGGGTGAAGAACCCTGGGCACAAAACTGCTAATGAGCAATTTAGTCAGTAAAAGACAGACCTGCAACACAGCAAAAAGCCGGAATAACAATTGACTCCCACTTCTCCACCCCCTCTCCAGTTCCGTGTTGTGGCTTCTGTCCCTCCTCTTCTAATTAAGCGTCCCTGAGTGCAAAATTAACGTCAATAATAAAGTGTATTCCTTGCTTAGGGAAAACCTCCTGGCATCTCCCTGCTGTTTGCTCATGCCCTGTCATGCCCCATGTTGTCAGCAGACACCAAATACTGGATTGCCACCTCTGGAATTCCTGGTGGCAGTAAGTTTGATATGGATGAGTGTTTTCACTCTGTTTTCAGTGTGCTAGGGAAAGAAAAATTCCTCTGGGCAAAACCATTTTCTGACCATTTAAATAAAATGTATCATTGTTATGAATTAAATATTCAAACCCATGCCAAGCATTGCTTGTTTAACCTATATATTAATTGTAAGTTATATTTTACCTTAGATTTGAGGCTTAATTTTGCTTAATGTAGGCAAATTTCAGTGGCTCTTTAAAGACTAGTTTATTCTCCACTGCAGTGGCTCTGAAGAAGGTTTTCAGGACCTAAGACAGATTCATATTCAGCTTTAGGTGTAGCTGTCCCTAAAGGAATTGTTTGTTGGGCAGATCTCAGAATAAGCAGGGGGCTTGGCCCCACCTGGAAGTGCCTTTTGTGCATGGTAGCACAGCCCAAGATACACAAACACAAACCTAAACCACAGGGACCCCAGAGCTGGCCATTGACTCACTTCTCCATCAAGTATTTTGTGTGAGAAACCTGGGCAGAGAAGCAGAAGGAGGCTTCTCAGATTTCTGGAGATTACTTAAAATCCAATCTATGCTTGGGTGTACAGAAGGTGTTTTAAGCATCTTTTCTAGCTCCAATCTAAAGGGGACTTGGAATTTCTGAAATGTAACCTGTCACTGCTAGGCTGGGGCAAAGCTCTGAGCCACCTCTCCTTGTGCAGCTCTGCACTGATTCCCTCAGCACTTGGCAGTGTGTTTTCTGTGTCCTGCCCTGCTTGGGATTCATTATTTCACATTATAAACACTGCCCCTTGCTCCTCTGTACAATTCTACATCCAGTTGGAAATATTCCCATGCCTAGGCATGGAAGAACAAGGCTATTTCATCACCTACAAACCTCAGCGTGCAAAACTGAGGTCCACACAGTGAAAAATACTCAAAATAACTTCTCCTTCTCGCAGTTAGTCATCTCTGACTCTGTTTTTTTCTAGCTTATCTCTAATGGGTGGAGAAAGAGAGCACACCAAGGGTTGTAGCTTAGATGCACTGAAATCAAACACCGCAGTGAAATGAGCTCATCGGGTGTGGATCGTGGCACAGCAGCATCCCACACTGGGCAGGGTGAGCCCTTTGACCTTTTGGTGAGAATCAACTCTGCTGATCTGTTGGAGAAAACATTCAGCAGATGGGCCCTTCTTAATCTTCTGCTACACACTCGAGTCCAGCCAGATAACAGCACTTGCTGTGTAGCTTTGGCAAAGTAGTCTCTTAGAAGCAGAAACAAAAAGCCTTTCTTTGAGGTGCTGTGGGTTTTCCCAGTATTGTTTTTTTTCCCCCTGTTGTTCCTGAAGTCTGTCAGATGTGTGTCCCTTCTCCCCACACTTGTCTAAGATTTTGGAATGGTTAAAATGCATGCCATGAGCACGGTGGCTCTCAGGTAGGACTGGGAACATACTGGGCAGAGTAATAAGCATTTAAATCACTGTGTCTGATGGTTTAACTCCTGAAAGCAGATTACCAGCTCAGTGCATGCACTGCATGGCTTTGAAACATCAGAGGCACAAAACGGTTTTATTCTTTGCTTCTTATTCTTTGCTTCTTTATTGACATGAAACAAATAAACGTTTCCATTGTTGGCAGCATCAGTAATGAAGGCATCAGTAGCCACGGTGCTGAAGAGCTACCCAGCCCAAATTCCAACCCAAATTCTTCCAGCACGGTGTCTCCAGAGGGGACGGGACAGAACACTGCCTTGCAAGAGCAAGGAGGACAATCACATCTCTTAAAGCACTCTGCTGAAGCAAAGGAGAGGAGCCTGCCCAAAGAACCTGGCAGGGGTGACAAAAAACACAGCTCAGACTGCGACACAGCACAGCCACCCCCAGGTCCGGGCAATGACAAGGAAGAGGGATTGGCACATGCCCAATCTGAGGGTGACACCGCTGCCTCCTCTACCAAAAGCAAGGAGAATGAGCCCGGAGGGGCACGCCTGGAGCCCGGCCCTGCGGCAGCACTCACTGCAGCCACACCAATGGTTTGGGGAGAATTCGGATGCTTTCAGCAGGATGAGCAGCTGGGTGACATGAGGCAGCCACATGGCAGCACGCTTCCCCAGGGTGAAGCAGCAGGAGGTTGTTTTACTGCTCAGGAGCCAGGAGTTTGGGAAGTAGGTCAGCTGCAGGCAGAAATGCAGCAAGGTAGACAGGACACAGATGGTGGAGAGGGTCTGCTAATGAAAAAGGAAACCTTAATCCCAAATTATCCAGCAACAGGAGGCTCAGACAGTGAAAAATTTGGAGCAATTGTGAATGCTCAGGGCTTCACTGAGAGCTGTAATCTACAGATGGGGGCTGAAACAACAGCTAAAGGGAATGAGGCAAATCCAGCTCTGTCTGGAAGCAAAAGGAAGCAATCAGAACCTTGTACTTTAATGTCAGAGTTGCCTTCTAGCCCTCCAAATCTCTTCCTGGTACCAAAGCCTGAGGAGCCTTCAAGGGAATATGTGCCTGGAAATGGCTCTCAAGATCCAGCAAGGAGCGAAGCAGTGAAAACAGCTTCTGAAAAAAACAAACCCCTTTTTCAAAGAGAGCTTCAAAAGGAGCATGAGCTTGTTAGTGCCAAGCATTTCAGTGAGCCTTTATCATTTGAGAGAGAGGAAGAAGAAAAATCAGCTGTCACAACTGAAAGCCCAAAAGAAGCCAATAGCAATGGAATTATAAAAGCTGATGATGTGTCTAGAGAAAGCACTGCACTTTCTGAGACAGAAAGCATTATCAGTCCCACCAAGGAAAATTCAGTGGTAGATAAAAGATTATTACTGGAAGAAAATGCATTAAGTACTTCTTTGAGCAGATCCACAGAGCTGTATCAAAAAGAAACGGGGATGGATGTAAGAGGAAGAAAAAATGGAATCAAAACAGAGGATGCACAAGTGTCAGAAACCAGTGAATTACCTGAGGGCTCAAGTGAGGCAGGAAGACAACTTTTGAGCTCTGTTAACAGCCACCACCAGGACATGGAAAATACCCATTTGGAACACGATCCTGAAAAATTCAGTCTTTTTGAAAACACTTCAACAGGTGACCTGGGGGAAGAAAGTGGGGGGAAACCTCTGAATTTAGACAGTAACTTTAAATTACCCGAAGGCAATTCCCAGTCTCGTGGCTGTGAACCTGAACAAGAAATGAGCAGAGAGAAAGCAGCTGCCCCAGACGGCCTGGGGGACAAGCTCGTGGCTTCACCCCTCTTGGCAAGGGAGGAATGCCCACAGAGTTTTGGTTGCTTTAACACTGAGGCAGAAGGAAAAACTTGGGACCAGTCAGGCTGTAACAGGACTGAAAAGGTTTGTTTAGATGGGGCACACAGCTCACTGCTTCTCCACCCTGGGAATAATCATATTAAGCAGAGTAAGCAGGATGAGTCCTGGGAAAAGGCTTTTGCTAGAGAAACTGTGTTGGAATCTGAATGCAAAGCTGAGAGTCAAGAAAAGCCTGAGAGCTCCAGCAAGTCAGGAGACAGTGCAAAAATGCCAGAATTAAAACTTGATCTCCAGGCCTTAAATGAGTTGGCAGGGACTGTGGGACAAACCAAGGAGGCCTCACAGGCTCTGGGAACCAAAGCACAGAACAGTCACATCACCAAAGCACCTCACAGAGATCCAGAGCAGGAGCCTGCAGCTGCACACAGCAGTGCTGGGGATGGAAATCAAAATGAGGGTGTTCAACAAGAGAAGCACCAAACCACCAAGAAAAGTTCTGCGGAGGATGAAGACTTGGCTCAGAAAAGTAAATGTAAATTGGATGTGCAAGCTCAGCTGGAGCAAGTGGCTGCAGAAAGTCCCAGAAATGCACAGGTGGCTCCTTCAGAACCCCCCAAAGCTGCAGGACTTACAGATGACCAAGTTCACACGGAGGAAAGGGGTGACAGCCACGTCCCTGCAAACGAGTGCCCCTCTGAGAGGGACAGCTGCAGCTCCTGGGAGGTCCTGGGGTGCAGTGTCCCAGAGGGGCAGGGGAATGAAGGTGTTCCAAGAGCTCCTCCCCAAGCAGAGCGAGCGGAGCAGTCGCTGTCTGCTGCTGGTGACAGTGGCTGGAGTTCAAATGCAGAACCTGAGCAGCAGAGCAGCCTGACAGCTGCCAGGAGAGCAGATGATCAGCAGCACAAGGGAAGGGCCCCACAACCCGAGCAGCTGGACCGAGATAATCACAGCAACTTACCACGAATACCTCTGGACACTTCAAACAACCCTGACAAACAATCTTCCATGCCAGGTCCAGCACCACCCCAGTGTGGCTCTGACAGGCCAAAAGAACAGGACAAGGATGACAGCAGCGCTGAGGATGTGGGCAAACACGGGCAAAACACTTGTGGTGTGACCGCGCTTAATTGGCGAGACGAGCAAAACAAAACCCATCTCACGGCAGAGGAAAAGTGCTGCAGTAAGCAGAACTCAAGCAAGCCCGAGCAGGGTGATAATTCTTTGATCTCAGCGAGGCAGCATGAAGCAGCATGTCAGAGAGACACGTTTTGTAAAGAACTTGAAAGGAATGAGCAGCCAGGCAGCGTGTGCAGGAGAGAGGATAATGCTGGAGAAAGCTGTGCTGATGCTATAAACACTCTCCCAGGGACACAGGACTCAGCAAGTGCCACTAACATAGCACAGGCATTGCCAGGCGATACAGAAATAGCACATACTTCTGATAATTCTGGGAAAAATGATCCCCAAATATCTCGTCCAGAAATGCAAAGGAAAATGCCATTAATGGCAAAAAACCCTGAAAATATTCTGACTGCTGATGGGGGAATCACCCAGAAAGATGGAAACATGGGGATGAGTTGTGAGGACGGTGCTTCCATCCCAGAAACAAGGATCATAAAGCCTGATACAAGTCCAGGGGCACAAGGATCTCCTTCACCTTCACAGGCGCACAGGGAAGTAATTCCCACTGATAACTCACATAAATCCAGCTGCATTCAAAATGTAACAGAGCAGCCTGGTTATTGTCAAGCAGATTTTACAATTTCTGCACTCAGCCATCCCAGCCAGCAATCTGGAAACAACATGGACAAGAGTACCGGGGGGGAATCACTAAATAATGAGCTGGGAGTTGTAGCACCCCAAAACACCTTAGAAGGGAACTCTAATTTGCAGGGTCCCCCAGATCCTCAGGTGTCAGCACCCTTAGGTCCCTCACCCAGGGTAAGCACAGGTAAAGCAGCAAATTCAGAAAATATCTCTGCAGGGAATATGTGTGTGAGTGAAAAAGACTGCCCAGACCAAAGTTTTCAGGGTGATGGAGACAGAATTTTTGCCCTGTCAGAGACTTTGAATGTAGGGCAGAGAACTGGAAACTTATCACACTTCAGTTCTGAGAAGCTGAAGAAAGAGATCTCTGCAATTAAATCCAAAAAAACAAAAAGTGAGCCCAACTTCAAAGAACAGCAAAGTGACAGTTCAGCAGAGTCTCTGTTAGCATTCCCTACTCCAGAAGGGAAGCTGCTGAGCCTTTCATCATCACGAGAAGGCTGTAATGAGGAAATTGCAACCAATATCGGCATAGATGACAAGTACGGTAAGATCTTAGAGAAACCTGGGAATTCAGAAAAAATGGAAGAGCTTTCAAAACAGAATAATAACATAACCAGGGCAGATATCAGTGTCTCTGAGCAGTCTGCAGAGAACTCTGGAAGGGAGCATGAGGCTCTGACTTGCAGCTCTCTGGACATTGGCTCCAGCATCCCAGACTTCAGGGAGCACATCAGCCAGATTTTTAAAAAAACTGTTCACAGCACACTGAGTGCTGAATTACCCCAGCTTTTGACTGAAAACCATGCAGGCTTCAAGCAGAGTCCAATGGCCAAGGACACAGCAGAACTCTGTGGTGCTGAGAACTTTTCAGAACCAAACAAGGCGGGCAAAGGGGCTCCCGAGGGCACCTCAGAAGCAGAGGGGCAAGAGTTGTCTTTAGCTGCTGAGATTTCCTGCAAAGCTGCCGAGGGCAAATCTCTGCAACATGAAAACACAGTGGCAGAGCTGCCACCAGCAAGTCTCCAGGACACTGAGGAAAGCAGGCAGCCTGCTGGCTGTTTAGAAGCGGTCCCTAGCTTGGATGGCGCTCCATCTGCCGAACAAGCTCCGGAAAATCTGCAAAAGCCGGGCAAACCCACTGAGAGCGGTGAGATGGAAAGAGAGGAAGGCGTGTGCGCTGGTGGCGTTGATCCTGAATCGCTAATAGGCTTAGAGATAAAGAAGCAAGGACCAGCTTCATTTGATGGGGCAGCAGCTGAGAACTTCCCTGCGTGTTCCGACAGCCAGCAGCAACCCACCAGAGCTGTTATCTATGCAGGCGATGTGCAGGGGAGGGACATAGAAGATGCTGCTGCCACAGAGGGAAATAACTTAATTACAGAGTGCAATGCAGAACCAGTTTCCTCTGAAGAGGATGTAAGTCTTCCTACTGCACAGTGCCAGGATCCTAAGCCAAATGAACAGGAGAAAAGTGAGTACGGTGATGCAGATGTTGCCAAGAGCATCTCTGACATGGCAGCTTCAACGCTTGTCCCGGGAGGATCTTACAATCATGAAAAATTGCCAGACAGTTTCAGCCTGTCACCTGAGGAAAATCAGGAGGCAAACACTCACGGCAATTTTGTGCATGACATTAGGTCTCAGAGTGACGTGCAGATGATACAGGATGAAGCAGTAAATAGGAAATTCTTGGAAACATCGGGAAATTCTCAAGATGCACAGCAAGAAAAGGAAGTGACCACGCATGGGTTAATAGATTACTTAAAAACTGAAGTAAGCCAGGATGATTGCTTGCAAACTGACTGTAAACTAGAATCTGGCAGTATGACTGAGGGAGATGTGAAAGAGAGCAGTGACACAGTGTTAGGCACAGCAAGGACAGGTAACGAGAAAAGTGGAGACATCCCTGAAACTGGTACTGCAAGGATGTTAGTCACTGCTGAGGGAGACTTAGCTATAAACACCAGCAATGAAGAGCAGGAGGCAGACCTGTACAAAAACCACTCTCCAACCCTCCCTGTGATGGAGCAGGGTGAGCATTCTGCACATGCAGGTCTCGCTGTTGCTGAAAATCAGCCAAGCAAGATGAATTCAGAACACGAAAGCTCCCTCCAGGATGCCAAAGGAAAGCTATCACCTCTTGCATTAACTGAGCCTAAGAACCTTGACCTCAGTGAACTTCAAGACATGGCTGTGGCAGGATTACCCACTGAAAGGTATTTACTTTGAATTACTACGTGAAATGGTTGGCAGGAGCCCAGGGCTGGATGGAGAGGGGTGCAATTTTCCAGGCAGGTGCCCGTTGTCTTGGCAGTTTGGGAGGGCACGTCACTCACTCTGTTCTTAACTTTATTTTAAATAGATGTTGCTTCTAAATGTGGATTACATGACAAAAAAAAATAATATTTGTATGGACAGAGAGGTCCTAAAAGCTGAGGAGCAGAGTTCTGAGCTGTTCTATCTGCTGGGCCGGATTCCTGCCTGTACCTGTGCGGATTTGCATACGCTTGCCAGCGCTCTCACCTTGTAGCCTGAAGTTAGGCATACAAATTGCACTTCCTAGCCTTAAGTTAGGAGACTTTTACTTCAATTTTGGTGACCCAGTTAAATGAGACCTGCAGCATTCACATGGTGTAGTGCAGTGTTTAAAAACAAGCCTATGGAGTAACCCAATTACTCACAGTTAGGTTGTCTGGGCCTCCCTCTTATCCTCCAGTACAATATAATTGCACTGACAGTGCCTTTGATCACTGTGTTATTCAGTGTTTCTAATGACATGGAGTTGTTTCAGATGTGAATTCTTCTGAGCTAGGACTTGTGGAGCCTCAGAGTTGCTTTTTTGGTTTTATTTAATTTATTTTCCAAACCTAGCAGTAACTGCTTTAATAAAGCTAAGACTTTTTTTTTTTTCTTTTTTAATGAGCATCTACTTTGCTGTTTGAATTCCTAGTTTGATACACAGTTAATTCAAGATAATTATGATTTTAGAACAGGTGATCTCCCTTTACCTAGTCATGTCACTGCTTCCTCTGTAGCCTCAGAACTTGCTTGCACACTGTTCCTCTCTTTTCTGTATCAGTGGAGGCAGCAATGGCAGAGATAACAGCAGAGCACAGGGCTACAGGGAAAAGCCAGACTGTATCAGACAATGCCAATAAATGGTCTGCAGAGGTGGAATCGTTCTAAGTAATCCCAAAACCACAGATGGCACTAACTGACCAATGAGGGAAAATGTTCCAGTGCCACATTCCTTCAAGGCTGAGGGGATAAAACCATATTGTAAGTGAAAATACCTGAAGTGGTTCAGTTGTGGTGAGAATGTGAGGGGGTTCTGCCTGCTGTGGATGGAGGCTGAATGTCATCTAATTGTGTGAGCAGAATATATACTAGAAAAATATTAGAGGTGTTGGAAACCAGGACAGCTATATGACTTTCTCTTGAAGGATCTGTCTATAAAATGACAAGGAAAGGAGAACCTGTTATTTCTCTTTAGGTCCTTTCTTTTCTGTTTGCTTCCCTTTACACAATGGGAAGCTTCACAGTGGGTAGCTTTGAAATTCCCAAACAAATTGCTAGCATGGGCTGGCTCAGGAGCCACAAAGGACTTTGGGCAGTGCATAAGTCTGTGCTTGTATTTCATATCAGGGTGGGTATCATACTTTAAATAAATACCTGTGGCAAGCAGGGCAGGGCTCTTGAAACAGCTGCTGACAATTCACGGAGTAGTTGCTTAATGCTTGCATATGCTTCAAGAATTCATTATCACCTGTTTTTCCAGCATGAGGGTTTGCATCAACAGGCAGCTGCTCATTTTGGACTGTGGCTGTCCAAAAGGCTGAAACACTGGGGACTCTCAGAGGTCCAGAGGAGCCTCTGCCCTGGTCAGGCTCATTTTTAGAGCAACATGCATTTATATCACAAAAAAGAAGCAGAGAGCATTAGCTGAGCTGGCTGGTCTGTCTTCATCAGGTCCAATACATTGAGCAATCCAGTTTTCCTGAGATTACAACTGGGTTTGTTTGTATCATTACATTTCGGGGTGTATTTCACATGCTGTGTACGTCAGCCACCAAGCTTTGAGTGCCTTGCAGTGATTTATTGCCCTGCCATCCTTGCAGAGGATAAACTGCCATGCAAACTGTGGTGCACTTTTCTCAGAGCTTACTGTGAGGATATGGACCTGATATAAAGAACTCCAGGGAGAAAGATTCCTCCCCAGCTATCAAAATAATTATCAATACAAAGTAAATTATGTTTAGGAGAAGGAAACAGTTCTTAGAACCATTCAGAATCTTCTTACTGAGAAGGAGAAGGTTCTGAATTTTATCAGCTTTGCTTTCTTCCCCTTCCACCTCTTCTGGATAACTCCCTCTCTTACAGGATCCCTGATGCTGAAACCCCACTGAGTTGTGCTTGAGGGGTAAAGTTGTGTGATCTAACTCTTAAATTCTTGTTGGGATTTCCTCCTGGAGAGGAAATAGAGGAATTTCTTCCCTCTGTGGCTATGGCCTGGGAGGAGGCTGGTCTGGGGATGAGCAGTGAATCCAAGCACTGATTCCTGCAGTGATTCCTGCCCCCACCACCTTTAGGGGGGCAGCCCTGGTCAACTGATGAGGAGAGCCCTTAGGTCTGCAGGCAACAGTACAGCACCAATCACTCCCCTTCAAATCTTCAGCAAAAAAGACATTCATTTTTGGGGAGGAGATGGTGGCTGAAGCCACACTTCCTTGTGGAACTACAGCTGTGCTAACAGCAGAAGCAGGGAAGAGTTGGATTTTGGCAAACCTGTCTGTCAGCACTGAAAAAGACTGAAAAAAACTCCAAATTTCTTTGATGCTTTTAACTCTCTTTACCAAGTCAATAACAGAAAATCTGTATTCCTAATGGCCACATTTGGGCATCAAAATGTTAATATTCCCACTTACTGGGCATCCATTTGCTTAACTTCTCAGTCTGAGGTTTACTTGGAAAGGAAGATCAGGACTTGAGCTGGTTTTTTTGTTTGTTTTTTCTCCTTTTGCAATGGATATCCACATATTTGTAATGTAACCCATATATTTGTAATGTAACCAACACATCTTTCTTTTATGGAGGGAGAATGGAGGTTCCTGCATGCACAGGGAGTCCATAAGTCCCTGAAATGCTCCTGTTTGCACCATGGACTGTGACAGATGTTGAGCAGAGCAGAGTGGAATAAAACTGGAAACAATGGCAAAATTTTAAGGATGTTTAGAGGTGGGATGGATTTTTGGTAAGCTGCTGTAATTCAACTGGCTGGCACATGCAAGCTGCCATTGCCTCTTGGAAGAAGTTGTGAGGGAGTCCTGTGAAGGGGAGGCTGTGGAGTCACTCCCAGATGTGCAGGTACAGAGAGCACATTGCATTTGTTGCTTTGGCAGAACGCTGGGTTTGTTCTCCAGCCTCTGGGTGCTCCAGGCTCACAGAGATGCTCAGGGGCTCAGCTGGGCTGGGAGTGCAGTCAGGGAAGGGCACAGGGAGCTGCAAACACGCAGCAAGCAGTGACACCCATGCTCTCAGAGAATGCAGAGTTCTGCTGCACTGACTGCCATCACTTACCAATCAAAACAATATTTTTATATGGGAAGTACATGGCAGCAGCTGGAGTCAGCAAAACTCCTTGAAAAACATTCCTCATGTCCTCTGCATAGGTCAGACAAGATCTCTAAAGTTGGTCCAGACATTCTTTGTGCTTGCCATCAAAAATTGGCAAGAATGTTCACTTCTTAGTAAATATGACTTGGTCTTTTTTTTTGTCTGCATGACAAATACAATATTAAATATTTTAACAGTCCTTCTGGATGAGGTGGGGAATGTAGAACTGCTTTTCAGATCAGGCAAGTGGGTTTTGAGCACTAAGGCTTTGTTTTGTTAGTATCTGAAAACAAGAGTTTGGAGTTAAAAGGAAACTTGTCAAAACACTGATTATGCAGCTCTTTATTTCCCTATTTTTTAACTTCAAAATCAATTCAGGTGTGTAGCAGCTTACAAAGCAAAGGGAAAAGTAGCTGGAGGTGATTTACACATAAATGAAATGCACAAAATGAATCAGGTTATTTATCTCTCCTGTCCTTCTTCCTTTGTATCTGAATTCTTTCTCTTTATTTTCCTCCCTTCTCACTGTCATTTTTATCCTTAGTAGGTGCAGCTGTTAGTACAGTTGTGCCTTTGGAGATGCCTGCAGTCCTGAATTAAATTAACAGGATGGGTAGCTCTGTGGGAATTTCATCTGTGTGAAGGCTGAGATATTTAAGTTTGGTGTTCTCCTATTCACAGAAGAGTAAAAATGAAGATAACTTTGCTCTTACCCAACGAACATCTCCCATGGCTTTCTAGGAAGTGAAAGGGAGTTTTGCCAGCTACTCTCATGAATTCCAGTGACTGAGCTGACCTCTGGTTTAGGCAGTAGCTAAGTATTTATGAAATTTGTAAAGTATTTATAAAATGCTGATTGAATAGTATGCCCTGTTATATTCAAACACATTCCAGTGAAAAACCAGGTGTGTGAGACCATGCCACACATTCATGAGGTAGGTATTGACACAGATGGGTGATACAAGAGCTGCTGTTTTCACACATCCTTGTGTTTCTCAAGACATTACATTTCTTTAATCAAATACAGAAATTTGCTGAGGAAATCCAGTGTGGACACTGCCATACTTAGTCCAATGTCTGGACAGGAAGTTTAGCATTATTTTTTGTTTTCTTCCCTCATTAAATAAAAATTAGTCTCAGATCACTTTTCTTTTTCTTCCTAATTAGATTTCTCCAGATGTATTTTTCAACCTGGCTTCTTCCAAGTAATCTGCCTGTTTTCTAAAAATCATTTCTGCATCTTACAGAGATCCCTTGTTCTTTCTGTTCAAACACAATATCTTCTGGCTTCTTGGAAAATAGGATATACCATGGAGCTTCTTCCATGGTCCCTGTGTCTAACAGAATATGCAAAGTAGGACTAGCCCCATGTTTGAACTCCATGGAGGGCATCTCTGAAATCAGCAATTACAGACACAGGGATGTGTCTGAAGAGCTAGAGCTCCATAGTTCTTGAATTACCCTTTTCTTTCTGTTTTTCCTCCTATCTGTTATGTTGATTCTCTGGAGCCTGTCTTATCAATACTGGTCCAAGGTGTATGGGAATCCACAGATGCATTGCTAAAAACAAGAGGGGATTTTTTAGTTATTGCAACTCCTTAACATCTGGGTACCCTGAAAAAATAAAAGAGATATGTTATATGGGTCCATTTGGGCCTGTTCATCTACTCTCACCTCACAGGTAAATTCTTACAGTGGAGACTCTTTGGCCTAAAAGAAGTTCTCTCTCTCAAGTTGTAGTAATAAGTGCAGAAATGTTAATTGCTGCGATCAAAGGTGTAATTGTTCTGGATTCTAAGGTCCCAGTGAAAGCTGATTGCCACCATTCTGTGCCTGGGGAAGGACCAGTCCTAGAATGTTGCTGTAATCTTGTTCTCCTTGCTGGAACCTGCTCAGCATCTCCTCTCTGTTCAGCCAGGCTCAATCCTTCCTCTTCCCCACTGCCCCTCTTCAGTATCCACCAGCCCCAGTAAAATAACCAGCTGCCCAAAAGTGCCTCAGGACTCCACAAGGTTGTTTCCAATTTAATTTCACTAATTGACTTGCTTTCCCTCTTGGTACATTCCTTTCCAGACAGCTGGGTGAGAGGCTGCAGCCTGCCCTTGAAGTGGGTAAATGCTGGCCCAAAATCTCTGCTCCACTGGAGAGATCCCAGCCAGGGAGAATTCTGCCCTGTCCTGTCATCCTTTCCCACCCAGACCATCCCACAGGCACTCTACTCACAGTTGTCCTGCTCTGCTTAAATAAGAGGGGTGCATACTTGTTTCAACAGTTTAAAAAAAATCACATTAGGAAGACAGGCTGTATGTATAAGTAGGATTTAAGTGATTCATTGGCCTGCTGTTTCCCAGCCTCCAGCTTGTCAATCTTGGCTTCTCCTTGTTCATGTTGCTCTGAAAAACATGGAGCATGTGCTCCATGAAACTCATCAAACTGCTTTTTTTTAATTATTCTCCAGACTGTTTTTCCTAGCTGTATTGGCTGAGGAAACACAAACAGTGTAATCAATAAAGCCCTTTTTTTTTTTTAAAGCCACTCAAGAGCTTATGTAAAATCTTTGGAATTTGTAACCATGATAACATTGTTATGCTCTCCTAGCTGGTAGAAATATCAAAGCCTGCTAAGAATAACTCTGCAGCAGACAGAGAAGATTGGATTTGTTTCCTGGAATGGAAGCAAAAAGCATGAATGCATTGCTCAGTTACTAACAACTAAGGAAAAAAATAAATAGACACTTAAAAATTCCACTTCCCCTTCCAAACAATGTCATTAAATGACTCAAAATACAGAGTTAGTTTTGCTGAATATTTAAAGGTCTCCAAGATTTTCCACATCTTCTCTTTCTTTTTTTTTAATGTGTTGTGATGGTACATGAAACTTACATTACATCTTCCATTCTCCAAATATTGTTCTTCTGGTAGAAACTCTAAATAAGCTTGGTTTGCTAGTGAAGTTATCACTAGAATTTGTGAGGCTTTGAGTCTAGCCTAGGGTTTTCTAAAAACCAATCTTAATTGGAAATTTGTAAAATGGCAGTTTCCCATCACTTTCATCCTCCAAGATGAAATGGGTTAACACTAAACTTTCCTTTAGATTTAGGTGAAAGTCTGGGAATTTAAAGAGACAGCCATCCTAAAGCCTCTCCATGTAAAAATTGCTGGGAAATGCACAACCTAATTTTCAGCCACCACAAATGATGGTTGTGGGCAATTTGTATGTGGAAAGTAGTGGGAATATAAAGTTCAGGTGTGTTGTTACAGACGTGGCTTGGTATCTCAGCCAGGCTGCTCTGCAGTTAATTGGCTCTGTGGTTTTGCAGCGTGAATGACTCTGAACCTCTGGTTAGGAAATGCAAACAAGAAACTCCTCTTTTAGTCTAAACAAACTGAAGTACATTTATATGGATTTGTTGCAGAAAAGTCTTAAAATGGGCACCAAGTTTGCACAAAGAACAATTTAAAATCACACATAACTTTTTGCAAGGGCATGCTGTGATAGGCCAAGGGAGAATTTTAAACTGAAAGAGTGCAGGGCTAGATTGGATATAGGGAAGAAATTCTTCACTGAAAGGGTGATGAGAACTTGGCACAGGTTTTCCAGAAAAGCTGTGGCTGCCCCTGGATCCCTGGAAGTGTCCAAAGCCAGGTTGGACAGGGATTGGAGTGGACTGGGATAGTGGAAGGTGTCCCTGCCCATGGCAGGAGTGGCTCCTGGCAGATGTCCCTTCCAGCCCAAACCATTCTGTGAGTCCATGATTTACATTTTTAAAAGTGTCCCCCTGGTATGTGCTATCCTGATGCTTTCTGGACTTGCCTTGCAGCGGTTCCCTGGGAGCCAGGGAAGGGTTTGGACTCTGGCACAGCCATCCTGTGGGGTGTCTCCTGCTCCCAGTCCCTCTCAGCAGCCACTCACCGCTCTGGTCCAGCTCTGCCCTCCAGAGAAACCTTTCACAAGGCTTTCCTTGGCAGCTCTGCTCTGCCCCAGCCACCCCTGCCCTGTCATTGTCTGCTGGGAGCTTATCTTTTGTTTCCCTGCTGCTTTTCAGTTCCCTCTGCACTCCTCAAGCCCTGTCAAGGTAGCTCAGGCACACCTGAGCATGCTGTTCCTGGAGCTTCCTCCTATCACATTCCCACTTCTAAATAGCAAAGGGCACTGGGAGACAATTGGAAATGTTTCTGTGGCAAAGGTGGGTTGAAATTGCTTCACAGTAGGTCAAAGGGTTTTGGCACAGCAAAAGGCTAAGGGATAAACAGGTAGAGGTATGTTGTCTGAGAAAAATGAGAGTTTATTCCAAAAATGCTCGGTTTGGTTCTGTTAGCAGGGACATGGCTCGTCTGTGGCCACGGCTTTGAGCCAGACTGCTGCTCGCAAGGAAAATAAAACTTTATTTTAATGAATCATCCTCTTTCCAGGGTTTCCCTCCCCCCAGGGCTGTTATACCTGCAGAAGCTATTTGTGAAATGGCTTCCAGATGGCAAAAGAGGTTAATTCCCCCCAAAATGAGAGAGGGACTGGATCTTTGTACCTGTATCAAAAATCACAGTAAATTTTTCCATGGCTGGTTTCCTACTGCTCAGGGAGCAGGATATGATAGAGATGCTCTCCCCAGAAAGCTTTAACTCTCAGGCTCATCTTAATTCTTGCTGTCAGAGTGGGTGCTACTGGCTCCAATTCCTGCTACCAAGTGAGCTCTCCTCACCCCATGCACAGTGTTTGCCCCATGAAAAGCCATGTCCTGCAGCCCAGATGATGTTGGTACTCTATATGTTTTTAATTTTAACCCATTTAACCCATTATTTGGTGTCTGGGGATCATTTGGTATAGTGTTTTATTTCCTGGACAGGTATCTGAATTGTTAAAAGCAGCAATGAGCACATGGAGGGGAAATCCCTGTCTTCTGCTCTCATACTGGATGGGAAAGTTCTCCTCTAACACAAAATTTACCTGAACGAAAACCTGTTGCCTGCTTATGCCTACAGAAGATCAGACAAGGGCTAGAAGTAGAAACAGTTAACTTTTTTAACACAAAAGAGTTAAAAAATTAAAAAGTGAATAATATATCCCCCCCCCCCCCCCCCTAGTTCTGATTTGATGCTTTGAGAAGTCCACAAGGTATCATCACTGTACTTTAACATTAAAAGGAGATGCACAGTCCTGCTAGGGGCTGATTTCTGAGGAGGAAGTGTTAGTTTTGTCACCCAAGATGTGACAGCTGAAGGGTTTGGAGACATGGAGTCAGCTGGGAAACTAACTCAGCTACATTGAGTCTTGGTAACCCCGGCATTTTATCCGAAATATTTTGATTGCTTACCAAATGCCCAAACTACCAACTCTCTTGCTGTGGGGAAAGATACCATAAAGCTTATGGTTATTGTATGGCATGTTATAAACATGATAATGATCTCTCTGGGGAGAGACTCAATTAATTCCTTGGGTGCTGGCAGCTCGTATATGTAATTTGGTGTATCCCCATGCAGACGTAGTTACCTATAAAGCCCTTCTTTTCTGTTGTAATAAACCCATAGGAAACCCAAGAGATTAATAATTAAAGCTGCTCCATTTTCTTCAAAGTAAAAAAATTGTAAGAAAACCGGTAAAAACCTATGGAAAGAAAGAAACTCAAAAGAAAGCAAGTAAAGGAACTTTTAAGAAGGCAGGTAAAGATTAACCTATATGAAGGCAGGTAAAGAAACCTATGAGAAAACCTGCGTTTAGGAGTTGGAATTTAACCCAACAATTAAGTTAGGATTAAAAATGGTTTGGTTTAGATTTTTTAAAAAAAATATTTGCTTAGCTATAAACAACACTTCAGTGAAAGCTGTTAAAAAACTTTACGACTGCATCCCGAAAACATTTTTAAAAGTTCTACTTAAAGTTGGGCAAAAGACCATTCTTGCCGCCTGAAACTTAAAAGGAAAAAAATGCTGCCCAGCACCATGAATTAAACCAGGCTGTTCTTGAGTGGCTTTTAAAGCCTTGGGAGCTATGCGTGTGTGCTTTAAGCGTTACAATCACCGTAACTCAATCTCTCCACATCCCCCCACCTCCAGCGGATGGAAACTCTGAAATTCCACCGTAAAAGCGGGGAGGGGGGAGGAAGAAAAACTTGGATAAACAGAAGAGAAGCCACGTGCGGGCCGGCTAGCGGGGCTGGCTGGGGTTTTTGCTGAGGGAGCGGTGCGGGACGGGGGTTTTGCTGAGGGAGCGGGGCTGACCGGGGTTTTTGCTGAGGGATCGGGGCTGACCGGGGTTTTTGCTGAGGGAGCGGTGCGGGACGGGGCTTCAGCTGAGGGATCGGTGCTGGCCGGGGTTTTTGCTGAGGGATCGGGGCTGACCGGGGTTTTTGCTCAGGGAGCGGTGCGGGCCGCGGCTTTAGCTGAGGGAGCGGTGCCGACCGGGCGGGCCGCGCTGCCCGTGAGCGCCGGGGGAGGACCCGGGCGCGGCACCGCGGCCGCTCCGGCCTTTCCTCGGGGAGCCTCATGGGAGGAGCCTGCGAGCAGCAGCAGCTCCGGGCTCCTCTTCCTCGGCCTTTTGTAGGCTCCCGGAGCAGCGGAGGGAGCGGGGCTCGGCGGTGCCCGCCCGCGATGGGGGGAGCGCAGGGGAGCGCTGGCCGAGCGAGGGGCTGCGCCCGGGGCTGTGCTGCCAGTGAGGATGAGTGCGAGCAGGAACGCTGGTGATTATTTCCTGGCGTTGGTAAGTAGACACTTTGTGAGCGGGAAAGTTGTTTGATTTTTTTTTTCCCCCTCTTTCCTTTTTATTTATTTATTTATTTATTCATTTATTTATTTTAACTTCTGGCAGCTGTTCCTCCCGCTCCCATAGCGCTGCCTCCAGCGCTGGGTCAGGATTGACTCTCCTTCCCCCTCTCAAAAAAAAAAAGACTGGGTGGTTTTGTGGCTCCTGCGCTGGTTTCTGGCTGGGTTTGGGGTTTCTGGTCGAGTGAGGAGGAGACTCTGTGAGTGCTCTTTGCACTGAGGAACTTCAGGTTTGCTGGCTGGGAAGGCTGGGAATTTGGGAACTTTGAAATCCTGCTCCGATGACATCAGGATGTGACCGAGAGCCCTTCCGAGGCTCTGAAAGCTGTTCCGTGGTGACGGGATGGGCTTTTTTTAATGGTTGACAGTTATTACAGCAAATATGCTTATTCATCCTGTGCAGGCGTGATTTATACTTATGACACTTTTATGTGGCTTTCAGCTGTCCTTTTAGCTCGCAAGGGAAGTAGTGCTGTAACACGTTTCAGTCCCTTTAAGTATTTTAATCTAATGTAGTTGTGCTTGTTTAATGTAGTTACTCACTCCTAAGTTTTAATGCGACCACAGTAATGTAGAATGCTCCGGCAAAAAAATTAAAAAAATTAAAGAAATTCTATTTTATTGTTATAGCTAATCATATCAGTGATCAGTCTGGGTGTGCGTGTTACAGAAATTAAGGGATTTCTGAGCAAGGGTGAGAGAGGAAGTGCAGGCCCTCAGGTAACGTGTGACTAAACACCATCCCCTGCCAAGATAACTCCTCTGTCTTGTCAGGGTTTCCACAAAGAGTGCCAGAAAAATACACTTTCTGAGAATGCCTCTGCATGCGCCCTGACAGCGACAGCGCTCTGCTTCCGCTCCAGCAGAACATCGGGAATTACCTGCAGGCATTGCCAGCTGCTGCACAGCTGGGGTTGCTTTCCACAGGTGGGGAATTGCCTTCAGGAGGCCTTGTAAAAAACGAAAAAACGCTTTCATGTCTCCAGAGCCAGCTCCCGCGTTTGTTTGCCTTCCTCGTGTTGTTGGGATGGAGTTGTGCTGGAAGAGAAGGGACTCCCCTGGTGCTGGTGCCCTGTGTCCGGAGCTGGACAGCCGCGTGTTCCCGCATGGGCTGTGGCCAGCCGGGGTGACAGCAGGTCCCTCCCCTGGGGACAGCTGTGACTCAGGCGCTGCCAGGGGTGGCTCTCCTTGTGTGCTCCAGGCACTGTCACCCGGCACCCAGACCTGTTCTGCTGATTCCTCGAGTCCTGCTCAGAGGAACACCATGGAAATCTGGAGTCATTCCCCAAGGAGCCAGTTCTGGTGTCTTGGTGACAGTGCCTGTTTTCCATAAGTGTAGTTCTGCTGCCATGCACTGAGCATCAAACTCGTGTTTCCTCTGTGTGATGGGAGTTTTATTTGCTTTTAATTAACGCATGTCAGTTCATCTCTTGGATACCTTCATTACTGTGTTTGCACAGTCCCAGCTCAGCAGGACTCAGCCTGGCCCAGGCTGAGCCTAAATACAAAGTGCTGGTGCGAGGCACTTAAGGTGTTTCTTCTTCAGAGTACGGAATTTGAGAGATTTTTCCCACATCACGTATTTAAATGCATAAGTAGGTCTTTTGTTGGGTAAGGCAGTGTATTGCCCAAAACTTGAACTTTTGACTGTGAGTGCATTTTTAGCTGATAAAAAACTTTGGCTAAATCTAAGCCCAGTGACCAGCAAAAGTGACTCCCAGTTGTTGCTGTGTCTGAGCTTTTAAGCTGCTGCTGGTGTATGGACTCTCCTGTGGGGATGGATGTTCCCTTAGTTCCTTGGGAAAAAAAGCCACACTTTCCATTTTAATCTTAGAATCTTGTATTTTTCCTGAAATGCTGTTGATATTTAAATGGGTTTTAAATTAATTCATAAGTAGTAGTTCAGGAGGGAAAAAGAGGGATTTGTTTTTAATGCTTTGCGTGTATCTTAAGCAGCAGTTCTGAGCTGTTCCCTAAATATGTTTTTAGTTAGTGATACCTGTAATGTTGATTTCTAATATGAGAAATAACTTCTTACCTCCTTCTCTGCTGAATCATTGACAGGAGTCCCAGTAATCATGGAAATACTTTTAAAGAACAGAAATACCAAAGGGGCACAGAGTTACTGTAACAGGTTATTGTTGGATTTTCTTGACACCAAGTTTATTTCAGTGAATATAATTAATGTAAGAGGCTGCAAACTAAACTGTGAAAAGATAAAACTAATAATATGAAGGAATTAGTGAAATGGATCAAATTTTATGAAGTACAGCGTGTTTGAATATATGAATTTAAAACTGATGTAGGTGCTGCTAGATCTTTTTTCCTTTCCAAAGAATTGCAGTGTAAGAACAGAAGTAGCAGATTCTCTCAATATTTTTCTGGGACTGATTAATGTTTTTACTTATGTATGGGTGAGCTGAGGTTCAAAAATTTGGCTCTTTGGCCCAAGATACTAGAAAGGCAAGTATGAAATCTAAAGGATTTTGTTTGTCAGGCTTGCTGTACCCGGTGAGAACATCTTGTGTCCTGAAGAAAACAAAACAGCGGGTGATGAGAGCACTGAGAGCTCAGTCCTGCCTTGTGGTTGTTGGTGCCATTTTCCAGAGATTTCTGGAGTAAGAGAAGGATCCATAAATCTTGCCGTTATCTCATTAAAAGCAGCCAAATGTTTGGGACTGGGAGATAGCAGAGTTTGAAATGCTTATTGGTTTCCCTTGGAGTAAACTTGGAGCTATTGTTGACTGTTCAAAGGGAGCCACATCCAGCTCTCCTGATTGGAAAAACATGGACAGGGAGTAAATGCCAAGACCCTTAGCTGCCTTCTGTCTCCAGCACCAGTATCAAACTGTTTTATAAAATGCTTTTTTCCTATGAAATCAGGGGTTTAAGGTCTGCATCTCAGGGATGAGGAGAGCAGCAAACAGACCCCCCAGAGCAGCCAGCACTTGCTGTCTCTGTGTCCATGTGTGCCAAGTTGTGTCCCTGTATATATCTAAAATTTCTGTCTCCCTTTGAAGCTTTCTTACATAGAATCAGACCTGCTGTGTTTAAGAAGAAATTAGACAGGTTTATGAAGTTATTTCTCATTCACTCATTGATACATAATGAATACTGTGGGTCCAGCTTTGCCTGAAACTTGTTATTTGCATACCTGCCTTCTAACAGTGACTTGGAAAATCTCTTTCCAAGGCTAAGTAGAGGCCTCAAAAATGAAATTGTGAAACTCAAGAGCCCAAGGACACTTGATGGGCAGTGTCTTTCTCTTGTGACACACTAATAACAGTCTGAACCCCGTGGTCTTTGGGCTGAGTTTAGTGTGCTCGCTGCAGCTGTTGGTAAGCAACTGCTCATTAAACTGTGAGCTATTTTCCTTCGCAAACTATTTCAGTCATGCTTGTCATAAGTAGAATTTGGAAGCGGTTTTATGTAGATAAAATAAATAGAGCTCTTCCAGGCTCGACCCAGAACTGAGGCAACAGAATGGAAAAAGCTTGGTGGCCTTTTCATGGAGCTCAGTTCTTGAAACAAATTTGCCTTAAGGGCTGGTGGCTGCAGAGGGCTGACAGCAGGGACCTGGTGGCAGAGCCAAAGGCAGTTGTGATACCTGGGAATGTCACTTGTGGAACTCGTTTGAGCAGCTTGTGGATGGCTTCATTGTTTGTGCGGCACAGAGCAGGGTGGCTTGGCAAGGAGCAGCTTCTTCATCACCTTCCCAAGCCTGAGTTTCAGGTTACTTTGTCCATAAACTATGAAAATCCCTGTCCAGGAGTTGGTTGTGCAGGAAACGTGAGTGGTGAGGAGCAAACACTTCTCACCAGATTGGGGCACAGCAGTTCCAGTTGTAGCTTGGGTTTGTGCTGTGCTTTCTACATGTTAACAGGGAATAGTCATAGTGCTCTGTCACAGCAAGAAGAAAACCTGCCCATCTCCTCAGTTTACTCATTATGTACATAAAAAGAAATTGTAAAGTGCTGTTGTCAAAATCTACTTTCTAAGCCCTCATTTTAAGGCAAAGCAGAGAGGACACCCCAGTTGCAACTCAGCAATGAATGAAAACCAGTCTCTTTATGATAATAAGCTAGAGGACTTTAGAACCTGTAAACACCTTGGCTCAAAGTTCCCTACAACAGGCAGAGCCCTCAGGTGTGGTTAAACCAGAGTGGGCAGTCAATTGCTCAGAGTTGTAATTGTTTTTCCCATATGAACATGCTACAGAACCCTTTAGATAAAATATGGGCAGTGTGAGTACGTTCAGATGGCAGCATTCAGTCATTACCAGAATAACACTGACATTGTTATAGTAAAGTTCAACTGTTTCTAATGTTTTTTGATTCAGAATTAAATTACGGTAGGGAATCATCCAGGAATCATCTAGATTTGAAGTTAGGTAAGGAAGTAATAATTTAGACTTAAGTTTCTTCAGTCACGAGCTGCTGGTATTCAGTGGCACTCTGCTTTTCCCAGAAATGGGGCAAGGCTGGATGTCTCCTGTGTGTGTTTTCCACAGCACCTGGACACCTTGGTGCCCCCACTGATGAGCACCCCCAGCTCAGGTGAAAGCTAACATCGGGCTCCTTGTATTTTATCTGAGTGAGGAAATGTTGTCATTTCTCTTGTTCAAGCAGCAGCTTCATTTCTCATTTGCTTTTCATAATCAGAAGCACAGCGGGGTTCATTTGCTGTTGAGTTGTACTGTATCATTGCTCCTGCAGTTCTGAGTCAGACAAAAATCCAGAGACTTCAGTCCTGTGGGAACAAAAGCAACTTAGATTAAAAATGCCAGCTTTCTCTGTGTTCCCTAACACGCAAGTTAGCTCATTCATGCTCGAGCCCAGGGATTCAGAAGGATAAACAACAGTAATTCTGAATAACTCAGATATTTAAGGCTGCCTTTCTCTGTCTTTTCTCTCCACAGCCTTGCTGGGCCAGGTGATGACAATCAGTTGGCTTCTCCCCTTGATCCCTGTGAGCATCCCTTAGCTGTGTCTGAAGCCTTTGGAAATGCTGTTCCCGTGGGAGCTGCTGAGCTGACTGCAGCCAGGTACTGTCCAGAGCTGTGCCCTGGGCCAGGGGCAGTGGCTGTGGGAGGATAGAGCTCCAGGAGCTCAGCACTGCCCAAGGAACCACTCTCATGGTCCCTGCACGGATATAAATGTCTGCCTGTATCTGTCAGCAGAGATCTGTAGCAGAGTTTCAGTCTCTTGTGGAAACCTTCAAAAGAAGATGCTCTTTACCTTTCGCTGAGATTCTGTCACTTCAGCACATAGGAGGCTCATGACATGTGAAGGTGCAATATATGCCCTATATTTTTTTAGGTGCTTATATATATATATATATTTTATTAATACAAGGTAACTAATCCTTGAAGCATTTTCTTTGAGAAGTTCTTTAACAGTATGATGTTGGTTATAAAACATTCAGGTATCTCTGCTGGACTTTGGCCTTTTTGTCTGCCTTCGCTTGCACTGAGAAGGGAAACTTGCTTTCTTTGTGCTGGTGGGGTTGTCAGGATCTTCGGGCATATAAATTTATCTTAACAATAGAGGAAGCCTTGCAGGGTGTGTGTACCCTTCAATCACCGGGAGTTCAGTGGAGTGTAAACACACACAGTATATTTAAGCTGGCATTAAATTTGTTAGCTGAAGTCACAATAACACACCATCAAAGGCTGAAGGGACCTTGTGTGGTTTGCTCAATCCACCTTAAAAGCTGGGTGACCTTGCTGTTTAGTCCTGGTCTGCCACCAGTCCCCAAGCTGGTTAGTCACCAATGCTGGCTGAAGGCGTCTGTGAGAAACAAACTTTTTCCTACAGTCAGAGTAAGACGATCTAGAGAAGCTTGCAGTGGGAAAGCTAATGATGTGGATTTCTTTCATTTCTTGTAAGTTTTTACTCAAAGAGTTGTGTTTCTTTTGTTTTTAACAAATGTAATTGGGTTACTGATGGTTTTTTGTGGATTCTGTTTTTCTTGCTAATGGACTGTTGGCAATAGTAGTGAGGCAGTTAGAAAAGAGTGAGCATTAATTGAGGTGGAGCTGTGTGCTACTTTTTGAATGTGCAAGCATTAAAAAAGACTAACACTAATAGTGCCAGAAAGATTTGTATATGGTCTTTGGACTACAGTCTGGAGCAGAAGATTGTGTGCCCTTGGGGTGATAATTTGCTGTTTGCAGGGAAAAAGGCACACAAGCTGTCTATGACTAAACATTTAGGGAGAGCAGTCTCAGAGTGCTTTAATTCACTGTTTCTTGTAAACCTCATGAATTCACTCTTTTTGCATTCTCATATGAATCTGGAATTTCGAGTTAATTATATTATACCTTTTCTTTTGATCTGCTTCAGAAGTTGTGCCTTTAAATGCTTTATTGTTAATGTCTGAAGGGTGTGTTGGGGTTCCTTGTTCCACCCCAGCTGCACAGGCTGTGCTGAGCTTTGCTTGCCCCATCCAGGGTGGCTGAGCCCAGTAGGGATGAGGGCACACAGACTATGCAGCAACCACAGGATCTGGCTGTTGTTTCCAAATCCTGGCCTTGAGGGAGCTGCAAGGATTTTTGCCAGGGTTCAGCTCTAAAAACTGACAAACCAGGGGTATTTCACGTTGGTTGTAGGTAGTTTTCCAGTTCCTGAAACAGAGGAAACTGATAGAGAAATACACTGTGCTCAGCTCAGGAGTGAAGCTGGCTGTGAGTTGTTCTTCTGTTTGTTGTTTTTAACTCTTTTGTTTGCTTTTTTAAATGCTGCACAAGTTAACTCTTGTCAGTGTTGTTTGTTTTCCTTACTCCTTTATTTTGCATCCGTGTGCAGCTTTGGATATAAAAGCCTACCTGTTCTCCTTCACCTGATTCTCCTGTCCAGACTGTTGTCACTTGTTGTCCGTGAGCCTTGCAGAGGGGTTTCCTGCTGTCCCAGCAGTAGAAAACCCAGAGGCTGCCACTGTGCCCACCCCCAGGTGGCAGCTGGTCGGCAGAAGAGGGGTTAAATCAGTGCAGCTGCACCTCTGCTTTAACTCCTGTGTGCTCAGTCATGGTGCAGCTCTGCTGACTTCCCTGGCCTTTGGTCCTGAGCTGGGAACAATAGTGTTGGTAGCAAATGAAAGTATTAAAACACGTGGGATTATGCTCAGGATCAGCAATAGCAGGACTGAACTTTTCTTACCTAAGGGAAGAGCCTCAGTGATGGGTTTTTTTTTTCATGTCATTTCTTTATCTGTCATCAACAATTCACTTGTGTCATGGAGCAGATTATGGCCAATATAAGTAAGATAATCTTATTAAAGCCTCAGCTTTTTTGGAATTTTATGTAGAAGCACTGCACCACTGCACATTTCAGTGTGACTGGATATAATTCTGTAATGCTCACACGCATGATGTCGCTGTGATGTCTGCTGGGTACCTCTGCAAAATGAAAATGTTACGGGGTCTCCTGAATGCCGTGGTGTTACTCCAGTCTGTCTGCAGTAAGGTGCAGTCATAAAGTGTTTTCTCCCAAGATATTTAGTCACTTACTAAATTTGCTTTTGTTTCCATGTATTTCCCCATCAGGGGCATCACATAATGCAGATGGTGTGCACTTTGACAGGGAAATATAATGGTGCATATATGATGGGGGTCAGTTTGTGCTAAATGGCTTCCAGATGGCAGGGCAGAGTAAGAGATCAGGTTGTCCCTCCATCTGTCCAGTCAGGAAACTCTATCTTTGTTTTGCTTCTTGAGGGTGACTGACTGCCTCTCTCCTGCTGATAACATGTTGATCAGGCACAACGTGCTGTCATCTGCTCTGTAAGATTTTATTTACTCTATCTACAGAGAAGTGCCCTGAAAAGAATTAGGTAAAAAGTTCCCTGGCGGTTCTGCCAAGCATTTTTGTTTAGCAATGAAAGGCCAAGTTCACTCTGATTTGCCATTGCATGTTGCACTAGGAGAAGTTTTGGCCAGACACAGCTTTCTCTTCACTCTGCAGGTGCAGAGCTCTTCAACAGGACTTCTGTGCTGTATGAGGAATGTTTGGGTTGGAAAGGTAGAGAAGGCAAATAAGAGCCCTGTCTGTACAAGACCAAAGCTTAGCTGGGCTCCAGGTGAGAGGTGTGAAACACTTCTGAGCAGTGTCTGTCTGTTCCCTGTGACTTCCTTCCTGGCTTGTGGGGAAAAAAAAACCCCAAAACCTGCAAATGCCCAGAAAAAAATGACAGCTTAGAAAGGCACTTGCTGCATGTGTTTAGGGCTGTACTTCTTAGTGTTGGCAGCACAAGCAGACAGGAGTACTCACATTTATCTGTGCACACAGATAGTCACAAAATAATTTTTGAGATTTGCTTGCAAGAGGTGGTGCTTGAAAATGCTTGTTTTCTAATCACTCCACAGGATAAACACTGGTCAATGTATAGTTCATTGTGCACTGAGAAGATTTGGGCCTTTGGGTAGTATTCTTCCTGCAACCATTAAAATATTACTAGCTGAGAAAAAAGTTGAATGGAAAATCTTGTTTTAATAAGAGCTGTGGAGAGGTTTTAATGTAGCTGCTTCATGTGTGAGGTGATAAAGTGCTGTGAGTTGACACATGGTCATTGATGCAGTGTTAGGCTGGAGAGCTCAGAGTGGACACAGAGCCTGTATTTTGGACAGGGTTGCTGTTCTGTGCTCCCCTGCCTCAGTTTGTGCAGTCTGTCAGATCAGGAGGAGGAGTGGACACAGGGCTTTATGAAGGATGGGGAGCAGAGCTTTTCTGGAATTCCTTGTGTGTTGATGGCAAGCTTTGTTTTAGTGTTGGGAATGACACTCATTAGTCAGAGTATCTCTGAAAATTGTCTCCTTTGATATGGAGAGGCTTAAAGGGGGAAGCTGAAGGGCTGCAGATGATCCTTTGGGCCTGTGTGAGGAGTGTGAAACAGGTGCTACTGTGGGACTGGAACAGCTTTGTGTGTCCATAACACAAGGGCCATAATTTATGTGCCTTTGGTGCTCTTGTTTGGCTGGGCCCTCTTGTGAATTGTTTGGGTTTTGCAATTCTTTTTGTTCTCCAAACAGATGTTCAGCATTCACTTATTTTTAGCAGTTCACTTTTTTTATGCTTTAAAAATCTTACTTTCACTGCTCTCCATGTGCCCCTATATAGTCACTGCTCTCCATGTGCCCCTATATAGAGGGGGTGCTGTTGCTATATTAGTACAGAGACATTTTTAGCCAAGGACAAAGGCCTTTGCATGAAAAAGGAAACAGCCTGCTTTTTAATCATTATTTATTTATTTATTTGTGTTGACTGAAAGTTTTGGGTGTCTGTCAGCATCAGGCCAGTTTGGACAAACAGAAGGAAGGAAAGGAAGGAAGGAGTGAGGACAGCAGAGAGAATTTCTTAGAAGAAACAGCTGGGTAGTTGTCTCATATGGCACAAAGCAGCTTTGTGGGTATAAGCTGGTCAAGGTAAACGACACTCACAAAGAGCTTTGGTGATCTTGGTGACTGAGTGGACGAGCACTTTGGGAAGTGGCTGTTCTCGTGCTCCTGTGTATTGTGACTAAATCAGGGATGTGCTTCAGGCCTACCCTCTGTGCACCAAAGAAGGGAACAGCCTGTCCCTGCACCTTACTAACTCTTCATCAGTAACACAATTTAACTGCTGCCTACAATTCCAGTGTCATTACAGGGGAAAGAGGAGAGAAAACTTTAGAAGGAATTACTAAGATAGCTGTTAATATTTAGTTCAGGAAACCTGTAAGAAGCTTCTCAGCCACGTCCTGTTTCCATCAGCACTTGTGTCAGTATCCTGGCAGCAGCCGGAGGGGTGGTTGTTGTGTGCAGCTGCTATCCCAGGACATTTGTGTCCCTCTGGTGTGTCTGAGGTGCCCTGGAAGGGACAGTGTGGTGTGACAAGACCTTAAACTGCTCTTGCTTTTGAGACATGAAGTCATTGGTTATTTTGTTCCTTTTCTGTCAGTGGTTTAATGAGTGTGGCTGAGAGCAGGGGGAGTTGTGTGGGCGCTGCCCTGCTCCTGAGCAGAGGATTTAACATGCATGTAATGAGTTCTGGGATTAGCTTTACAGCCTAGGGAGAGCTTTTAAAGTAAGACAATGTTTTAATCCCAGATTTTAAGTTATTTTGCTAAAACACAAATTGTTTAATTGAATGTTTATATTGTACAGTGAGGCAAAAGGGCTGTGTGAGAATTGCAAAGCAGTCATTAGTGATTTATTTATTATACTGATTTTATATACACTTAAATTCCTCTGGCACTTAGTGTTATGGTCTACAAGAGCTGTAAAGTCTTTGCAATATTACTGATTATGTGCTTAGCTGAGAAATGAAATAATGTTTGTAGGAAGAAGTAATTTATGGGAGAGAGAAGGGAATTTAGGAGGGGGTGATGTGTTCCTTACAGCTCCTGTAGATCCAGCCAAAATTCATCCTATAAAGAGACTTCATTAAAGCTTCATGGGCATTTCTGAAATTTGTCAGCTTATTTTTAATAATTGTTTTGCAGCACTTCCAAGCCCGATAGCTGCAAAGGAGTTGATAACCACGTTTCTGAGGATGTACCTTTGGCTGTGGCCCCTGGTGATGGTGTAGAGCTGCCTGCTCAAGAAACCAAAGGTTTCACAAGGGAAAAAAAAAGGTATTGTGTGATTTCAGTTGTTGCAAGATTTTTCCACGTCTTTACATCTTCTGCTTAAGAAATGTTGCTCGTGTGAAAGAGGCTGACTAAGTTTGACAGGTGTTTTGTCTAAGTTACATGAACACTTTGCTGCTAGATTTTGAATCCAGATGTTAGACTTACCAAGACCTGCCTAATCCAGTGTATTTACTCTAAAATTCCAGAAGAGGGAGCTTAGGCTACACTGGTTGTTACTATGCTGAGTTTTCCTTCTATTTTTAAACTATTGGGGTTTTTTAGGTGTTTTTCCCCAATATTTTCCTTTCTTGAAGTTAGTTTGTTGTTTTGTTTTGGTTTTGGGTGTGAAACAGTGCAAGATCAGGTCCTATTTAAGAGGACTGTTCTGCTCATTCCCTTTCAGATGTTGCCAGCATCATCCCCACCCCACACCTGATTTGCATTGTCACTGTCAGTAGCGAAGGAAGAAGTTTCTCAGCTTGGTTTCACTCTCCCCGAATAAATGTTTCACTGCCTCAGATTTATACTGATTGTTGCCATAGCATTTGATAGGTGCTCCAGCACATTTTTTGCCTTGAAAACCCCTAAACTGAGTCAGACTCCTAGAATGATTTGGGTTGGAAGGAACATTAAAGATCATGTCCCAACCATCCCATCTCAAAAATATGGTGGAGATGGGCTTGGATATTCCTGTCAGAGCTTCAGCTGACGCCCATCTGAGGGTGATTAACCAGTCTGCTCTTGTGGCTCAGCAATCAAGGCCTGCCCTTATTGTCACATCTATTAATGGAAAAGGTCACAGCACAGCTGAGAGTATGAAATGGGCACTCCCTGGAGAGCAGCATTCTCCACCCCACCGATACACACTGGCAGCTTGTGACAAGTGGGATACAAGACAGGAGACACCACAGGAAATACATTTATGCCACTACAGCTCTGTTCAGAAATGTCAAAAGATGCTGCTGTCAGCAGGAGGATACTCTGAGTTCTGAATTAAAATGTACACAATAGAAGTGTTCTGCAGTGGAACAGTGCACAAACAGCTATTAGCAAATGCTGCTGGAAAAACTAGCAGCTATAATATCTAGGAAACGTTGATTAATTATTTCTTCTAAACTCCTGATTGTTTTGATCAGAAAAATGGTGTCTCCACCTTTAGTGTATGTGCTGCTGAAGCACAGTTAGGCCAAATCTTTGTAGTTTTCCTTCATGACACTACAAGCTGTGTACCACTGATGGAGAACAGAACAGTTTTACATCAGTTTGCAATTTCTGTCATCTGGAGAGGATTTTCTGAATCGAAGGGTAGATACAATGGTTATCCTCTAAAAAAATGGAGAAAAATGAGCAGGTACGATTTTAAATTGGAACATACCCTAAGATGTTGGCTCTTTCCAGAGAATCACCCAAAATTGTTTGAACTTTACGGATACCCTGACTTTCACATTCTGGGAGATAGCTGTTAATATTTAGTTCAGGAAACCTGTAAGAAGCTGTAGTGTAGTCACAAATGACTGTTGTTTACAAATCCAAATTGGAACCACTAGAACACGGGCATTTTCTTTTCCTTTTCATTAGAATTCAGCTTCAACGACAGGAGAAATAACTTTAGAACTGCAGGCAAGCAGAACTGCTCTGCTTACATGTTTAGTTTGGCTTGTGCCTCTGAAGTTTCTGTTTTGTTTTGATATTGATGTAGTGTGTTTAATAGTGTAAATATCTGTGTGTACCTAAGAAACTCTTGGCCTTGGACACTTACAGAGATGGGAAGTCCACAGCCTCTTTGGGTAACATGTTGTATTAGAACTTCTTAATGCAGAAAGAAAATCCAGCCTAGGATGTCAGCAGCTCAAATGTGCACTCCCAGCATCCTCATTATGCCTTGAGAATAGTGATCCTGTCACCCACAGCTTCTTTCGCCAAAGTTGAACTGCTGTGTTTGTTCACATTTCCATCTTAATGGAAATTAAGATGCACATAAAGTTGAGAATTAGAGCTGTCTGTGGGACAAAAGATCATCCTTTCAACATCTTGAAAAGCAAAGCTGTTAACTGTCCGTATAGCTGTCTGCTGTTGTAATCAGCCCCTTATGTAAACACTTCTGATCAGGACTACCTTGCATTTTTATGTCATTCCTGTGTATCAAATCAAATCAGCCACAGAAAATAATAGCTTGCAAATTGGGTTGTATTTCACTTTGTCACATTGATGGCAAGTGCCTGGCAAGGTGCTGAACTTGTGCAACTGCGGGGCCACTGTGTGATTTTCTACAAAATGGATCCTTGAGGCTTTGCAGTCTCCTCTATGATTATGAAGATCACATTGTGAACTGTGTCACAGACACCTCGCAATTTGAGAGAAGTGCTGAAATACTGCTAGAGAGTAGCTGATTCTTTATGGAAGCCCTATGGACAGAGCTGGGCAGTCTCTGAGGAGCTGATCCATCCCTTTGTCCTGTGAGGAAGAGAGACGGATGTGATTTGTTCTGGAGAACAAAAACCAGGGGCTGGTTTTGGGCATGTCCTCTCCTGCAGCCTCCCTTCTTGCTTTGAAAATTGCACCTGGGGTATTCTATGTGGGTGATGGGAATGGAGAGCTGGGTCCTCCTTTTTCTCAGTTTTCTTTCAAAAGCTAAAGCAGGCTGGAGTCCTAACATTTTGAGAGACTTTGGATGAACAGGGAATGTCTGTTGATCTCTGAATCTCTGAAATTAAATACACATTTCTGTCTTACCTAATTTTCCTGAAATGAGCCTGGAACCAATTGGAAACAAAGCAACAAATCTCTCTGAAAGCAGAAAGTCACAACAGTGTTTACACAAAGCTCAACTTTGTATGTTGTTGGTTTCCAAAATGTTTCATAATGCTTCCCTGGGAGGAAGCAAAGCTGAATAATTGGTGTCAGGCAGCAAAACAGGATAAGCTTTATGACTTCTGGGTTTTATTTGCTTGATGGTGTGTTGAAACCAAGTTTACTCCTTTTGCCCACCTTCAGAGAGGCTTGGTGTAAAATTAAGGAAATAAAAATCAATGTATTGCCTTCATTTTGGGCCAACACTGATAATCCTAGACTGAGTTGCTTTTCATGATGTATTCAAAACCACAAAGAGATTAAATGAGATTCAAAAACTCAAGTTTTTTTTTTCCTTGAGTGAATTTAACCCTTTTAAAAGAAATGTGTTACAACATTTAAGTTTACATGTGCACTGAGCAAGGAAAAGATGATAAGTACAAGTGAGGGGTACAAATGCCTCTTTCTTTCCAAAATCTGGGAGTTTGCAGGTTTTTTGGGTTTGGGGATTTTCTGGGGCAGAAGGAAGGTGCAGTTTTGTGGGTTTTATGGTTGTCATGTGAACTGGATAGTAGTCGTGTGTGTCTGGACTGTCTGGTGCACAAGTGAAGTGATGTGTATTTTTATGATAGAAGGCATTGAAATGAAGTTGTTTAATTCTTGTAAATCAAACCCAAGGATTTTTGTTGGATCTTTGTGACTGATACCATGAAAAGCATTTACCATCTCCTGAAAAACAGCATTGAAAAATAGATACTTCCCATATAACCAGCCAGCCTGTAAAAAATGGACAGGAATGAGCCACAGTCCTGCTCTTCATCCATTTCCACCATTCCAGGTTTTTTAAGGAGATTGTCTCCTGAGTGGTGTGTTTAGTACTGCTCACCCCTAGTCAGGAGGATGCTTTGTGTAGGTGTCTTTGATTTATTACTAATAGCATCAAATTTGAGGGTGTCTGCTGTGTTTCAAGCCCAAAACACTGGGTGAAGGCAGGATGTGGGGGGACAGTCCTGTGTGTTTGCTGGGCAGGGTGGCCAGAGAGCCCCATGGTGTGTGCTGGCACAGACAGATTCCATCAGCCAGCAGCAGTGCAACAAACAGCTGCCAGCAGCTCCATTTTTAAAAGGCAGAACATTCATGGGTGCTTGGCACAAGTGGGAAATGTCACCTGTTCTCTAACCACATGCTGGTTGGGAATTTGGGCTCTCTGGGGTGTTCTGCCTGCAGGTTTGCTCAAAGAGAGCAATTATTTGTGTGTCTTGTAAAGCTGATCTCAGTCTGAGGCGGTGGACAAAAGGGTGATGGCAGCTCTCTGTTTGCCTGTTATTCCTGTGTATTTTACAGGTTCCCTCAGGCAATTTATGGTAATTTGCTTGCTGCTAGAACGGGTTCAGCAGCATGAAAATGAATATGTCGTTACACTAATTAATCCATCCACAAGGAGTTTTAGAACAGCATTGATCCTTCTGCATCCTGTGAAAACCATGGCAGTACATGTTCAGAAATTACACACCTGGCTTGGGATGCTGTTCCTTGGCACTGTGGCAAACACAGTGACAGCTCCTGACGCTGCCAGGAGGGTGGAGGACTTGTGTGGGATCACCTCTTGTCCTAGAGCAGGTAATACATGCTCTAAAACTGCTGTCAGGTATATTTTGTATTTCTCAATAATCACCATGGTGCTAAAATGTGGCATGTGCTTTTGGGGTACTCTACCTCTAATGCTAAATCTTCTAAAAACAAAAGCTTAAAGAAACCATTGAAACATACTAGACATACTTTAGACCAATTTTGTGTTAACTCTCATGAAATCAAATTGAAGCTGTATGTTGACTTCTTTTAAGGCGGTCATTTGACCACCCATCCTTAGCAGCCACAGCAGAACATTGCACCGGGGGGAAATACTGTTCTTGCCTGGTTTCTTCATCCTGCATTTTCATAATCTAATTCCTTGCTTAGGCCCTGAGGCCAGGAGCCCTTTGGATTCTGCTTGCTGATATCTCCTGTGACAAGGTGCTCCTGGAGACCATTATCAACACTGATGTTCTCAGCTGAGGGCAGGTGCACGAGAGCCCTTACAAATAAATGTCAGTCCCCTCCTGGCTCTAGGCAGCTCCTTTCCTGACAAGCCTGGCTCCAGCTGCCGTAGGGATCTTACAGCTCAGGATGTTTAGAGACTCAGAAGCATGGAAGCAAGATGAGCTCTTGTCATCTGTGATGGTTCTGCATCTGCAATTCTGGTGTTTGGAGATGTCAGTGGAATTTGGGCATTTGGCTTGTGGACACGGTCTGCAGAGGCACATTCAGCAGCAAAACAAACTCCCTCCTTTGTTGTGGTGATGCTTGTGGTCCCAGTCTGAAGCCCAGGCCAGAAATTCAGTAAATAGGAGTTTAAAGTTTTGTTTGTCATCCAAGGAATTCAGGCCTGGAGCCCAGAATCCAAACCAGAAGTGTCTGTGCCTTGGCAGGAGGGGAAAGCAGAGGAGCAGACGAGAGGGCAGAGGCTGCACGAGGTGAGGTGTGAGCTCTGCACGGGGATTTGGCTGCCCTGACCCCCTCTCGGGTCTCCTCCGTGGGACAGAGCCCTCGCTCCTTCACCACATCCCACACAGCCAGGGCAAGGCAGGAGGCACCCACAGCCGGAGCTGTGCTCAGCCCTTGGAAACCTAATCTGCCGCTTTGTGTGCCTCCTGAATTTCATAGGAGGCTTTGGAACGTGGAATCCTGCGGGGTGGGCAGTTCTCACGTTGCTGATCGTAATTCACTGCCGGCCTCTGAAAGCCTGGAGCCCCCCCCCGGCATCCCGAGCAGCACCGTGCAGGGCCCCTTTTGTTATCTTTCCTCTGCGTTTCCCATGCTGGAAATTTCAATAACTAAGCAGGCATCTTGGTTATTCATAACTCTTAATGCCATTAATCTCACTTGCAATTTAGATTAAGCAGTGACCTTAGCAACCAAGCAGTGATCGGTGAGGAGGGGTCACAATTATTTATGTTTTGTCTTATTTTTATTCTTATTATTTTTATTCTTACTGTTTTTATTCTTATAATTTTAATTCTTATAATTTTTATTCTTATGATTTTATTCTTATGATTTTATTCTTATGATTTTATTCTTATTATTTTATTCTTATTTTAATTCTTATTTTCATTTTCATTATTTTTATTTTTATTTTTATTCTTATTTTTATTCTTATTTTTATTCTTATTTTTATTCTTATTTTTATTCTTATTTTTATTCTTATTTTTATTCTTATTTTTATTCTTATTTTTATTCTTATTTTTATTCTTAATTCTATTCTTAATTCTATTCTTATTTTTATTCTTAATTCTATTCTTATTTCTATTCTTATTTCTATTCTTACTTTTATTTTTAATGCACTCTAATGTCTGTTTCTTGTCAGCTTCAGTGTCCATCCTGGCTGCATCATCACCAGTCACTCCTGTTTTCTTGGAATTAGCAGATGGGAATTCTGTCAGGACACTCAGGCTTGAAACTCTGGGACATTGTGTGTTTTCATGAAGAGTGTATCAATGCAAACATAGCACTCACACTATGTTAATGTAGATAAGTGGTGGAGCAGACAATGTGTCTATGAGAGTATTTGATCTGTAAGAACAAGTTAAGTCTGTGAGGTTTTACACCTAGATCTCCTCATGGTGTTTGGTGCTGTATAATTTTGTGCCACGGTGACTTGGATAGGGCTGTGTTGTGCCAGCTGATGTACAGAGGCAATCGAACAAATTGCTTCTGTTTTCCTTGAAAACTGTATTGAAAAATACCCCACTGATTTTAACGCTCTGCAATTATTTTGCTGCTCAGATTTCATTTACACTCTCCAGTTGTGAATCAGTGCCCCATTCTCAGACCATTAAAAGATAAACGCTGAGAAAAAACTAATCTAAAACCTACAGCTAACAAAAAAAACACCAAACCAACAAATCCATGTTTTCAATCTGAAGGTCTGTCATTCTCCATGTAGGACTGAATTTCTGATTTATCTGTACTGGAATGGAATTAAGCTAAGGATAACAGGATTTTAGAAGGATGGCAATAAATGTATCTTTAAATGGCTGATTATAGATTGTAATAATAACTTAACTATACCATGGCCATAAACTGCAGTACATGGCTATTTATTAGGCACTGCTAAAGCATAGATGTTACAAGTTGTGTTAACCTTTCACTGGTTTTTGCCAGTATACCAAAATGGGAGAAATTTGTCACTTTTCAGCTAACTTTTTTGTTCTTTTATTTGTAGCACAAAGGCCCTCATAAAATTAAGGGAGAGAAAGAAAGAAATTTCCTTTTTTTTCCACTGCTCTTGCTACTTGACAGCAGCAAGAGGTTACAGCTTGGCCCTCCAGGAGGTGGTTTGGGTTATCATCTTCCAAAATAATAAAGATTTTTAATTTTAAATCAGTGTGCTCACAATACTGTGGTTTTGGCTGGAACAGAGTTAATTTTTTTCTATTCCCTGAAGCCAAAAAAAATAAAAAAATCACACCTCTGGAGACAGAGATTGAAAGTGGGTTTGGTTGTGTTTCTGTGCTTAGCTGTGACTTCCTGAAGGAGATAATGACAGCACCAGTGTTAAATGTTCTCCCTGTCCCACAGCAGTGCAGGTGCAGAGCTGGAGCATGGAGTGACCTGGCTGGAAAAAACAAAACAAAACATGATGAGTGTGGTCTCACAGAGATTCCCTGTGGATCCCTTCCTCCTTCTTTCCATCTCTGGGCATGGCAGAGGATTGGAATCAACAAGAAAATGGGCAGAACCAAAGGAAAGGTCGTAAATGCCTTGTAGTGTTCCAGCAGCAGCTTCAGCTCCTTGAGAAGGAATTTTAAGTGATTCTCCTCTAGGGAAGTGGAAATTATAAGCTACATCCTCTCTTTCTAAGAGACAGAGATGAGACTAAGGAGCAAAAGTCTGGCTACAGGAGCAAGAAAATTTGATTTGCAGGATAAAGACAAAGCAAAAGGAAATAAA
Organism: Pseudopodoces humilis; assembly: GCF_049639895.1. Classification (NCBI taxonomy): domain Eukaryota; kingdom Metazoa; phylum Chordata; class Aves; order Passeriformes; family Paridae; genus Pseudopodoces; species Pseudopodoces humilis. Next base: position 31,945,479 of record NC_142208.1, read on the forward strand.
AGTGTCTCAGGACTGACAAAATGCATGGTGAGCAGAGAAGCACAGAAATATGCACTACATGTCTAGACTTACATATTTTTGTGCAGCCTATAATGAAGAATGCTGGAATTCTTTAAAAGCCTGTCAGCTGCCTGCTGTATAACCCTTAGAAAGATGAATTCCAAACCTGAGTGCCCACATGGCTGAAAACAGCCTGCTTGACCTTCCCTGGAGCACAAAGATCAGCTCCTCTCCTGGGAGACCTGGGTTTCTGGAAGGGCTTGGCACAGAGTCAGATCAGCAGAGGCCAGGAGGGCTGGTGCTCCTGCAGGGCTTTTAGGGAGTCTCCAGCCTTGGGTGTCCTAAAAGGGCTGTCACCACTGCACTTCAAAAGATGTGAGTGCTTTTATGTGCTGATGTGCTGTCTAACACAGCCAGCCTCCCCAGGCACCGTTTGCTTTGCCTCTCTGTCCATACAGAGTCAGTTTTTCCAAGCAGTTAGGTCCTTTTAGTCCTTTAGGGAAGATGCTGCTGTTCTTTAGCAGTCTGATATTGTGGATTGCCTTGCCATGAACCCTTTGATTCCAGGCAGCCTATAGATAAGAGAGGCTTTGGAGTGAAAACCTCTTCCCAAGCTGCATTCAAGGCTTTGGGGTCCAAAGGCAGTGTAATTTGAAAATATATGTGTATATATATATATATATGTATGTATACATAAAAATTATGGAGGCAGGAGAATTATATTTAAACAATAATCTGTTTTTTAAAACATTTCTCCATCTTTTGCTTTTTGTTTTTTTGTTTGGTTTGGTTTTTTTGTTGTGTTTTTGTTTCTCTTTTTTATAGGAAGTATCATTCCTTGGAGCTGTGGCAACAACATTCAGATACCAGAGAAATCCCTTTTTGCCTGGGGTGTTTGGTTTTGCTCTGTCTTTGCATTTTCTTTTACATGGTTCTTGTTTCTGCACAGTACCTCGATAATGCATTGCAGCTAGGAGGTACAGCTTAATATTCACCACTCCTTCCCTAGGGAATAGATGTGTGAGGGAGGCTTTTCTTTCAGCAGGCTCTTTGATGTTCTGTGTGTGTGTGTATGTGTGGTCATGTTTATAACTTGTGTAAATGCCTGGCATGATGGACACTGAAGCCAAGAGCAAAGAAACAGAACATAAATTTCAGTATCTCAAACCTTATCACAGTCCTGCTCAGCATTGTTTTTGATGGAAGCCAAAACTTTCAAATTGGGTGCAAGTGACCAAAGTTTGAATTTATATATAAACATGAAATGTCATGAGACCAAATATTTAGGAGTCTGGTGAGTGTTTTAAACAACTAATCAGTGGACATCCAGTTTCAATAAAACATTAATTTAGTAGAGGCCAAAATACGGCTCTTGCTTAAATAGGTGAAAGAGAGAGAAAGAGAAAATTATTAATTTTAAAGTGTGGTACTGAATACTTAAATAGGCTTTTCAGCAGTAGGATCCCAGTAAGTTGCTACATGGCTTTTAATCTCTCGGCTGAAGTGCCTAGGGCATCTTTAAATCCTTTGAAGCTACAATGGGATTTTTTTTTCTTCTTGAGCTACATCTGTGTGTTTTTAAGGTTCCAGAGATGTTCTTACAAAATGCACTCGGTGTCAACACAATTCTGGTATTTTTAAAAGCCCACACTAAATTTAGTGCTGAGTTGATGCTTCTTGGCAGGCCTAAAGGGTGAGCTGGGGCCAGGCAGGAGAGGTAGAGCTCCTCTCATCTGAGGTATTTACCAGTCAGGATGGGCTGCAGCTTTGTAGGGTAACAGATTTTATGGCCAAATCAGAAGTAAATCTGCATTGTGGCTTCTTGCATGGGTTGGTCAGAGACATCAGTTTAGTATTTGTTACTGCATCCCATAGGCAATAAACTCTGTCCAGTCCAAGGCTCAGTTACAGCCACTTCTCTTGTAGAAGACCATGGCCAGCAGGAGTTCACATTGCTGTAGCTGAGCTGCTTGGATGGTTATTTTTCAAGGGGAAGAGTGGAATCCTGTGCTCTTTATGAGGAGGAGAAGCTCAGAGGTGGTGAGCTGTCCTCTGGTGGATCTCTGAATTGTGCCACGAGCACACAAGAACTTGGGAGGGGAGAAGGAGGCAATGCCTTGCCTCTGACACCCCTCACCATAACCCAGAGCCCTCTGTAACCCAGACAGAACCTGCAAAGTGACCAGGGCCACAACTGGGCTCCAAAGGCTGAAGCCCTTCATCCTGCAGGTTTGCCAAGACCTGCATTTCTGTTGCAATTGGAATGGTTGTTGCATAGAAATGTTGGAGAATGGAAAAAAGATCTTCTCCACTGTACAGCTTCTGAAAAGACCATGCTGCCCCAGCATAGGATTCAATCCCAGCCTTCTTTATTAGGGCTTTGTTTATTTAATAAATGTTCATGTGAAACTTGAAGGAGTTGACACAGTTATTTTAAGTGCATTCTTTGCACTTGTTAGGAATATCCCTGTTTTCCTCACTGTCAGGACAAACAGTGCCTGTGTTCTCCCTCTTGGCTTCCAGGTACCTGGTAGGGCTTTACTTAATTTGGTGTTTGCCTTTCTAGGGGTTTTTGTTTTCTCTGAGTCTTCATTTTCTCTGTAACAAGTGAAATCCAGCAGGGAGCTATTATGAAATTGAAAGACTAGGTAGAGCTGCCACACACGAAAGTGAAGCTGAGCTGTAACCTCAGCCTAACAGGGACTCTGGAAACAGACATGTAATTTTAGTCTGTTGGCCGGTATCATCAATTTCCCATACTGGATGGAAATCCTGGAGTTATTAACCGTTTCAAATCTACTGCCAAAGAATGTATAGGACATTTTCATACACTCTATCCACTTTCTGTGTGTTCCTTACTTGTGAATGGCAAATACAGAGGGTGTAGTGAGCTGCCACCACCTTGGCAAGGGAAGGTGAGTAGAGCTGGGCACTACTGCAGAGTTTAGGGGTCACTTGTGGCTCAGGCACCCAGCCCTGCTCCAGAAGTTCTGGAGCTCAGTCCCTGAGTGAGGCGGTGCCGCTGCTTCTCTGGTGGATTTGGGATGAGTTTTGAGCAATGAGATGCAAGAAATGAGGGTTTGGCTTTTATCAGAAACAAAACAACCCCAAAATTATAACTTGCTTGGAAGCTTGTGGCTAAACAAAGCGCTGGCTCACAGGCTTTCCCCCATAGTTTAAAAAAAAATAGGGAAAAGGAAGATAAATTACATCTTGATACTGTTCATAAAACAGAATTAAATTTTAGGCAGCCTTGGGACATGAAAAGTTCTTAATCTTCGCTAAACATCCTTGTTTCCTCTTATCTCAAGAATAATTTATTGTGGATGCACCCAGAGAATCAGAACCTTACACATGTATTCAGCAGTCATTCTCCTGTCAAGCAAGAAAACCCAACCGGATTTCCATTTATGCAAGCAGAGAAAAAAAAACCCCGAAACTGTTGAAAGTGTGAGCCTGATGAGGCCTCCAGGAGAGCATAAAAGCTGTGCTGTGATAGGTGCTTGGAAGTCAGTAGGTTTTAATATTTTTGTTAAATTTATCTGATCCTTTTGACCCCTCTGCCCTGTGATGTATCCAGAATTGTTACATAGCTGCAAGCCATTTGTATCCCTAGAGTTTAATTCTTGGTACAGGCAGCAGTGCAATTGATTTTTTTTTTCTTTTTGCTTCTTTAATGATGTGAAACACGGCTTGTATGTGAATCATCTGTTATTTGCCAACGACAGGGATGCAGAGAGCGACGGTGCCCATCCTTTTCAGCATCTTAAGAATTCCCAGTGCCCTGGTACCTCCTTGATGGCAAAAGGATAAGCTGATCTGTAGGTTTTGGAATGCTTTGTGATATTAAAGATCCTCCCCGCCTATCTTAAGGTCGGTGACCAGCAAGCGGGTGTGTGCAGGCAGGAGCAGAATGGTTAAAGTGCCCCAGTGTTGGATGGAGCTGCTCCCACTTTGGCTTGTTTACCTTGGCTGCTCATGATATTCTCTTTACGTTCCTCACGGAAGATTCCATTTTTTTTTTCGCAAGAGGGATGAGCCGGTTTGTGGAACGAAAAGAAAGGAGCCGTTCTGTTTATTAATCCTGTGTGCCAGCGTCCCGATGTGCACGACCCGTCGGTGCTGGGGGGGAAATGCGTGCGCGGCACCCGGGGCACACGTACATTTGCATTTCAAATCAGCTGAGTCAACACAATGTAATGGTCCTGCCTGTAGGTCCTTAGAGAGCCACAGTAGCTGACAATGTGTGCTTAAAGGGAGGGTCTGCTTTTCTTCGTCTTCTTCTTTTATTTATTTATTTTTTTAAAGCCGCTTTCCATAGCCAATAGTACCGTTCCAGGCGCCTGCACCGGAGCTGTTCCGACCGCTGTTGTTTAGCAGATGATTACCCTGTCACAGCGGCCGGGGTTTTGTTTCATTTTATAAATACCGTTCGTCTGGATAGAAAAAAAAAAAAAAAAAAACCCAAACCAACAAACCGAGCCCAAAACCAAACAACCCACCACCAAAACTGGCAAGAGTTCAGAGAAGAGAAGCTGCCGAAGTGTTCCTGCCTGCGCTGCCACTGATGCGAGCAGCTGTTTCCATCTGCACTGCAGCACTGCAGCCTGCACAGCGCCGGAGCTGCCGGGGCTGCTCGCCGGGGGGATTCCGGAGGAAGCCGGCCTTGCTGTCGCCTAGCCCCGAGCCCAGGGCACGCTGAGGATGGGAGGCTCGCAGTCGCTGCAGCAGGCACAGACAGGTGGCCTGGTCCGGGAGCCGTCTGAGGCCATGTAAGTGCGGGTGCCTTGGCTGCGGTGGGGGTGCCTGAGGCCTTTGTTCGGCGCGGGCTCGCTCGGGGCCGGGGCAGCGCCGGGCTCCGGCGGCTGTGGGCGAGCTGCCTGCCAGGGCACCGCGCTCCCTGTGTGTGCCTGCCCAGCAGCACGCTTTGTCTGTCCGTGTGTCGGGTGCGTGATCACTCAAACACAATCACCATCCCCAGCCCCTTCCCCCTTCCCAAGCCCACCGCCACCTCTGTGCTTTCGGGTTAAAATGCGCAGCGTGGAGCTCCGTTTCGCCGTGCTTTTTATCAGGGCTTCTTTCTGCTTTTCTCTGCACCGATACTGTTTTTCAGGTCACATCAACCTTGTCACATCCATCCCTGTCACGGCGTTATAGCCTCTGATGAAGCATAAGCAAGGTGTCCTTAGATCTCTCCTCACTGAAGGCCGACTCGGAAAGATTCGCTGGGGGAGGGAGCAAAAAGCAGACAAATTGTGCTTGTTCAGAGGGAGTTAGCACTCTTCTGGGTGGCTAAATCATATATAAAAGTGCAGAAATGTGTATGTGCATGCAGGGATAGCAGCATCATTTCCCATTTGTAAATAGGATTTTGTAGTTCATTGGTACAGGATTTATCAGTTTACTTAGCCAAGTCTTTTCTCCTTAACCCTCCACCACAGGCTAGTGAGCTGGAATGCTAGAGCAGGGACCTTACCTCTGAATGGATTTTAGGACTGCCTTGCCTCATTTTGTCACTACAGTTATATAAATCACATTTATCTTAACATGTCTGACTCCTGCCTTCATTACTGAATATATATTTTGGTAAGTTTTAGGTGTTCATCCATTAGGGCTAGTCGACAAACTAACCTTATATAGGTCTCTTTAATTTATTTATTTTTTTTTAATGTAATGTGTGCTTGTTAAGGTAGCTCTGATTATGGCTGAGACATCATTTGTGTGTTTGAGATAAGTGCTTCAGAGCCATTGGGGAATGATAGAGCAGTAACTGATAGTTTTGCCTCTGTAATAGGCCTTACAAGTGGCTATCTGCTCCCTATTGTCATATTCCAATATATCAGCAGATAGCTTTGCTTGACAGTGACTTGTTATATTTGTAAGATACAGGCCTAACATTTCTGCATCCTTTGTTCTTTTGATGTGTAGCTTCAGCAATTAATATTTTTTCCCCTATAGTTCCATCTGACATTCCTATGAAGAGCATCTATTTTAGTAATATAGTGGAATAAATTGATGCCTTGCTGTCTTTAAAGCACTATAAATTCCATTTTCATCTTCACACACTGCTGTTGATTTTAAACAGTGGTGCAAGGACTGGGCAATAAAAGACATGTTGCTGAAACAGGGTTCAGGATTTTTAACTCAAATTTTCACAGCCCTTTAGGAATGCATTCTGTTGGATGAACATATTGATCAAGGTGTATATGTATATATTTATACATTTGGGGGGCACTTGAGCAAATTATATTGTCATCTCTCTCAATGACTCCTTTTATATATAAACATACTCATCTTTTGCATTAAGTCATTCTTGTGGGGTTTCAAGATGATCTTTTAAGGTCTGACATAATCAAAAGATATATTTTTAGCACAGGCATCATTCAGTAACTGTTGATGTCCTTGGGAGGAGTTTGTGGAAGGTATTACTAATCTTGTATTAAATAAATCACCAAGAGAGTGTGCTGCTTTCTTCAATTAAATACTCTTCAAAATGAGATAAGAATGAAGGTGTTTCTTTATGCTTGAGAAAACATGAGCCTGTTTTATGAAACAAGAACATCCTCATAGGATGTCATGCTCATCAGTTCTGGTGTGAGGTTTTGACTTTATTCCCTTATCACTGTAACTTTTACCAATGCTTTTTAAATGAGTTTGCATTTGACTTGTGTTGCACACATAAGCAAATTCCTTAATGGCAGTGATGGCTCAGAGGCAGAAACATCTGGCCATGTCCCAGGCAAGTTGGGCAGCTGCCCACACAGTTCCAGCATCCCTGAAGTCATCATTTCTGCCATCAGCAGAGGCTGATTGCCCTAAGGAGAGCTGCTCCACAAAGGGAGAGCAGGGCTGGGTTTGGCTGCCCTGAGTTCATTAGAATGGGGGGATGTCAATCAGGAATCTTTACTAGAGTAGAATAGCATAAAAAAAAAAAGACTAGAAGCAAACAAATTCCTTAAATAGCTGCAGCTTTAGGAGTTCCTCCAGTGTATCCTGTGGTGGACTTCTTGATTAAACACTAGGGAAAGTTGTAGAAATAAATTGGTTTTACAGTCCATGCTGAAAAGGGGTCTAGGTTAAGATTTTAGAGTGTATTTATGATTAAATATGCCCTTCCTGTATGTGTATGCCAAATTCCCAATTTTAATGTAAATTTGTTTCAGCCAGGATAAAAGTATTTGTAATAAACCCACTATTGGTACTGACAGCCTGGGGTGTTCTGTTGCTCATTGTGGATTGTTAGCACTCACTGGCAGCAGACAATTGCCCTTTTATTTAAAGAAAAAAGAAAAGTCAATTTGGAATGATAAAAAAGGGAAAGCCCAAGGGAAGCCCCTGACAATAAAAGTTAACTGCAGATGAAAGTGGGGTGGTTCAGACCTCGCTGCTGACGCTATGAGCGCTGTCATGTGCTCTGCAAATCTCAGCAGGCACCCTGGTGGTCACAGATTGAGCTCAATCGGGGGCACGTTTCCATCAGATAACCGGAGTGGGCTCTGCTGAAATAAAAGGCAGTGACAGTGAGATGATGTTCAGTGTGCACGGATTTGTTGTGTGCACGCACACGTCTGGTCCTTGCATGCGCTGTCTGAGATGCCAGTGCTGCCTTGCTCAGGGTGTGAGCAGAAATGAGCTTGCCAAGTGCTACCACCTTCATCTTTAGTGCTTTTATTTGTAGTATATTTCAATCTGTTGGTAATGTTTTCTAAGCATTTGCAAACTGGAAACGTTGCTAGGGTTTTAAATGTTTAAATGCTGGGAGCTCTTAGGCACTTGTCATCCCTGAAATGTATGGGGATTTTTTAAGGGAATATAGTTTCTTTCTCCTGTGCAGGAACCACACCTTGCTTTTCTGGTTGCATTATGGTTGCTGTCCTTGCAGCAACTGGGCAGAATTTACATTCAGTGCCCATTTCTTGATCAGCCAAAGGGCCGCTGATGTGTTATTTCCTCCCATCAGGAGCTCTACATGCTGCGTCTCTAACGTTTGCATCCCTTGCCAATCCAAGGGGAAAATGACTGAAGCCTGAGCCAGCTCCCACTGAAGTTGATAGTGAAATGCCCACTGACTTCAGTGGGAGCTGGAGCAGGCTCCAAGAAAGAAATTGAATGTCACTGATCATTGGTAGCAGGCCAAGATGTTGGTGTCCCGGTGGGTTGTTTTTCAATATTTCTTCTGCTGCGTGGTCTTTTGTTTGTTGGTTACTGGAGAGACTCAGAAAAATTTAAACTGGATAGCCTCAGCCTTCTGCACAGGAGATGTGAGCAGTTTTCTTTGTGTAAGCATCTGTATACACATGTATTTATTAAAGTTATCACTCCATATGTGTAAAAAAACAGCCCTTACTTGCCACCATTTTTTTTTTTTTTCCTATTTCCCAAACCTGGAAGAATCCATTTTGTGGTTCTTAAAAGTTTGAAAGAAATTAGTCTGGTGAAATATTGGCACAGTATTACACGCTCATACATAGGAAAATGGTCTAAATAAATATATGTACATGGAAGAGTGATATATATATATATATTTAGAAAATATTGAAAGAATTTGGGTCTTGGGAGGAGGAGAAGCTGCTTTTACTGAATTGATAATTAGTCTGAGTTAATCCCTTGACAGACAGTTCTGCCTATTGTCAGCTTATTATGTAGAAACATAAATTTGTTTTCTTCTTCCTCTTACTGACAGCCTTCAGTGAGCAACCCCATCAGTAATTAGAGGATGCTCTATCTGCTGGGTTTGTCTGCTAAATAGGGTGGATTGCTGGAAGCCATGGGGATGTTTTACTTAAGATGTACCAGAGGTAACGAGGAGATTCTTCTGTCAAGCTTCCCTGTCTTTCATTCCAGCCTCCCTTATTTGAGCCCAAAGGATCTCATCTCTGAAGTCAATGACAGCACTCCCTTTGATATGGGAGGTGGTTACATCAACCACTTCTTCTGTCACTGGAAGTAGGCAGGTCACGTTTAGACTTGAAAACAAAATGAAAAGACCCCAGCCTCCCTCAGCCCTCTATTAACGAGGCACAGCACACGTCTGGCCAAACCCATGTGTGCTCGAAAGCTCTCCATACGGAGTGGGGTGCCCTATGCCATGTGTAATGGAGCTGCTGTCATCTATTATGTATTATGACATGCAGGCAAATTGGAAAATACAAACTGATGTGAGGTGGTAAAAACATGAATGAAAAGGCATTTCCTGCACATGCATTGTGGCTGTCATTTACCAGCAGAGCTGTTGCCCTGGCTGCGTTTGCTTTTTTGCTTTTTGCTTGCCTTGACCCAGCAGCCAGAGGAACTGATTGTTAGATTTAAATCAAAGATGCTCTTCAGTGCTGTGTGTTTCAAGAGGTAATAGTCTGGGTGCTTTTGATGTTTCTCTAACATGATTACTGCACCCAGAAAAGCAGTTCTGTCTCTTACAAACACATTTCCTTTGTTTTAAGACCGATGCACCTACAGTTTTTATATTTGCTTATGTCTTGGATACCATTTCCTTATCCATCTCTGATGCCTTGTTATGATTTAGCTACGTACCAAGCTTCTTATGTAGTCCAGGTAAAAAGGCTTTTGAGTGGAAAGAGGCAGAGTTGTAATTACAGCTAGAAATGCAACGCAGTTTGCATTCTCTTGCAGAAAGTGGGCGGGTTTGCTGTAAGAAGCAAACAAGCAAATGTATTTTTTACTATGGAAAAAGCTAAGAAAAGAAAAGTGTCATTTCTTTTCAGATCCTTAAATGCTCTGAAGCAACCATCTGAATTTAGGAGCAGGCTACGGATATCATGTTTTGTATTCCCATTAAAACCAGCTAATGGAAAAAAATTGAATTACTTTCCTTTTTCCACCACAATCTTAATTTTTTTTGTGAGGCAGGTTTTGGCCTGAGAGTTTTCATTGATGGTAACACTAGACAAGATATTGAGATCCTTCCTTGGCTCTGGAAACCAGATTGAAGTTTCACTTGAACTGAATTTTGGTTGAAGCAGCTGTGGATATGTCTGAGACAGACCCAAACCATTTCTTGTTTGTTGCTGCCCTGCAGCATTGTTTGCTACAGATCCTCTCCCTCTGCTGCAAGGAGCGATTCAGGGGATGAGTGGGTGCTTGGCAAACCTCTTCCAGAGGAAGAACTGGGGCTGTTGGTTCTCCTGGGACAAATATGTAACCTTTGAGAAAATCCCTGTCTTTCCATTTCAGGCTTATTTGATTTTGATTAATTGGAATCCTTAGAGTTATGTCCAAATTTACACAATATGGTTTTCCTAAACAAAACCAGCTTTTTCGTAGAGCTTAATGTAAACCAGGTTGTATCTGACACAGGGTACAGTTACCATCTCATAAGCTTCTGCTCCTTTAAGGCTTTGATATCCTTCAGCATAAAAACCTGCATTTATTTGTTAATAACAGCCCATTGCTCTCCTTAGAAATGAGTCCAGGGAAAACAGTTTGGTTGCTGAAGGAGAGGAAAGATGAGCAAGGAATTCAGATCCCTTTCTTGAAGTTCCCAAGTGCAGGAGCAAAGCAGGAGCTTGAGAAGGGAGGGTTCAGCACCTTGCTCCCCACCTGGCTGAGCTGTGGGGGCTCCAGCTGGGTGCCAGCTGGTGAAATGCCACTGAGATCAGGGATTTGCTCCTTCCATCACCCTGGGGTGCTGAGTCGGTGCTTCCTGAGCCGGGCGTTCCCGCAGCACCCACGGGAAGGGACAGGATGGTTTCCCTGGGAGCTGGAGCAGCACCGAGTGTGCCGTGGGAGAGGTGAATGAGGTCAGTGGGAAACCTTCCAGAGCTGCCCCAGGCTGGAGCAGCAGCAGAGGGATCTCACCCACCCGAGGCTGGAGATGGAACAAGTAGAGCCCAAGCAAAGATTTTGTTGTTGTTGTTAAGAGGTTGAGATACATTCTTTTTGTTCTTCGCTCCTACTGCTCTCTGGCCACGTTTCTGTCCATGCAGCTGCTGTTTGTGTTGAAGGAGAGGAATAAGGATTAGAGGGGATCCTGCAGAGTTCTTTAGGAGGCTGTGCAGGGGCCAAAAAGGTGGAGTATGGAGCAGCTTAAAAGCAGAGAGTCTCTCCTCCTCTCTCTCCATTTTAGTGAAGGTTCTCCCTGCTTCTCCACCCCCCATGTAATCCTTGTCTCCTTTCTGAAAGGAAAGGCCATCCACAGGCACTACAGGAGCACGGCCTTACTGCACATCTCAGTGTTCCCAGCAATCTCTGTGCTCCCAGGAACGCTGGTCCCCAGGAATGGAGGGTGTCACACGTTCATCCTCGCGCTCCACAGCCGCTGTTTTGTCCCCAGGTCCTGCTTTGGAGCTGCGTGGCAGAGCTCAGATGTGGCTCTGCAAAGCCTTGTTGAATTTAAAAGATGTTTTCAGTAAACAAAGCAAGTCCAAACCCGTGGCTCTGGCTCCCAATGAGTTATTGATCAGCTCCCCATTGATGATGCTGTGTGGCAGGAGCACATTATGCTTTTTCTTGAGGGGACAGTTCACACAATGATGTTTCCTGGATTAAAATTTTAGACCTTGGGACTGAAAGAAGAGGAAAGTTACCTGCCAGGGGTATTAAATATTTCCAATACTGATTCAGACACCAACCCCTAACCCACTAGGGTAAGCAAAGTGCATCACTGGCTGGGATTATTATGTATTAACTGGTTATATTTAAATATTTTCCACCTTTGATATTGGGGCAACCTGCATCTTTCTTAAAAGGTTTCTGTGGTTGAATATTCAGCAGCCTCTGGTGATTTAGGGACATGTTAGTATATTTGCAGTTGTGATGTCTGAAGAAGAGTGCCTTTAATTAAATTGCTTTTTCCTGTTGTACCTCTGAGAATAAAGCATCTGCCTGAGAAGAGCATAGGGATTTAAAAAACAATTTCAATTCTGAATCTCGTTTCTGTGGCATAGATATTTTCATTATTCGGGCTGAAGCCAGTAAAAGAGAAAGCAGGCTGTCCAGAAAGGATGGGGGATTGTTTTATATTCATTTAGATCAGTGGTGTTGAAAAACATACCCTGCTAGATCTCAGGAAAAGAAATAAAAATGAAAAATTTAACATGATTTAAAGCAATATGGGGAACTTCTTGCTAATCAGTTAGAAAAATGATTTAAGTAGATTGAAGTGCTGCTGTAAGTGTGCCATGTTGTATCCCGCAGTCTTTTTTCCTTCAGATGTGGTTTCCCACAGCTTGAGACATTTCTCTAGCATTGCTGTGTGAAAGCAGGAAATGGCTTTTGTTGGGGGAGTGGGAATTTGGCTTCTGCACAAAATGTGCTCAAAACTGCTGAACAAACAAAGAGAAAAAGCAGGAAAAAATAATTCCTTCTTCCCATTTCATTTATGGTAGGAACATTGCTTATAAGACAATAGGCTAAAATCTCAAATTCAACATTATTTTGATGATACAAGATGATTGTGCCCTTTTAGTTCTCCTCCACTGCAGTTCTGTTCTCTAAATATAGCCATCCTGTGAGGAAAAACAGGACTTTTTATAGCATGTGATAAATGTTTAAGGTATTCATAGTTTTCTTTTTGCCATCAATTATAGAAGACACATTTCCAAACCGATCTGTGTGGCTTGGATAACACACAAGGTATTATTTTCTGTTGCTGAAGTTCCACATAATGATCCGAAAGGGGAAGCCTTATAATTTTATTTCTGTTATCTCACCTGTGTAAAAAAAGAAAATCCAGAATCTTGTCTGTGAGCTCAGACACTGAGTTATCCCAAGATTTCAGCTTGGAAGCCCCATTATCGGAAGAGCTGAGAGGTGACTCCGTAGCATCAGATCAGCAGCAGTGTGTGACCATGTTCACCAAATCACACCCAGTTTACCCTGGTGTCCATCACTGACAGCTCAGCTGAGCTGTCTGAGGTGCTCTGGGGCAGCAAAGGATTTGACACCCTTTGGGCTCAGCATGAGGAGAGGCACAGAACCTCTCAGGGCAGGGGAATGACTCTGCCTGCAGCATCACCTTCCTCCTTGTGTCCCGAAATTCAGCCTTGTGCCTCTCACAACACATCCTTGTGGGCTGGCAAGTGCCACCACCGAGCTGTGCTTTCTGTAGGAATATTTATGCTGAAATAATATTAAAATCTTCCCCTGGAGAGGAGCTTCTGCCCTGTTTTCTGCACACATCCCTATCAGTATGAGCTCTTGTGCAATTGTCATTTCGGTGGGATGGGATTTATTTGACAAAAGCTTTATTCTTAAGTGAGAATTGCAAAGGTTGCTTCTCTGCTGCTTCATAGCTCAGGCCATAAAATGAACACGTGATGTTATCCTGCTCTTGGGTTGAGCAGAAAGCTTCTGTTGAGGAAGGAACTGCAGATGATTTTGTGGAATATTACTCTGAATGCAAAACATGATTTATGTTTAAACCTTCCAGCTTTGATTGTGTTTTTTTTACAAAAACTCTTTTTAAAAAATAGCCCTCACTTCCTCTGTCCTACAGTATTGTTTTTAATTACTATTTTAATGCATCAGAAAGACAGCAGGATAAAGAATGAAGATACCAAGTAAATTAACCTCATCCCAGTTCATGGATTTCTTCTATAAAATTAATTGAAATTGCTATGATTAAAGAAGCTGGAGTTGTACTTTTCATTGAGCCATACCCAGTTTTAAAGTAAAAAAGAGATCTGGTGACTCAGCAGTGGTGACTTATGAAGTAGGACTAAAATTATTCTTCAGCATTATTAAGCTGAAATAAACCCGTGATGAAACCATGGCTTTGTTTTGATGGTCAGACTTTGCAAGACAGAAACGTGTAGAATCTGGCACGAGTGTTGCAGGTGAGTAGCACAAGGTGTGATTGCCTTTTGCACATATGATTATTATGATTATTTGCACATATGATATATATTCTGTATGTGTGCCATATACACAGCTAGCAGACTGAAGGATTCCCCATAAAGTGATGCACTTTTTCAGTGCAGACCCAGCACTAGAAATCTCTGAATTCCCACTGACTCCTGGTCAGTGGTCTGGGGCATTTTGCACATCACTGGAGCAGACCCTCAGACAATAGTACCCTGTGGTTTACCTGTGTCCACCTTACAGGTACCAAACACAGTTTTATTATATTCTCAAGGCTTCATTCTCATCCTGTGTATGCACATCAGTAGTAATGTTCCTGTGGGACAACGATGCCATGCCTGTGGGAGCAGGATGTGAGCTAAAGGAAAGCTTGGTGATCTGTTTCCTTCCTAACATCATCTTCTTGTGACCCCTTTTGTGGTTGATCTCCTCACAGTATGGGGTTATTGTGAATTTATTTAATCCTAGGATGGATGACCTTGTCACTTTGCCCTACAATAGTGCGAGAGAGGTCCATTAATAGTTAATGGTTAGAAATGTGTCCCTAAATGAACCGTCTTGTAAACGGAGTGTGGTGACACGTAAGTGATGTGTTGGTGCCTCCCCCAGCTCCTGGCTCCTACATGCATTGGCTCCAGCCCTGAGAGCATTCCCCTGGGGACAGAGGCAGCAGGACAGATGGCTTTCCATGGGCCCTCAAGTGTCACCCATCTTTCAGCTCCAGCACTGGGCTGAGGTTACTGGCTTTCACAGTTTTACACAATCAGAGTGGTTGAAGTTGGAAGGGACTTCTGGAGATCATCTGCTCCAACCCCCAGAGAGGGTCCTGAATTATTTTGAGACACCCTGTAACTTCAAAGGTATGTTTTATTAAAGAAAGGGGAAATAGTTTGTGAGGTTTATGCCACTCACCACATATATTTGCATTGTTTTCTAAAACCATGTATTCAGCAGATCTGTGGGTGCTAGATTTGATAGGGAGACTAATTCCAATTTGGTAGATGCCAAATATTAATACCTAAAATAACCAGATAACTCCATCATTGCATCTATATTTTCTGTGGGTTGCTATACAAATTTAATATCAAAATTTAAAATCTGTAGGGATGTTTCATATCCAAAACATGTAATCACAAACAATCATTATGTTAAAAGAAGCTAATTATTGGGGAACGTCGTCTTAGCTGGAAGTCACTGTGTAGGCAAATATTATGTAAAAATCACAGCATAGAAAGTTGGCACATCCTTGATATTATCCTGACCTAGTGCTTGGATTAGGAATATGACCTTTTCTTGTAGCTGTAGAACATTCTTGGTCCTCACAAGTAGGCCCTTGGGTCAGCTAATGGCTGCTGGCCTGAAGTGGTAACTTGAGCTTCAGGAAAGGAATTACCATTTGGTCTCTCCTGATGTTTTTGAATTACGATGCAGGGCTGTATTTGTAGGAGCCTGAAGGGAAAAAAGAAAAAGAGGTAAGACTGTATGTGTCTCTGTATTAGACTTGTATAATTGTACCACAAGTGATACTATCAGATGAATTACAAGAGATTGTCAGTTATTTAATTTTATATAAACAAAAGGAAAAAGCCCTCAAATGTAAAATGTAATGAGCAGTCATTTTCTCCCTCTGGACTCTGTATACATTTACAACAAGAAGCTGTTCATGATGTTTGAATGTTCCAGCCTGAGTGGATAAAGAAGACTTGAGCTGAACTGACCAAGAGCACTGAACTCAATGAACTTCAAAGGTCCCCTCCAACCCACACTATTTTATGATTCTGTGTATGTGCAGCACTTCAGAGGCAGAGTTGAGAGCAGGATTGATCTTCATCTGGAAAGATGTATTGCTGGAACATCCTGTCTCAGTGTTCTTTTTTTGCTGTAGCTTACTCGGGTTTGGGGGATTTTTAAGAGAAAATCAGTTTAACCATTGAAAATGACACCTGGAAATCTGAAAAAGTTTTTATCAAATTTTTACAGTGAATGACTTTGACGGAAATTAACGCATATCTCTGACTGCCTTGTCTCTCTGGCTTTAGAAACTCTAAAGCTTGGAGTTACTGAGTGTCTTTCCAAATCTGTCAGTCTGTGTGGCCCTTGCCACTGCAGTAAAAGTGCCTGCTTAAGTAACACACAACCTGATTGACCTCAGAAGGACACAGCCACTCCTGTATCCTTGGTCCTGGGCTCATCAGTAAACCACACCTGAATTATTCATGCAAGCTTTATGAGGATCATCTCTGAAAATGATCGATGGAGGTGAAACTACAGAACTCATTCCTCCTTTTTATTTCCAGCTCATCTCCCAGTGGGAGATACCAAGAATGAAAGCCAAAATTAATCTTCAATACTAAATTGAACAATCTAGAAAGTTGCTTGGTTTGGTTTTTGTTTTTTTTCTCCTTTTCTCACTGATTGAGTTTCCTCTCATGGTGCATGATAAATTGTTCAGTAAATACTCATGTGAAATTTATACCTTAAATTTATGATGCAACAGCTGCAAATGCTTTGGCGGGCCAGACCTGATGGAATCTGTTTCCTTTAGGTCTTGCCACAGATGGTGCTTTTGCATTAGCACTGCAGTGTTTGCACATTTGGGTCCTTCATGCCACGGCCTTGGACTCTGTGTTTGCCTCAGATCCCTGCCGGTACCTCGAACAGGAGCTGAGCACTGTGTGACGATCCCCTGGTGACAGATTCCTTGTTTGAGTCCTAAGGCTCAGGGAAATGGGTCTGCAGAGGACTTCAGTGTGAGTTATGTTTCCTAGAGGCGATGGATGTACTTGGACATTTTCCCCTTGAGCTGCAGCTCTAGCCAGTTGTAAAGAACTTTGGGATCTAAAGATGAGATGGGGAAAAAAAAAAGACAAAATCCCCATTTCTGTCTCCTGCCCCTCAGGGAGTCTGGCTATACCTCAGGAAAAGACTGTTAAAACTGGTCAGGGAGGAATTGCACATCTTCTGAATCCCATTTTCACTGTACACCTCCAAATGTAGCTCACACTGCAGTTAGAGGGCAATCTGCAAACAGCAGCTCTCCAATGAACCTTTGCAGTGCTTGCTTTCATTGCATTACCCTCTAAGAACACTTGGGTGGCAATGGAGCACAGTTTGGTTTTGTTATTGTGTGTTCTAAGATTGCCTGGTTTATTTCCTCCAAATATGTCCTATTTCTCAATATACCATGAGAATGAAGTTGTCATGTCAATAAAATAAAGAGATAAAACCATTGGTGAACAGAGGTTTTTTTGAGCAGCAGAGAGGAAGTTGAGTTTATGGAGTGCTGGCAGGGCATCACTGATGTTGCTGACAGGTAGGAGAGACCTCAATCCAGGGCACATTCCATTAATTAGGGAAATGAGCCATTTTATCCTAAGTACAAAGTTTGGATGAAAATGTACAAATTTAAGTAATTGGAGAGCAGCTCCTTTGGCTCCATCCCCATCTCCCCACTCTCAACACAGGCAGCACTTCTCAGTAATGCAGCTCCAACTTCTGGCTTCAGAAATTCATAATACCACCCCCTATTTCCTCTCCAGATTGTTCATATTGCACATCAGTAGATCAGTACTCCATAAAGTAGTCAGGCATGTTTGTTTTTATCCTGAAGTAGGCTACACACTAAATAAAAATCCTATATAGATTTAACATTACATGAAGTAACTCTCCAAAAGCCTGTGGAGCTCCCTTGACACATCCCAGTTCCTGTTTTGCTCCCTTGAGCACCTCCATAGGAGGCGATGCTGCTGAGCTCAGTCCTCATGTCAAAGTCCTGCTTCGAAGTTTCTTTTATATTCCTTTTCTGTGTTGTGAAATGAAACCAGCAGCACGGTGGTGGTGGCTGTGCTGCTGCAGTGTAAATATTGGAGGAACCCGAGGCAGATGGCAGTGTTCCCACCAGGGCCCAAGGCCACAGCTCTGTTGAAAGCTACTTTTTAATGAATTGAGTTTCCAGGTGGCAACTGGGGTGACCTCACTCACTTCAGGGGCTGTGTCTGCCTGACGAGGGCAGGCAGTGAGGAGAGGAAGGGGAATGAAGAAATCTCATTCTTGTTTCCTGACTGCTTTCCAGCTACACCGACGAAAAGGAGGTTTTTCATTCTGAAATCGGGGAGGATTTAAATTGGAAGAACCTGTAGTTTATAAAAAAAAGGTAATGTAACTTATGAGGCTGGGTTTCCACAGAGCCAGAGGTGAGGAAGAGAGGTCAACCCTGGTGACTGCCTTCAGTACTTCCTCCAGAGATTTATGTAACAGGCTGGGCAGGAGCTCAGGCTTCCCAGATGAGAGTGGGAGTGCTCAGGCTCCACAAGTTGATGCAGTGTTGGCAGATTTGGTTGGTCTAGTCTGATTCTTAGATTTCCCTGTTCTCCCCTGCTGTGGGACCCCCATCTGTATGCGTTATATTTACTGTTGACCACTGTCTTTCAAGAAGGGACATGAAAGAGACAGACTGAAAGAATGTTTTGGGACTTCTACAATCTATATTTGTTCACCTGTTATGTACAAAATCCAAAGAATACAGATGGAAAGATGTGTATGACATGTTACAAAAGTAAGCTCCCACTAATTTCCCAGGCTGGCTGAACAGAAGCATGAATGTGTGCTCCTTCCTGTAGATCCCACTTCATCACTGCCCCACAAACAAGTCCTGCAGACTCACACTCTGCTCTTTGCTTCATCCTTGGCTGGAGCTTCAGAGTCATCTTCTCGATGGTACCAGACCCTTCCTTTGCTGAGAACCTGCCCTCAGCTGGACCTGTGGTGGCTGCTCCTTGTGCAGCTTTGAGTTGGTGCCGGCTCTCAGGCTGTATCACAATTTGGCAGTCTTGTTTTGCACCAAGAGCTGTACAGCAGCAGCATTATTTCTTTTTGTTCCATGTATTCCCTGAATTTGTCAGAGAAAAGGCATTGTGAATTGAACTGGCTGAAATAGGTAATTTCCTTTTCACAGAAAATCCTGTTGTTCTGGGAAAATCTTTTCTTATCATTTGAACGTAGGACTATAGTCTTAAAAAATTTTCTCACTTCAGAGAGATCATCCCTATTTTCACTAGGGAAAACTAAATACAAGATTCAATATTTCCAGGTTGACTTTGGAGCATAGTACTGGAATGTGCTTCCAGGCTTTATGCCCTTGACCAGATCCCAGGCCATGATAAAGAAGGTTTTTTTGGTATTAAGCTTCCCTTAGTGTTTCTTTGTTAAACAGAATTTTCTTTGTGAGCACAGTTGCTTCTCATAACAAGCACATCAGGATTTGAGTTATGGTTAAAACAGTTCTTACTTGATTGTACTAGCTGAAAATCAGGAGTGTTGCATCAGAATCTTTTGGGAATGATTAAATATTAGCAAAACAAAGCCTTTTTCTGGAGCTCAGGCACCTCAACTGTCTGTCCACAGACTCAAGGTTTTCCAGAGTGGGAACTCATGCAGTGAACAAATAAGAACAAGTATTTTACTTCAAATGGTTATGCCCAATTCATCCAAGGAAGAGACCAAGTAAACAAAGGGAGCTCCTTTAAAAGGTAGATAAACAGCCACCAATTCTATCCATAATTTAACTAAGGAGGACACAGTATTGCTCATCAAGGGAGTTTAACAAGTCCTCCTTCGAGTAGGATATGAAAATAGAGGGGTTTTCTTCCATTCCAGTTACTGTGTATGTTACATGTGCTGTACAGACGGTTTGGGTAAAAAGGAGTCTAAACATTATTGTTTTACAGAGCTAGACTTTGAGTTCAAATTGTAGAGGGTGAAACATTAAGTGCAACACAATGAAAAATTACGTGAAAGCCTAAGAGATATGAATTACTTCTCATTTTCTTGGTTTAGATGATAACTTTTTGGGTTTATTTTTATGACACTGGGAAAAAAATATCACACAACTCTGTTTCTCTTTGATTTTTAAACTTTAAAGTTTCCTGAACCAGCTCCATGGAGGAAGGAGAAAGCTGCTTTTGTTGTTGTTGTTGAATACCTATTGTGAAGTTTTGTTTGTAGAAGCCCTTTGTTTGCAGCTGTTCTTTAAGCTTAAAATATGTAGAACTTAAAATGTGGTGTGTCTTTGTAGGGGTATGATTTGAAATGGTGCAGTGTGCCTGTTCCAGTTTGACTGTACTGTGGCCTGAGTAATGAGGATGGTTAAAGAAGTGGCACAAAGGCTTTCTGAGGAGCTGCAAAAGCAGATATAATGGGAAACTGGACATAGTGGTTTTGAGCTGTGTAAGTCTGGGGAGGGAAAAAAAGCAATCTCCAAACATCCGAAGTTAAAACCTAGTAGAATTCCTTTTGCTTCAGGAGTAGGGGTGTGAGCCAGGATTTGGTTGGTGCAGGGTCATGATGTGCATCTTGGTGGGGTGGGAGGAGGTGGGAGCTTTCTCTGGGATTCTGCAGAGAAGAAGAGAGAAGATTTGGACTACTGTGCTTCTCAAGGTGTCAGGGGTGACACTGGGGTCTCTTCTTCCCCAACTCTCCTAAGGCTTTATGCCGTGATAGATTCAGGCAAATGAATGCAAATCCTGTATTTGTACTTCTTCTGACATGGAGCTGCTTAAAATAATCATGAGTCCCAGGAAACCTGGGAAACAAACAGAATCTGGCAGCTCAGTTACCTTCTAACTCAAATAAAATGAGAGGAGTCCTTGATTTGGGGTGGCTTGTGGAGTGTTTCTGGAAGATGACATGGCTTCTGGTTTTATGGCAACACAGAACCACTGGGAAGATGCAAAGCAGTCCTGTCCTTTAGCAAACTGCTATGTTCAATTTACTTCATTACAGACCAGCAGTCCAAAACTGCATCTGACCAACAGAAATGCTTATTGAATGTATTTTGAACATATGTTCAGTGCATATTGAATAGGACACCATTGTTACTGCATTCCTTGCTCCCAAACAGAGGATGAAATGTTGATAATTTGGGCTCAGTTTAAGAAGTATGATCTATAGTTTCCAGACCTAGAAGGACTGTTTCATATGGCTGTACACCTCTAAGAGCAAGCTGTGTTTCCTTGAATGGTTTAGATCTTCACTTAATGTTTATGTTGCTCATCATTTTGTAGAGTTTCTCCTTTTCAAGCTTGTGTTTCACTTGAATGACTGCATTTTGGGTGCTGCTGTCTCCTTCCTGGGCTGGCACCAACCCATGGTGGTCCCTGGGTTTTTGTGTCCCTGTGAGCACATGATGCCACAAAAGGATTATTGATAATACCAGGATTCCATGCATTTTACAGGCTGTCTTACCTCGTGTCACAAGGTCTGTCTGAAAAGGGCTCTGGTAAAATTCTGCTGAAAATAGAATTTAGTATTTCCGTGGAAGGAGGATGCACAAGAGTTTACTGCACCTCAGATATCTTCATGTCTGTTCTCTCAACCTTGAGAGCACACAAAGAAATTTGGTGCTGTTTTAGATATTTGGGGGCTTTATATGAAGCTAGGAAATTCTCTTCAGAAGAGTCTTTATATTTTTTAGGTAATTTAGTTGTGCTTATGCAGAGGAGTAGCACAGGGGTTATTGATTGGTCTGTGTGGCTGAGCCACCCTCACACTGCAAAGCAGGTTTTGCAGGATGGATTCATTTCCAAGTGTGTGTTCACTTCTGTAACACAAATTACATAAATACCTGTCTAGGGAGAAGAGCACAGCCATGGCCTCCTGCTCTGGAGCCACACTGGAATGTCAAATCTCCTTTGGGAAATGCAGAGGTAGCCTGAGAGCTGAGGTCTGTGCCACCAGCTCAGGAAGCCCAGCATTGCCAGACCTGACTGCAAACCTGAATCCTCCTGTGCTCACCAGTCTGTGCTTTGATTTTCCTCAGGAGCTCTGACTCTGAAGAAGCTTTTGAGACCCCGGAGTCCACTACACCTGTCAAGGCACCACCTTCACCTCCACAGCCACCCCCTGAAGCAGCAGCAGCAGCAGCAGCAGCAGTTGTTGCAGACGTAGCAGAACAAGAAATAAAACCTCAGCTGTCCGTGGAAGATACAGGTAATGAGTGGAACATGTTACTGAGGGAGGTGAATATGCAGGGAGCTATTTCTCTAAGCACAGGCAAGGAATTAATGCTAATAAATTGGCTTCTGGAGTATCAGTTAATTTCCCACACAGAGAGGAAAAACTCCTATTGCCTCCTGGAATACAGTAATGGAGAATCTGTCCATAACATTCTGAATATATTAAAGAAAAGAAGAGCTCTCTAGAAAAAAAAACTTGCTTCCTTTTGAACCAAGCTTCCTTTTGTAGGATCTTCACAGAGTCAGATGAGTAGAAAAAGGAGATGTGAGTTGCAGATGCAGGTACCTGTGTGAGCACTGTTAACTGTGACAATTAACAAAATGCCATTTTCAAATGTGTTACTGAAACAGGAGGTGAAAAAGCCCACAGAAATACTGATTTTATAGGAGGAACACGGGACTATGTATGAATGTATGTATGGTATACATATGTGAAAATTGGTACATACTGGGAAAATAAAACCTTTAAAAAGGGAAAATTGTGTTTAAAGCCCAGAGAAATTCTTTCTACAAAAAAATGTTCTTTGTTCTCCAGATCAAGTAATGGAATATGAGGTAGTAGAAAGCATGCTATTAGCCCAAAATAGCTTTGTTTGGGCTGTGGGATGACAGCTCAACAGTTTGAGACTGAATTCCCTATTATGCTGTCTTTTTTCCATCTGAAAGTCAAGTGATGTTGGATCACCTGGCTAAATTGTATGCAGATAATATTTCTCCCAGCAGTCTAAAGCTCACTTGTATTGTGTTTGTAGCATCTCACCAAAGGTCTCAAGCCAGTTAAAGCATTTATGTGAGTTATTCATTAAGCAATGCTGTTTAGGATCTTGATTTATGATAAAGGTTTATGAGAAGCTTCAAGGATTTTCTACAAACTGATTTCACAAAACAGAAAGTAAATACAGAGGAGCCCTGATGCTTTTTGTTTTCTGCTGTTAGAGTTCCCTCATCACTGTACAAAAGTTATTCATTCTACATCTTCTTTCCCTTTTTTAAATCTTTGGCAATCCAATGATTACAAAGTAAGTTCTCAGAAAACAAAAGTACACACATGCTGAACAGGATTGGAGTGTGCTTTTAATTACTGCAATAGATTATCTTCAATCCCTTGATTACACATTTGCTTCCCTGGCACATGTGATTCTTGTCTCCTTCCATCCCCATTCTCCCCCTCCTTTTTTTCAGATCTTTCTGAAGAAAAGTGAGAAACTGAATATAGCTATTCACAGCCAGTGTGAACTTTATTGAAGGTCATTGGATGGTAGAGGGGAAACCACTTAATTTGCAAATCAGATTGTCCATGGGAGGCAAGTTACAGCAAAGTGACAGAGATCTGTTCAGTATTCCAAAATGATGCAAAACACAGTTATACAACAGGGGAATTTACTGGAGGGGAAGAAGATGTGTAATGCAGAAAAAATCCAAATGTAGGAGGGCAACACAAAGCATTCATTTGTTTTGGAAATCTTTAGAAGAAATAAATAATAGTAAGACTATAGTTTAGGTGTTTAGAAATGAGAAATGTTAAACATTTCGTACTTTATAAACCACTTGAGTGTCTTGTAGTTTATTTATTTCATAAGTTATGCATGTGGCCGCACACAAAGAGAGTGAGTCCCTTCCTCAGGGCTTAGGGGCATTGAAGCAGAGTTCCTGGATGGCACCATACAGCTAAAAAAACAGGTTTCCCTAGAGGAGGAGTGAGAAATATGGGAAACTGGAGAGCCTGGCATGTGTAGGGGCAGCACTGACCTGCTGGGCTCCTGGTTCAGCAGCCACATGGCTTTGTCTTCACATGGGATGGGTGACAGAGCCTGTTTGGGTGAAAGGAGGGAGCACAGAAAGTGTTTAAAGGATTATTTCATCTATAGCTGACAGTAATGTTTTATGCAGATGGCTGCAGTTGTGTTGCATGATATCATTAGCACAGCAGCTGGACCCCACTGCTGGAAAGCCAAAAGGAGAGTTTTTAATTAGGTTGACTTCAGTGGTTGTTTAATAAATATGATGAAAGTGAACTAAGCTGGACTCATGCTGGGTTTGTGCCAGCTCCTGGTGGGGTAAAACCTGCTGCATGGCTCGGGTCCATCAGCAGCAGAGCAGAGGAGGGGAGTCAGTCTGAGGGCAAGTCTGCAGGAGAAGAGGAGCAACAGAGCAAGTATGGAAACTGCCCCTGATCCCTTCCATTCCTAAATAAATCCTGGGAAACATGGGTTATAATGTCGAGGTAAACTGGAGAGTTTGTGGTTGCAGTTACTATTTTTTGTCATTGTTTTAAATTATTATTACTTGTCTCCTCAGCTTCCCGTGGCAGTGTCCTCTTGTCCCTTGTTTCATCTGAGCACCAGAATGTCCCCCAAGCCCATTCTCCCAAATACCCTGGTTTTGGCAGGAAATTTCTGCCTAGGAATTTTCTGTCACCCCCACTGCCTTCTCCAGATGGTTACTGAATTCAGATTGTATTCACAGGGGAGAGTCAGAGCTGGAGTCCCCTCTGTGCATTACAGCCCAGCAATCAGGATATTTATATTTGAGCCCTTCTGGTGCCAGAGAAATTCGAGGTCAGGCTTTCCAATAGAGACATTATGGCCCAGACAAAAACAAACTAAATTTTTTGTATGTACAGCATTCTTCTTCAGTGTTTTTCCTTCTGAAGCCTGATATGGAAAAATTAAAAAGAAACTTTTATATACAATCTTAGAATATATCTTAGAATAAATGACAAAAGTATTTTCACAGAACTTTAAATGGTACTAATCGATTTCCTGACATCACAGGGTTTTCATAACAAGAAGGAATTTGAAATAAACTGTGTTTCAAAATTTCTAGTGTAAGGTAGTTCCAATTCCTATATGCTTTTGGCATTTTTTCCTCATAACATATAACTGGGTGCATGTTGTATGCATTTTCTAGGGGTTTGCCTCTGTTTACTTTTTCTCTAGAAAACAGAACTGATAATCAATTTCTTCTATATTTGCTTATTACATCTGTTTAAATGTTATTGCTAAGCCTGTCAGAAGAGTGTTTAATTTTGTTTCCAGCTCAGCAGTGTTAGGCCTATTCTCAGTTTATTGGGGTTCTCTCTGCTTTAGAGATGCTTCAGCAAAGTAGCCCCTTGGCTACTTCTGTAAAAAAGCAGCAGAACTTGTTTTGTTTATTAATGCACACAGTGGTACAATATCTTATTAGTATTAATCTTATCTTATTAATGCTCTCAGGCACAGGGTGGGGTTCTCCTGTGCAGGGCCAGGAGTTGGGCTTCAGTGATCTTTGTGGGTCCCTTCCAACTCAGGATATTCTGTGATTCTGTGACTTTCTAGCAACTTCTGGTTCTTCCATAGCAGGTGCCAGGTGAAAATGCCAAGTGTTAAATACACTGTGTGACTCCAATATTTAGGTCTCATCACCTGGATACAAGAAGTGTGAGTTTTATGTTGTTTGGTTTGGGATTTTTTTTTTCATAGTTGAGTTAGGGTTTGTTTTTTTTTTTCATAGATGATCCAGTCAAAATTTGTCCAGAATCACAGGAATTTCCTAGTGGAAGGAGCAGAACTTGGACCTTCTCTTTTAATGAATGACATGAGAGGTTTTGAGGACCTTGCCTGTTTTTTTATTGCAATGGTAGTTCCCCAACTATCATCCGAGTTCTTGGAGCGCTTTATAAAACTTTTTATCACTCTTGTGGGCAGTTCTTACCAGTATAAATTGTGGGTGACTCAGTGCCAACAAAAGGCGTAAACCTGATTTAAAACTTTGTGCTGGTCTCTCTCTAGGGCAGGTAAGTCCTGCCTTAATTCCCATAGTATGTTCCTTTGTGATCAAACAACATTTTAATAAAATACTGTAGTGATACTGATTGGCTTCACTTTGTGTTGTAAAAGGACAAATGTCACTGCTCTCTGAATAGGCTGTTAATGTCAGGAAAGGGTGGTTTTCATTTCTCTTTGTAGTAATAAACCCTTGAGTACCATTTATACCTCCTGCCCTACCAATTCTGCTGCTACCAGGAGTGAGCCAGTCCTGTCATAAAGCCAGAAGAGGCTGACAGCAGCATTTCACTTCTGCCAAGAGCTGTGTTTGCTGAGACAGTTTCACATCTTGTTTCATAAAGAAACAATAAAAATATCGAGCAACACTCTGCAGAAATCTGTACTCTTGAGTAAAAAGGATTTGATGAGGAGGAAGTCATTAAACAAGCAGTTAAAGAAGATTAAAGCCTTGCATTGTGTGGAGCACACAGAATTGAAATGCCACTTTGTTGGGAGTATCTGCAAAGCCTTTCACACTCCCATTGGGTGATGCATCCCAAACCTCATCCTCTTATTTACGGTCCAAGTCCTGCGGGGCAGTGGTTTATTTTATTTTATTTTGCTTTGTTTTAATGCATGTTTATAATACTCTGAGCAAGGGCCTCGATGCTGTTGAGGGCTTTGACGTAGGCTGGAATGAAAACAGTGCATAACTGCAGATGATTCCTTGTTCAGAACCCACTTTCTTTTCATGCTGACCTACATTTGTACTCCACTGACATCCCAGTGTTTATTGTGATGTATTCCCCTGAAGTGCCTTCCATTCTCCTTTCAGGGTGAAAGGGACAGATTAGGCTAATGCTGGAGGTTTATGGCACTCTCTGAGTGCCCTTAACAGGAGTCCCATCAGTGTCACCAAGTGATGTGTGTGTGAAGTGAGAAGCCTAATTAATGACCCCTCAGCCAGGCTGAAACCAAGCCCAAACCAGTGGGGATTAAGGAGAAAAATAAACTGTTCTGAAGTACTGCCACGCTATTAGCATTCATTAAGCAGAAAAACACATCAGAATATTATTTTAATTGATCTGTCCTAGTGAACTTCCACTGTCTTAAAAGAGAAACTGTGCAGCTGTCATCCCTTTGACAGTCTCTGGAAGTACATGGTGCCACTTTGGGAAATGTGTCCAATTCCCTTACATCCTTTTCTGTCCTTTACACCCATAAATAATAATTCTTGCAGTCTCTATGCAGACATACAATTTCTTGTGAAACAAAGGAAATTTTTTTCCCCCTTAATCCGTTCATAGCTTCTCATTAAAATAATAATTGATTGTCTGTATTGCTTCTATGAACAGTGTTACTGAATGTAGCAGGGCAAAATGAGAGTTATTCTGCAAAACATGTCAGGATTGGAATGAAAAGGATGAGCAGAAATGCCTGAAATCGCTTAGGGCTGAGCAAAGCATTAATTTTTGTTTGACTGGGTTTTTTTATAATTGCTTAATTAAAAGAAAATGACAAAGTGAAGAAGGCTGCATTGCTTCAACAGGAAACATAGAGGCATTTTGCTCCTCAGTGAGAGCTGTGAGCACCTGGCTCAGCCCAGCCTGAACTGGGAGCTGGAGAGATCTGTCCTGGATCTGCAGTACCCCACAGGGACAGAGGTGACCATGGTACATTCAGATCAGAGTAGTATAGTCACAGCAGGACCAACCATATGCAGGATTTGTAAAACATTTGAATAATCGACCTAATGAGCTGGAAGGCATCAAGGACCATCACCTTCATGCTTTCCTGCCTCTGTATTTCCTGATTTTTTGTTATACATTCTTTTTCTAATTTGTCCAGTAGAGTGGTTATATCCCAAGTGAAGAGACTTCTATAAAGTATTTTAGGATTCCATTCAATAAGAAAACCTTTAATTGCATTGGAAAGCTGCTTGGATTAAGAGTTTTAATATAAATCTCTCTACAAAACTCTTTTCACCAGTGAGTTAAACTACACTTGGAAGAACCTTGTTTAAATAATCAGTAGAGTGTTTCTAGCTTTTTAAAGGAAGATTTTTTTCAACTGAAAATGTTTGTGGAGTTCCCTAAATTACTTTTTTTTTTTTTTTTTTTTTTTTACCATAATTTATTTCATATTAAGTTCTCAATTATTCATGTCTTATTATAAACTTGTAATTATTGACTGCTTGGGGCAGATAGAGGAGCAACATTGATGGGTTGTGGAGAGGAAGCCACTTTCCGCTAGGTAAATGGGTAAAAATAGCACTTGGGAAACAAAACTTAAGGTCAACATGTAATTACTGAAGCACCAGTCAATTTACAAGAGATTCACTTCATAAGAGCTCTGACACAATTGTGTGAACTCTTTATAATAGTAGAAAATGGGAATAAAAAAAGTGCTTTATGTGCAGTTTTTCTGGTATTTGCAATATTTAGCATATTATGGTAATATCCATCTCTATAAGTGGTAGCTTAGAAGAGGTGCTTTAGAGGCTATTGCAAATACATATTTTGTCTTTTTGTGAGACTTGCCTTGAATCATGTTCTGGGGAGAGCAGTTCTATTTTTTCCCCTAATCTGGTTCATAAACTGGAAAAGTCACTTTGGTTTGCTTAGTCGATTTGTATGACTTTAATGCCTTTTTCCTTTTACTTGCAGTAATATTTGATTATAATAAAGCCTCCTAAGCCCCAGTTCTAAAACTGTGCTTGAAGTGCGCTGAGTTTTGTGTTTTTTACCACAGGCCCATGTTCAGAAGCTGAGCCCGTAACCGATGTGTCACACAGTGAGCCGGTTCAAGAGAGCCCTTTCCGTCCCCCTTGCCATTCTTTCTCCACTGTCTTTGACGAGGACAAGCCCATAGCCAGCAGTGGAACCTACAACTTGGACTTCGATAACATTGAGCTGGTTGATTCTCTCCATGCCTTAGGACCGAGCTCTGCAGAGCCCAAGAATCGTGACCCCAAAGCAAATGTCCGGAGAAAATCCACAGATTCGGTCCCAATTTCCAAATCCACGTTGTCTCGATCTCTCAGCCTGCAGGCCAGTGATTTTGATGGAGCATCATACCTTGGCAACAGCGACACCTTAGCACCATCAGCAGATGTGTATGGTACTGGTTCCAGCAGTGCTTCCAGTACCCTCAAGAGAACAAAAAAACCCAGACCAGCTTCCTTAAAAAAGAAGCAGTCAGCCAAAAAACCTCTGGATGCTCCACTGGTGAAGGAAACCCCACAAGAGCCGCCTGAGCTTGGCCAAGCAGCTTGTGAGGATAAAGCACCTGAGGTGAAGGCTGACTCAGCAAAGCCCGAATGTACTGAACCTTCCAAAATCTCTGCTGAGAAAGAGGAGGCCCCGCCTGTGCCTGAAGGATCCGACCCTTCAGATCCGGACAGTTTAGAAGGGATTAGTGCATTTAGCTCCGGAGGCAGCAAAGTGCAGAACTCTCCTCCTGGCAGTAGGAAAACGCTACCTCTAACAACGGCCCCCGAGGCTGGGGAGGTGACTCCGCCGGACACCGGGGGACAGGAGGACCCTCCCTTCAAAGGCGTCGCGGTGAGGCTGGAGTTCGATTATTCTGAGGAGAAAGCGGGGAGCGAAGACCAGCAGGAGAGCGCTCCTCCTCCCAAAAAAGCAGGGAAAAAGCCTGGTGCTAAAATGCCGCTACGGAGGCCAAAGACTAAAAAACCGGTGGAGAAGCTGGACAATGCTCCAACCACCCCGACCAAGTCGCCCACTGATCCAAACGAAATCCCCATCACGAAAGGCTCTTACACTTTTGATATCGACAAGTGGGACGATCCCAATTTTAACCCCTTCTCATCCAGTACAAAAATGCAGGAATCGCCCAAACTGCCTCAACAAACGTACAGCTTCGAGCCGGACATGGCTGAGGACTCCATAGACCCTTTCAAGTCTTCTTCTAAGATAGCCAGCTCACCTTCCAAATCTCCAGCTTCTTTTGAGATACCAGCCAGTGCCAACGAAACGAACGGAACGGAAGGAGACAGCCTCAACAAACCTGCCAAGAAGAAGAAGACGCCGCTAAAAACGTAAGTTAAAGGGCAGAGACGTTTCTAGAATAGAAGCAGCACATTCCTCCCCCTTAGCACAGTTACACAGGATTTATATCTGAATAGAGAGAGGGAGGTGACCTTGGGTGTTGGTGGCCACAACTGGAGTCACGCTGGGGGGCTGTTCCTGCTCTCAGCCTGTTTCCTCAATAATTTGATATTCCCAGAACTACCAAGCCACATTAGGCAACTGCATTTTTTAAGTCTTTGGGCTCAGTGTAATTTTGAACCTGGTTAAATTGTAATTTTATCAGTTAGGTACCCAATTTTCTCTGACCTCCTTCTGGGAAGTTGATGCTGTTTAAGATGATCAGAGTAATCACACTAGCACAACTGTTTTATGAATCATTGTTTTTGAGCGTGGGATGTGAAATAGTAAGGCAGTGAAAAATCTCACATTGCAAACAGCAGGAAGATGGTTCCATCCAGAGATTTACGGTGTTTAAAAGAAAATAACCTGAAACAGAAAAGTGCAGTATTGAAATACATTTTTTTAAATATATATACACGACTAAGAAATGTGAAAAAATTCCTGTTTATGAGAGACCTTAAAATTGTGCAGAAAGTTTAAAATCTCCGAAACTACTATATGTTGGGGAAATATCCAGCTTTTAGGTACGGGTGAAAAAATTCCAGGATAAATTATCTGTCTTGCTGGTTTTAGATACTTGGTTAAAAACCTCTGTGGCTGGTTGCTGATTTGCATATTGCTTTATCTGGTCAGATACGGTTATTTTGAATTGGTGACCACTAAGTTTGTGTCCCACATACCTGAAATTGATCTCCTGTGTGTATCTATAAGACAGTATCTTAGTTCATGTTCTTTTATGGTTTTAAATGTTCCAGCTAGCTACAAAAATGGGAGCAAAAATTTTAAATGCCAATTCAAGATAAGAAGATAACATGGTTAATGTAAAGCAGTATGAAAGCTGATATGCTGTAAAGGGTGAGATGGAGATTATTCAGACTTTTCTGAATAGTCTCCTGCCTTCTAAGCTTCTAATTCAAGTCCCTTGTCAGATTTGAGGAAGCTTGTGCCTTTATTTTCATTCTAGGTGCATTTCTGACTTCTAGATAGTTTAGACCACTGTGTAGTTGAGTTGTTTTCTTTGGGAAAGGAGCCTGGTTTTTCTGGTGTTGCTACTTCTTGAGGTTTACCTGAAACTTACTGGTAAATGATGCATTTTACCAAGCCTCCAGTCCAACCTGATTTGGTCCAAACCAAGAAGATTTAAAAGTCTGACAGCAAGGGAGGAACAAATTGAATCTTACTGGAAAAGTGCAGAGGGGAATTTTAATATCACCAGATCTTCAAGTTTTGCCAGCCGGAGTCTCCTTGTGTCTTCCAGTAGCTGGAGTTGACAGACCCCCAGAGTGGGCCTCTTGGGTTCTCCCATCTGCTTTGAATATTGGAAAGAATTCCAAAGTTATTAATTTAGGGGCAAAATGAGTTTACAGAGTTTGCTGAGCCACATTTATCCTTGAGAAAATCCATCGCAGGAAAACCCTAGAATCACAAAGTTCAGTGCTGGTATTTATCGCAGCTTCCCCAGCTCAGGGCTCCCAAGTTCTTGGGTCAGGAGGGCTGCAGGAATTCCCAGCCTGTGCTTGGCACTGCTTTCACTGGGTTCTGTTGTGCGTTGCTCACTGCAGCCCCGTAACCTACTTTTGCAAGTGTTTTTTTCTTTTTTTTTTTTTAACATAGATGAGACTCTGCATATTAATAACCCATTGCAGCCTGCAGCTGTGGTACTTTCTAGAAGAAAACTACCTTAAGGCTTGAGGGGGGATGCCAGGGTAGGCAGTGGCAGGAGGTTTTATTAGCACTGTTGAGGGGTGCAGAAATCAAACGCTATGGACAAGTTTGAAAATTAATTCCTCATGTGGAAAGGCAGTGATTTCTAGATTAGAGGTGAAGAAGCCAGGCATGAGTTTAAGCCTTTGCTGAGCTTGTACTGATTTGAATCTGAGCCATGTACTCAGTCTAACATGTGTTAAATCAATAAAAATAAGCCATTTTTGTTCTTGAATGAAACTGCAACACTCTAAGCATTGACCTCCCTGTGAAAAGATGAGGTTTTTTATAAGAGATGTGCGCTCCACACAGGTTGCTCTCTGGTCATCTACCCGAGTGCTGAGCTGCTTGGAGACAGTCATACTGCTCAGGTGATGCTGAGCAAAGAGCAGCTGATGCCTCCCCAGTGCCAGCTCACAGTGATGAGTAAAAATGGGTGGATTATAGAGATACTGCTTGTGCAGGCATTGCTCTGGAAGCTCTTGGATGGCTGGAGGCTGTTTAGAAATGGAAGCTGTCATGAGCATTGCACGTGAGGAAAGATGAGCAGAAGCTGCCAAGCTTACAAGTAAATGAAAATTTCTCTTAGCCTAAGCTGTTTGGCAAGGTTTGATTCTGCTTTGGGGGAAAGCAGTTTGCTCTGTTAGAACACCAGGTTAGGTTTTGGAGAGAACCAAACCAGCTGAGATTTAAAGAAATGTCATTTTATGTCCTAACCTGGGTAAATGGTTTGAAATGGTCAAGTAGCTTTTTCTACTGCCACAACACATCAGCAAACATGACAAAACCTGGAGTAACTGTGCCCTCTCCTTTAGCTTAGCTGCCATTCAAGAACAGTTTTGCATCTCATATAATAACAAATACTGTGTTTTAAAAGCAGGTGGCCTCCATCAGGGAAGGCAAGGACAGGTAGTGTGTTGAAAGGAACTTAACTTTAAGGTGTCGGCTTTGAAAAATGCGTTCTGTGAGATGAAAGCGTGTCAAAAGTATAACATTGAACAAGAAAACATTGAAGGACTTGATGAATATTTTTTTTCTCCTTGTTTATTTCACAGTACAAAGTAGGGGTTAAGATTATACAGCTAGAAAATATGCATGATCAGATTGCCTTAACACATTAACATTAGCAGAGTATTTGTAGGTTAATCTTTTTTGTCAGTTCCTTCTGTCTGTCTCTCTTCTCTTTGTCTTCTTTGTCTTAGGATGGTAGAAGATGTGATGTCTGTATGTTCTCTGTTGTAAGTAATTCTAAGCTAACAATTCAAATCTCCTCTTTGATTTATGGGCTTTTTAATTTTACTTATTTATTTTGCAGCATGATCAGTTATTATTCAGCATGAAGCTTTTACGTTAGTGATTTCACTTCACTTGCACATATGAAAGCTATTTTAAGTAAGATGTCTGACTGTGAATGAGTTTGAGGAATCTGTTGCCTCATTATCTGTTGCCTATCAAAGAAGATCCTCATTTAAAAACTATAGGTATTTTGTATCCCTGAGCTATAATATGAAAGTGTTATTTCTTCCACTAAACAACATTGTACAATCAATTCTTTGTAAATACTGCATAAAGCGCTTCTCTTTCTTGAAGGAAAAAGTTATCCTAGTTAATTCTGTCATCATAACCAGATAATTAATGGCATTGAACACACCAATATTCAGCTGCCCAATTTATTTTCCCCTCTACATGTGGTATCGATTTACCCTCTGTCAGTTGAAAACCACCACTAGAATTTCTGGTGTCAACCTCGCTATCATTGATCAGGGATGAGCTGGTGGGCAGGAATTTTTGCCACTGCATCTCTGTTCAAACATAAAATCTTAATCAGTGAGTTTGCTGTGGCATTTTTCTCCCTTCTGTAGCTAGTAACATCAGTGGTTTTTAATAACTTTGGTAATGTGCATCTAGAGAACAGACAGATAAGTAGTTTATTCCTGGTTAGGAAATATTTTTAGCCAATTGGGAATAAAGGCAACATTCAGAATTATACACCATCATGACATAATGTATGTTCTTCATTCTTTTTGCTTGATGGAAACCTGTGGGATTTTGGGGGGCTGCAGTGTCCGTGCTCCCAGTCTGCACTGTGAAGCGTCAGGGGAACTGGAAGCAGAATTGCCATATTTCTTGCTGATTTGTTTTTAAAAAGGTCTGTTGTCCCCAGTTGTAATGGCACAGCTCATTCTGGCATCTGGCGAACAGCATCTGCCTCAGATGGTTTTATCCAGTTCTTCATGTTTTTTGGGGTCAGTCGAGCCTAAGTTTATCAGTTTAAATTCTCAGGTAAAAGTGTGGGTTTGGCCTAATTTGGGGATGTGGAACTGAAGCAGACAGAAGCTAAATCATTTCCACAGGGCCCCGGAGGGTGCCTTTGGTGGAGCAGAGATTTGAATTGCAGCACTCTGCTCTGTGAATGTGTCAGGAGTTAGCATGAAAAAATATGGCAATCCTGCTGTTCTCAGCTTTTGGGGGATCGAGGCCTGTTCCAAGTGCATGACAAAAATATGTACCCATGGCATGTTTCTCTGTGGTGCTGCTGCCTAATGGATGGGATTTTAATGCAGAAGGGCTTACAGAGGTTGCATTGTCTGTGGCTGTCTCTTGCTAAGTGTGAAATGACCTGATTCTTGCTGCTATTACCATATTAACAGTTTGAACTTTATTTTCAGTGATACATTTAGGGTGAAAAAATCACCAAAAAGATCCCCACTATCAGATCCTCCTTCTCAGGTAAAGTGCTACCTTATTTTGATGCATGTAATTTGTGTTCTTGAAGGGCTGAAAAGAAGGAAGTTTGATCCATTTAATTATGGAATTGTATGTTTAATAACAAGGTATTTTTGTTGTAGACTTATAAAAATAGAGGAGATTTTTGTAAAGAACATATGCATTTGTCCAAGTCTAGCACATTGGGCTCATACCATGAAGCATTAACCGTTTGTCCTCTAAAAGCGTGTACACAATATATTGTAGATCTAGTATTTTCTCTGGGAATTCCAGAGTATTAGCAAATGTACTTTGCAAAGCCCTGTGTTAAGATGGAGCAAGGATATAAATAAATATCTTCAGTCAGTTGTCTGAAAAATGAGACTTAGCACTATCCACCCTGAAATTTTTAGATTAGAAAGTAAGGAACTAAGTGCACCAAATTGGTGGGCTGGAAGGGAAATAGAAATAAACCAAGTGGGCTGATCTATCAAGAACATGTGCTTGGGATTCCGTGTTGTAAACTGCTGGCAGGTGGTTTTCTTGGAAGAGAAGTTAACAAAAGCTGCTCTTCCACAAAGGCCTGACTGCTTTGATAAGGCACAGCTCCTTCCATGCCGCTGTTCCCCTTCCTGTTATCAATCCTGCCCTTTTATTTGTGCTGCTTGACAGTGTAGAAGCGAAGAAAGGGGAAAGGGTTCATGACCTTGTGGACCTACGAGGGTTTGCTTCTATGAGGGAAGCCTAAAAAGTCAGTTTTGGTAGTCAGAGACTTCAGTGCTGGGTGATGTGTGCCACTTGTGTCAAGTGCCTAACAGATTTCAACAGCTCTGGATCTTCTTTCTTCCCTGTTATCAAAGCAGCTTTGCAATGCAAGTGTTTATCATCAAAGAGCTTAGTTATACTGGGAAAACTTGCTGCTGGTAGAGTTAGTATTTTCCATTAAGTATTTTATACAGCACTGCAGCAGAGATTACGGAATTTAAAAGATGGCTCTGGCTGTGCAGAGGAATTCAGAGACTCAGCTGTTCCATGTGTTAGTGAAAGATAATGTAATTAATTGGCTCTTGTTTGCTGCAGGATCCTACTCCACTGCCAACTCCAGAAACACCTCCTGTCATCTCCACGGTGGTTCACGCCACGGATGAGGAGAAGCTGGCGTCCTCCGTGACGGGGCAGAAGTGGACCTGCATGACTGTGGACCTGAACACGGACAAGCAGGACTACCCACAGCCCTCTGACCTGTCCACCTTCGTCAACGAGACCAAGTTCAGCTCTCCCACAGAGGGTACAGTCTGCTCCAGCCACGGGGTGTTCACTGAGAGAGCTTTGGCCAAGGATGGTGGCTTGTGCTCTGCTGGATGCAGATTCTCACTAGGGAACCCTAAAAATGGTGCTCTCTGGGCCATTCTGGGGAGCGTGGCAATTTTGGGGAGCTGAATGTAACACCCCAGCCTTGAGTTTTCAGGGAAGAAAAGTGCTTAAAGGGAAATGAGAAGGCCCCTCAGAGAAAGGCTTTTGCTTCCTTTGTGTGGTTAATTGTTCTTCTCTGTGAGCAATGTGTTCTCTCAGTGCCTTCACAGGACAGCGGGGTCTGATACTGCTCCAGAGTCACTGAACTATTGATTCTGCCTGAGCCTGTTCTTAGCCTGCATGGGAAAAGGTCCCATGTTAAAATTCTGCTCAAATTTTCTGCATTATCCTGGTATTCTGGTATTACTGCATTAATACCCATACCATGCCATCCCTCTTCCAGCTTCCCGGGCTCCAAGTATCTTCATGCATGAAAGTGTCCAGGATGTCCCCTCTGTAAGATAGTTACCATTCAAATGTCCAGATAAAATTCCCTACTAGATCAGCCTTTTAAAGGTTTTCCTGCTGTACCTTCCTATGAGCAGTTGAGAGCTAAAGCTGGAAGTTTGTTTAGAGAACTGTCATTCCAGGTCTGTGAAATTTGGAAGAGACAGAATTAAGAAAATGTGTGTGTGGCCTTCCTTGGGGGGACTACCAGAGGGAATTCTGCTTTGCAACATCTGCTCCAAAGGCAGATGTTCAGCTTTGTGGGTGGGAAGCATGTTTGAGTTTAACTTGGCTTAAACTTTTTCTTCTTGACCAGAATTCATTTTTTTCTCCCAAACCTTTCAGTCCCTGTCCCAGTCTACCATTAACTCTACTTCATGCCATTTTAGGCTGGGTCTAAATTTATGCCTGATTAAGAACTGCTAAACTTTTAGGTCAAGGTGTTCGACATCAAAAAGCAACAACAATCACAGTGCTTTTGTTCATCTGCACATGATTGTGTGCCCTGGGCTTTTTGGAAATCTGTTGAGTATTCTAAACAGATAAGTATTTCAGTCTGGATTAATTCATTTGGCTTTATTGTCAAATTATAAATTTTAGACGTTGACTTTCCTGTATTTGTATTTTAAAAAATAACTTAAACATTTTTTAGAAAATAAGCCCCCCTAAATCTGGGAAAATGGAAACTATATGGAAGAAAATGGAACAAAAGAATAGTGAGACACACTCTGAAACAATCATTTTAGCTTTCAGTGGGTAGAAAAAAGTGAGCAAAGCTCCTAATTAAATGGTAATTGTCTTGTCTCATGTGTGCTGCATGGTACAGTCGGGGTTTCAGATTACACACTCATTATAATCAACAATGCTTCCGCTTTTCACATCTCTGAAAAATAATAATTTTTTTCCCTTGACAGTCTTGCTCCTGCAGCTTTAAGAAATTTCTGACTAGTTTGAGCGCTGTTTCTCGGTGTAGATATTTTTACCTCTCCCAGACACCCATGTGTTACCCTGTAACCTAACACTGCTTCTTAGGGATACAGCCCAGCTCCCGAGTCAGCCAGGGCATCCAGCCCTCATCTATTTCAGGCACTGCCTATAGCTGCTGCCATTTTCCTGTTGCACAGACACGAATAAGCCGTAATTATTAGCAGAAAATTCTGATGTAATCTTGCAGCTATTTGTAGGAGGAGTTGGAGGACATCACTTAGTAAGTCTGTTGTACGTGTTTATAAAAGATAATTATTTTGCTTCGTGGGATATCCTGGGCTTTTCTGATTCTGAATGTGTAGAGATAACCAGAGCCTAAGATTTTGGAGGGGAGATGATGTTGGAGAGGAGAGGACAGAGAGGAATTACGCTGGAGACTCCTGAGAGCAGTGAGACGAAACAAACTGCGTTTAGCCAGCCGCGTTATTCCTTTTGTTTCTACTTGGACTATTTCCATCTGTGCCCTGCCTTTCTTCTTCTTTGTCAGCAGTAAAGTTAAATCCGTGTTGTCCCAGCAGTCAGTTTGGATTGGGATTGCAGAGCTGCTGGCAGTGCTGCAGGCAGGTGGAGGATCCCTGTGGCTGTGCCAGCAGAGGACAGTGCCGGAACGTCTGCTGCCCCTGAGCGTGCCTGCACACCCAGGGATTGCTCTCTGGAGCATAAAGCTGCTCCATAAATGCTCCTGACACACCTCACTGGGCTGGCTGTGCATAAATGGGATACAGAGAGGCGGTTTCTAAACTCTTGCTGCTGTTACCTGGGATTTCAGGCTTTCTCCTGCAGTTCAGCTCCTCGTTGGGGGTTTGAATTCATCCTTCCAGTTTGGGTTTTGCTTTCATTGGGGAGAAAAGTGAATGAGAAAGGATATCTGACACCAGGAGGTTGTCCATCTTGCCTGGCTGTCTGTTACCATTAAAAACATACAGTGCTAGGAATTTATTTGTGAGGAGCCTGCTATTACAGCTTTCTCTTCACTCACAAGTTTTACTGTGAATATCCCCAGCCAGTACTGAGGGTTTGTGGCTCTTCCTCTTCAGTGGTTGTTTGACAAAGTAAATAGATTGTGGAATTACAGTCCTTGTGCAGTGCTTTTTATTACTAAAAAAGAAATTCAGAATTTTATTAAAAGATATTTAGAATACTAAAAAAGGCATTGTAAAATGACATTGAACCCTCTAAAACTTTTTTAATCAACAAAACAGGCAAGAGGTTATCTTCAGGGTTGTTTGTTTTTAAACATCAAACATTTTAATGGTAGTTACCATCTTCCTAATGCAAGCCCTACTTTTCAAAAGCTGCCCAAATCTAGAAGGATTTTAGCACATGATTTTATCATAATGCAAATGCTAATGTGCATTTCCTTAGGATTTATTTATAGTGGAAATCAAATTATGCAAGTGGTTTATTGAATTAAGTCATGGAAACAGAACAAAGTACAGCATTTGGACGAATTAATTATGCTTTTAATTGTTAAATTAAGTTGTCATTGTAGGAAGTTTGCTTTTATTTGAGTGCAGGAAGTGCTTTTCCTGTGTTCTATATCTCTACCTCTATCAGCTGGGCTTGGGAAGAGATGCTGGTTATTCCCTCCAGTGTAACTGGGAGATTAGAAGTAGAGAGGCAGTAAAGATTTGCATTTTTATTAAATTTTAGACTTAGGGTTCTTTGTAAATCTTCCTGCCTTAGACTCTTTCTCTGAAAACAAAACTTAAGAGCAGCCCAGTAAGCTGGGCTGGTGTCTCACCCCTGGTTCATGAGCATGCAGGTATTTTAGGTATCTTTGTCTTAAGTGATAGCACAGTAGTTGTTCTGAATTAAGAGTGTGATAAACATAAAAAAATAGAAATTAATTTTTCTCAACAGCTGTTAAAATATTTTTTAAAAGAAATTGGCATCACCATTGCCATTTCTTGCAAAAATGTGTTTTCCGTGATAAGATCACGTGATAGGGGAAAGTTGTCAGTGCTCTGCAATTGCTCTGAAACTTTCTTAATATTCTGGTCCCTGGGGCAAATTAAAAAGCTGAATTTTCTTCTGGCAAGCTGTGAAATGTGTCAGGTTCATTGTTGAAAATGAGTGAGTATTAGTGCACCTTTTACTTTCTCTCTGTATATTCTATTTTTAATTTGTCACTGGAAAGTATTGAGCAGAGTGGGGAATGGCCCTTGTCGATGAGAGGAGCTCTCATTTACTTCTGAAAAAAATCATGTCATGGCATGTATTAACACCTCTTTTTTTGTTTCTGTTGTAGAATTGGAATATGGCAACTCATATGAAATAGAATATATGGAGAAAATAGGCTCCTCTGTGCCTGTAAGTTCTCACCTCCATTTCCATTAATTTGCATTCCCTTATCATAATACAGTATCCTGATAATGCCCTCAGCCTCACCACCCTTTAAATTAATTATTATGTGCCTGCAGCAGATTTGCAAAGCCAGTTCCTTGAAATTGGCATAACTGGCGTAAATTGCCTGTGCTTTGTTGTCATGTGGCCTGTAAAGCTTGTTCCATTTTATGATTTTATTTCTAAGCTAGCATCATAGCAGTTCTCTCTGGAGATTCAAAGCCAATCAGTATTACCAGCAGTGCAGAGCTGTCTATACCAGCTCCTGGACTGTTTAGGAAACTGGGAGTAAAACTTTGAAGAAGCTGGAGGGAATCAGGAGAGAAACAGAATTAGTGTGAAGTCTGGAATGCAGCACTATAGATTATCACTTATTTCATCTTCCTGTTAATCATGGATTTGATAGTTTGACTGGATCCAGTGAGGGGATAGCCACTGGGGACGTTAAGAAAATCAGTCATGTTGTGCTTAAACTGATGAGAATATTCAGTGGATGTTTTAGTAACACCCTCAGCCTGACAGAACCAGAAATCTGAGAACCCCAAATTTGGAGAAGAAGAGCCACTACAAAGGGTGAACTGTTTAGGTTTTGACCCTGTATTATTAGTTTTCTGTCAACTCATTTGCTCACTAAAGGCTTCAGTGACCTGAATTAGCTTTAATGGAGAATGGTTGAATAGCTTAATGAGTTTCTCTCTCCCTGTGGCCAGCAGGATGATAGCACCCCGAAGAAGCAGTCCTTGTACCTAATGTTTGATGCCCAGCAGGAGAGCCCAGTGAAGTCACCTCCCATCAGACTGTCTGACTCCACAACTCCCTGCTCAGGGTAGGTCACTGCAGCAATGCAGGAGGGTGTCAGGGGAGGGCATTACCCCCAGAGAACGTACACAGGCACTTCTTCCTCTCTCTGCCTCTGTGCTGCCAAGTTATTTGTTTAAAAATAGATTCCCATCTGTGTACACATATGATAGAGAACAGAGGGCAAAGATACACAAGTTTCATGGTAGAATAAGGACATGTATTTCTCCTTCACATTCTAACTAAATAGTCACAGTTGCAACTGTTTTACTGGACAGTGGCCTCCTACTTCAAGGTTTTTCCTCAGATACTGAGGTGATTTTCACATTAATCTAGAAATCTGATCATTGCAGATTTTAACTTGGCTTTCCCTGAACACATTCTTTGAACAAATAATTCAAATTCCTGTTCATAAGACCAGGATGTGGGAGTTGTGTTTACTTCCAATAATTTTGCTTTTCAAGGACATATGTTCTTGTTAGTAAGAGTTGTGTTTTGGGAGAGAGGTAGGTCACAATGAGAAAGGGGTAAAAAGGCAAGTGAGAAATACTGAAGAAATGTGACATTTCTGATGGAACTGGTTTTATTTTGATGTCTCCAGTGCATTGTTTTGAAAAGATACTGCAAAGTGTTACAAGATACAATGATGTAAAATTGAGTTGAAACAGTATGTGTATAAATACATTTATATTTATATTTATAAACATACACATGAAAGTGATGAAGAGGACTTGCTCAGCTGTTAACAGAAGTAGAACTGTGCTCCACCCTGAGAACATGTACACAATCTTTTTGCAGGTCAAGTTTTGAAGACCCTGAAGCCCAGCAGCCTTCTGGCATGAAAATACCACACCCAGCTTCCCGAGTCCTTGCTGCCAGCCAAGAGCCACATTTACAGTCCCCTGACAAGGCCAAGCAGAATGATCTGGAGCCCATGACTCTAGGAACAACTCCAGAGGCTATTGAAATCGTAAGTCCTGTATCATAAGAGTTGGGGAATTATTTTCCTCCAGAAGTTTTGTATTTTGCTTTTGGCCAGAACAACTTGGGCAAAAACTCTGTTGCTTATTCAGCCTCCTCTTTACCCTTCAGACATCTCCTGAAGACTCCTTTGTCTCTGCTGATGCTCTTCTCAATAGGATATCTAAGAAAGCCTCAATATGTGATCAACCTGAATATCTAGATCCTGACCTAGCAGAAAAGAACCCCCCAGTATTTGCTCAGAAACTTCAGGTTTGTAGCAGAAATATAAATGTCACCTTTCTTTCTGTTTGTCCATACACAGGCAGAGAAGTGCTTTGCCTTATCTGAAAGGGGTGGAGGGAGGCTTGGAGGGGATGTAGAAAAGAATTAAAATAATTATTTAATTCTTTCCAAAGCTACTTTCCCCTTTCAAAGACTTGAGGAACAAAGATATTTTCATTTAACTCATGTAATTCATATAATGCATAACTTCAAATTTCATCAACACCTATCCTGTACCTCTAATGTATGTATTTTTTAGAAGTCTTTTCAAAGCAGATTTTTTTAAGCTTGAACACAGGACTTGATGTGTGGAGAGTTGTCTTGACACCTGGCCTTAGTAAGTCTGTATGTATAGATTCATTTTTTGAGATTCAGGACCTAATTCTGCTGAAATAAAAATCAGGCTTTGTTTGTCTAGTAATTTCTCTAATTTCTCTAATGCAGAATTTGGCATGATTTCTTCTAGGAAAAGCAGATGGATCTGCAGAGCAGCTCTGTATGTCAGGACATACTTTCTGGAATATTTACAGTGAAACTTTAAAACAGCAAAGGTTGAACTGAGACCAGCATGTGGCATAAATTCACATTAAAATGGAAATGAGAGGAGAGGAGTCTGATAAAACAGCTGTAGCTTCAGAAAACGTTTCCTTTACGTGAAGTATTGTTCATACTGATCATCTAATAAAAATTATTTGTTTGTACAGCTACCTCAAAACTAACCAAGCCCTGGAGTTTCGTGTCCCTGTCCTCACCATGAGAGGAATTTGGGGTGTTTGTCACCCAGGAGTTGTCCGAATCACACGTTAAAATTTAACATTTTTGGGTGTGTCAAAAGTTTTTACCATGTTGTTATTACATTTTTTTCCCTGTGGGGGACCCCCCACCAAACCCTTTGACAGGAGGAGCTAGAGTTTGCTGCCATGAGGATAGAAGCACTGAAGTTAGCCAGGCAGATTGCCCTCTCCTCTTTGCGCTCCAAGGTACCTGCTTTGTGCCTGCCCTGTGTGTGTGTGAGTGTGCACAGCCTGGGGAGCCCAGTGCTTGTCCTGGGGCTCCCTGGGGACACCAGGAGCATGCTGGCAGCAGAGCTGACACAGAAATGCTGTCACCCCACTCACACCCCAATTAACAACAGGCAAGAAGCAGCAGCGTTCCTTCCACGGGAGATGGATTCTGCATCTGCATCAGTCCGACTGTCATTTCTCTGAAGCAAGATTTGTTCTAAAATATTTGATGGTGTAGAATACCAGGCTTGCTTT
The DNA here is from genome assembly GCF_049639895.1 of Pseudopodoces humilis. NCBI lineage: Eukaryota > Metazoa > Chordata > Aves > Passeriformes > Paridae > Pseudopodoces > Pseudopodoces humilis. Next base: position 31,988,072 of record NC_142208.1, read on the forward strand.
GGCCATAAGGACATTTTGTCTTCTGCTGGTATTTTCAGCCTGAGGTCAGACACCTTTGACCCTCAGTGTTTGGAAGTGAGGAATTCAGTCAACCTTGGTCTGAAGAAAGGCACTGCAGCAGGGTTAGAAGGGCTACACAGCTTCCAAAGAAAAAAGGCCTCACAGCTCAGTGTGTCTTTATTCATAGAGATCTAAATCTTATTTTTTTCATTGCTACTTCCAGGCCATGCTGGCTAGTTGTGCCTCAGGGTGATGCTTTGTGCTGCTGTAGGGATGCACGTGGAACTCGCTGTGTTTGGAAAGCCAAAAAAAGCCATTCCATAAATGTTAGTGGCTTTCTTGGGAAAGGGTATCAGCTAAATGGGATGCTGAGGGGATGGCAGTGTCCTGTTGCAGTGAGACATTCCAAATGGGGAGAATGTGCTTCTGACATATCCTTCTGTCAGGAAGGAGGAGTGACGTTCCTCCTCTTGTACTGTCCATTAGTAAGTCAGCAGAAAGTCTTTTGCCCAATCCTAAGTCGTCTGGAGTTCATTGCATCACAACAGCATTTGGGCTGGTTACAGGATAGAATTTCTTGGTGTTTTAAAGATCAGTTCTTAAGTAGCCACTTCATAAAAGTAAGGATTTTTTTCCAAGTATAACTGTACTCTTCTGAAAAAACAATAGTCATATTTGATTTGTTTCACATACCTTAAATAGCCCACACACTGCCTTGTTTCTGTTGTGCACATACCTTTACTAAGGTAAACACATTCCTCATAGATTTAAGAGTATTTTAGAGTATGTGGTTCCAATCTTCTATTTAATTAAGAAAAACATGCTGTTGTCTTCATTAGAAGGACTAACCAAGCTGAAACCTCTAATAAGGAACATAAAGAGCAAAGGAGGAAAAACAAAAATAATTTTCCCATTTGTGACTGTGTCCCCTTGCTCTGCTGCCCTGAATGTCAGGTGTTGGAAGAGAATGAGGTGGGATCTGCTCTAGATCCTCTCTACCTCCTGATTCTCTCTCAAATCCCTTGTCCTCCCAAGACTTTGCTGGAACATGCAGGATTCAGGCCCTCCAGCATCAGGAGACACCTGAGATGAAACACCTAATATTACATAGATGCTCTTCATGGGTTATACAGAAAACTTCTGTTTAAAATCTGCATTTTTGCAGCCAGTCAACTGTTCAGAAACTCACAAATAGTACTATTTTAGACTGAAGAGAATGCATTTGTGTGTTTGTGAGTACTTGTAAGTTACCCAGGGGAGATTTTGAGCTGCAGAAATTTTATGGAATGTGAGGTTACATTTTAAAGATGCTGTTCAGCATCATCACAGCATCTTGTTTGTAGGAACAGTTTTTGAACTCCTTAGAAGTTAGAAATGGGGAATGGATTTCATGTGACTTTTTAGAAAATGTCATTAATCTGTGTAACAGAGATAATAAAATGATAAGCAGAGGTAAGAAGAGAAAAACAAGCAAAACTCCCCTGTCTGACAGAGAATTGGCAGCAGTTACTGATGATGACAAAGCCCCATGTTGGTCCAGGCACAGCAATGCTTGTAGATCAATACCATGGGTGTCATATCAGGCTGGGAAGGACTTTTGTCCTTGCATAGCTTTGCTATTTCAGTGGGAGGTTGCTGGTGTTAAATTAGCCTATGATGACACCCCTTGTGACCTACAGTGACTGATGGCCTGGATTAAGTAGAACAGAAACCAGCAGATGACTGCAGTGACTTAAATGTGGATGCTCCTGGCAGAATTCCTTTCTGGATGGCTGGCCTTGTTCTTTTCTGAATGTTGTATAATTACATTTAACATCTGCTAAACGATGACTGGATGGGTAACAAGAATAGGATGACAAATAAAGACAGAAGCACTTGATACAACAAATTAGGTCACCTAAAATAAAGATTGAAAACAAGCATTTTGTGCTAGCACTAGGAGTGAGAATAAGGATGTGCAGTTTGTTCTCAGGCAGAGAGGAGTTATTTTCCCAAATTTCTTGTCACAGACTTAACAACAGCAGGACCAGTCACTCACTTTTACATTGCCAAGTATTTCTGTCTTCCAGTGTTGAGGTGAATTAACACTTCTCTGTTGAACGGTCTCTGTTTGGATGTTGTGAGGTAATTTTTTAGTAGGTGCAACTCTAGTCGGGCTTGTGCCCAGCACCCTGTGGATGCTGAGGTGATGGAGAGTAGGGTGCTGAGACAGGATCCAGAGAAAACAGAAACTCGAAGGGCATGGGCAAAAGTGGGATTAGTGCATTACAGCTTCCTGGGCCTCCCATGGAGGAGGATTATTTCCTTCAAACAGCAATGCCATTGATTTCAGCAGAACTGTACAGGCAGAAAACTTCTGCTTGGGTTTTCCTTGCCTTTCCATGTATTTGCAAGCACAGGTAGGTCTCACTTCACCTGCACTGACCTGTCTGCTCACACATCAGTTCAGAGAGTCCATCATTCCGTGCACACCCAGGCAGCATTTCAGTGCTTGGAGAGGGCAGCCTCATTTTCAGCAGGGCTAAACACACATTCCTCTAACTGCTCTGATAAAAACTAGTTTTCATTTTCAGTCCATTTCTCTATTTTCTTCCTCTCTGACCTCCTGGAAGTGAGATAACTGCAGCTGGTTAATAGATGTGCATTTGTTTCCCTTCTGGTCAGGTTTCTGTGAAAGATTCTGGGAGAGAAGTGTGTTGAGCTCTCAAATATTTACACTAAGATTGCAGTGACCTACATTTTGTAGTAATTCCCCTGAAGACTCTAATCTTTCTGTGCAAGGTTTAGTGACTTACAAATCCCTGCACTGATTATTACCCCAATTAACTGCTTACCTTCTCAGCAATTAGGTGTTAAAGCATTATTATTGGGTTATTTTGGGTAATACCATCATCCTGTTGGTCAGGTGCTGTTATTTTCTCAGGGTAGGAATATTTTGCAGGCAGCAAATAACAGTTACTGAGTTATGCATCAGTTAGGAGCTGTGTAAAATTGGCTTTTGAAATAAAATCATGATGAGTTTTACTGGTTACTCCTGCCACAGAGCCCGGCTGTGACTTGTGCAGGGTGTTTCCAGAGTCAGGGCTGCACTGGCTGCAGCACTACCACAAGCATTTCTGCTCAGTGGTTAAATTCCAAGAATTTTTATGTCATTTTTGGAAATTTTAAGCAGTTCTGCACATCATCATTGGTATTATTTTGCACAATTTACTCAAATGCAAAGAGAACTAGAGAAAAAACTGTATTAATGAGCTATTGTGCACTGTATAAAAATACCTATATGTACATATTAAATGCTCTACATGTCTTTTGCTTTAAAAATTGTCATCCTCCCAGCAGTTACTTTGACATGTTTTTATATGAATTTGAAAAATTTTGTGTTTCTTCTTGGCACAATGAATATTTTCCAGCAATCTCTTTATGAGATCCAGCAAATTAAGCTGCAGGAGGCTTTTGAAATGTGACAGATGCAGTTCAACAGATCGATCTGAGGGGTGGCCTTTCTTTGAAGGACAGCTTTGATGATCTAATGGCTCTTTTTTTATCTCTCAGTTATTCCTGCCTTGTGATTAAGGAGGTACTAAAGTACATTTTTTTTTTTTTTTTAGTTTATGCATTTACAGAGGTGTCTGAGCTTGTATCCCAGGTGTATTTTTTTCCTATGTAGTTGTTCTACATTGGGAGATACTTTTAAGAGCACAAACTATGCAGTTTTGACAGATTTTGAAATGCTTTTTCTTCTGGTAGGAAAACCCACTGAGTGTGAGCTTCCACCTCCTAATTCTGCTGGAACTCATCGTTATTTTGGGTGTTCCATGTTCAAGGTAGCAAAAACAGAGAAGGATAGCCTGCTGCATAAATCCTAGAAGTGAGAGTCAATTGACTCCCAGGTTTAAAAACAAAAAGTAGCAAGCAAATTAGTGAGATTAGTAAATGAAGATGCAGTGAGGTGTTCTGTAAGTACTGTTTAGGTTATTCTTGCTCTAATTAAATTTTCTTTCCTGGCCTTTTAATGTTGTTAGTGTTCCTTCATGTTTTCTACAGATGTGATATCGAGAACATCTGGTCCTGTGTGCATTGTGTACAATTTTTAATACAGCTTCTTCAGTCAGGTGTGATACGAGAACTCACAAGGGATTGCAACAAAATTAACAGTGGGTTTGGATGCTTTCTGTGATCCTGGGCACTGTGAGAAGAACTGTGAGGAAGTGAATATTTTATTGAATAGCATCTGGCAAAATTTCCTTTACCTGTGTTGAGACAAGAATATGTGATGTTGAAATTAATCAGGACTGAACCTTGATCCAGACATTATCTATTCCCTTTCATATTCCTGTGCTTCAGCCACTAGTGTGACTCTGCTATTTTCTTTAAAAAAATACAAGCAAAACAACTAAATCAAAACCACACCACCTCCTTTTACAATAAGATACATGAAAACAATTATTTTTTCTTTTATGTAAAAAATAATTTAAATTCTCTTGATTACTACCCTTAATTATTGCAGATAAAGCTTAAAGACTTATGTACAGTGTTAGTGAACTTGAAGGAACAGAATACATTGTTTTATGCACAAAGTTAACAAGTAAACTGAAAAAACACATTAACCCCTTTTCAGCAGCAAGGAAGTGCTACACCAGGAAAACAGGATGTGAATATCCATTTCCATCAGGGGATGGAAAAAGGCATTGATCAACTTGACTTTCCTCCCCACTCATGGTCCAGCCCTTGTGGTGGGGACTTGGCAGTGCCCAGAGCAGATGTGGCTGCCCCTGGATCCCTGGAAGTGTCCAAGGCCAGGCTGGATGGGGCTTGGAGCAGCCTGGGACAGTGGAAAGTGTCCCTGCCATGGCATGGGGTAGAACTGGATGGGATTTAAGGTCTCTTCCAACCCAAACCAGTCTGGGTTCTATGAGCTATCCTTTGTAATCTCAGCAGTTTTAATGTGCTGTAGCTTGGGTTGTTGGCATCAAGAGTTGTTTCTGAGACATCTCCTGAATCTCAGTGGCACGTTCCTGTTCTTTGCTCTCCTCATCTCACATGCTGCTCTCCCCTATTTAATCTGGGCTGCTGACATGAGCAAAATTGACAGCTGCAAAAAAAAGCCTCATTTATTTAACTGACTAATCGCATGCTGGACACCAGTGGGGCTATTCACATCTTTCATGTGGTATTCTTTATGATAGATACCATATTTAGGCCAGATCTGTGAAAGTGAGCTGTCCTCTTGCTTGTAGTTTCTTGATTTGTTTTTATGGAAGCAGAATTCCCCTTAACAAGCTTTCTGCCTTCAAATCTGATTCCTTCTGCTGATGTGCATTTCTTGTGGATGTTGTGGTGAAAAGCAGTACATTTTCTAAGATAAGCCCTTAATATATTGGTGGCAAAGTGCTGTCTTTATTTTCTCTCTGTAAAGGTAATATGACTCTCCAGGTGCTTCGTATGGATCTTAAATATGTATTTGCTGATTGCTGAATTCAGAGCTCCTTGTTAGTGTTACTGCTGTTATAATTTAGAGGTGCACAGAACCCTACTCCTAACACCACACCCAGAAAACCCATGAGCTAAACACCTATTTAATGGTTTGTTTCTTTGTATTTAAAAAAACAAACACACAGAGAGAACCTGCTATCCCAGCAGATGTTTCCATCTCCAAAAGTGTGCTGTACTCCCGCATCGGCGCCTCCGACGCAGAGAGCACCGCGGCTCTGCTCTACCCCCAGCAGGACCTGGACTCTGCACTGAGGCTGGCCAGAGCAGAGGTAACTGTTTCCACAATTTGGGAAAGGAAAAACCTGCCCCTTGTTGTTCCCTCCTTGCCTGTTCTCTCCCAGATGCTTTGTGTTGTGGTCACTTGTTCTGTTCTTGGAACCGTCCTCAGTCACACTAAAGGAAAAGGTGCTACACTGCAAATTTTATTTGTTTTATATATGTGAAAAGAAGATATGATACAAAAATAGATCTTGATGGTTTTAAACCTCAGGTGTACGCTGTGCATCTTGACATTGCTATATAATTATATAAAATTGTAAGCTGCTTGAAATAGGAATAAAATAATGTATTTTACAAAGCTATGTATCATATTAGTATGGCTAGCCTTGGCAGTGAAAAAATGGGTATAATCCTGTGGGATTTTTTCCCTTTGTTTTCTGTTTCAGATTGTGGCCAAGGAAAGGGAAGTATCTGAATGGAAAGAGAAATATGAAGAAAGCAGAAGGGAAGTGATGGAAATGAGGTGGGTTATTAACTTGATCACTCTGAGAGCCTCATCTCAGCCTGTGGATAGACACAGAGTACCATGCTCATACAATTGTTTTGCTTAGCTGAATTTGCTTCATTATTTTTAACTTAAGGCTTTGCATTGATCCTGAACTGATACTTTGTCTTTTCTCTGTATGGTGGGCATCACTGTTCAGGGTAATAAATGAAAACTTCTGTTTTGCTGGTGTCATTTACTCACTCAGAGTTTTACTCCGAGTTAATGTCAGGGAAGGATTTCCTCTGCTTTGTGTGTGAATTCTCACTAGGATTGCATAGTGAGGTTCCTGTGGCAGACTGGGGGAGTTGCCTGCAGAGCTGGCAGGTGGGTGCACATGCCAATGCTAAATTCACTAAATTCACTCTCCACAAGTAGTTTTGCTTGGAAAAAGGAAAGAATGCAGGGAAGATTGTGCAGGTTTGCAGATAGTTGTGACTAGTACAGGCTGCCTCCAGGCCATCATTGTAACAGTTGTTCAACAATAGAAATCAGACCAGTGTCAGTAGAAAGGCATTTCTTGTAAAGGAACCATTCTGGGCTATGAATGTTGGCTTTCAAGGAGATTCAACACTTTTCTTTGAACTAAGATGATTTTTTAATTACTGCACACACTAAGGTTGATTTTAGTTAAACAATAGTTCTCTTGGCTTTTGCTCTCTTGTTCCCTTTGAGAGCTGACAGAAGGACCCAGAGCTTTTCAGTTTGTTCTGGTTGTATCTGTTCTATTTCTATGCCAGCCTGCCTCTATTACATTAAATATCTGTATACTGGAACACGGTTTGACCTTCCTTTCCAGCCCAGGTCCTACCACTTGCAAGGATAACAACAAAATCCCTGTAGTGGATGATGTGAGCAGTGCTGCTCAAAGAACCACTGATGCCTCCCATTCAGTCAATTGAAAGGTTCAGCTTTACTGTTTTTTTTTCAGTTGGTAGGACCATAAGAAGGACAAAGCAATGAGCTTGGCTTGCTCATTTATCTGAACATGAGAAAGCCATCAATTGCAAAAGAGAATGATAAAATCATTCATGAAGTGTTTAAAGCTTATTATTTTCTGCCTTCAAAAACCCGAAAAAGTAGTCCCCTCTCTTAACTCATAAATAAAAGGAAACTGTCAGATTATTTTAGCATCCCTCCTTTAAGTAACAATATATACAGTTGCTTATGAGACTGAATTTTCTTTAAAATCTCTTCCGTTCTAGCACCAGCTTCTTCCCAAAGTGAAGAGTTTCAGGGATTTAAAGCTAAACTCTGTCTCTGGTGATGACCTACATAAGCAATTGCTTATATCCAGGAAAACTGTGCTTAGGGAGGGAGAGTAGAAGGGAGCTGCAGTGCAGAGCTCCACAAACACTTGCATGGGTGCCAGGAATTGCACATGGCAGATTGGAATAGCGGCAGCACAGGGCTCTGAGCCAAAGCATCTTAAGAAAAGCATCTGCAAAAGGCAAGGGCAGCCTCTTTATTTCTTTTTTGCCACCTCCCCATGCCCAGCTGAGTTCTCTCACCTCCCTTGTGCTCTGTTGGGATGAGGAACAAAGCCCTGGCATAGCCCTGAAATGCTTAATGAGGAGAAACAGAACAGAGTGGCTGTGAGCAGTCAAACCCAGGGAGCAAAACAAGGAGGGAACAAAATGAGGGATTGTAAGGAATGTCTCAATGTGCAGCTCACACTCAAGTGTGGTGCCTGCTCTGTTCTGTGTCGGGGTGCACGTGTCTGCTGCTGCCAGCGGGCACTGCCAGCCTTTGCCCTCGTGGAAGGAGAGCCAGGGGTGACACAGAGCAGCTGGCACACTGGAGATCTGCACCTTCATCTTCCACACAGTCATTTGCTTGTGTGTGTCTCCACCCTCCATGAAGTCTGGTTTGAAAAAAAACCCACAATAACCAAGCCAGATTTCCCACAGGCACATGCCTGGAACGTGTGGATGAAAGGAAAAAATCTGGCTAATACTGTCACAAAATGGTAAATATGCATATGTGCACAAAGAGAGGTCTCTTGCAAGTTTAAACGTTCAAGCAATCCATGTGTGGTAAATTAGAGATGCAGCAATGAGATATGACATAATGATAAGCAGGGAGTGAAGGGATTATTTAGAGTTGCAAGCATAAAAGCATCACTTCCCAGAGGAGGAGAAGTAATGCTCCTGTACCCATGTCCTCCATACTGTAGCTGCTATATCCCAAATTTGTCTAAATTTCCAGGAAAAGATCAGTTGGAGGAAATTCCACTCCAGAGAACAGAAGCCAGAATGAGAAGGTTTAATAATGCAGTAGCTATGGAGGAGCTGAACCACAGTGGGCTGCACCATAATCCAAGAGTCTAATGAGAGGCAGTCAAGAAATACTTAATTACTCATTATTTATTTGGAGTTCTTATTGATTATGACTGTAAGGGGAGTCAAGCGGATGACCTCTGAGACCTTTTGTAGCCCTGGATTCTGGTGTTTTTATGCCTTACAAATGTGCAGTCAGTGAACAGACTGAGAGTCTCAAATATAAACATTTAAGCCTGTGTAATGTGTCAGCCTGGGGTTAGATGTGCTCTTCCAAAGAGGAATGATGTGGCAGCATCCTTTGGTTCCCCAGCTGCAATGAGCATTATTTAGGCTGTTTGACTGAAAGAGGCCTTTGACATGAATCTGGAGCAAATTCTTCCCTGGGAAGTGCTGCAGTGTTGTAATGTTGTGTTCCTTACCGTGGGTACCCTGAGTCCTTGGCTTCCTTTACTTGGATGATAAAACTTCCAAAAGGTGCCTTGTGTCACAAGGATGTGACAAAGCTTTGGAATCCTCATTGCTTACAGCAGGCTTCTGAGGTAATCTGCTTTGGGCATGAAACCAAACCCTTCCTTTTGGGACAAAATCCTTGCTGTTATCTTTGCTCTCCAAAGTGTGGTTTATGGTTGAAAGGAAAAATCCTAGTGCCTGGGGTAGAGCCGTGCTCTCTGCAGGACCAGGACAGGGGAGATGCTGCTGACCTTAGGGCCAGGTGGCCTCTCAGGGCTCTGGGCTCTGTCCTGATTCAAATCTGAGGCAGTTCTGGAGTTACTGCAGTAGTTTTTTGGGAGCTCTGCAAGTTTCTCCTTTCATTACTGACTTTTAACTCAGGATTTTCCCACATTCTTTCTGTAACCTCACCAACTGCAGCAGAGCTCTAAAAATGGAGCAAGTGAAAGTGAGTTTCCAAAGCTGTGTATTCCAACTCCAGTGAGCTCTTTTGAATATCCACTTCAGATGAAGTGTGGGGTAATTTTGTTTTTTGTAGATGGTCCTGCGTGGCTCATGAATCAAAGCACAGATCAAGCTAGTCTCATTTCATTAGCTTTATTTGGCTCTGGGAAGGGATGGATCATCTTTCTAAATCACATTTAATCTGCTTATTTTGGCTAACCTCTTTTTAAGAAGGAAATTCAAAGCCTACCGTGAGTATATGAAATAAAACAGTCTTAAAAGTAGCATTTTGCCACCTCTGCTTCGAAAACAGATTTGGGAAATGGGACATGATGGATTTTGTGCTACAAAGTTGAATATTTTCATCTTGTTCTTTTAAGTGGTGGTGAATCATTTAATCATGAGAAGATTAATTTAGAAGATGAGATGTATTTTGGATGATAGCCAACACTACTCCTGTTAGGTTTACTTGCTAGCAATTATAAGTTTAGTTGAAGTTTGTATTAAAAATAAAGCAACACAAATTTGGAGAAGAGGGGAGAAGGAAATGGAAAAATCAGGCTCTTTGTAATTCTTGAGTTAGGCCAGTGTGATTATGTTTATAATCATGATGGGTAATGTTTCAAAAGACAGAATCTGTTCCAAAGCAATCTCTTCTTCCTCCCCTCACCTTTAGTGATTTCCATGGAGAGTTAAAAGTCAGGTGCAGTGTTAAAATTATCAGTTTTATTTGTTATTTGGGCAATAAAGAACATATAAAAGTGTGATGGGGTTTCTCTATCTCTGAAAAACACCGCAGTTCGGTTTCTGATAGTGTTATATGCTAAGTTAGCATGAGCAGTGATGTTGTTTGCCAAAAGTTTTTCTTTTTTTCCCCCTCTTACAGAAAAATAGTTTCGGAATATGAGAAGACGATTGCTCAGATGATAGGTAGGTGTTCCTACTGTGAAAGATGTTCCCTGGTTGAAGTCTGTGGGCTTCATTTTGATGCTGGCTGCATCTGCTGATGCAGCGGGGAATTGTGAATGCATCTGAGGACACCAGAAAAGGAAAAGTCAGGGCCTCGTTTCACAGCCAGCAGCCCCCGGGCAGTTCAGGTAACACAGAAAGCGCAGGGCTTTCCCTTCTGCCACAGAGCAAACTGGCCCATAGGAAACAGGTTCAAATTCATGGGTTTCTCCAGGAGAGACTTTCAGTGACCTCAAAACCCCTTAGGCATCGGCTCACAGCCGTTTAATGGCAGATACCAAACTTAGCCCTTCACAACAACAGGGATTATCTGTGCTAAATGCATCCATCAGACCAAAACCGAGATTAACTCCAATCCCAGCTGGAAGGTTACAAGTGCCCAATCCACCCCCCCAGTTACTGACACAGGGGTCTCCTTTTAAGTCTAAACTATGACAAGCCTTGCCTCTCAGTAATTAAAAAAACGCCTTTGCTAACAGCACGTGCCACAAATAACAAACTCTACGCTCAGTAGCACTTCAAACCCAAAGGTTGCAGGGCTCCTGTGGTTCCTTGGTGCTGGAGGTCTGGCCTCTGGGATGTGATTTTAAAGCCTCCTGTAAGATTTCTAAATCTCTTTTTATTAGTCTGGCTATAGAAAGCACCAGTGGCTTGTGCTGCCTTGTAGTGCTTCAGCTCAGGCTGTTTCCCAGAAATGCAAATGGCTGAGTGGGATTTTGGGATCTCCAAGGCCAGAGTTGCTCAGAAGAGCCCCAGTATCTGGTGCTTTTGCTGCCTTCCTGGATTTTTTGGCCATTGGGAGACATCCCAGCCTCCTTTCATGTGAAGGGTAAAATGGACCTACAAATAAGTTTTATGAGAATGACAACTATAATAAATAATTAATGAAATATATATAATAATGAGTAATAAACACTAATAATATGCCAGGCTTCATTCTCTCTGATGTGATGCCTCCATTGCCTTTTGTTTGTACAACTGAGCCAATGTGCTGCTTTCTGACATGGTGTCTGTCACTGTCGTTGTGCAGGTGCTCAAGTAGGAATGACCAGAGTATGCAAAGAGTTTATTTCATTCAGGTTTACAGTAAATGTACCCTGGTGTGGCTTCCACCTTGAACCTGGCCACTGCTACAGACACACAAAGGACCTGTCCTTTTTTTCCCTAAGCTATGCATGCAGTTAACAACAGATACATTAAAATACCATTTTTGAGAAATAGATTTAAAAAAAAAAAAAAATCAAATTTTGAGACTGCAGTGCAACAGTAAGAATAGGAATCCTGAGGCAGAGGCACAGCCTTGGTGTACATGCTACATTCCACTATTGCCACTTCCTCTTGTTGCAAAGAAGTGAAGGTTCAATAAGTACTGGCCCATTGACTATGAGTAAATAGGCCTTTAAACATCAGATTCAGAGTATCAGAGCCTCTCAGATGCTCTGTGGTGAGTTTCTATGGGCTATGGCTGTAAGTAATTTAATTTGCTGTCCGTTTGCAAAGGAACTGAGCCAACAACAGCGACACAGAAAATGTCCTTTCTGTGTTAATTAGAGCAGTATGCAAATCCTACAGCATGGTAATACGTTAAATGTGAGGCTTCTCCCTGCATTTAATGTAAATTTTTGATCTAATTGTCCCACTTTGTCATGCCATTTCTTGTAAATTGCTGTCCTTTCCTATAAAGGAATTTGCTTATCCGATGCCACATGTGGAGGAAAATGTGTGTTTGTTATTTGCATGTATTCAGTGACCTGTTACCCCAGTAATGCCTCAGTGCTGAAGCAGAATATGCATCACAACAAAAGAAATGCCTGTGTTGTTTCTGTTTATCATTTAACCCTTCTGAACTATTTATACAGCCCTGTTAGAAGGGCACTGCACATAAACCAATTTCACCAGTCCCTTGATGAATATTAAATGAGGTTGATAGGTCCTGCTGAGCTTTTTGTAGGCTGGTGTGTGCATAATGAATACTGAAAATATCCCATATTAGCAATACATAACTGCCTATGTTTGCTGTTAAAGGCACTGAAAAATGTGCACTGCAAACAGCGATTGCCTTTGATTCTGAGGGCTGTGGAAGGTTTAGTGTTTACTGTCATACGTATATGGAACCCAAAAATTACCCAGCTTAGCTGCTGTGATTGCTTCATGCCACGCTCTGTAGCCAGAGTTTGCAAGCTGTCAGTGTGGAAATCCCTGTTTAGTGTCACTTGGTGTATTTTTTTACTGATGTTTTATCTTTTTTTTTCTTTTTTCTTACACTTGCCTCAACCCCTAGCACATTTTAGTTCACAATGAGGAATGGGGGAGAGGAAAGATGAGGTTTTCCAGGCTGTGCTGCTGCTTTGTGCTTGGTGTCCATGTTTGCTCTGACAGCGTGGGGGATCCCAGTGTTCCCTGCACCCCACCCTCCACACACCTGGGTCACAGCCAAAATCCCAGCCCCAATTCCTCTTCACTGACAGCTTTCTAATGTTGATTTGTTTTTGAGGTTTTTTTTCCTGTTTAAAATGTATCCTTATACTCTACATTTGAATACATTATGAAATTCTCCTTGTGAAAAACAGACAGATGTTGTGCATTACAAGTTGTTGCATTACTTATTTGCTGCTTTCCTAACAATTCCCGATTTTTCTATTTTGCTTCCGTTTTCGTTGCTTCTTGCTATTTGCTTGCAAAAACAAAACAGGCAAGCCTGGTAAGTAAAGCTTTTCACCAACTTTCACACCAGCATTTTGCATCTTTAGTTTCTTTTGCTTTTGTTCTCTGTTTGCTGCATTCCCATTAAGTCATGTGAGTAGTAGTGAGCTGAGCCTGAAAGCGGATCTGCCGTGGTGCTGCTCTGATTCTGTCAATTTGGATAGTGTTAGTCCTGAGCATACTGCTGTTATTGTTGGTGAGCCCTGGACAGACATGGAAGTCACTTAATTCAAATGTCCTGATCACATAACCTCAAAAACATATTTAGATTTAAGGATGTGTAACCACTTACCTAAGATTTGACTGGCAGACTATTACCAGCACATTTTATTGAAACTAAATTATAGTCTTAGGAAATAGAAGGTCCCTTCCAACACAAACCATTCTGTGATTTTATGAAAATATTACATATAACTAGTCCCCCTCCAGCCAAGTTTCTGCATTTTGTTGTATTTAACCACTTTGGTTTGGGAGCATCACTTGGACAGGCATTGGAGCAACCTGGTCTAGTGGGAGGTGTCCCTGCCCATGGCAGGGTGGTGGAGCTAAATGAGCTTTAAGGTGCCTTCCAACCCAAACTATTCTGTGATTCTGTAGCATTTGCCCCAGTTTGCCATGAGTGAGTTTAAGTGGTGCTGGGGATTGAGTGGTGGAGGAGCTGATCCAGCTGAGGAGGGAGGAGAGCCTGCGATGTGCTGGAGGAAGAGGAGGAGCTCAGTAGTGGTGAGGGAGTGTGACATGAGTTATTAACTTCCTGATCAGCCTGGAAACAAATCAGGAAGTTGCTAAAATACCTCAGACAATACTCTCACAAAAAGTAGGGATGTGACATAAAAGCATTTTGGATGATTGTGCAAAGGGCTCTCTTGCCCTGCCTGGAGTTGCAGTGACAGAAGTGTTGCCAGAGAACAGGATCCTGCCAGGAAGGGCTTTGGAATTATCTAGGCAGGGTGTAATCTCCAGCATGATTAAACAAATCTACTGCTGGAACACAAGGAGACAGCCTCTGAGGTTTAGAAAAATAAACAAAAATTAAACAAAAATAAATTAAAACAAAGTTGGTTTTTGTTTTGATTGAGAACACATCAATTTTGACATTACAGAGGAATACAGGATGTCTCTAAGAAGGCAAAATAGAAACGAATGGGTTTTAATTTTTAATAAAGTATTCAATATATCCAGTTGATGTTGTATTACAGGACTCTGGGCTTCTCTGCCCTGTAAAAGGTGTTTGTTCACCAGTAAAATAAAAGGTTACAAGCAGGTCCTGAGAACTCTGCTTCTTTTGATCTCCTGTGTCACACAGAGCAAAATAAGCTGAGGTCAGGCTCTGCCCCAGCCAGGTGCTGTCAGGGGTAAGCAGAGGAGCCCAGGAGCTGATTCACAGTGTGGCATCATCCCTGCCCTGGCCTTGGTCAGGCCAGCAAAAATGTGTAATTTTTGGATAGAGTATGCAAAAGGAAGAGATGAATCTCAGTTTGGGAATTGACAGTATCAGCTCTGGCATTTTTGAGCTGACCAGCACTATAAATGATTCAGATGAAATCTTCTGTTCAAATAAAAAACCCAAACTTTTTTTCATTCTTTATGTTTCCAAATATAAAGGCCCGAATGAAAAGTTGTACATTGTGAAATGCCCCATGTTTTTTCCATAGGAGAACTTTATACCTTACTTCAGTTTCTGTCATAAACCAAGGAAAATAGTAATACAAAACTCTTGTGTTTTGTGGGTGGGTTTTCCTTTCATTATTATTCAAAGTAGCCCTTAAAACATGGACACAAGAATCATAGTTTAGGATGTGAAGGAAACAATGCAGCATTTTGGAAGACAATGCCAGACCTTTTCTTCCAGTGTTATGTGGATATTCCAACTGATTATGAGGTCAGTTCCCTTGAAAATTCCTCCTCCATATGGATTTGTATTCCTGTTATGTTCTTCCCACCGTCCCTGGCTCAAACTTAACTGTACACAGGGGGAGCTTGGCAGATGTTTTCTGCAGATTTTTTTACACTTAGGAAGTCTGTCTACTGTTAGATTTCCTTTCTGCCACTTTTTTTAGTAATCCTGAGAGCTGGTAAAACACTGCTTTTCCAAGGGAAGAATTGAATTCCGCTGAACAGAGTGCAGGCATTTATCAGCAATGGCAAATAATTTGTGGCCAGTGCTAGGAATGTGCATAAATGTCGTTTCATTCAGCTAGTGCATCCTCAGGCAAACAGGGAAATCCAACACCTGCCTTTTCATGGCAACAGCTGAGTTCAGAGTGCAGAAATCATCAGTACAGAGATACATTCACATTTTCCCCCAACATCAGAATATTTAAATATCACTGTATTTAGCAACTGTTTTCCAAAACAGGCTTGTGTTTTTATATAAATCTGACTTTTCTGGATCCTGTAAACTTACTAATACAAAAATAGGGCAGAGTACAGTAGAAACTATAGATGACAGTGAAATCAGTGGACTTGCTCCTCTTACCCTTCTGAAAACCTCTTTTCCCTACCCCTCTCTTCTTTCAGAGGATGAACAGAGAGAGAAATCTGTCTCCCACCACACTGTTCAGCAGCTCATAGTGGAGAAGGAGCAAGCTCTGGCCGATCTGAACTCAGTGGAGAAATCCCTGGCGGATCTTTTCAGGAGATACGAGAAGATGAAAGAAGTCCTGGAGGGCTTTCGGAAGGTGAGTCACATTTACATCTCCTTTAAAGAGCAGAGCTGAGCAGATTCTGTGTACCAGAATATGCTGTGCTGCTGAACAGAAGGCAAGGCTTGTGTTTCCATCTGATTCTGATGTCCTGCATGACCATAATCCTCAGGTGAAAGGTTGCAGCCAGCTATCAAATGCAAACAGAAAAATTGTAAAGCTCTTTGCCTTGTGTAATATTCTCCTTCAGGTGGCCTCTGTGGGGGTGTCAGTGTTGGACTGCAACCCTTTAGACAGCTGTGTGTGACTCCCACAAACAGGTACCTGTCCTGCATTTTAACCTCTGGGATTAAATTTGATGTCATCTTCTCTTTTAAGAATGAGGAAGTGTTGAAGAAATGTGCACAGGAATATTTGTCACGAGTGAAGAAGGAAGAGCAGAGGTATCAGGCACTCAAAATTCACGCTGAGGAAAAACTGGACAGGTAATTGAGTCATGGATTCACAGAATGGTTTGGGTGGGAGGGAATCTTAAAACCATCTTGTTCCACCTTCTGCCATGGGCAAGGACAACTTCCATTATGCCAAGTTGCCCCAAGCCCTGTCCAACCTGGCCTTGGCACCAGGGCAGGTGCATGGACTGTACATTTTTTCAGGAGTTCATGCTGCAGAAGGATTCCCATGGCTGGACCTCACATCCCAAACTGATCCTGCAATATGCAAAGCACAGGCTCTGTGATAGAGGGTGGAAAGAAATGCAGTAATGAGAATTTCTGCAATGTGCTGGTGTTTCTTCCAGCTCCTGACCATACAGAACACCTTAAATTTCTATATTTAGCTCATGTCTTGATGTTTGCCTAGTGTCAAGGATCAAGAAAGGATCAAGAAAGAAGCTATTAGCCAGTTTTTTCTAGATTTCCATGTAATAACCAATTAAGCCTTTTTACGCATCACGTTCAGGACTTACAGTACAGTCCCCTGAACTGGAGATCACCTTTGGAAACTGCCATAAAACACTTCTACCCGAGTCATTATTTGTGATCCTAGCAGAGATATCTGAGAGGAGCATGAAGGGAGCAACACAGACAGTAAGAAAAGACTCTGCAGCCCCTGCTGAGCAAGAGAGGGAGTTGTGAAAAGTCTTTAGGGACAAATGTTAGAATATACCCAAGATATGCAGGAGGCAGCCCTGCCCTCTCCCCCCATTTGCTAAGATGCGGTCCACCCTTGGACACCCTCTGCCCTTTCCTGTGGAGAGCCTGATGAGACCAAACGCTGTGTTTTTTGCAGAGCCAATGCTGAAATTGCACAAGTGAGAGGCAAGGCCCAGCAGGAGCAGGCAGCGTACCAGGCCAGCCTTCGGAAGGAGCAGCTCAAAGTGGATGCCTTGGAGAGAACACTGGAACAAAAGGTAAATCAGGAGTCTGCTCTCCCCAGAGTCAGACTCCACCTGAGGATTGTCCTGCAGCTCCCTGGCCCTGGGGACAGCAGCACTCCCCAAATTGTAAGGCAAAACCCCCGTGTGCACCAGCTGGACCCAGGTTTGATTTGAGCCCAAGTGTTTGGGGCTGGCTTAGCCTTGGCCAGAGCTTGGGGTGCAGCCCAGGCCTTGGTTTGCTTAAGTTCTCAGGTTTCAGACCTTGCTTTAGTTTTTCTCTCAGGCTCTGTTTCCCTTTTTAGTGCTAGCTGTAACTCCAATGCTAATTCCAAAGTGTCTGTAGGAAATGCCTATTTATATCTGTGTTCCCTTGCTCAGCCAAGGGAGCTTGCTTTGGCACAGAACAGCTCGTCCTTGCTTGCAGCTCTGCAAGGCAGGCTGAAAATATTGAAAAAAATAGAAAAGTGCAGCCTAGAAACAAAATTCCACTATGTATTATAGTGGTGTGCTGGGAATGACTGCTCTGAAGCTGTCTGCTTTGGTGCTAAATTTGATTTATTAAAACTGGGGGCGCTGTATTTGGAGAAAAAGCGTTTGTTTGAATGCATGTAGTTGTACTATGAGTATGAACATTTAGTTGTATTACATATGCCCATATATCTATATGTATAGATCTCCTTCCTGCTCTCAGCGTTGGAGACAAGTTAATTTTCCCACACCTCTCCCACTGGTTAGATGATAATAAAATTAGAAAAACCCTCATCCTAATGCAGCAATCCTTTTCATAATACTTCATATTTTATTTTCCAGAATAAAGAGATAGAAGAATTAACAAAGATTTGTGATGAACTGATTGCCAAAATGGGGAAAAGCTAACTTTAAACCAAATTTCTGGACTTCAATATTGAGTGCAATATGACCATTGGCACACTGATGTCCATACATTTATGTGGACAGGTTATATTTTCACTTTTTCGTATGCACTACTGTATTTTCTTTCTAAATAAAGTTGATTTAATTGTATGCAGTACTAAGATGACTATCAGAATTTCTTGCTATTGTTTGCATTTTCATAGTATAATTCATAGCAAGTTGATCTCAAAGTTCCTGTATCAGGGAGATTGTCAAGTTCTCTAAGAAATTACAAATTGCTGATCCTAGCCTTCCCTTTGTACATGAGTTCCCATGTTGGATGTCTTTTGGATTTAATATAAACATGTATTACTTGCATGGGGACTCTTGCCTTAAGGAATGTAAACTTTATCTGCATTTGCTGATTTGTAAAATAAAACATAAAAAATAAAAAAAAGGAAAATGCATGTCACAAATGAAATTCTCTATTGTAAATAAATTTTTTCGTTGAAAGTTGAAGATAAGTATGTCTCTGTTTTGTGTCCTTCACTTGCTTATTTCAGCACCAGATGCTCTTGGGAATTAATTCCTCCACAGAAAGTGCTTCATGGGTCGCTGCTTGGAATACTTTGTGGGTCACAAGAGTCTGCTGCTTATGTGCACATATCTAGGTCTATATCTTACTGTCTCTCTAAATATATATATATATATATATATATATGTATGTGCTGGATTTGGACCACTCAAGTCTCAAGCATAGGCTTAATCCTCCAAAATATTTAATGCTCTGACCCTGATCCAACAAATCCCATGGGCAAATGTAATGAGGCTGTTGGAGGAGTCGGAGGCTGTGGCATGTGGTGACAGGATGGTTTTTAAGCATGTCTGGCACTGAAAGGTGAATACATTTCCTGCTCCTGGAAGAATTTGCCTGCAGGGCTGGTGGAGATGAGGTTGGTGTGATCAGAGGTGCAGCCGGAATAAGCTCGATAAGTAGCACTCTCGAACACCTCTTTATCCTGTAAGTTATCCTCTGCACAGGATTAGGGATGGAGGAGAAGCATTAAGGCTCTAATAACAAACAAACTGCTTTCTTTGGCTAATGGTGCATCTCTTGGATCTCCATGATGTGGACAGTCTTCAGCCTGCTTCTTGTCAGCTCCCTTTTTGTCCTCAAAAGTAAGTCAACTCCTTTTTCTTCCCTTTTTTACTTCATTTGCATTTCCTACCTCAGGCATGGCTGAGCCTCTTGGCTGTTCTGGGCTCCTCTCCCGGGTTGGGTTGGTTTCAGGTCATTTTGTGTGTGTGGTTAGCAGCACAGAACTGCACCTCTGTAAAGATAAATTTGTGTTCTAACAGATTCAGATGTCCCCACTGATAGCAAGGGTGGGATTTCTGCTCTGCAAGCTTCAAATGTGGTATTTTAAATACCTTTCAAAGTCATGCATGCCTTTGAAAATACCATGTAGTTTGAGGCAAGGAAAAGAAAGAGGGTTGAGGTGTGGTTGTAATGTTTAAACAAGAGCAAAACTGAGATACACTGCTGTGCTTTCCAGCTGAATTGATACTTTAGGAGAAAAGGAAAATTGGATCATTGTAAGATTTTATGTGTATACAATGTGCTTTTTCATGGTACTGTGGACCAAAGATCATGATGGAGGGGGAAAAAATACAGCTTGTAGGCTCTGCTTTGAAAATACTACATGAAGATATTGATGCAGTTAAAGAACATGAAATGTTTCTTGTATTATTTTAAGTGCAGATTATAACAACTAAATAATCAGTGTTTGATTTTTTTATTATTGTTGGGGTTTTGATCAGTATCTGAACCATTTCTAAAAAAGATACATTGATAAGACTTGCAGACTTTGGATTTCCCAAAACTTTCTTGCAATTTTTCTTTTATGTGTGCTTGAAACCGTACTAGAAAGACTGATGTTTTTAAATACTTCTTGTAAACTCTTAAGTGGTCTCTTCTCCCTTCACCCAGGTGAGGCACTGCAGTGTTACACCTGTGTAGGTTCTAGTGATGACGACTGCAACAGACAAGGAAGTCAGCAGTGTCCAGGCCATGCAGATGCCTGTGCAGTCATTAGAGGACAAGCAAGTAAGTGCCACAAATGTCACAAATAAATCATCAGTGTTGGAAAGAATGTGTAGTAAGTTAAGGAGAAAACCAAATGTCTCCTCTCATAATAAACCCCATTAATAAATCTCAGTCCTGCTTTTGTTGACACAAAATCCCACTGGGAATGATTTGTTGGTGTGCCACAATGAGCTGCACCCACTCTGTGTGAAAGCTGGAAAGAACCATTTTAAGTATTGCCCACTTTTTACTTAAGTGACTTAGCTGGAAATTAGCATGGGAAAAAAGCTAATGAGCCCCTGCACTTGGGCACATCCAAAGATACTAAGCTGCACCAGTTGCCTGTAAGATAAATCAGAGTTATTTAAGTGGGCGCTTGTTGCTGTGCTGCCGTGTGTTGCGGTGGTATTCATTTACTTGTGAGGAGCAGGCAGCCCCAAGGTTGTTGCTCATTGCTGGGTGCTCAGGCTGGTGCTGGGGCGGTGCAGGTGGGAGCAGGTGGCCATTTGCAGCCCCCCTGGGCTCACTGTGGCTCTGTTCCAGGTGGCATCATGAAATCCTGCTCGTTCAGGTCCTTCTGCGAGCGGGCAAGGAGGGACGGATCGAGGGCGCCCGGAGTGAGCGTCCACTGCTGCTACTCCAACAACTGCAACGCCAAGAGCCCGGCTCCCAGGGTCACCAGCTCCAGCAGCTACCTCTCCCTCCTCATCTTCACACTGCTCTGCCACCCCTTGTTGAAGCTGACATGAAGGGGAAAAAGAAAAAAAAAAAGTATCTTGAAACAACAGCTCTGCCTTCGTAGCAAGGGATGATAATATTTCCTAGTCATGCTCCACGTACCACTTATCTCACTAGGCAAAAGGTGTAGGAAGACCTGACAGATGTTTAGATAAAAATTGTTTCATCTGCTAAATAGGTCTTGATCTCTGTGTAAGAAGCTCTGCCCTGTTGTTTATCCTGAGGGGTTGATTGTGTGAATACTTAACATTTTCCTGCAATTTAGACAGGGAGAAATCTTTGCTGCAGGTAGCCTGGTAGTAAGGTAAAGGGTAAATGTCTGCCAAATGCTGTTTACTGGTGGCAGGTAGTCAAAAGCAAGCTAAAATTTTCAAACACAAAGTGACTGAAAATTCTAGCAAGCAAGTTAATCTTTCAGAGAGCATTGGCACACTGGACAAAGCCAGGAAACTCAAAATGCAGATGATTTAGTATTAATACAAACTGATAAGAGAAGGTCATTAAGAGAATAAGGCATGGAGTTGTATTGTGTATGATCCTGGCAGAGGGGCTGGAACTGGATGTCTTCAAGGTCCTTTCCAAACCAAACCATTCAATGGTTCTATGCTTGTGCATATTTTCTTGGAAAAAAGCACCTTCCAGTCTTTTCTGATCCTTTGAGAATCTTACCACAGCATCAGAAGAAGAAGGAAAAAGAAGGGTTTGGAAGTTATTTTTGAACTGGTACCCCATCCAAAGATTGGCTCAATTTATCTCCCCTGCTGGTTTTAAAAACAAGTGATTAATCCTTGTCTTGAAGGCAAATTACAACTTGAGTTTATAATTTTTCTTGAGGTTTCAGTTATATAGATAATTTTCCACTGCCCTAAACTTCAGTCTTTGAGAGTAAGAGTGTATATATCCATCCATACCTCCCCCTTCAGTGATGTGATTGAGTTGAGGTGGTTTATGTATCCTTTTCATTTTGCAAAGTGAATTAAATTACTTGGAGGTCTTTAGAGGCGTAAGGGACTAAATCAATATTTCTAATAAACTCTTTCATGGCAGTTTTACCAAGTAAATGATCCAGAAAGGATCACATAGTAGAAGGCATTGTGCATCACTACCTCCTTTGATCTAAAACTCAGAGCACCAGGCAAGTAGTTGAGTGATATTTGTAGATTTTAATGTCCAGCTGTGATGATCTGGTCCAATCCCTGGCACACAACATGCACAGGATTGGCTTGAAGTCCAGCTGGTATAACTGAAGTAGAAGTGGTCTTTCCAGTTCTAGTTTTAGTTAGCTAGCAGGAAAAAGGTTAGGTCATCAAATTTATGGAACTCAAAAAATATGTGGCAAAGTAGTTCTTCCCCTAGTTTTGTGTTGTGACTTTTTTCAGTATAATCCTTTGAAAAATCGGTTCCAGGCAGTGTGTAGTAGAATTCTTCACACTGACCAAAATTTTATTAAGGTTGCAAACTCTAGAGAGCTGCTTCAAGGTCAGTGAGTGAACCCTCCCTGCAGAGTGTAGCCCTCTTCTGTCACAGGGGCTGAGCTGTCTCCTTGTTCTACTGTGCTCCTTCCCCAGTGTGTATCCTTCCATCATCTCATGCAGACTGTGGCTTCAGACTGCCTGGATTCTCCTGGGGTTTTGTTTTGAGATGAGCTCAGACAAGGCAGTTTGGTCTATTTTTAGTCTCTAGGCACCAGTCTGATAAAGCTGTTGAATATAAAGATTGCAACAATGCAGCAGATCTTGGCTGAGAATGTTAATTTGGACTCCAGCATCTCATCTGTATTAAAAATCACTTAAATTGGTGTAAATATTTTTCATTTCTTTCTCAGCTTGAAGCAGTTCCTTCAATCTCTTCTGCCACAGGAAGCAGGTATTGATTGTATCTTTATCTTCATATGGTTCTGTAATGATAAATCTGTATTGAATGTAATCTTTGTATATGCTCAGTGCATTTCCTTAATGAGAAAATAAATTACATGCAATGGCTGACATTGTCTCTTGGTAAACACAACTGCTTCTTTTAATTGGGATTTCCAGCTGCATCTGGCGCTCTGTTTTCCTGCAGGAATCCTGTTGGGCTTTGTTGGGTTTTTTTTTTTTCTAATGTGGGATATATTTCTTAAATCTGTTGGATAAAATAGTGGATGTTGGTGGTGTGTTCTTGCTGCTATATTTCCATGGTAAAATAAGAAGGTAAATCTCTATCCTCTT
The DNA here is from genome assembly GCF_049639895.1 of Pseudopodoces humilis. Classification (NCBI taxonomy): domain Eukaryota; kingdom Metazoa; phylum Chordata; class Aves; order Passeriformes; family Paridae; genus Pseudopodoces; species Pseudopodoces humilis. Next base: position 32,011,082 of record NC_142208.1, read on the forward strand.
GACAAACACCATCTGTCGTTCCTGCCGGCAGCCAGGACTGGGATCTTCAGGCAGCTCCCACCGCCTCCATCCCATCCTGCCTCCCAGCTCATCATGAGCCCTGCTTTGCTTTTTACAGAAAAAAAAAGACATTTTTGCTGTCCAGTTATGACCCTGAAGTGTGCCTGCATGTGGATATCTAGGAAGGATAAAGCACTTCTGCGGATTGGTGTTTTCAGAGCGGTTTCATGATGGTCTTTGATGTGAACATTGACAGGAGGACAAGCACAGAGAAAAAAAACAAAAAAAAACCAGAAGGAATATTTTTTAAACTCCATTAAAAATGCAGAAAATATTTTAAATTTTTTACTGCCATGACTGCAGAGCTATTCCCAGTCACGGGTGCAATAGAAGTTGGTTGTTCTGAGGTGTAATTCCTGGTGCAGGCACAGGCTCCTTCTCCCTTCCTTGATGTCAGCAGCAGAGAGGCTGATGCTGAAATGCTTTCTGCAACTCAAAATTACAAGACTGCTTCTTCATCTCCTGTACCAGCTGGGTTTATGTAGTGACTCAGCTGGATAAGTGCTGGGTTTGAATGTAGCTCTGCCCTCTTGCCTTCAAGGAAGGATCTCCAAAGAGATTCATGATTTCTAAGTGAGAGAAACTCCCATTTGTACCTGTAGCTCTGAATCATAATTGCCATTATTCCTCTCTATCCTCTTGGTTTTGGCTGTACAAACAGCATTCCCGTATTTTCCTGTTCTCAAGGGCAGCAGGAGCCTCTGGGAGCTCCTAGGAGGGCACAGCTGAGCAGAGTGCCTTGAGCTCTCTGTAACAGAGTGAGAATGTACCCCTTAATTTGTGTCAGTGTTCATCCACACCTGACGTTTCCACAGTGAGTGCAAAGTACCAATTTTCCCTTGTTCTTGGTGAGGAATAAGCAATTCTTGTGGCCTTGTAAATCTAGGTAGATCAGCTCAATACTGGCTGTGCAATTTGATGAAAATTTACATCTTAGTGTCACAAGCCACAGTTTATTTTTTAACCTTTTTTCCTCATGTGAGATTTTAGTCATGCATTTTTGTCCAGCAGGGATTAAACAAAAAACATGCTTGCAGCCTGTGTTACCATGTCTTTGTGTGCAAAGAAACCCCAGCTGTGACAGATTTCATTGTGAGCATCACTCCAAAGGGCCTCGACCTTTCTGGACCTGCAGATGTTTAGGACACAGCCCAGAGCTGTTGGCTGTGGTTGGTAACACACCCTTGGGGAGGAGTTTTGTGCTGCTGAAATCAGAATTCCTGACTGCAATTCCTGGAGCCCAAGGTTATCACCCTGCATGCACATGCACTCCCTCTTATCACCCGCTGCCAGCAGTGCACAGGGTATTTTTAACTGGTAAATTTGTGACATGCTCAGATGTGGCATATTTACTCAAAACAGAGTGGGGAAAAATGATAACAATGCTAATCCCAAAAAGAGTGTAGCAAGAAATTCACCATGCTGGTGGCACTGGTACAGGTGAACTTTTTTTAGTATCTGAGAAAAAAAAAAAAAGCCCACAAATGAAAAGCCAATGTGGGATTGAGTTTGGAAAGAGCCACAGAAGCAGCTCGTGGTGCTTGGCAGGGTGGCTCCATGGAAAGTCAAAAAACATCTCATTCTTGTCAAAAACATCTCATTTGAGGTTATGGGTTTTTGCTGATGAAGGCAAATACATGGATTTTACAACACATTTCAGATAAAATCACAGTCGTGATACACACACTGGGAGTTCAAGAGCCAGGAGAGTGAAAGACTGCAAAAACAAGTTCTCAGTGGAAAATCTTTCCAAGTGGTGTCTTGACAGAGGCGAGCTCCCATCATCTTCGACAACCTCGGGATGGTGCCATGAGAAGTGTCACAAAAAGCAGGGGCTGTCAAAGCTCTGACATGTCTGCATGGAGATATTCCTGCATGTTGCCATAGGGATGGGTTTCCAAGGTGATGCACTTTTCTGGAACAAAACTAAAGCAGAGGAATGAGAGTGGGAGGATGGGGCTGAGCATTTTATCATAGAATCACAGACTGGTTTGGGTTGGGAGGGACATTAAAACCCATCCAGTGCCACCCCTGCCATGGCAGGGACACTTTCCCCTGTCCCAGGTGCTCCAAGCCCCATCCAGCCTGGCCTTGGGCACTGCCAGGGATCCAGGGACAGCCACAGCTGCTCTGGGCACCTGTGCCAGGGCCTGCCCACCCTCCCAGGGAACAATTCCTTCCAATCTCCCATCTAGCCCTGCCCTCTTTTTTAGCCACCCAACCCTCCTTTCTTCCTCACTTAGCACTAGAAATCCCTTAAGGAGTACACTTTTCCTAAAATTCTTTACATCTTTTATAGCAGCCTGACTTAGCCCCACAGGCAATATTTCTCTTAAAACAACCTTTTTTAGTTGCAAGCCCAAAAGATTTGGAAGTATGAGATAATGTTTGAAAGGTGAAGAGGCATTTCTCTCTTGAAGCTATTTCTCTTCTCTGAGGACTTCCTGCCTTTCATCCTCACCAAAATGGTTTTAATTTTTTCCTTTAAACACTCAAGGGGGAAGGTATTTGAACACTGCCAGAGACTGAGCCAAAAATATAAGACTGGTGTCCAAATCTCTGACTGCTACTGCCTTCATTGGATACATTCAATATTGTGTTTTAAGCAATGTCAGTCATCCTCAGTTTCTGATTTTCTGTGAAAAAAAATCAGTGTCTGTAGATCTGGAACTCAGAGGGACTGTCTGGTCTGTCTTCAGCCAGCTCAGAGTCTGAATTTCCCTAAAGAAACTTTTAGTTTGTGGGTTTGCTCTTGTGCTCTCCCAACTTTAAGAGAGCTTTTGCAATGTATTCTTGAGATCCTGAGGATGTCCATCTCCTTTTAGCTACTTCTCTTTAACCCCTTCTACCATTTTTGGAGGGCTTTCCAACCCAAGTAAGATCTCCACAAGTGTGTAGTTATTAAATTCAAGTTCTCATCCTTAAGTGTCACTGGAATGACATTTCTAATTGGAGGGTAATCTCTGAATTTCCTCTTCACACTCTGGTGATCACCAGCCTTGATCAGCAGAATAAGTTTTGCTCTAATTTTACTTTATGCTGAGCATTTGAAGTCTCGATGGCCAAAGCTCATAGGAGCCAGCTCCAGAGGAAAATTCCTGCCCCACTGGTGCCTGCCAGGGACCCAGGAGCTGAGTGTGACACAGCATCCATCCAAATCACACTTGGGGCTGCAGAGCTGGGGCTCAGGACATGCTTTGGAAGTGTCACAGAAGGGAAATGAGCACCTCTGCAGCATCCAGGGGCCTCAGTGATTTTCTGAGTCTCATTTCTGATGCACTGCATCCACGAGAGCTGGGCGTGGGTGGGGGAGAGCAGCAAGGGACAAGCCCTGCCCTCATCTCATGTAGCTCTTAAGGGTTAAATTTCACTTTTTGGAGCTGTCTTTTTGGACATCTCTCTTGCACTGTACCATTAACAGTGCTCACGAGTACTTGGCAGTCTCCATCACTTGTTTCCACATTCTCCAGCCAACTATGACTCCTCATATTGGATAAAGGCGTCTGGTTTTGTTAAATATTCTGTTTCAGTGATTAGGACTCTGGAAAGAGCAAATCAGTTACTGAGATGAAGCAAATCCACGAGTGGGGCAGTGAACTGGGCCAGGAAGAAATGTTGATGGGGAAATGATCCAAGCAGGGCTGTGCCTGGGGGGCATTGGCAGGGGTTTATCAGCGTTCCTGGGATCAGGGCTATGAGGAGGAGAGATCTACCAGGCTCCTTTCATTGGTTTGTGCAGCAGATGAAAAGGGGAGGTTTGTCCCTGGGTTGGTTTGGTTCACTCATCCCAAGGTTTAAGACAAGGAGGAGCTTCTCCTAAAGCATCTCCCCAGCACCTTCCAACCCATTTTTTCTAGATTTAGGAGATTTTTCTCCTGAATCCCAGCGTATGTATGTCTGGTGCTCTTTAAATGAGGAGGAGTTTGCAGGGTTTCATCAGTTGCTGGTAATTTCAGCTGTGATAAATGAGGGGCTGTGCAAGCCAGGAGGGTTTTCAGAGCTGGCCTCGATGGGACTGTTCTCAGGATGATGACAAGCAAGGGAAAAAAAACCTCCTTTGATTTGACACCTCCTGTTAACTTCAGAGAGAAGCAGTCCCTGGAAAACCCATCTCCTCAAAAGTCAGGATCCCTTGTGGAAACTGAAAACAATACTTTGTTCATGAATGATCAGGAGTCGAGTGATCTCATCTGACCTTTGCTTTAATGTGGCTTATCCAAAGCTTTTTATGCTCATCCAGCCCTTGGCTCCAGCCTGCACTGTGAAGCCAGGCTATTCGGGGCAAATCCTGCTGACCTCTCCTTCAGCTGCCTCTCCTCAGGAGGATGAGGAGGGGATTACTGCCCACGGATGGGTGTCCTGAGCCAGCAAATAAAACACTGCTGCCCGTCTTGGAGCTGATTTCTGAGCCACGGTGTGTTCGAGGATCTGTCTGTGCCCAGTCTCAGAGACCAGTCCTCCAGGAGACAGATGGCCTGTGGGCTGCACTGGTCCCAAGAAATGCAGTCAGTCACAGGCTTAAAATAGTTCTCTTTTAATTTTTTTTTTTTTTCTTGTCTAACCACTTTTGCTCTAGATCTGCCCAGCACCTCCGGAATCATTTTCATTCCTGTTATTTCCATACCTGGGAAACTGAGATCAAGGTGGCCACGAGCCCCAGTCAGGCAGAGGAGATGGGAGTGGAGCCAGTGGCTGGAAGAGGGACAATGTTCAGCGCTGGTGGTGGCACTGGAAGGCTGCCCTGGCTGCAGGGAGGTGCTGCAGACAGACACTGCCCCTCAGGTGTCCCAGCCTGTCCCAGCTCCAGGTCCCCTCCCAGCGCTGCCCGTCTGGATGTCAGCTCTGTCCCGCTTCCCTGCTGGTTGCTGCTGGGAATTTGGATGCATTTTCAATCAGATTAGACTCCCCTAGTTCTGCATGAGAAGCTTGAAGAGGCTGCAGTGCCAAATCAGGGGCTCATTTAAGGAGTTTTTGTTGAGCATCAGTGCTCTTCTTCTTAATTGTTTCTGCAGAAAAATCACCTTCATTTCTTTGCTGCGTAATTTCACCTTCCCCTGTCCCAGGCTGCTCCAAGCCTTGCCCAGCCTGGCCTTGGGCACTTCCAGGGATCCAGGGGCAGCCACAGCTGCTCTATGAACCTGTGCCAGGGTGTCCTCACCCTCAAAGGGAACAATTCCTTCCCCATATCCCATCCATTCCTGCTCTCTGGCACTGGGAGCCATTCCCTGTGTCCTGTCCCTCCATCCCCTGTCCCCAGTCCCTCTCCAGCTCTCCTCTCCCCTTCAGGCCCTGGAAGGAGCTCTGAGGTCTCCCTGGAGCCTCTTCCTCTTCCTTTCCTTTCCACCCCCAGGAAGGAGGGAGTGGTTTGGAATCTGCAGCTCTTACAGACCATGGCCAGGGCTCCCAGACAGGACAAAGTGAAAACAGCTCTCAGCCACACTGGCTCTGCTGCCTTCATGGAGTTCTCAGGAAGAGCTGTTTGTTGTGCAGCATTTCTTTTACTGCAAAATGACCCACCTGAGCCAGAATTGCATCTCTCAGTGGAATCAATCCAGCCACAGTTAGCTGGGGGTAACCACCTTGATTAGCAGAGGCTCCTGGGAACGTGCTGTGCAATCTCTCAGCTTTTTAATTGCTTTTAAGGCCAGCAGCATGCACAGAGGGAGGTGTTAACCCTTGAAAAGTCAGATGATCTCACTGGTGGCCAGGGAACAGCACACACACACACACACAAAGCTGCCACAGAGGGACATTGATGGCAGCAATATCCAGTTTTCACTTTCCCTCCATTGTGCTGGGGCTGGCAGGCAGTAGGAGCTGTGCAGGCCATTCATTTGCTGCTCAGCATCCCTGAAATGCCTTTGACTGGACCAGTTCCTTAGCAATGCCTGCAATTCTGCATCCAAGCTCTTCTCTGCAGACAGCAGAGGCAGATAATTCTATATACACCATGATAAAGTCCAGCTCTGCTGTGTGGTTTAAGTTATTCCAGGAACGAGAGCAGAACAGAACTGCTTAACAGGCAGGAAAAGAAACCCCTGCCACAGTGTCTGATCCTCTCAGCATCTCATTTCCTGAATTTAGGGATGGAATATCTTGTTTCTGAAAGCTGAGGATCTTTTGAATTTAAAATATATATATATAATTACAACTCAAACTTGATTACAAGTGGCAGCACTAGAAGGAGAATCTGTATCTTGTCAGTCATTTGATTTAAGGTAATTATGTCAAGCACAAGGCAGGGGATGAGCTGATCTATCGTGTGCAGGTATCAGTGGAAACTGCTCCTGTGCACTCTGAATCCAGTGAGCAGATTCAGATAAAGCTTTAGACTCTCAGCTTATCTTAATGCCTGAATTAGTTTGAGAATGAGCCTATTTTTGCATAGCTTATCATGAGAGCACCTGCAGAACTCCTCGCTGGGCTGAAGAACAGCAGGGCCATCGAGGAAGGAATCTGTCACGGGACTGGGGAGGTGCTTCTCAATATAACCACAGAAATCCAAGTGAGTGTGATCAGTAGTTTTCTGGTTTTGGAGTTGTCACAGCTCCTCCAACTGAAACACAGCCAGGAGGCTGCAAATTTGGTAACCATCACACCCATGACTCTCTGTAGGCTTTCCTTTCCTTTCCTTTCCTTTCCTTTCCTTTCCTTTCCTTTCCTTCCCTTCCCTTCCCTTCCCTTCCCTTCCCTTCCCTTCCCTTCCCTTCCCTTCCCTTCCCTTCCCTTCCCTTCCCTTTCCTTCCCCTCCCCTCCCTTCCCTTCACTTCCCTTCACTTCCCTTCCCCTTCCCTTCCCTTCCCTTCCCTTCCCTTCCCTTCCCTTCCCTTCCCTTCCCTTCCCTTCCCTTCCCTTCCCTTCCCTTCCCTTCCCTTCCTTCCCTTCCCTTCCCTTCCCTTTCCCTTCCCTTCCCTTCCCTTCCCTTCCCTTCCCTTCCCTTCCCTTCCCTTCCCTTCCCTTCCCTTCCCTTCCCTTCCCTTCCCTTCCCTTCCCTTCCCTTCCCTTCCCTTCCCTTCCCTTCCCTTCCCTTCCCTTCCCTTCCCTTCCCTTCCCTTCCCTTCCCTTCCCTTCCCTTCCCTTCCCTTCCCTTCCCTTCCATTCCCTTCCCTTCCCTTCCCTTCCCTTCCCTTCCCTTCCCTTCCCTTCCCTTCCCTTCCCTTCCTTCCCTTCCCTTCCCTTCCCTTCCCTTCCCTTCCCTCCCCTTCCCTTCCCTTCCCTTCCCTTCCCTTCCCTTCCCTTCCCTTCCCTTCCCCCTCCCCTTCCCCCTTCCCTTCCCTTCCCTTCCCTTCCCTTCCTTCCCTTCCCTTCCCTTCCTTCCCTTCCCTTCCCTTCCCTTCCCTTCCCTTCCCTTCCCTTCCCTTCCCTTCCCTTCCCTTCCCTTCCCTTCCCTTCCCTTCCCTTCCCTTCCCTTCCCTTCCCTTCCCTTCCCTTCCTTCCCTTCCCTTCCCTTCCCTTCCCTTCCCTTCCCTTCCTTCCCTTCCCTTCCCTTCCCTTCCCTTCCCTTCCCTTCCCTTCCTTCCCTTCCCTTCCCTTCCCTTCCCTTCCCTTCCCTTCCCTTCCCTTCCCTTCCCTTCCCTTCCCTTCCCTTCCCTTCCCTTCCCCTTCCCCTTCCCCTTCCCCTTCCCCTTCCCCTTCCCCTTCCCCTTCCCCTTCCCCTTCCCCTTCCCCTTCCCCTTCCCTTCCCTTCCCTTCCCTCCCACAGCATCTCCAGAGTGAGAGAAAAGCAGAAAATTTTTGTCTCTATTACCTTGCTGCAGCACATGAAAACAAATATTGGCCACAGGCATGAAAAAGCCCTCTTGGTTGGTTATTTAAACTAAAAGCAATATAGAAATATTTAAATTTTTAGTTTTTCTTGAATTATCAGAGTACAAAAACCTCTTGTAGCAGCAACCAGACAAACTTCTCTTACAGACAGGAATATACAGCTGTATTTGTATACAATTTATTCATCTTTCTTGTTTGAAACACTTGGTTTTGCACATCCAAAGCAGTGACATCAATGACAGTGATTGACAGTGATGTTGAAAATTAAGATTCAAAGCCTCTACAATTTCATCTGCAGCCCCCTTCTGTTAATATTTAAGTGTCCTTAAATTGCATTTAATTTGATGGAGCAAGATATCAAACAGCAATAGAGAACTGAGGGATTAGGAGGATCAGTCACTTCTTTTTGGCTCATGAAGTTCCTTCACAGCTGCCTGGTGTTCTCCAAACCGGTACCACCCAACAGGCTGCAGACCTGGAGTGTGCTACCTCTTCTTACTGATAAAAATGAGATTGAGGGAATAAATACTGATCAAATTAAAATCAAATTGTTTATAAGAAACAAGGTTATACAAAAATCAAAGACCTTTTCCTCTGAGGATTTGGAATCCATCCAGATCTCACTCCCAGCTCAGAGCTCCTGTTTCCCAGGGATTATGGAGGGCATCAGCAGCTGTCCTGTTCTGGAGCAGCTTTTCCCTCTCCCCAGCTCCTCTCTTGGTATCCCTGCTGGCTCTGGTCTCCTCAGAATCATTAAAACATATTTTTTCCCCCTTTTTTCCACCCCTGCATATACAAAAATAATCACTTATTCATGTTTCTGTCACCCCAACTGAACTTCAAGTTCCTTCTGAAAACTCCTTTTTCCTTGGGAATTTTTTCTTTCTTCCAACTGGCACCAGTTCTTGGGCACTTCTCAGCCATTCCCCAGCTGCTGCCTGTGCTTGGCTGGGCATTGGCTCCCACGCAGGGCACCGAGATTCCCAGGCTGTTCTTACAATAATAGGAAATTTAACACCCATTCTGGGGACTGTTAATGTGAAAAGATCTTTTCAGCTTTCCTCAAAGAAAATGCCAGAGAATGTTCTGTTGGCAAACAGCTGTTAGCAACCGGAGTGCTCACCCCGCTCCAGTTTAACTGTTAACATGGCCTTTTAGACTCACTCCTTTTGGCTTTTGATGACAAAATTGAGATGTTTCTTTCTATATGCTTTAAATATATTATTTTTTTTTTCTGCACCGCAGGTTTCAGCAGATCTGGAGTTTGCCAAGCTGCATCTGTAGCTGCTGGCCAGAGGCAGAGACAGCTCTGAGACCCAGGGACATTCCCTGGGGTAGGAGGTCTCAAAGTGGCAAAACTGAGAACAGGTTCAGGAACTTCCAAACTGCTGATGGACATGCCAGAGCTCTTGGAATAAACATCTGCATGCATTGAGTCGTATAAAGCATCTCTGTGCATGGCTTTTATAGTGTTGGTTGATAAAAACTGGGCTTGAAATCTATGAACTCTGGCACCTATGCAAAACTGAGATGCTGATTAATTTTCCCATTGATTAAGGTCAGTTTAAGAGGTCACAGAATCATAGAATGGTTTGGGTTGGAAGGGACCTAACACCCATCTCATTCCAACCCCAGGGACACCTTCCACTGTCTCAAGTTTTTCCAAGCCCGGCCTTGGGCACTTCCAGGGATCCAGGGGCAGCCACAGCTGCTCTGGGCACCTGTGCCAGGGCCTGCCCACCCTCACAGGGAACAATTCCTTCCCAATATCCCATCCATCCCTGCTTTCTGGCACTTCAAAGCCTTTCTTCCTGTCCTGTCATTCCATGCCCTTGCAAAAAGTCCTCCAGCTCTCCTGTAAAATTTTTCAGACACTTAATTTACTCTCTGTGGGGTTTGAATTTTATGGGCACGACTGATGTGATGAGCACAGCCTGGCACCAGGACTCTGTTAAACTCCCACTGGCAGCAGGCACTGCTGAGACCTGGCTGATGCTCCCAGCCCTGCCCCATCCTCAGAGTCCCTGGGGATGCTCCCAGCCCCAGCCATTTCCTCAGCCTCAGATGGTGCTCCCAGGCCCTGTCCCTGCTCCATCCCTGTCCCTATCCCTGCTCTATCCCTGTCGCTGTCCCTGCTCTATCCCTGTCCCTGCTCTATCCCTGTCCCTGCTCCATCCCTGTCCCTGCTCCATCCCTGTCCCTGTCCCTGCTCCATCCCTGTCCCTATCCCTGCTCTATCCCTGTCCCTGTCCCTGCTCCATCCCTGCCCCTGCTCCATCCCTGTCCCTGCTCCATCCCTATCCCTGCTCCATCCCTGTCCCTGTCCCTGCTCCATTCCTGTCCCTGTCCCTGCTCCATCCCTGTCCCTGTCCCTGCTCCATCCCTGTCCCTGCTCCATCCCTGTCCCTGTCCCTGCTCCATTCCTGTCCCTGCTCCATCCCTATCCCTGCTCCATCCCTGTCCTTGTTCCATCCCTATCCCTGCTCCATCCCTGTCCCTGCTCCATCCCTGTCCCTGTCCCTGCTCCATCCCTGTCCCTGTCCCTGCTCCATCCCTGTCCCTGTCCCTGCTCCATTCCTGTCCCTGTCCCTGCTCCACCCCGCACTGCTCCCGCCCGCCAGCAGATGGTACCCGGCATTTAGGAACAGCTGCGCTGTGTTTCAGCAGCAAACAGCCCTTTCCAGAGGCTGCTCCATCCCACCCATCCCGCAGCTGCCCGAGCCGGGAATGCTCCTCTCCTCGGAGCTCTGGGTGCTCCGTGCCCGGCCGGGACACGACAGCTTCCCCTTCTTTAGGTGTGACATTATTTTACCGTCCCCCAAAAAGCGCTTCCTGCTGCATCCATCGGCACTGGCCGCTCCTGCGAGTCCCGCAAAAGCGAATTTGGGCTGAGGAATCCTCGCAGCCCGAGAGGAGCCGGGCACCTGGAAAAGTTCAAACCTGGGCTGAATCAGGGAGATGGATCCCCGCCTACGCTGCATTTCCACGCAACATCAAATAAATCCTAAATCACATTTGTAGGTGTTCACAGTTTTTAGGAGGGTGGTGATTACATTGACAATAAAAATAAAGTCAGAAAGCAGCCGGATTTGTGCTGTCCTTGGGTCACCTTACAAGCACCCTGGTAAAAGTTAAATCAAAAATATCTGTTTCCAAACCACGTGCCTGCAGCTTTGTTTGTATTTGTACAATCAGGGAATGGTTTGGGCTGGAAGGGACCTTAAAGATCATTTTTTTCTAGCCCCCTGACAAGGGCAGGGACACCTCCCACTGTCCCAGGCTGCTCCAAGCCAATCCTTGGGCACTTCCAGGATCCAGGGGCAGCCCCAGCTGCTCTGGGTACCTGTGCCAGGGCCTGCCCACCCTCACAGGGAACAATTCCTTCCTAACATCCAACCTAAACCTCTTCTCTTTCTGTTTTAAACGATTCCCCTTGTCCTGTCGGTCTCTGCAGAGGTGAAAAGCTGCTCCCTTGCCAGTCCTGCCTGGATGTGCCAGAGCCCATTCCCTGTCCCCAGGACAGACAGGACAGACAGGACAGCGCTTCCCTGGGGATGCAGTCGGGAAGCTCAGGAGTGTGAGCACACACCAGCCTTTCCCGTGGGATGAGTACAGACTTGTGAGCTTTATCCTGCTCCTTTTTGGAATTTCTGCTCTCTGCAGAGACACCAGGCTGGTGTCTGGACTAGTTATGCTCTAGTTTTTCACTTACACAGAGTGACTTCATGCCAATGCAGAAAGCAGAATCAGGCAAATACACTGTGAAACAGCAAAAAAAAGGAGAAAGAAATCAATGTGTAAGGCTGGTGTAATGCACTGTGCTCTGAGTAAGAGCTCTTACACCGAACACAGATTGTAATAAAATCACCTAAAAAAAGAAGAATATTAAAACCTCTTTTTGTTTAGCTATTTTCTCCAGATCTGTTTCAAACCCCTGCAAATATCCTATGTGAAATTGGAATTGTTATGAGTTTGTTATGAAGGCTCTGAAGTTCATGATGGTGTCTTCCAGCTACAGGGACAACCATAAAAAAATAACTCCTGTAAATATGACCACAGTGACCCAGAGCAGAGGGAAGGCTGATGGGACGAGGCTCTGAACTGAACATCAGTCTTTTACACCCAGATACATAAATAGCTTATTTTTAAAAGATAGCTAAATGTTTCCCCACAGATATATAAACATTCTTCCGTGTCTGGAAACACTGTGTTGTAACCCAGCATACCATGGCCACCAGTGGAGCAGAGCATTTTAAAACAAACAAACAGCAAAGAAATGGGCACGAAAACATGAAAGCAAATTTTCTGGAAGGTTTGTTGTTGCTGCCCTTTTAAAATGAAACAGTCTGGGGATTTTTTAGAAGGTTCAAAATATTGACAGTCTCACCTCCCCGCTTTTGTTCCTAAGCTCTTCCACCTTCAGCTGCACTGCAATTTTTTTTATATTAAACATAGTTTCTCTCCAATCCCATCCAGTTAATTATGTTTTAATAAGAAAGAAACCTCAAATTTAATGAAAGTTAGCAATAATTAGAGAGTACCATAGCCTACACAATGCAAAAACTGACTTAGTAGAAATGTGATGAAGGGCTTTTCCCCTGCAGGTTCTTGATTTTAATATCTAATGAGGATCTGAAAGTCAGTAAAATGAGAATAGTCCTGATAGACAAACAAAGTCAATGCTCTGCTAAACAAGAGCCACCCCCTAATCCATGTAATATTCTCATTACTGTTAATTAACTCGGAATGAAAGAGTAGGCTGCAAAACTTTAACAGAACTGTAATAGAGATGCTCATTGATCTCTCAGCGGTGCCTCAGGGAGGGCTGATGCTGAGGCAGAGCTGGCTCCTTCACTCATCCCATCTCTCCTGCTGTGGTGCTTTGCTGTGTTTAGTGTGGGTGTCCCCTGTCCCCTGCTGTGCTGGAGACTGCTGCAATCACAGGCAAGCCCAGCACAGACATTTAATTCAGCAAGACACATCTGCACCATGGCCTGCCCTGCTCTGTGTCTCCCTCTCCTCCCTCTGAGGGGTTACCATTTCTTTAGGGGGTACCAGCTACACAAATTGTCCTTCCCAAACCAAGTTTTCCAATTTCCATGTCAAGTGTTGAGCAAAACCAGAAAATCAGAGCTGTTCCTGTTGGGCTCCTGCACTACAAAGTGTGCTTTCCCAACTTCTGGCGCAGCCTGGCCTGACGTCGCCTTTTCCACTGGAAAACCAGGACGTTTTCCTTCACACCAGCTGTCATCACAAACACCCGTGGCACTGGATCCCTCCACCTGTTTGGTCACCTTCAGAGCTGCCTCCTCTTCGTGTGCCTTGTCCCTGGTAGGGTTTTTCCCTATGGACAGCCAGGGACAGTTTCCATCCTCTGGCTTGGAAAACCTGTTCATGTTCATGTGGGATCCTGGGCTCTGCCTCTCCAGTGAGTGCTGGGCATGGAGCACAGGGCTCCTGCTGCTTCATCTCCTGCAGCCTGAGGTTGTTTCAGAGCCTCTGTTCCACAATTCCCCCTATCCTACCCGTGCCAAAATGGGTGACCCATGGCCTGCACTCCTCCTCCTGGTGGTCCCTGGCTGATCCAAAATCCTCACACCCTATGGGAAGTCATGCTGTGGGTATCCCTGCTCCAGCTGTTTGCCTTCTAAGGAGTAAAAATAATCTGTCTTTTCTCTCCTCCCTGTTAATCAGGCAGATCTGTACAAAAGAGAAATGATTTCTTATGTTGAAAGAAAACACAGCAAGTGAGGAGGGTCAGTGTGCTTCTAGTTAGGAAGGCCCAGTTTGGACCTATTGCATTTCTCATTTTGCTAAGGGTTAAACATTTTGTTAAGGGATAAACAACTCCAGCATTTCAGTCCTCTGCAAGCTCGAATGCAGGACAGGGGCAGCGAGTGGCTGGGGGCGCCAAGGGGTGGAACGAGTGAGGCGGCTGCGGTGCTTCTGAAATGAGAGGTTTGTTATCCTGCTCCTTCTGCGTCTTCCACCCTAAAATCCAAATAAAAACAGGACAAGCCAAAGCCAGGGAAAGCACTTGGCTCTCACCTGTGGGGTGTGAGAAGCTGCTCAGGGCTGGAGAGCGTCGTGCCCAGCACCAAGAGTAGCTCAGATGGTTCAGGCCTGACCCTGGAGCAGATCAGCCCTTTGATCTCTGTTCCATCCCAACAGCAAAGGTCACTCTGGATTTACAGTCTTCTCATTTCCCAAATGTTTGTGGAAGCTCTGACTCCCCACCTAGTGCTTCCCAACGTGCTGTGGTTGGAAACAGAGTCCCAGGGCCCAGCTCTCCCTGGCCTGGTAATACGGAATAAATAATTGATGCCAATCTGTTGTTAACAACTCTTTTCTTCTTGCAGACTATTTACACTCTGTGAATTCCACCTTCTGGAAACAGCTCCTAGGGACAAATCCAACTCCTGAAACAGTTCTACTATATCTTAGCAGGTGAGGAAGTTAATTTGAGTGGAAAGAAGTTAATTCAATTCCAATTCAATTTTTATTTTTTTTTTAAATAGAAACCTTAGTTTTGTAATGCATTTTCCTACACTGCCAAAAACTAGCTCTTAAATAATTCTTCCAAAGGGCACGTTTCTATTTCATATTTTAAGTGTTCTTGGAAAATCAGAGAAATCTGGTTTATTTCTTACAGCAATCACAGTACATAAATGTCAGTCCATTTGCTGTAGCATCCCTATGAAGGAAAGGTGCTGAAGAGGAAATTTGCCTCAGGCCTCAAATTATATCCTGCTGGAACCTGAATCACAATTTTTTGAAAGCTCCTAAAATGTGTGGGAGAGGGTAATGGTCTGTACTGAGATAACACAAATAATTTTCCTGGTCTTCACAGACTGAAATTAATTGGTCCTGAGCATGGCTTTAAATAGGTGACATTAAAGAGGCACATGGTTACCCCACAGGAACGAGCTATCCTATATTTTAATGTTGCATCATTATCTTGTTTTGTATTCCTGGCCACGTGATATTGACTCTGGAACAGGAGGCAAGATGTTTTAATTGCACATAAATAATTATGTAAATGTAGATAGCAGCGCTTGTTGAAATTAATCATTCATTATCACCGTGGATAAAAAAAGAAGAGGAATGGCAATGAGTGGAGATGTTGGAGATGTTGGTGCTGAAAGCTGAGCTGAAATTCTGTTTCATTTCTCAATCAGCCTTCATGAAATGTGCTTGATGAATATCGATTCACCCCACTGGATAAATCTGCCTGAGGAAAGAGACACTTCCCAGGGAGGATGAGGAATATTTGTAATAATTAAAGGCCCATCAAGAGATCACAAAGCAACTTATGGAGGAGGCTAAACTGCTTTTATTCACATTTGTGAATAAGGAAAGAGTGATGAGCAAAAGAGACATTTAAGTAGAGTTACTAAAGAGGGATTGAAGATTAAAAACATTGAACCCCACCCAACACAGAGGTACCTGGCTGGCTCTGCATCACTCTCCCACCAGGGATCACTGCCACAAAACGTGCAGGATCCCAGGACTGCACACCACGAGCAGTGCTGGGAAGAAAACTCCCATTCCCAGTGTCTGGTGTGAAATGAGCTCCTAATCCTGATTTGGGGCTCTTTAACCCCAAAAGGTGGGGCTGGCCCCGTGCTGCCCCATGGGTCTCACACCTCTCCTGGCCAGGGCCCTGCCTTGGAGCTCCTGGGGACAAACGATGGCATTTCAGGGCAGAGCAGCTGGAGGGCACTGAGAGGATCACAGGAGCATCACAAAAACAGCTGAGGGCTTTTTCTGACCTTTTGCCCTTTACTTGATTGCCTGTTTCTTTAAAGAAAGTTTACTTCTTTTTTTTTCTTCTTCTTCTTTAGTTTTTTCTCCTGCTATCCCCATGAGGCATTCTTTCCTATGACTCATCCACACCATAAAGAAATTACTGTTTGGCTCAAAGTTCTGCTCCCATGCCTGGAATCAACATTTTTTCAGTGAGAGATAGGAAATGAGCTGAATTTGTGGGTGATTCACTATTTACTATTTTGACCTGAGATGTGTTTTTACCAGTAACTTTAAGATAAAAGAAAATCTTACAATAAAATACCTAAAAGGCCAAAGCTACATAGGGCAGAAGGCATTTACATGCTCTTTAATTTTTTCTTTACATCATGTACAGTAATAATCCCTTACATCTCTGGACACTAACCTTACATTTTATTAGCATTATTAATGTGACTACTCTTATTCCAGAATGGCATCTTAAATATTTAAAATACTGGTAAGGAGCATATTTTCTTGTGCAGCTCAGAAAAGTGGTATTGCTTATACATTTATATTTTTTATGTGAGTATGATACAAAATAATAAAGCATTTTTTCCAACATCTATTTATCCTGGATGCAAAAATCGTATATATATATATGTATATATATCAACAGAGCAGTCCTGTGCACTAAAGCCCAGCCACAGAGGCAGGATCTGGATCACACAAGAGCTGAAAGTTTGCAAAACACCCATATTTTCCCATTTTAATCCCATGCTGTCAGGTGGGATATCGAAATAGATCCTCTCTCCCTCCAGAGCCATCTCTTGGCATGTCCAACCCTTTGTGGGCCAGCACAAACATCACTGATCTGCTCCTCTGGACATGTGGGGATCTTGGTCCACTCACAGCAGCTCTGCTGCGTTTAGGATCCCTCCAGGGATCCCAAAATCAGTGGCTGCACAAACCCCATGGACCAGCTCTTCGTTTAAAGGAGTGAAAATAAAACTCAGAAAGCCTTGCTTGAGCCTGCTGCAAGCCACTTTCTAAAGTTAACTTTAGACATTTAGGTCATTATAAGGCAGATGCTGCCACCAAATTTGTTTGGATGTAACTTCGCTGCAGCACTTTTGCCAGTAGAAACAAATTAGAAAATGCTGGCTATCTCCTCAAATCCTTCTGATTTATTTGAACCAAATAAATCGAACCAAAGCAGTTGCAGAAAGTTGTTAAGTAGTGCATCTCCATCCCTGGCAGATATTTATAAAGAAGGCAATTATTTTGATTTTAGCTGTAAGAAATGGAACACATCTGGGAGGAAGAAATGTCTTTAATGGTGTCCATCACTTCAGGTGAGAGGGAAGGAGGAGGAAGGTGAGATGAGGAAAATAATTTCCCAGAAAAAGACACAATATATTTTAAAAAATATATAAACTAAAATATTTTTCAGAATGTTTTCTTTTTGTTAAAATGAACATCATCCATGTTGTTCTCCCAGGATAGCTTCTGGAAGTGAAGAGGGGTTTTCCAGTGCAGCTGGTGTTTCCTATTTCACAGATATTCTTGCAACCACAGAGATGAAGCTGCCTCTCCGTGCTCCATTCAAGCACACAGGGGAAAGGAGAAGCTACCAGTGACCTCTTGTCCCATAAATGCCACCCAATATATGCACAGTGTTGCCAAACTGCAATTTTTTTCACAAATACACAATTTTTAGTCGGGAGGACGAATGGCTTTGAAAGCCCCACACCCTGGAAGCAGCTGGATCAGCATGTCCACCCAAAAAAACCTCAAACGGCACAAAGCCAGTGTTAAACAGCCAGAGCCCCTAAACTTCACTCACCAGCAACAACATTTGAAGCCATCCATCATTTTTGGAGTCTGATTAATGAGTGTGAGTGGCAGTGTGTACAACCAGCACCTAAAACAGCTCTAACATTTTCCAGCTTCTGCTTGGCTGTGACTGCTTTAAACAATTACTTCAGCGGGTTTGAAGCCCAGCTGGGCATGTGTTGTGCTGCTGGTGGCCAGGGGCCTGTTGGCCATCACTGAGCACATCTGGGATGGTTTCTGACGATTTCTGATGGTTTCTGAGTGTCCATGTTGAGGCTGTTCTGGATGCTGAGATGTCCTGAGGCTTCGCTCCCACTCTTCCCCAGGGGGAGGTGAGAGGATCTCTGCCCCCCACTCCAAGGGACTGTCCCCAGCTCAGTCTGCTGCAGCTCTTAGGGCTCTTACACTGGTTAAAAGCAGACCCTTTCCCAGCCTTTTTCACCTGGGATGAGTGATTTCAGGAGGGAGCAGCAGCTCCTACAAGCCATGACACAGCTCTCACCCACTGCTGGCTGCAGGCGCTGCGCTCTCACAAGCCCCTGCGCAGGAAATGAGACCTCAATGGCATTTCTGTCTCATTTCTGGAGGAGCCCAGCCCCGTTCCTCTTCCTTTTCAGAACGTGAACAATGTGCAGAACAGTAGATATATATTACTCCTGTGAGCTGGGGTTTTGTCCATTGTTATTCCAGTGAAAAATACAGACTTTTCACACAGTTTTCTTTGTAAAGCCAGCAGTCGCCCACAAGCAAACGCCAGGTCAGGTCCACAAAAACAATGAAATTACACGATTGAAACTTCCAATTCATCTTAATCCAGGGCCCTCTGGCATTACCATTATAATAAAGCCTTGAATAAATAGTTATAAGAACCATTTCTGTCATCACATCTCTGATGCAGAGTGGAAAACCATGCAAAAATGAGGTGTCTGCATGTTCTGTCTTCTTGTTGGCAGCTGCATCTTGCAATGTGCTGTTGAAAACAGCTTTTTAAAGTTGTGATACTAAATGTCACCATCAGGTTTGTCATGATTCTCATCTCACTCTTACCCAGTGAACGTAATTCCTTAATAATCTATTTCTATATGAATTTGAGGTGTGAAGATTCTGCTCCTCTGAATTGCCCCCCTTGGGGAAGAAGGACAGAGGGAAATGAACATCAAAAGTGCCCCCTTGTTCAGACGCTGCCTGGATTTGGGCTTCTTTCAGAGGATTCAGGGGCAGGCAGCATTTTGTTTATTTGACATGCAGCCTTAGCTGACCTGATTAAAATGAGTTATTGAGAGCTCTGAATCAGAGGTCTCCAGAAAGCAGCCCATTAATAACTGGTGTGAGGAATTGATCAGCTCAAACCATCCAGGTGTCACAGGCAGCCCAGCCTCGTCCCCTCATCAGCCTGATTCATGCCCAGACAAGGTCCCTCCTCGGCAGGGAGGGAAACAGGCAGGTGCCACGCAGGAAAAAATAAAAAATATGGGAAAGGTTCATCCGAGGCACAGCTGTGACACAGAATTTCATGCTGAGGAGATGGAATGGGTTTGTGTTTGGATATGAGACCTGGAGGGAGATTTTGCAGTATGGTTTGGAGGGGCTGATTCATAACAAAAGAGGATCTGGGGCTTCTCCAGTGGTGCCCATGCTGTTGGGATGATTTAAAAGGTCACAGTGAAAAATCCATTTGCTGGATCCTCATCTGGCTTTCCACCATGACCCACAGGACGAGGGAGCCCACAATTAATTGGTGCCTTGGAATTCATGTCTGCTCAGGAGATGGAATTTCAGAGCATTTCAGTGCATTTCCTACTTGTTTTCCTTCAGCTGAGATTTTCCAGTGTGGGTGCATCTTTCAGGTGTGTTATTTGTGTGAGACCTGAGGTGGGATTCAACAAAAACCAGCCAAGCCAGAGGCAGGGTGCACCTCAAACAGAGAATGTGCAAGCAAGAATTCATGCTTATTTACCATGGAAAAAAGCGATTCAAACAACATGTTTTCCTCAAGATTTAAGGCAAACCTGCTGTTTAACTCCTTTAATACCAAAAGCTGCTGAATTCCCAGGCAACAGCATGGCTGAGACAAATCACCATTTCCTCTTCAGAAAATGGGAATGGTGTATGATTGTTCTTTTTTTTCTTTCTTTTTCTTTTTTTATTTTTGGTGGGAAAAACAACTTCTGAATTCCTTCATCACTTTCTGAGGGGAGCTACAATGGAGCTCAGCCAGCTGTGACCTTTCACAGCGTGGGGGAGGAGATATGACGAGGTTGGAGCTCACTTCTCATTTGCAGTGAGCCCTTTGCAAAATAGTACCTGTGTTTCCAGGGCCCACAAATGCACTGCTGCTTGAAGAAGCAAATAATTAATCTTCCTCTTCCATTTCACCCAGAAGCCGTGGCATTGGCTCTGTTCAGCCAATCCATAAATATATATATACATAATATATATGGGTTTTTTTAATATTTATTTGTGCATTTTTAATATATGTATCCTCTTTGCAATCAGAGCATTTTCTTCACTTTTAAATGCATCACTGAAAGGCAACTTATGGAAAATGCTGATTGAAAACTGGGAAGTTGCATCAGAAACAGATTTTTTTCTCCTGCCTTCTGCGGATGGTGGTTTGCTCTACTCAACTATTCAGGGAAATAGCAGGGAAAATACATTTCCTTTTCTGCTGAGTGCCAAGAAAACCCCATTGATGGCCAACTTCAGGGTTTTGGTGATCCCTACCACGTTCTGCCAGCTGAGAGTCTCCTTTATCTCAAATGGTGTGTTTCCTATTAATAATTACTCAACAAAAGCTAGGTTATGTATTATTCATAGTTTGGTTTTTTTTTAAAAGTCGTTGACACCACCTGCACTGAGCTCTGCAAACCAGCCCTGAATTACCTTTCACAGATCTCTGCCAGAGCTGAGTGTCACCAGATGAAAAATACAACCAACCACTGCAAAACTTCTAACTCTAAAAACTTTCTTCTTCCTAAAAGTTTGCTGCTTTGTTTCATGCTAGTAAGCAACTTTTTGTTCTTGCCATGCCTGTAATTGTGTTTATTTGTTAATGCTAGAGACAGAAGGAGAAACTGCTGCTGTAAGAGTGGAAAAAATCTTAAATCATCTTCAGCCCTGGCTTGTATGTGGCACAGTCTCATTTGTCCAACAGAGGCTAAATGGGTTTGTAAATCCCACAAAAAATGTCAAACTGAATCAGCTATGGACTTAGGAAAGAGTGTTAATGATTACAGAAGGCTAAATTATGTGTAAGACAGCTTTCTTTTCATTTACATCCAGTTCATTAGTGTGAGTAGTGAAATCTCAAATGTACTTTTTAGTTCATGAAGAAAATAAGGGTCCAATTTAACAAGGGTGGTTTATGCAATTTAATTTTATTTTCTGCCCACAAACAAGGAAAAAAAAAAGAAAAGAAAAAAAAGGATCTGTCAAGAGCAAGATGCCCCTTCCCAGGTGCTGCTCCTCCCAGCACAGCAGGAAAACACAGCTGCAGCCTCTGCCACTGCATTTATGAGCACACAGAGGTTTTTTATGTCATTTCAAGCATTCAGATTCTGGCTTGTAACAGGACAGGGACCTTGGACGCCAGGCTGGAAAACCAATCAGCCACAGAAGGAAGCTCTGTGTGCATGGGCTGAGGCTGGGCAGGGGCTGGAACAGGGGTTCTGCTGGCTCTTGGAGGGATGTGATGCAGGGAAGTATCCTGAAATCACCTTTTCCAGCCAGTCTGCAGGTGCATTTGCCATTCCCTTTCAATCATTTCACTTTGATGGGATCAAAGACAGTCTCTGCTCAAACATTAACTTCAAGCCCTGCTTTAATAGCGGTGCTGCTTTTCATTCATAGGAGTTCTTGCAATTTTTTTTATTAAATTCACTTGCTTAAAAATTATTTCTTCCCTTCCTCTTCTTCCTCCACTATCTCAGGATTGAGGAGCAGACACTTCTTAGTCATGGTTTCTGTGGCAGTTTGGAAACCTGGAAAGATTCTCACCACGAGGACGATGCAATTCTCAGTTAGGTAAGAGAAGCACCTCGTTCTGGTCTCCAGCTGCCCCAAACACACAGCAGAAGCTGTGCTGTCAGTTTTAGAGGTTCTAAATGTATTTTTTATCCTTTTATCCTCTTATCCTTTGCTCCTCCCACAATTTCTACACCTCGAGCTGACGGCAGTGCAAATAATTGCAGGCCCTGAAATTCAAGGCTTTAGAAAGGCAAAGACTGACAGAGTGAATAAAGCTTTTAAAAACTTTCCAAGTAGTTTGTCAGATAGTTTTTCCTCTGTAGCAGGAGGCTGGCAGCAGTGACCTGTGCTGGGAAACGCTCAGTGCACCAGCCTGGCCTTGGTATTTGTAGGCTAATTTTTGTTTTGAGTATAACCCTTGACTCATGGAAAAATAATCTAAGTGTTTTGGGCTGGTCCCCGACTTGATCTTCCTTCAATTAAGGACTGTCTGTTTCAAAACACACGCGGAGAAGCTTTCATGATAATGTTTTTATCCTCCTGTGCTCTCGCTGGCCGGCTCCTGGAGAGGCAGAGGTGACTGGAAGGCAGCAGCTGTTTGCCATGTGGGTGGCTGGGCTTTTCCAGGGAGCAGAATTCACCCATCAGCTTCCCCAGACCCCTGTGCCGCCGTGTTCAAACAGAAAGTGACATTTTGATGCTGTGATGTGGAATTAAATCAGCCAGTTTTAACCAGAGCACTACAACTGTTCCTTTAGGGGAATGGCAGCATCCCTCTGAATTCACTGTGTTGGGAAGCACATCCACCAAAAAAAATCCAACCTGCTAAATTTAGTCCGGATAGGAAATTAGCTGGAGGTTAAGTAAAGTTTTCTGCTACTTTGTTTTGTTTTTAGGTTACCCAAGAGATGTTCCTTCCTGGAAAGGGAAATAGGACAGAGATGCATAGCTGTTTTTCAACCCTTTCGTTTACATGGACTCATTTCAAGTGGGTTTTATTGTGTGTCTGTGATTTAAACCTCACCAGCCCCTATTTTCAGATGGAAGGATTTGAAGTGCCAGTGCCAGGTCTGTGTGCAGCCCAGCTCCCCCCAGTACCTCTCTCCTGAGTAGGGGGGGACCTTCCTTCTGCACTCTGACCTACTCTGAACACAGGTGGACAAGGTAGAAGTTTATTCAAAAAAGATTCCTTTGCACCTAGTAGTTAGAATTGGTATTTGTTGCAAAATTGCATTCCAGAGGAGATGAAAAATTGCAAGCTTTGCTATGTAATGTCTAAGCCAGAGGAGACAGAGCTCCTCAATCCAGCAGCTCCAGCCAAAGCTCAGTGAAATCCAACCCACAGACATTCGGGATTCATATTTTATCATCCACCCTAGCATTTTTGCTTGGACATCATTTTGCTTTGAGAGACACTTCTAAATCTAAATCCTGGAGCTAAGCAGCCACGACTGCCTGTGTGTCTGCTTCCATACATCACACCAGAGCTATAATTCCTGGTCTTTTTCCTTAAAGACACCAGTTTTCTGTGTGCACATGTCATTTTCTCCTGCTTGCTGTGTCTTGCAATTATCAGGTAGAAGTATCTGTAGGAAAGCACACAGTACCAGGTTTATTTACTGATCTGGGTTATAAATCTAGTTGCCTGAGCAAACACAAACTGTTTAAACAGTGGTTGGAGTCAACAAGAAGGATGAGGTACATTGGAAAGGATTCTAAAAGTTAGGGCTCAGTGTTTTGGGTTTTTTTTTTGTTTAACAAAGCAATACCATCATTTCATATAACTTTGGGAAGGTGCTGGGGGAGAAAGAGGAACCTCAGCACTTGTGTAACAAAGGTTTTTTACTGGCCAGCGGCCACCTGTGCTGCTGAGGAGCTCTTGCAGGGAACTGGTAATTCTAAAGCCTCCTGCAGCCCAGGGGTGTCACAAAAGCCTGCACGGGAGGAAACTGGTCCTGGAGAGGAGGGCTGATCCTGTCCCACTTCTCTGGGAGTGGGATTTGTAGGGAAAACTGGCGAGGAGCCGCCTCGGTGGCACCGCGAGCCGGGGACTTCCAGAGTTGTGGTGAGCCAAGTGAAACGGGCCTGCAGAGGAGCCTCCCTCTGAAAGCTGCTATTTACTCACTGCAGGATTGTTCTTCCAGAGGAAGCAATAGGAATGTGCAGTTCCAGAGCAGGAAATACCACTGTCCTAGCAGTGCTGTGGGTGGGAGCACGGGGCTGAGGGTGCCATCGGGCCGGACAGGCGGCTCTTGAAGAGCTCCTGCAGCTGGAGGGGCTTGAAGAATGAATTCTTCCAGTGCCTCAGCCTGCAGGGAGCTGGAGGGATCATTTCCAGGGCAGAAAGAGAAAATGTGAAAGGCTGTTCCTTGAATCTCAGATCGCTGATTTTTGTAATCACAGAATTGCAGGGTGGTTTGGGTTGGAAGGGACCTTAGTAAGTTCCAGCCCTCTGCCATGGGCAGGGACACCTTCCACTGTCCCAGGTTTTTCCAAACCCCTTCCAACCTGGCCTTGGGCCCCTCCAGGGATCCAGGGGCAGCCACAGCTGTTCTAGGAACCCTGTGCCAGAGTTCCCCCACCCTCACAGGGAAGAATTCTTCCCAATATCCCATCTCTCCCTGCCCTCTGGCAGTGGAAGCCATTTCCTGTCACTCAATGACTTCTCCAAAGTCCCTCTCCAGCTCTCTTGGAGCCACTTTAGGCTTTAGGATCTCCCTGGAGCCTCCTCTTCTCCAGGATGAACAATCTCAGTTCTCTCAGCCTTTCCTCACAGCAGAGCTGCTCCATCCCTCTCATCACCTCCTCTGGAGTGGCTCCAACACATCCAGGACCAGGACTGTGGTGGGAGCCCAGAGCTGGATTCAGCACTCCAGGTAGGGTTTTTCATCCTAAAAGTGCCTTGATGTCCTGCTCTGATTAAGGCCAGAAGGGTATGAGAAACAAGCTCTGTCCTGCAAAGCTTTTTTGCTGCTCTGTTGTACATATAAAATAGATTTTGTGGTACACCTTTTGGGATATAAAGTGCCCGTGAGCGATGCTAAAATGTAGAAGATGGAAAGGAAGACATTTTTAGCTCAGTGGATAGACCACTATTGTCCTCACATGCACTTCATAAATTTTTCTGAGTTTCTGAAGATTTCTGAGGAGTACATTATTGAAAACATCCAGCTATTCCTCCTGAGATTGTGTTCACTGACATAAAATGCTCACTGAATTGAATTATTAATATTTTTTCCCAGTATCTCAGAGTTTTTTCTGCTCTGTACAATATGTGCAAGTTCACCCCTCAAAATGACAAGAAGAAAGATGAAGCTGAACATCTCCTTGACCATGGCACCTCTCCATAGCATTTCTTGCCAGCTTTCCTCAGGACCCTTGTTGTGACAGTCTGGTTTCATCACAGCATTTCCCCCCATGGTTCCTGATAAGACAAGCTGAGGATGCTGCTTTTAAAAAGGAAAGGGAGAAAACCCCACAAAACCAAACCAACAAGCAGAAAGTGATGGCTGAAATCGAACACTGAATCAGAATTACATTATGAATTTCTTGTGTGTGTTCTGACTTAGAAAAAAGGTCTATCCTACAGCTTCCAAAATTCCACCTCCATGGATATTCCACAGTCCTCTGCAGCACTGGAAAATGCCATTGCAAAATGGCACTGTTTAAAGTCATTTTCTTCTCAAGGTGCAACCACTTTCCTTTCAGCTGAATGGTGATGGCACAAGAGGCCACAGATATTTTTCCTTGCTGGCTGTGGGATTTGTTGTGGTGTTTGAGCAGGTACCTAAAGCAGACAAACAGGAACAATAGAGTACAAGTCTCAAGATTTATCCTTCTTCTCAGAAGGTGCTGATGTGCTTCATATGTAATGTGCAGATTTCTGGAAAATGATGAATCACGTACTTCTTTTCCTGTAAAAATGTCAGCTGTTCTCTAGGATGGCAAATCTGTAATTCCTTCCACAGAGCAAAACAAATTAAGTAAGACTAATGAGAGTGGTAGGGAGAACATTTTGAAGAACGGGAAGGAGAGCAGATTGAATCCTGTTCTGCAGCACATCTGTGATGGGGAAGGGAAGAGGGGCTGGTTTCATGTGGATAACATGGCCCGTGCATGGGACTGGAGCACGGTAACAAAAAGGATTTATCACACACCAGTTCATTCTGATGGTGACTAATAGGGGATTTATTAAGTATGCAGGCTTCTTTAATACATCTTCCTGTTGTCTTTACTCCTGTTTGCATTGGATTAAGGATTGTCTAGGGCAAACCAGGTGAGACACCAAAGAAATTGGCAAGGACCTTCCAGCAAACACTGTCCATCCGGAGTGTGAAGGTGCCAAACGCCAGCAGTCCTGAAGAGTGGGTGTTGTACAGACAGGAACAAACTCGTGTGTGCTTGAAAACGCCTTCATGGCCTTTGCAGTGCTACAAAAACATGTTGGGTGTTAAGCTTCTTCGTGATATTTGCCCTTTATTGAGATTATCTATGTTTTTCTTCTTTAATCACCTTTTAGGAGCCAAAACACCACAAAAGAATAATTCCCATTTATGAGCTCTTGTTTCTGGTGAAACTTCATCATGCAGCTGGAGTAAGTAGAATTCCCATAGCAAAAATGGCATTTCTGCCTGTTTGTGAAATTCCCTTCATTTAAAGCAGTAATTTGATGTTGAGAAGAAAGGCAAACAATTACAGCAATCCCTCTCTGTGGTACAAGTATATTCATGCTTTGTCTGCCTTCTGACTGCAAAGACAATATTTACATATGCACACAAATCACATCACATATTGAACTAGTGCTAGGACTGCAAATATTAAAGCTGGACTATTTTGTTTATGTTTTAAAGACCTGATGATCGGGAAATGCTGAGGCATTGATAAAATCAGCAGCTGCCAGGTGATTTGCAGGGCCCATCTTCAGGAAGTTGCCTTCTGAACATCTGCAGACATTAAGCAACAAGGAAATTTATTTCATTGGCACCTTCCTAATGAAGCCCTGTATCATCCAACAAGGTATGAAGAGGAGAGCTGTGCTGGTATCCAATGTATTTTCTTCCTGAGCAGCAGGTGAGGCTCTGGGAGTGTAAAGAGCAGCACAAAGTCTGTCTGCCTTCAGTAGCAAGCTGCATGTTGGGGTGCCAATGAAGAAGATTATCATAGTACACATGCTGCCATTTAATTATGCCCTTTCCTGTAAAGAGCCTGGCTTTAATTAAATGGCAAAACAAAGTGAGAACTTTTCTCCAAGCCATTTTGAAGTGCTCACTTCCTCCTCTGTGTGCTGCGGTTTATTAGATTTGAATGAGTAATGGGGTGGTTTCATTTGTTTAGTAAAATTAAAGTGGTCAGTAACAATTTCCTGTCTGAGCAAACCATGGGCTGATTAATAATATTGGGTATGGTGGTGAATAGGGCTTTTTTTTTGCAGCACACAGGTTGTGCTGCCTGGCTGCTGCTGCTTGGGGGTTTCCAGAACTGCTGGTGCTTCACCAGGCTCAGCCTCAGCTGTCACTCAGAAAAAAGTTGTGCTCCCAGGGCTGGGCTGGCCCAGGAGCAGCTCGGAAAGTGTGCTCAGAACTGAACACCAAGGCAGTGTGGAGGACATTTTGAAGCAAAATTGCTTTTCCTTCTCACCCAATCATTTAATAATTTGCATTTGTAGGGTGGTGTGTGAGCACCACTGTTGAGAGGTCCAGCTTTGCAGCGGGCATCTCTCATTTGGGATATCAGACAAAGTGTTTGCCTGGACCTCTCCAGCCTGTTTTCCACAGCTGCTGTAAGGATGGGCATCCCTACCATGGGATCTCTTTACTTCTCACAGAAACACACCCTACTTTAATCTATATCAAGGAATTTTGCAGAACTCTATGATTCTGGGTCAAAACTCTAGAGCATCCTGTTCATTTGAACTAACAGCAAAAATAGGAGGGAAATCAAATGCATTGTGCAACCTTTGGCATGAGACTCAGTATTTTCACTCCTCCTGAAAATCTCAGAGAATTTTATCTCTGTTTACAATTGAAAAAGGCTGCACATAACCAGGGGCTACAGTCTCCCAACCTGAATTGCAATTACCAGTGGACACAAGCAATATTTGGCCATTGGTTTTCCCATACACATCACAGGCTTTTGCCTGAATTTTATTAGTTATCTCTTCAGAGAATCAGACACACAGATGGGTGCTGGTCAGCTCACCCAAAATCCGGAGTGACACAGTCCTCCTGCACCAGGCATTTGGGAAAGGAAGAACTCAGCCACAGTTATTCCTGCTATGTCTGGATGCTGATGTGGTATTTGTGGTAAGTAAATGCTTACTGCTCATAAAACAGCTTGGACCCTGATATGACATATTAGGGGGAAAAAAATAGGCATAGTCCATGAACTTTAAAATGTGGTGACAGAGACAGAGGCAACACACCAGGCTTGTTGCACACCTATTGAGTGTGTGACAAAAATGCTGTCTCCAATTATTCCCATACAGTTGATGACAAATATAATGCCTTTGCCATCAGTAGGCAAATACAAGGGCCTGTCAGCACGTAAGACTTCAAAACCCTACATCAACATCCAGCAGCTTGTTTAAAGAGCTGATTCAACAGGCTGCTGACATGGGGTTTTACTAGATTTCTTCAGCCTTTACCCATTGATCCTCACGTCCACACACGACCATTAGCTCAGTTTGCACTTTCTAGAAGCTGCAGAGTGTTTCAAGGGTCACATCTAGCTAGAGAGTTCATTAGCACAGATTCTGTAAATAAAATATTTGTACATCTGTGCCAGTCCTTCCTATAAGCGATGCCTGAGCATGTATAGCCTCTACAAGAATTGTTCCAGCCAAGGTTCACTTCTGAACTGCTGGAGTTCCCTTGAATTTTACTGATGTTGGTGCTGAAAGGAGAGGCTTAGCACCTCAAGGAAAAAGTTGGTGGCACGTGGACTCAAGTCATCATAGAAAATGCTCTTTGTTATCTCAGGATCGTAGCTCACCATTGCAGGGTTTTCAGCTCAGAGAAAAAAAAGTAAAATTACTTCTGTGAAGGGAAAAGCACATGTTAAGTTGATCTATCTAAAAAAAACCTTTAAAAAGGAGCATAGTTCTTTCCTTAATCACACTTCCTAATGCAGATAACACCGAGCCTTTGCACAGAAAGGAAGTCAGAGAAATGACGCCGTTCCACACGAACAAGCAGGTTGTGTGGGCGTAGCCGAAATCAGAAATTACACTAATAAATAATGTCTCTCCTCTGACAACCCAAAGTGCTCTGCAAATGTTATTTCAATGAAGCAATAAGGATGGGCAAACATCTTGCAGTTTTAGGGCTCAAGGTTCAGAAAAACGTAACAAAGCAATTGTGTCTCGCTGGAGGTGAGACACAAGGCCAAGGAAGAGCAGGAACGACACGCCTGTGTTGTGACTTGTAGACCTGTGGTTTAACCACCAGACAAGAAAGGGCTTATTAAAATTAACAGTATTAGAAAAGATTATGCTCCCCAGCAAAATGCCAAGTTCCTGTGAAGACCTGTGAAATCGCCTGCACAGCTTTTGCAAGAAGTTATTTAAGAGATGATGTCTGTGGTTCGCCTCTGTGCGTCTGTGTCGGGACTTTTGAATAGTTACACAGGAATCAAACATGTCTCTTTTCACCTTGTCTGCAAAGCTTAGATTGCAGGTAGAGATAAAGGCTGTCTGCTTCACAGCAGGAAAACAAAGTGCTTGGAGCTACCCCTTCCTCATTTAAAAAGAAAATGTCTTTTTGCTCAACGTTCACAGCCATGGAATTGCAGTTATTTCTCCAAAAAAAATGCTTAGCCAGAAGTCATCTGAGAATCTTAAATTACTAAAAATCAGATTGATTCCTCCAATATGGATCCTAGTTCAGGTCTGGGTGTAGGTGGTGAAGCATGGCTAGCACTCTTTCCAAGCCATGCCACACATGCTCTTCTTCTTCCTTGAGTCAGTCTTGGTGTTTCCTCTGTCACTGAAGTGATTTTAGCACCTGGTGGAGGTGATGAAGCAGGACCAGGACCAACCCATTTAGCCCATTAATCATGTTCGTCAAGGAATGGAAATAACTGCAGTCTCTCCTCCTGTCATACTCATGGGAAGGATAAATTCAATCAGCACTTTGTTTCCATTACCTGCAGGCTCTCGCTGAAAACTGGCAATTTCCACTGTACTAAGGCATGGGTTTAGATGGCAAAACCTGGCTCTAGACTATAGGAAGAGAAAGTTTGGGGGTGTTCACCTCTCAAATTTCCTGCAGATTTCTAATTTCTGTTTGATTGAATATTTTCCAAGTCTGTTCTAATTTTACATGAACCATGAATGAGCTTATTCTAGATGAGTTGTGCAAATGTTTTTGTAAATCCTTCTGAGTTTACACACTACTCTCTGCCCTCTCTGACCCTCCAGGCTATGTTCCTTTGTCCTACCCCACCTCTGCACTTCAAATTTCAGTGCACAGCTCTTGGCAGCCTCTGGACCCTGCAGGTCTGACTTCCTCTGCAGCCACCCCTGCAACCCCAGAGGGGACAAAGCACAACCTGATTCAAAGCAAGAGATCTTGTTTAATGCCATCAGATCCACAATTTGGGTATAAACAGCTCTTTCCAGGATGACTCTATTTCAACATTTTTATGTTTTATGAAATATTGTGCAACAAGGTGATACACAGAGAGGCAGGCTCAGGCCAGAACTGATGCAGCAGTGCCGTCCTGTACTTGGGTTATAATTAATTCTGCCTTTCATCACATCAGACATTGGCTATCAATCTCCTTCCCCTCTTCTTCTACTTTAATAGCAGCGGAGACACTACCTCAGATATATTATGGTGCCATAAAGGACACTGATTATTTTTTTAGAAGAAATGAAATGTGGTTTAATGGAGCGTGCATTGGGCTCCAGGCCAGTGAATGGGTTTTGGTCTTCTGGGCTTCAGTGCAGATGCTCAGGGTTTTCAAACGCAAATCAGTGTCAACTCATGAGCCCTTTAAAAGCTCATCTTGGCTCTTCCCCAGCTCCTCTGCTGGCTGAATTGCAGCCCTTTGCCTGACTCTCCCACCACTTGAGATGGGAGAAAAATGGGCTCCAGCTCTTGAAGAGCTCCTTAGTCCTGCTGTGGACTCTAAACACAAAGCTCTCAAAACCTCACTCGCAGCCAGGAGAAGCCTTGCCCATGGGAGCCAGAGCTGCCATCCAAGAAAGCGTTTCCCACACGCTTGTGAGCACCCCAGGGGCACTGATGGATACGTCACAGCAATGTTTGACCTTGCCCAAAATCTGGGCAGTGCAGCACCACCCCCACGCTGCCCACGGCGCACGTTCCCGCCACAGGGTATGCTCGGCACCGGGCATCGCTCCCACTAATATGGATTGGGGTGTCTCAAGGGAACTAAGTCTCAAACTCCAGTTTCTCATGTCCCTCCAAGTTCTCACTGCTCTCTCCAGCAGTCCCTCCACCACGGGGATGGTGCCCTGGTCGGAGATGAAAAGGAGCATGTATCAAAATGAAACCACGCCGCTGGGGAATAAAGTCACGTAGCTATGGGAAAAACATGTGTCTGTGAAGAATTCCCTTGACTTTAGCACACACATTCTGCTCGTTATAAACTGTCTTTTTATATAACTTGACCCAACAACATCTGCAAAGTTCTTGCCTTTTTGAAAGAGCTATGAATAGGTCACTGTTTGTTTCTGATTAAGCCTGATTCATTTATCATTCTGGTCAGCCTTTCCTGTAAATGCATTTACTCTCTAGTTTCTCAGTATTTAAAATACATGTTTCATAGTAATTCTGAGGTCAGGAGCCAGTTTGTCAAAGACCATTTGCACATTTCTACAGTGTAAAATTTAATTTTTTGCTTGCTAAAAGAAATGGCAGTATGCTTGCACTAAATCATGATTTTGAAAGGAAATTTATGGTAAGCATTTCTGTAAAAGCTTTAGGTAATGGTTGGTTGAGTTTTTAAGTGTAAACTGTTCCTAGGGATAGTTCAGTGAAAGCCCTGTTCAATTAGCTGCACAATTATAACACTGATATACTGCAGGAAGTGTAAAACATTTAGGGATAGCCATTAGTAGATAAACTGCACAGGTAATAAGCTCCCAAGTTCACACACACTGATTTTCACATCTTCTTCTGCAGAAGTCAATTTTAAAGCAGAGTTAAGGCTAAAGTACATTTTGTCATAATTCAGAGCCTGCTGGCTAATTAAAAGAAGAAAGAGCCTAAGGAACCCAAGGACATGCCTGCCTGTATGATAAAATCAGCGGGGGCAGGGAAGGAGAGACGTGTGTTGGGACACTGGTGGAGAGGACACGTGGTCCTTGGCTGCCGTCCTGCCCACTGGGCAGCTGACCCCCAGCCCTGGCTCGCCCCAGGGGATGGTCAGGAGAATGTGGGAAGGAGCTGGGAGCCCCACAGGGGGTGGGAATACGGGCCAGACACAGCTCTGTAAGCCTGATTATTTGGCTGCGCAGAGAACAGCTTGGCTTTTCACACAATTTCCACTTGAGGCATTGACTTTGTGGTTTCTGTGTATTTCCCAAACTAATTTGGTCTCCTCCACCAGGTAACCCTAAGGGACATCCCAGGAAATGAGATGCAGGTTGCCCTGCTGTATGATGCACACGGGGATGAGACAGGAGCTGCTCCAAGGGCTCAGGGGACTCGTTAATCCCCAGCTCCAGGACCAGCTTGTGCCCATTTCACAGCTCACAGTAAGACCAAGCGACCACATCACTTCTCCAACCAGTGTTGGACTAATTTGGGCTTGACAATGGAAGTGAAAAATGAGTTGCCTCTTCTCTGCACAGCTGTGTTCTGATCTCGGTATGATTTCATCTGTATTTCTAGAAATCTAGACATTTCCAGAAATATCTGAGTGAGTAATCTCTTCATGGCTCTTCAGCAACCCCAGTGGCTCCTACCACTCAGCCTGTTTGTTAAAATTAGCAAAACATTACATAAAGGCTAAGACAGTCCTCAGTGTGGTGTTGTGTTAAGTGAGTTCAGCTAAAGGATGTTTTAACCAACACAAACTAAACTAACCTTCCAAGAACAGGCCGTGGGCAAGGCTGGGAAGTTGCAAGAAACATGAGGTAGCTGCTGGGAGAATGCTGCAGACAGATGTCGGAAACATTTCTCCATCTGTAAACAAACAAACAGCCTGGCACCCAAATCGGGCCAGTCTGGTGGAAAATATCAAAGTCATGACCTTCATCAAATGAAAGAAAACAGATTACGCAGAGCGACACTCACCGTTTTCCGTATCTCTGGGTACGCCGTGCTGGCTTTACAGGCTTCTCCAGGGGAGATGAACTCAAGTGACTGCTTTAGGTTCCAGTGAAGCTTTTTCATTTCACAATCACCATCTGAAAGCCTAGTCTTTGTTTTTGTTTTCTTCCTGGTGATCTCCTCTGTTTTTATGTCCACTCCATAATTTCCATTTTTGGGGTTTTTTTTTGTTTTTCCTTTTCCTTTCTCCTCCTTTCCTCTCCGATTTTACCATTTTAATTTAGTTTTCCTCTGTTCAGCTCTTTAACTTCCTTAGAGCTCTACATTTGTACTCCTTAAAACTAAGTCCTTAATCCACCACTGTTATTTACACGTGCATTTGTTGAAGCAGCTGAGCTCAACATGCCACTTCTCATTCACTCTATCATATTCCCCAGCTACAAACAGGCCCATAGCCTACTGCAAACATAAAATAATCCCCTCACATGTATTTTAAGTCTTTCATCCTTTCACATGGCTGAATTAACTTATTAGACATGATAACTCAACCAGATGCAACTGCCCAGCCTTTCCTTTAGTTCTGCTGAGAAACAGCCCCACCAGGATAAAACCCCTTTTATTTCAGCCAGGCGTATACTGTGTCTTATTGTTTTGGCCAGAGTTTGAATAAATAATGGTCTAGGATAGCATACTTGCAATTTAGATGTCAGATGCCTCACTCCCTTCCAAGTGACGGTGTACAGAGTTGAGCTGCAGGAGAGGGAGGTTTTCAAATTTAGCAAAGAGGAATCCTTTTTGCACGTCTGACCTTTGGTGTGCCTGGATGAATCTTGGTGTTTTCACAAAGCTGCTGTGAAAGCAGGACCTCTGTTTGCCTACTTTACATACCCCAAATCATATTGTAGCTCTTCGAATCATATCACAGCTCCTTCAGAGACTCTCACTACGGCTCCAGACCCTCCTGCTGCTCAGAGAGTGGGGGAGATGCTCCAGTGGCAAAGTCTCAGTGTCAGCAACCAGGGATTTCAATCCCCTTTCTCCAGATGCCCCCTGGGATAACACCACCACCTTCCCAGCTTTCCATGCTGGGAATTCATCCCCTACCATCCTGTGCAGTCCACAGGATGAAAAAAAAACCCTGAATCCCAACTTCAGCAATTTCTGCTGGCTCTGTTTACCTCCAGCAACGCAACCACGGAGCAAAGCGGAGGTGGAAAGCCGAGCTTTGCGTTAAGCAAGAGCACTGTGGGACCCTGCAAAAGAAGATTTGTTTGCGTGCTGCTCGCCCTGGCGTGCCTGTGCTTGCTTGTGCTGCATTCCCCAGGGAAGCTGGGTTCCAGCTTCATGTGGGAAGCTGGCTGCTCCATTCCTTTCTTTGATAATGTCCACCTAGGAGAGCACTGCTTTTGCGGTCTTTGTTTTGGCAAGGCGGCTCTGCAAAAGTAAATTGAGTTCCCTGCTCTTTAAGCTGGGGTTTAAAATCATCTTTGCAGATGGGTCAAGCTATAGAAGATGATTTTAAAATCATCTTCTGCTTTTTGAAGTTAGTTGGAACAATTAAAGCTGCAGAGAGGCGATAAGTAGCAAAAGGCAAATCTTGGGCTGCAGGCAGTCTGCCTGGGATCTGCCTGGTGGATAAAGTGAAGCTAAAGCAGGACAAGCTGCTGGGGTTATAACAGCTAAGAAGAGGCAAACACAGATTATTCGTTCGTAGGGAAAATAAAGAGGTGCAATTCTGCCTCCTCAGACTTGAACTCATGTGGCTAAGGTGGAGCAGGGGCACAGAAACCCTGACATTATAGGGATGGTGTAGGAGCTTCATGCATAGAGTGCTCACCACCCCAAGCCGAGGCCAGCCTGGCCAGGGACACCCCGATAGAGACACCCCAGCTCATCCAGAGAGCACCTCCAGGGCAGAGGGAGCTCAGCTGAGGATGCAGCTGCACTTACCCTCAAGTTCAAACCTTGCTACAGAGACAAAAGCCTTGGGGGAATTTAGAGGATTTTTTTTTTGTTTGCTTAGCTTGTGGGAGTTTAATGTTTAATCATTGCAGAGGGGTGAGTGGGTTACTCATAGAATTGTTAGCCATGATTTCTGCCTCTATTCCCTTTTGTCCTTTGTTCTTCCTTACCAAATTTTGTGGATTGAATTGGCTCCCTATCACGGACCACTGGTCCCTGATTTCTCCAGCTGCAGTTTTATAGCATTCACAGGAGTCTCTTCATTTAAAGAACTCAAATTAACATATGACAAAGGAGTCAGGAGCTGCTTGCATGGCTCCATAACCCCACAGGAGGACAGGCACCGGTCCAGGGGTGTTCCTCACTGTGGGTACCACCACTCCTGCAGATCAAGGAGCCACCTCCACAACCTACCCCCAGCCTTCACCCAGGAGAAGCAATGCTGAAATTCCAGAAAATATGGTTCCTGATTTCTCAAAGGAAAAAGGTGCAAAAAGAAAAAAACTATAATTTTAACTCCAAACTCCAAACAAGGGAACCGTTTGCTGTTAAGATTTTGGGAATTTTTTAATCCAAAAAGCTGTATCCTGAAAAGAAGAAAAAAATTTGCATCCTTAAAGCTGTAAAATAATATAGGGACCCTGAGAAAAACTTGCAACTACACGAGGGAGCCCTGCAGGATTTTTCCATAAAGGGCAGGTTTGTGCCCAGTGTAGCTTGGGGCTCTCCCCAACAAAGGTTCTCCTCTGCTCTCTCCCAGCCACAAAAAACCAGCTGCTCTATTTTGTCCTTGTTTTGGCCACTCTTTTTTCCCTTAGAAATGTCAGTTCTGGCTGTGGTTTGCCACTGCAAGCCATCCTGATATGCTTTTAATGGATAGAGACAAATTTATTTGATGATTTTGATTACTCTTGCTGTTTAATAATTAATTCAAAACAGGACCATGAGATATTTCTATTGAGTTCATATTGCTTTTAACAAAACTGAAAGATGCTTTTAACAAAACTGTAACTCAATTAACCCCTGTAAAAGGAAGCTATGCCTCTTAATTGCCATCAAATATTTATTTCATTTTTTAAACACTGAATCAGCTCTATGTCTATCCTTTCTAAACTTAATTAATCCTTGTGTTAGTGGATCATAAGACATTATTTAACATCTGCAGAGGTATTTTTCCTAGAAGTGAAGTCATTCCCAGTCAGACATGTGCCTCTTGCCACTATAGGCACTTGTAAAGGTTTGTAAGGTGTGATGAACTAACTGAATGATCTAAAAAATAAATCAGTTCTGTGGGATTTCTTCCCAAGATAAAACAGGATTGACAGAAGCTGTCATCTTTTCATCATTAAACCAGAATTGCACCCAAAAAAACCCCAAAAAACATTTTATAGCTTAGCTATCTACATAATAATAATAAAAAACCCTAAAATGCCACAAAACAGCCCAATGCACCTTCCAGAAATGTTCATTCAAGGTATGAGGAGAAACAAAAACCCAACCTCTTTACCATGGAAAACAGATCTCTACCTTTGAAATACAAAGCCACCAGGCTGAGATAAATTTTATGGCTGGATGAGCACAGTAGCTGGATGGCAAAGGTAGCATTTGGCACGAGAACAGCTGTCAACATCTGTCCCCCTTGGGGTGCCAGATGGCGGGGAGCAGACGCCAGCGCTGTCACCGGCTGACCTGGCAGTGCTGCTGTTTACACAACCCCTCCGAGCTACTGCCACAACCTGTGGAGCTGGTTCTAGCAGGAGTGGAAAATCTGTGGAGAGCAAGGAAATGCTGAAAAGCCAGACAAGCTGGAGCAATATCACTGTCAGTGAAATCATTTGCAGCAGCTCAGTTTCATCCATGCTCAGCCCTGAGTGTACGGGTTGATGGAGACAGGGCTTGGAAAAAGGGGTCCAGAGGAAACTTGTTGTCTTCTGAAGCATCCTTAGGGACAAAAAGGAGAGGCCAGGATTGCCTTCATGTCCCATGGCAAGTGCTGGCTGTGCCCAAGGCACAGGGGCTGCTGTCTCCATGTAAAATCCTGTTCCCCACCTCAGCAGGGCTGTTCTGGCCCCAGGTTTGCCCCCATCAGTGATAAATCCAGGCTGGATTCTGGATAGGAGCTGATGGCAGGAGGGGATTTTATACATCGTGTCTTAACTGCATCCATTACCATAAGAACATATTAAGAGAGCCTCATTCTTACACTGACTTTCAAAAATATAAATACAAGACAGAATGTAATACAAAAGTTTTTAAATTGGTAAGACCCAATTTGGGTAGCTTTTGATGACAAAATATTCACAATTGGTTTACAAGCAATGACCCATTGTGTAATCTGCACCATGTGAAAAGGCTGTGGCTTCCCACACTAAAAATCAGAGCAGTTGGAAGTTACAAACACTGCAATTTGATCGAGTGTGGGATCAAATTTTGTTTTAATTCCAATGGTTGATTTTAATCTTTCCTCCAATGTAAATAAAAAGGAACTTTGCTGAGGGCAGCAGAGTTTTTGGGATGGCACAAAGGGAAGTATAAAAAGAAAATCATGCTGGGAATTCCTGGGAGCTCTTCAGAAACCATGAGGTAGGAAAAATGGGGTTTTCACCCAAGAAACAGGAATTATTAGGGCTGATGGGAGCTCAGTTTTTCTGCTCAAAAAACCAACCTAAGAGATTACAAAATAATTTCTGTGAAGGAGATGTAGGACAGCACTCAAGGAACAACCTGGGTACACCAACAGGCTAAAAAGTCATTTGGGAGTGTCTCCAGAGCCTCATATTTTCACATATTTCCTAAATCTAAACATTCAAAAATTTTTGCATTCCTTCTAGATACTCTGAAATATTTATGTAACAAATATTATGCATTATATTATATTTTGTTATTATATTATTATATAACAAATATAATATATAACAAATATTTATGTTTTCATTTTTAAATGTAGGCACAGAGTTGGGTTTTGGGGTCTTTGGTTTTTTTTTTGGCTATCTGCTTCAAGTTGTGTAATGTAATATGGTGGATTTTACAGAGATATCCTTATCTTTTAAATAAATCTTTATTAATAGCTTACTTTATTTTATAAGATTAAAAGCTACAATGCTAGCTGCTAGCCAGAGCCTCCATACATTCCAGCTCTTGAACATTTTTTTATGGCTGTGTGGGTGACACAATCACATGCCAGTGGATGAGCCAAGGTGTTTTCTCTGGAGCTCGTGCCAGTTTTGGGCTCGAACGCCACCTCTGTGCCAGCTCAGAGCTCCAGGTGATACCTGAACTGGCACAGCCAGGGCAAGAGTGGGCTGGGAAAAATGTTAACCCCATGTGAAATTACCAGCTGAGCTTGTGCTGGTGCTGTCCTTTGTGTCACAGGCCTGTGGCAGTTTTTACCTTGCACTGAGAGTCCCTGTAATTCCTCCTCTGATGTAAAGCACCACATTTTAGACACTGCTGCTTGGATCCCCACCTGCAGAGCTGTTCTACCTGTGAAAAACCCTGGTCCAGGACACCTGTGTGGGCATCCCCTTGGAGCACATCCATAGCTGGGAACCAGAGAGGGGTTGAGGGCTGGTGGCACCTGCAGTGGGACTGTCACCACTTGGGACACTGCTTTGAGCAGGTGGAGAAACCCAGAGTGCCATCACCAAGGGATTCCCCAGCCTGGGAAATAATCAGCCACAGCTAAGTCAGAAGGGTGTGCCAAGAGCAGGGCATTGCCACATCCTTTGGGATCTTGCTATAACTGAATAAAACTTCTTTTGTTTTCACTCTGCCGTGGTTTAACCCCAGCCACCAATCCCACTCAGCTCACTCCCCACCAGAGAGACAGGGGAGAGAATCCAAGGGGTGAAAGCATCTCTGTTGAATTATTTAGTGCAGGACTTTGGGCTCCATCTGTTCTGCTGGTTGCTCAGGACAGGAGAGGCTGGAGGGAGTCCTGTGCCCCAAAGCCAGCTCAGGTCAGGTCACTGCTGCCCTGCAACTGCTTCTTGTGAGGCTCCTCTTCCCCTGCTTCAGGTTGTTCCTGCTGTAGTAGTTCCTGAGAAATACAACTCAAATCGTGGTTTATAACAATTTAAAAGGCACAGAATCTCCAGTCCTTTGAGGACTGGGACTTGCAGCAAAGTCTAATGTTATAGCTCCCAGTAAAAGCGCAAATGAGAGCAGCTTCAACCCCCAGCTTTACTCTGCACTGTACTGGCTAATATAAATGTAAATTACCTCTGTAACATAGTGCAGAGTGAAATATTAAACAAATAAAACACACAAAACAGTGAGCCTCTGCCTCCCATCCTGCCCAATGATAGCAGCAAGGCACTGTCCTGACCTGACTGCAGCAGCCTTGTGAGCTGAAAGCCCCCCAGGCGCTTTGCATATATTTCAGTGCAGAATACGCCCTTTTCTGAAGAAGATTAAGCCCTCATCTTTTAAGCTTTGAAATTAAATGAAAGCATTTCAATCCTTTTATTGCAGGGACACTGTATTTTAAAGACAATTCATGGGTTTTTTTAATGTCAAATGGTTTTAGGTTAAAATAGACAAAAGGGGAAAAAAGGGCTTTTTTGATTTTTTGCTAATAAACTTCGTATCTAGAAAGATGGAAGAAAAATAAAAATTCAGTTTGGTAGAAAATGAGGAATCACCATATGTATTTTAGTATAATGCTATGCATATAGGAATGAGGAAAACAACTGCAACATAAGAATATTAAACTCCTAATGAACTCAAAGTGTTTAAAATATGTCTTTCAGCGAAACAGAGTATTTAAAAGGCTGGGAAATTACTTCATCACTGTGTATCAGTGCTTATCCACACCAGGGTGCTTTTCTACTTCAATATCTAATTAATAGCAAGATCCAGTGACTGGCAGCTGAAGCTGAACGAATTCAACCTCCACGTGAGATTAAATTTCCAAGCTCTGTCAACATCATTTCATCAGAAGAGATGAAGTTTTAGCTTTAAAATGCATATTGCAAATATGCTTTAAAGCAGCTTTGGAATTAAACTATCTGCTCCTACGTGCAGGGATTTTAATGCTCCTGCTCCTTTCCTGGCTGTGGGAGGCACGGAGGGGTTTTGTCTGCGTTGCCCTCGAGGTGCCCATCACATGCAGAGTTCTGCTGTAAGGTTGGTTTTGTATGGTTCTGTATGGTTTTGACTGGAGGGAAACCTTCTGCACTGCTTTAGCTGGTTACCTGCAGGGATGGAGAGGGTGTTTTTTCCCTTCATTGCTCATTAGGCTGGCTCAGGAATCAGTGTCACCTTCTCAAGATTCAGGAACGTAAACCAGGGGCTGCTCCTGAGGTGGGCAGGACAACCTCATTTCTCAGAGTCTGTCTTGCTCATGTGTTTCAGTCACAGAACTGGCTGCCCTGACATAGCAAGGGTTGTTCTTCTTCCTCAGGTCACACTGGCTGGAGCCTTGGAGAGTTTTTGGTCTCTCTCTCACTCCGTTCTGGCAAATAATTTAATTAGGTAATAAATACTACCTAATTAGCCCCATGCCACTGCAGTAAACTCAGACATTTATCCTCTGGGATGGAGTTTAATGACTGAAAAGCTTTCCTTGGTTGCTAACACTGAAGGTGTCAGCAGAGTAATGACCTTGCCTGGTCACAGGCTCTAAGAAAAGTAGTCCCATTGAGGTCAGCAACACCCCTCTTAAAATAGTGCACAGGAGGCATACTGCATGTGGATGGAATTTGCAATATTGAACCCATAAAAACAGAATATAGTGACAGCATTTTGCTCTGCACTCAGTAATTCACTGGCCAGGCTTTTTTCCTGTTTTCCACGGCAACACAACTGTTAGTTTTAACAAAACCGTTTTGTCCCAGGCCGAATTAATTTATTTAGAGAAATGAAGTGAGGTTTTGTTCATAGCTCTTTATTTCTGCATATCTATAAAGTTGCTGAACTTCCTCTGCTGGGTAAAATCATCCATCATGAAAATACAATTAGAAAA
Organism: Pseudopodoces humilis; assembly: GCF_049639895.1. Lineage (NCBI taxonomy): Eukaryota > Metazoa > Chordata > Aves > Passeriformes > Paridae > Pseudopodoces > Pseudopodoces humilis. Next base: position 32,051,603 of record NC_142208.1, read on the forward strand.
TTGTATTTTGGAATTTTTGGATATTTCTGCTTCTTTGCCAAGACATGCAAGCCATGTATTTATATTTACAAGATATGTATGTGATTTGCATATTTTTATTTGTATGTTTGCATTTATACAGATAGATACACGCCACTCCTCTGGTGCTACTGTTCCACTGAGAGCTTCTTGTGAAATAAATACTTGTTCTTAAGGGTGTGTATTGCTGCAGGTCACTCACCAAATGCTATTTATTATAGTCTGTATTCTGAGTAACTGAAATCCCAGAAGAAACCGATGTCCAAACCCTCCGACCTGTTTCAGTGATTAGAATCACAAGCAGGTTCTGAGTGAAGGACTGGCACAGCAGGAGCCTGCCAGCATTTTTTGCCAGACATGAAGAGTGTTGTGGGGATACCTGCCAGCGTTTGAAAACCGTGAATGGGGACAACTGGAGAGGAAATAAGTGTCTTTCTCATAATTCTGCTGGAATATGCTGGGCTCTGAACCCATTTCTACACTGAAGTCAGTGGCATTTCATGGAGAATAACCCAGTGCAGATTTTGTGCTTGAATATTTTTAGACACGGCAGGATAGGTAAAATATAGATTCTGTCCTTTGTAATCTTCAATTAATTGTAATTAATCAATTAACAATCGATTGTAATTGAAGTACTACTTTGTACTGCAGAATAGGAAAGTCTCTGGGTCACCCAGCCACGTCACACCCAAAGTTTACCTGTTTGTCATCACAATCACTTTCAACTGCTGCATTTGCACATTCCACAGAGAGGAATACTGAAAATGCTAAGTTGTTTTGGAGTCAGGGAGCTCAGCTGAGCTTTAAGTCTCTGTACCACTACAATTCATAGCACTAGAACTATGAGAAGCTTCCTACTGAAAGCAAGTTTTGCTTTAAGTCAGGGAATTAGGGATAACTGCATTTATGTCTTGGACATCAAGGATTCACAACTCTTCCTCATTTGGTTCTCCACGTGCGAATTTCATGAAAATACTTTTGTGAACAGTACAAATGACAGAATAAGTATATATATATGAAAGTGTTTGTGTCTCAGTTTAAGTAAAGATAGTTCCTTATATACCTGATTATCTCCTCATTAAATTGTGAGAATCAGGCCATCCTAAAAGCAAAGTTGCAGTAGTGTTCCATGATAGAAACTATGGTAAAGTACAATATGAGGTTTGCTACCAAATTCCAATAAAATATACTCCTTCTTTTAAATGTAATCATCTTTTCACCCTTTCCTGAGTCTTACTGTCAGAATATATGGTTATTCAAACCTTGTGTGGGAGGCTGGAGAAAATATTTGCAAGTTAAGGCATATCAGACTGTAGGCTGCTGTCGTTTTCACGTGTTGTGGAATGGCTTTTGGTTGCATGGCTATTTGAGTGCAAAAATTTGTAATTTTGTAATTGTAATTTTGTAAAAGGCTCTTCCATGTGCAGTGGGATGGCAGGACATCCCTGCAATCATTTAATAGCTGCCCCAATCCCGATAGTTCTGTCAGGATGAGAAATGTCAGTCTGGAGCTTTAGTGGGGGAGAGAGACGTGGTGCCGCCCACTGTTAATTGTCTTGCATTAGCCCTGTTAAGTGAAAAATTACCAAAAAAATTGTATGAATAATTGTGAATGAAGGCCAAACTGAAAAGCTTCTGGCTCGTGCAGCTGCAGAGTGTGTGACCTCTCCGGGGTTTGATAGGGAAAAAGTTGCCATGGGAATGGTGCGGCATTGTTTGTGGCTGACTTCAGCTTTTATTGTTGTGCTCTGATTACAGCTTTTGTTTCACTGTGAAGTATGGTTGTTACACGCCAGCTTGAAACAAAGATGCATTTACAGGCAGCGGCAGAGTTCAAATGATTTCCATAATTAGAGATATCACTGCTTTAAGCAAGGAAAAAAAAATCTGTGTTGCTATTTCAGAAAACACGAAGTTTTTCAGTACAAATTTAATATCTGCTTAGAAAAGAAAGAACTTCCTGGTAAAACTGGTTAAACGTCATTACGGGAAATTGCCATTTGCTACTAGGACCGATGGCAAAAGGCTGTGAGGCAGCACCTGAGCCTCCAGGTGAGGGTAGTTCAGCTGTGGGATACACAGACCTCGAGTTTTTTGCCACGTCAGCAAAGTATACACAGAGATATATCAACATCTTGATTTACTACATCCTTACAGCTTGTTAGCTCCAGGATGTCCTTGAGTAAGGGAAGCCAACTGTGCTATGTGTTCTAAGGGCACTGCTGACTCGTATTCAAATTGCCATCAGCCAGGACCCCCGGTCCCTTCCCAGGGCATTGCTCATTCCAGAATCTCTCCATACATCCACGGGCTGATCTACCCCAGGCGCAGGATCTGTTAAACATCGTGTGGCTGGTGAATGCCAGTTCACAGAATCAGAGTTTGGGTTGGAGGGGATTCAAAGCTCATCCAGTCCAACCCCTGCCATGGGCAGGGACACCCTCCACTGTCCCAGCTTCCTCCAAGCCCCGTCCAGCCTGGCCTTAGGCACTTCCAGGGATCCAGGGGCAGCCACAGCTTCTCTGGGCCAGGGCCTCCCCACCCTCACAGGGAAAAATGTCTTCATGATATGTAACAATTCGTTCCCTGCCGTGGCCTCCGCATTAAATACGAGATCAAAATCCCAGTAATTGGACTACAATTCCCACAATGCTCCGCGCCGCGCCCCTGCCCCTGCGCTGTACTACATGTCCCAGCAGGCCGCGGGGCGGTGCGGGCGGTGGCGCGGCGGCGCATGCGCGGTGCGGGTGCCAGCGGTGCGGACGGAGGCGGCGGGAGCAGCCCGTTCCCGGTGCGGGCGCGGGGCCGGGAGCGGGCCCGGGGAGCGCCCGGCTCTCCTCACGGGGCTCCCGCACTGCCACCACTCCAGTAAGTGCCTCGGCCCGGGGCGGGGCTCGGCCCGCCTTGGCTGATGCCCTTCCTTCCGCGCCTGCCCGGTGTGTGACCGCGCAGGGCACTGTCCTGCTCCCTCTCCCTCCTTTTTTCCTTTCCGTTTTCCCTGGAAGGCGCTCGGCGGCGCGGGGGGCTCTGCCCGCGGGGCCAGCGCGGTGTGGGGTGCCCCGGTGGCACAGGCAGGGCGCTGTCACAGCCCCAGAGGTAAGAGAAGAGGTGATCTCATTGCTCGTCACGCTCCGCTCTCCCCGCGCCGCGCCGGTGTGGGAGCACGCCGGGAGGGAGCGGTGCTGCCTGGGCACAGCCCGCGGGGATGGTGCCCGCCCGGCTCCGGGCTCCCCCAGCAGCCTCCCTCGCCTCTGGGGTCCCGAGGAGAGCTCAGCGGGGCTGGGACAGCCAGAGTTTGTTTTTAGCTTTGGAAGGCACAAGTTTTGCAGAGGGATGTGTTGGCACGCTCTGAGCCGTGTTCTGGGTTAGCTGTAACCGGGGCTGGTTATTTACTGAACCAAAGTGTCTTTAAATGGATAACTTGACTATAAATGAATGTTAAACTGTAACCGCTTAGTTATATGCGCAGTTTTTATCACCTGTAAACTTCCAGATGGGCGTCTGACATGCTGCTAAACTTAACACAGACTTAAATTCTGTATGTGTTGTGCAGCTCCCTTGGGAGGAACTAATGCATGACCTTCATAAAAGGCATTATGTTGTTGCCTTAAATGTTTGCAAAGTAACATCAAGAGGACAGCAATTTTCTCTTTGGCAGGCTGCTGCTTTGAGGCCTTATGTAAGAAAAATGTCTAATTTTCGCTAAGCAGTGTATCATGTTTATAATCAAGCAGAATAAAGAGTCTTCAGGTGGGGAAATATTATTACTTTGTTACTCTGAGCACCTGAATTAGGCATCAACAGAGTGGTGTTACCTGAGTAAAGCTGAGAGGTAGAATATTTTTAAATTTTTTTTAGATTCTTAAGAGCTACATCTCTCCATTCTTCACCTTCTTCTCAAAGCAGAGTACTTTTAAAGAGACTGTTAGGCATAGAGCAAGCTGAACAACATCAACTTCTTTGATGTCTTCTGACAAACTCCTTGCTTTCCTGATAGAGGCTGTAATGTCTCTAAATTTTGTCTTCTCCTTACCCAATCCCATACGTGACCCTGCCGGACAAAGCCATATTTGATTGTATGGTTTTGGGGCCTATGATGTGTGAGGAGCAGCTTCTCACTGTTGAATCAAATCAACAGGATTTGTTGGATTTTGTGTTTTGTTTTTGGGGTGTTTTTTTTTGTTGTTTTTTTGTTTGGGTTTTTTGGGGTTTTTTTTTGTTGTTGTTGTTTCTTGTTTTTTGTTTTTTTTTAATTTGGACTGCCTTAATTTTGATGAAACAAACACAATCTTAACCGAGCTGCAATTGTGTGTGGTAACTGGTTGCTCTCTCGTGAGTTACTCTGTCTTATGGAACAGTGAACTTGCATTTTAGGTCCATTCAGTTTTGTTTCCTCCTACTTGCTATTTTTAGTTGAGAGAGTCACACCAGTAACAATACATGAAACTGTCAGGTTTGTGAAGCACAGAAGTGTAGAAGTGCAGTTTTCCCGTTTGTCACGTGAGGAAGTGTTAAAAGTGGGCTGAAATCTCTTTGTTGTAGTGAGAGATGCTGGGCCTGGCTGATATTTGGAGGAGAGTCTTTCAATTCAGGGATAGATAAGCTCTGATGCTGAAAGTGGTAATTCAGGAAATAATACATGGGGGTTTTATGTGTCCTGGATATCACTACACTGCTGGAGTCAGCTTTGCATAAAATATAAACCTTTGTGTGACTCGTTGAGTTCTATTTGCTGTTCTCAAACGTTGTGATTTGATTTTGCGAGTGTAGAAGATTTAATTCCAAGTTCATAAATCCTAAAGACATCTATTTTCTTTAGCTATTTCTCTTCATTTAAACTACATTTGGCCTCATGTTCGTTGCACAGCTCTGCATTTTAAGGGTGAAATTAAAGCAAAAGATGCACAGTGGGTCACTGGCAGGTGTAGGGAAGTGCTGAGATGTTTCAGAGGAGCAGATGCTTTCACAGAATTTAGAGAGTAGGCAAAGAAGAATCATTGTATAAAGAAAATAGGCAGCCTCTTCATGCTTTCCCTCCTCCTGTATTTATTTTTCCTCAGGAGTAGTGGCTGAGTGACAGAAGACAGACACACACATGGGGAATACAGAAGGCATGTGCATGAGGAAGAGACCTGAACGCAGGAAAAGGCCTTGCTTTTTCCAGGTAGCTGGGGGCTTGTTTCAGAAGGCAGCAGAGCTATCTCAGCTCAAATAAAGGCTGACTGCTTGTCAGAGAGTTGGTGTAGAAGAGAGGAAGTGCAGAAGTCAGTTTTTATTGACTGTAACAGATTAGAAAGAACTTGAGGACATTACTGAAATGAGAACAGATCTCTGCTTGTAACACAGTCTCCAGTGCAGTGTTGGATGTAGCCCAAACTGCCAGGCCTGCAAAATTCTTAATCTATTTTAGTAGATTTAGAATTCCATCGATGTCTTTATTACTGACTGTTCCTGGTTATTTAAGCTGACAGTTATCATAGAAAATACAGTTCCTCCAAAGTGCAGCAAACCAGCAGTGTTGGGGAGCGAGTACATGTTCTAATATTTTCCTTGCATGTTCTGCTGTGCTTTTGGATGTATCCAGCTCTACATCAGTGTTTAGACAAACAATAGCTTGTGATATGAGAGCATGTATCTGTCTTGCAAGATGGGTTTTGGCAGTTTGTTGGTTTTTTTTTCACCAATAATTATAAACAATAGGAACTATCTTAGAAAATTATTACTGGGGTTTGGAGCCAAGTGAAGCTTTGTGCAGCTTTGTATAATTGCATGAAAATACAGGATAGTAAGTTATTTCAGTGCCAAATTTAGGTAACTGGCTTTAGCATAACAAATTTTTACAGTGTTACAGGAACAAGTGCTTAAGAAGTCACCAGTAAATTATATAAAGAAACACAACAGTCAGTGCATGTATTCTCTTGGTTTTGAAACTAAATGCAATGAGATGTAGCTAGAAGCATTGCTGTCAATGATTTATAAAATTATATAAGAAACCTAAATATCATAATCCTAGTGAGCTTATTTGTCATATGAAAATAATGTAGCGGCGTTTAAAAAGTTGCCTGCTGAAGAGGTCTGAGTGACAAGAATGGTTCAGGTTTTGAAGTTATACTTCAGTGCAGAGACTCACTGAAATGAATTGGAATGGGGGGTATGGCTGAGCTGCTTCAAATTCTTTTCTGCTCTTACACCGATCTTTCAAATTAGGACATTGAAAATATATAGGTCTGAGGTCATCTTGATACATGCTGTACCCTAACTGTGAGAAATATTTAGATACGTGTTGGTATAGGGCTCAATTCTATAAATAACACTTTCCTCTCAGTGCTAGGTAAAGCAGCAGGGTTTTGTTGCTGTTGAGGAAGGAAGCTGGTTCATTGTCTCAGCACTAAGCAGCATTTTCTCCCTCCAGGGACTTGCAGAAGCATCTAGAATGTGTAGGTGTTTCTTTAATCTTGGAGAAGGAACTTAATAAGCTTTCTGATGCAGAACTGTATGAGCCACTTACTCTTAACAGATGTTATCTGCACAAGTAGGGAGTTGCAGGTCTGGTAGACATTTGTGGCATTCAACAGTTTAAACAGTTTTCAGGTTTGAACATATGCCTTTGCCTTAAAATCTGAATAGTTTCAGGTATTTTATGTAGAAGAAAGGTGGTTCAATAGTGAGGTTGCTGCTCTAGGACTTGGGAAACAGGTTCAGCTCACTGTGTTGCCAAAAAGCTTCCTGTGTGGCCTGGGACAAGCTGCATCTGTGTCCCTCCATTCTTGTAGTGGGAGTGCTGAGCAGCAGCAGCTCTGCATCACAGGAGTGTTCAGGGTATGTCAGGTTGGATGTGGCCAGGGGCGGTGCTGATGTGGGGCACAGAGCTCCCTAGTGCTGGGAGGGAGAGGCTGAAGACACTGCCTAAGTTAAAAAACTAGGGGTAAGCTCCAGGCAGGAGGAGGAAAACCAGAAAAATACAGCGGAAAAAAAGGTTTTGGCTGGAAATCTCTAGTGTCAGAGAAAGCAAGTCCTTAAAACTTTAAGGAGCACTGCATGGCCTTGTTTAACAGAATTTTAAAACAATGCTTAAAATACCCACACAAACATGTAAATCTTTTATGTTATGGTTCTGCCACACTGGGGACAGTAGCAAAGCTCTCTCTGTTCCTTTGTTGGCTGTTCTCTTCTTTGGAAGATGCTTTTAATTCTAGCTAGCCATTGCATCCAGATGTTTTAGATACCAATTTAGCTCATTTGTTTTGCTTGCATGGTAAGCAGAATCTCTTAAATTTGGCCTGATTTACTGACTTTTCATGTGAAAGGGGTTGAGCTTTTCTACTTCTCCACTCACCCAAAGGGAAAAAGAATTTGCAGCCACCTCTAATGCACAGTGTCTTTGGTAATGTTATAGAGTTAAAAGTATTTTGGATTTAAAATCTTTCTGGTAAAAATAGGGCACTGTCATTGCTATAAATTGAAAATGTAGACAGCAATTATCAAGCTTTACAAACATGTTTTTGTTGTTGAGAGTCAGCACTCCCAGGAAGAGTCTCTGTATACTGACAGATAGGTGATAAATTAATTCATTTAATATGTAATTGTTTTGATGTGTATGTTCTCCCTGGGTGCTTTGGTACCCAGCACATTTACATCCCGTGTCCAAGAAAATGTGTTGGAACTTGTTCAGACTAGTGACTTAATTAAGTGTTCTTCTGTTAAGCACTAAAACAGTTACATGCCAGGTTTGTTGTAAGAGTGAGCAGTCCTCTTAAAACTGCACTTCAAAAGATGTTGTTCAATATGTTGGTTAACTCTTTAGGGAGGCTGAGAATGACAAGTGGGAACTTAGGCTGGGCTAATAATTCAGCTGGCAAGTTATTCCTATATCTGGTAGACTTTGCCTGTGTGTGCAGCAGTGCTGGAAGGTTGGGTAAATTAAAGGATGTTAAAAGTGTGTCTGCTGATTCAGGGCTTCAGGGTTTGGTTATCTTGAATTTTTTATCATTAATCTTTTTCTTTTGTTTCTCTCTTAAATCAGGTTCACTGTAGATGCTGTAATTTATCTATACTTTGTGCTGGTGCCCTGATTTTTGGGTGGAGGAACATGATTCCTTCAGGAGGTGCTTTCTGTGGAAGGCAGCGGTACAGAGTGTTGAAAACCATCCTCATGGTACATCGAGGATTTCCAGGCTTGCTGGATGTACACAGGACTTGAGACTTCTGGAGTGTTTCTGCCTCATTGTGTGTAGGTCAGACAGCAATCCCACAAAATGCCAGGAGCATGCCTGGTACTTTTGGGATTATTTTGTGAGTGGAGGGGCTTTATTCTCCCTACATGCCACAACTGAGGTTTTGAGAAACACCTTTGTTAGGGCAGAGCAGCAGCTGGGCAGTAACTGCTATTTGTGTCATCCCACAAATGAGGAGGAAGGTGAGGCACAGGCAGGATGGGCTATACCTGCCATGAGGACAATTCCCTGTGCTCATGGCTTGCTTCCAAGGAGGAGGGCTGCTGGAAATGGATTCTGTGAGAAGTTACAGCGAGTGAAGTGTTAGGGTGCTGGTGCTGTGCTACAAAACCTGGCACTGCAGAGCAGCTTTCACTTTGTGGGGTTTACCTCTGTGTCGGGCGAGACTTCTATTAAATATGCCAGAGTGGGGTTTGATTTTCTGAATTTAAGGTGTATAAAAAAGGGAGGGGGAGGATAATGTCCCAAAAACTTTGCCATTTGATGGAAGATTATTTTTTCCCTCCCACCTTAGTGAACAGGAGCTGGCGTGTTCTGTAAATGTGCATTGGTTCTCTTAGATGAGACAGACAAAGCCCTGTTCTTCCTAAAGAGCTTTCACTACACTTGCACTTATTGAAGAGCTCTGAGATTAGTCCTAATCTCTGGCAATCCTTGTGTAGTGCTGATATAACTGATAAGTGAGCTGGATTCTGGAGGAAATACCAAATCTTTGCAGTAGAGGGAATTTTGGCCCACATAGTGGATTATACAATGAAATAAACATGGTCTGTACTGTAAATATTAAAATAAATGAGGTGAAAATTGAACAGCAATGATTTTTTTTTCCTTTACAAAGTTTTAATGTAGGTGCACCATTGCATTTTTCTTTATTCTGTATTGAATTTGCTAAATTAGATCTACAAAATCAAAATTGATAATCAGTTACTGGCTTTGTGTACTTTGATTTCATTAAATCTTTTTATATCTGTAAAAAATCTTTTTATATCTTTTTATATCTGATCATATTATTTTCATTACTTGATATTGAAATGAACTGAAAAATCAGTTATTTACAGCCCTTTCTTTAACAACATAAGAGTATTCTGTGAAAACTGAAGATACTGCTAATTTCCTAAGCAGCTGGCCTTTCCATTTCTTACGTACTTCCCAGGAAGGTCTGTGTTTATTTGTACTGCTGAGTTTTTACCCAGGATTCAGAGTGAAAATCAGCAAGACTGGCTCAAAAATGGCAAACTTCATTATTCAACCAGCCTCACCTTCTCTTTGTATTTGGACTTCCTAAAGTCAAATAAGCTCCACCAGGATTTATAGTTTGATTCAGGTGGGGATTTGAAATAGCTGGGAGTGTATGGAATTCAAGTGCTTGGAGTGGTTGGCCTGGATGAAACAGTTATTAGTTTATTGTTGAAATTAAACAGGGTTTTTTCTAATGACTAACTGGTAATAATAAGTAATTCTAATAAATAATGTGGTTATTTTCTGCTTAATTTTTAATTTGTTTTGGTTGTCATGAATGGACACTTTCTATAGACTAAGCATGTAAGCATCTTTAAGAACAATGACCTATTTGTCATATTTGGAGTTTTGTAGGTGGCACTTATTTAAAATTTTGAAAAGGCTGATTAAAAAAATTAAATAATTGTAAATATGAATCAACTCTGAATTTGCATTTTTAGGGATTTTAACCAGTATGTAACTGAAATTAATAAGCATTTAAAAAAACTTGGTTTGAGGCTTGTGTGAGATATATGTCAAAGTAAATTAGAGTAACTGTATTTTGTTTTCTTTTATTGTATTTATCTCTGGTTATATCTCATTTTGAGTAACTACATTATCTAGAGGCTTAATATAAAGTGATGAAAATTGCATCTAACTGTTGTAAAGATTTGGTGTTATCAAACGTATTCTATCACAGTCTTTTAGCTTTGTTATTTTACTTCATTGCCTTGTAAGCTGGTCATCACTCATAAGTTATTAATGGATTAATTTCAGGAGTGTTTTTTTATAATGGCCTCATGGCACAGGATGCTTCCTTTTATTTGTGTTAGTGCATTTAGAGGGACAATTAAAATAATTGTTTTAGCTGGGCAAAAGCCATTAATAGGTGAGGTTGTTGTTTTTTGGGTTTTTTTTGTTCTGATTAAAAAGATCAGTGATAGAGAGGAGTTTTACATCCTGTGCAATGCATTTCCTCATTCCATCATATCCCAAAGCCTTTGGTTGCTATTGCAAGTATCTTAAAATGGAGAAAAACAGTTCAGTTAAGAACAGGAAACATCACTTAGACAAATTTCTGCAGTAGTTTTTGAGGAAGTGCCGCTCTGTTCCATGGTGGGACTTGTAGATCAGTATTTGAAATAGGCTGGGGAATGATGGATTCAGGTAACTTCAGAACATTTTCTGTGGAACTCCAAATTTCACTTAGAACATACTGATTTTATTTTTTTTTCTGAAGTGAAAGTAACATCACAGGATAGTATTAAATAAAATTACTCATTTGACTTGCTGAGGTACACTGGAAAAGATGGGAGTGGTTGGCTTGCCCTGATTTAACAAGTGTTCCTGGAAAACAGCAGATCAGCATTTTGTACACAGAATCACGACTGGGTAAGACTCAAGTTCAAGATAAGGCTGCTGGTTTTCTTAGATGATTCATCAGTGCAACGATGGTTTTTCTATATTGTGGTCTTCTTGGAATCTGAATTAGGTGCTGGGGGAGGGATGTATGTTCTGGCACTCCTCAGGGTTATGTCAGGGTTAGGAGAGGTCAATACCACTTGTACTAAAGGCTTTTAAATTTGAAAATTGATTTCTGCTTAGGAATGTTTTTTTCGAGGTGAATACTGGCCTTTTGGAGCTGTTTTTTCCTTCTTTTTGACTACTTTAGAAAGGGAGTCTGAATTTAGGGGGCAGTGTATCCTGGAGGCTTCCAGTTCTCATTTTTAGATGTAGCTAAAAAGTTGATCATAGTGTCATAGGCTGCTGGCAAATCAAAGTCATGTCTGTCCTATTAACAGAAGTATCCAATGTCTCCATTGGAAAAATGAGAACAAAAACGAGGCAGTGCAGGGTCTTTGGGAAATTAAAAAGCTGGGCTTGTAATTTTAAATCCATCAGTTCTGAATTATCTTTTGTCGTCAAACGTATTGCAGCTGAGTCACCTCTCCAGGTCCTGGATTAGTTGTTTGTGGGGGGTTTTTGTTATGTTTTTGGTACTTTGGAAGTTGGATGAAAGGTGAGCAGGGATTTACAGTATTGTCTCATAGCAGAAGTTATCTCTCTGGTGGACTGCCTGTGCTGGAAGGTTTTCAAGGAAATAAAAAGAGGTTTGAACTCTTGGTTTTGTCTTTGGAAGATTTATGTGACTTGTTTTCAGAGGCTGCTTTGAGCTTGTCTTAGGGTTGGAATTTCCCCCTCCCTGCTCCCTTTCCTTGTTGTGGATGTACAGAAGAAGGAAAGCTTTCACTGCCGTGCTCTTCAGGGGATAAGCGGGGACCGTCTGAACTCATCCCTTCCCCTCGGGAGGCAGTAAATGGTCACTAAAAGAGATGACCAGCTGGAGAGCAGCTGATTTACAGCAGGAAGCTGCGACTAATTGACTAGGCAAAAGCCAGGAGCCCTCACTAATTAAGCTGTCCCTGGAACTGCAGGAAAGACTGGAGATCGCTGGGGATGCTGCTTTACCTTCCCTTTGTGGTGCTGGAGCTGCTGTAAACAGCAGAGCTTAAAAAGGGAGGTGGGGAGGAGGGATGGGCATGACTCATGGCATCATTTTATATTTATCAAGTGGAGGTGTATGAATGTTGTTCTTCATTTCATAGGGATGAGTAAGTAGGTAATGCATGTTTCTTAATCTTCTTAGCTGATAGAAAAAGAACCCCAAAGCCATCTCCTGGGGTAAGTTAAATCCAAAGTTCCAAATGTTAAAGAGCAGGAAGTAGAAGCGTTCCTCTAAATTAAAGAAATACATGTAATAAAATATACCCAAACCTTGGGGAAAAGACATGTAAAATAAAGAAGTATTTTAAGTGCTCTCCTTGTATTTCTTAATCATGCTCTCCTGTGATAGTGCAAAGTGTATTGCATGGTCATTTTATAAAGACAAAATTCCACTTACTTTAGTCAGCCAGTGGTGCGTGGTTTGTACCTACCCGTGGAAATGAAGTCAAAGGAGAGATTGGCCCATAGAAACGTTATCTGGCACCTCACTTCAGTCTTGTCTAGACTTTGTACTTGAAGATACAAAAGCTGCAGCCAGTCTGTAATGGAGGTGAACTCAAGAGCAGGTGCTGGTGGGAAACTAAAAATAGGAATTAATGTGGGAGAGTTTAAGCCGTATGTTATAAATGGTGAAAAGGAGACGCTCGTGTGCCTCTGCAGGTCCTGCTTGTGCAGTCATGCATTTACAGTGAGACTGGGGAAGGTGATCTGGGATTTTTATTTATAGTGGTGCCCAGGAGGCCAGACAGCTCTGTGTGGGATATAAATGTTGGGGAATGTCGGTCGGTGTGTGTTGTACCTCAGAGGAGAAGAGCGGGGAGAGGGGAAATCTGAGAGAAGCTGGGCTGATGAGGTATGGACCTCCTAAATTAGTACCCTGCTGCTGGAAAGAGGGATGTAAGGCTTCAAAAATAAGTGACACCTCCTGTTTAGATTATAACTCTACCCTCCAGGAAAGAATTTTAAGGAGCTGGCAGTTCTTTCAGAGTGTTACTATACACCACAAAATGGGTTTTTAAGAACATCTTTGTTTCTGGAGGATCATGGCAGGAACCAGGAGGAAATGGGCCACAGGGACATTTTTCTTGAAGTAGCACTATGTCAGTGACCCAGATCTCCGCTGCAGAGAGGGAAGGCAAAATAAAATGAAGCTTTATTTGATGCCTTCAGCCTTTCTAAGTGCTCATAATCTTTTTATAATGCTTGATTCTGGAAGATTTAATGCACTGTTGCGTGCTGCAGAAAACAACTAAGGGTGCATGTAATAATGCTTTAAAATGTACAGACTTGGAGTTTTTTGTTTCATAATTGCTTCAAATAATTTAATGAAAAATCTCATCCATGCAAGGCATGATCTGTATTCTGAAGACATTTTAAAGTTGAAGTTCTGATGAATTCTTAGGCTGCTGGTCTTCCAGCCAGATTTCCTGCTCTGAGGAATTAGAGTTCTGCAGTTCTTTGTATGAATCATGGCAATTCCATCAGTTTTTTTTTAGTCTGTCTAGAGTTGTCAGGAGGGGGATCATGGTGGTGGCTTTGTCATGTGTTCAGTCCCTTTAGTAACTGGAAGAAAGGCGCAAATAGATTTTTTTTTTTTATAATGCACATTGTAAATTGTGGTACATTAATGAAGATTGAATAGAATTGCTATTAATTTATAGGGGAATCTTGCCAAAGTGTTAAGTGTGGAAGCAGGCTTTTAAAAATGGAAAATAGTTGCATGATATTGTGTTAGATTTAAATTTATGAAAAAGTCAAAAGGGTTTTTTTTTTTGTCTCTTATTCTTTAAGATCATCAGTCTGGTAGAGGTCTGTAATCCCATGAGGAAATTTTAAACTAATGTGAAGAAAGCAGCAGTTACACAATTTACATTTTTACATTAGTGTTAGTTTATGCTGTATTTTCATTAGAGAACAGAATAGATGCAAATAGTATCATTTTGTAAGTTAGAAGTTAGCTGGTAATATTTTGAAATAGAAAATATTTATTAATTTAGGTTAGGGGTTTTCTTCTTTAAGATTTGGTTTACTGACAAATAAGAAAAAGCTTCTGAGTTTTGTCTTTTGCCCTGGAAAACAAATTTCAAGTATTGGAGTAGTTCAGCTTTAGCTAATTGTGTGTTCATAATGGAGCATTATGAGCATCCTCCTTTCATTTTCCTTGAAAGGTTTTCTGAAACATAGATTCTCTTATAGGGGGAAAGTGCTTTGAAAATTCAGTTGGTTTTATTCAAGGATTGTTAATCAATCCGTATCTTGTTTCAAAAACAAGTTTTCCTTGTTTCATTTTCTTCACATCTGCGGAGAACACAGCTTTAAGTCTGCTCAGACAGGAAACCAGCCACCAATATTTGCTTTTTTTTTTAGGCACAGGGCTTTTCTGGGCTTCATAAACTGTTGATAGGAAGCCTAAAAGGTGTCCTGGAAATGCTGGATGATTTTGTTGAGGTACCACCTGGCACAAATTAGGGCAATGCTGATAAATACTGATAATTTTTATTTCATTTAAATGCAAACAAGGTGTGATGTCAAGTTCTGCCAGATCAGAGGTGTAATTTAAAGAAGAGCTACCCTTGAGCTTGCCCTCAGATGTGTTTATAGGGAGATGTTGCTTCAGTGTGAAGTGTTCCCAAGAGCCTCAATTGAATTACTGTTGAATGTTTGTTAAAATAATGATATTGCCCTGAGTGCTCAAGTGTTTATAACTATAACTTGGTTACAGAATTTGACTTAGATCTGTGATATTTAAATTGTGAGGAACACACCAAGAAAATTTAGATTACCTTAGTAAATTTTCTTACTTTATTGAAGAATAAACCTTTGCATATTTAAACCATTGTTGCTGGTGATAGACTTTTAAAAAACTTTTTCTCGAAGTGATTGAGTCAGAAATTTGCTTGTGTTCTAATTAGTCTTATAAAATTACAGCTGTAAATACAATTATACATTTACATGTTTGTATATTGATCCCCCCAAAAATGTAGGTATCTGAGTCCTTAAAATAAACAGATTCTGTCCCCAAAACAGCACCTGAAAAACTGTCTCATGTTTTGGTGTGGTATATCAGTAGGTAACTACAAATAATTATCAGGTGTCTGTCTCATTGTGTGTGTATGTAAATGTATTTTAATCAAGTAACCTTAAGAAAGTATTAAAGATAAAGAATTTAAAGAAATACTAAAGTGAAACTTGCATATTACACAGTTAAAGCTGGAAAAGTTGGAAATTATGAAAAATGTGAAGTGCTTCAACCTTCTCTCTCTTACATTAGTATTTTTGGATCTGTACTATTTCTGAATTTTGTAGCAAAATGTGAAGACTGAATCATTTCTTTCCTGCCCTGGGAAAGATTGGCATCAACCTGATTTTTATCATTTTTAGATGAGTATGCAAATTTATCTTTGATCTTACAAGGCTGGCTTTTAAAGTAAAATGACTGTCCTGTAAAATAAAAGGAAGCAAAACCCGTGATAGTCTGCAGTAAGGCAGAGCCATAAAAGGTGAATGGTAAAATGGTAATAGGTGGGCACAATGGAGCTTTTAATTTTTTAAAGCAAAACAAACTAAAAAAGCAAAAAAAAGAAACGGGCCCCAAACTCACCCCAGAACAAAAGCCAGAATAAAAGCCTGGTGCACTCAGACCTCAGTACCACGAGCAGAGGGTGCTCACATCTGTTGGTGCACATACAGCTTCATTTTTCCTGTTTAATGTACAAGAACGAAAGGATGTCTTAGACACAGAGGAGAAGTGCTTTTTGTAGGAGAGAGGAAAAATGTGAACAATGTTTCTAAAAGCTTTTTTATTGCACTTTGCCTAAGGAAGATATGAAAAATTATGTTGGGCAGTTGAGCTCCTGACAGAGATTCTTTCTTGGCCACGAGAGACAATGTCAAAGGAGGAAGTGTAACCCCACTGCTGTCTCAATTTTGGGCATGTTGTGAAGGAGAACCTTGATTTTTCGGTGATCTTGTAAAAGTTAGTCTTGATGCTCATCTGCTGCTTGCCACTTGTAACTTTACTCTAAGGCTTTTAGATCTGCTAAATACATGCTTCAGAAAGTCCTATCTGAAAATCCAGTGGTGGTGCTGTGGGGAGCAGCTATGCTTCACTTACCCTTCCGTAGAAACTTCTTTAAACTACCAATTGAAACAGCTCCAAATGTCATGGGTAGGCACAGAGCAGTCTTGAAATTAGCAACAAGGAACTTTACTTACCTCCTGTGCTTTTTTGTTATGCAGTGTGATGTCCAGGGTCAGAAATGCCTTATGTGGATCGCCAGAATCGCATCTGTGGTTTCCTAGACATTGAGGAAAATGAGAATAGTGGGAAATTCCTGCGGCGGTACTTCATCCTGGACACACGAGAGGACAGCCTGGTGTGGTACATGGATAACCCACAGGTGAGGTGTTCCTGGCAGGAGTTTCCTGTTTTTTCTCAATTTTGGATTTTCTAACCAATTTGCAAAAGAAAAGTGGGGTTTAGTGTTATGGACCTGGAAACTGGGGGGAAAAAAAATTGACATAAGTGAAATAATTGTAAATCAGTTTAATGTAACCAGATGAGCCAAATCACACACCCCAGTGTTTAATTCACCTTTAACCTTATGTGGCAATGTGTGGTTTTCCTTGCATTACATACTCCTTCCCCTCAACAGAATCAGTCATTGAAAAGCAATTTTTAATGAACCCTGCAGTTGCAGTCTAGCTTGGATGGTGTATGTGTGAGGACAGCTTGCATCCACTGTGATGGAGAGCAGCCTTTAGATAAAAGCTACTTTTACAATGTTCCTGCATCCCTGTGTTTTCTAGCAGAGGGAAGAACAGATAATTGCTCAAGGTTTGGGCACAGAGACAGTGAGAGCGTAGGATCCAGGTCAGCTGACAACTGCCTGCCAGAAGAATATCCATGTACCCTTCTGCCAGAAGCAGCAGAGTTAAAAAGCATGAGTCTGCTGTTCAAAGGAACCAGCATAAACAAAATGTAAATGAAGTGCAGCTCGATGGATGTGACTTGTGACTGAAGCATTTAGCAGTTCTCACTGAGGAGAAAAATAATTTCTGCAAGTAAGACAGACTTCAAACATTTGATCTTGATGAGTGAAAAGAAGCAATTCAGGGCATGTGGACAAAATCTTACAGTGCTGTAGAAATTGCAGTTCCTCAGAAGTTTTAAGACTTAATGATATTTGCAGTGCAAATGGCCTAGGTTAGGCCTTTTATTTTACATGTGCAAATGAAAGGGTTTCTTGCAAGAGGCAAATTGAAACTTCTTTTCTTCCACTGCTGTAATTTTGAAGAACTGCAGAGTTTTTATAACTATTTGAAGGCCTTTCTGAATCCCTGAAGTGATTGGAAAATATGTGAGATGGCCTTTGAAGTGTCTGACATAATAGATGAATGTCACTTCTTGTCCCTTCCGCCTGCCCTGGTCAAAGTACATGAGACTCCAACATCTGTTAAGGAAAAAGTATTCTTTCCGGATTTCCTGGATGCAGACCCACAAGAATCCTTTTTCCTCTAGTGAAATACATAAACCTCTGAAACAATTACTATTTATATTGTTTCTAGCAGTCTTTCTGTTTTTAGTTAACAGATGTGTGTATAATAAACAAGTAGTTTAGATCCTGTTTCAAGCATACATTGTGCATTGTCTATAAAAATATGTAGGATTTTCTTTTTTTTTGTGGATTTACTTGCTTTTTATGCATAAACACTGACTGTGGCATGAAAATAAACTAGTTTCACTTTGTAACATATGTCATTTGTTTCAGAATCTTCCCTCTGGATCTCCACCTGTTGGGGTCATTAAACTTACCTATATTTCAAAGGTAAGATAATTAATATGTGAGACACTCATTAAGTTCTTGGTGGTAACTACCAAGGGCCTCAACTTCAGACAGATTTAAATGCTACTTAATCATTTTGCTTCTGTGATACTCCTGAATTAGAAAAGTGTTAAAACACTTCAGTAGGTTGAGATTAAAATAAGAACAGATTAATTACTGTGTTGTCTCAGTTTGCTTTGTGATTTCAAACAGCAGCTCTTTGTGCTCATAAAATTGACATTTCAGTTCTTTGAGTATTTGAATTCCCATTAGTCTTGGAGAAAAGACAGGCCATTTATGAGGGGGAAGATGTCTTTGGGATGTGATACCTTGCAAGTAATAATGACTTTTAATAGACAGGACAGAAAAATTTCTGAAAAATATCTAGTTCCTTATGCTGTGCATACAGTTAGTTCTAAATATGCCTGAAGGGGAACTGTGAACTAAAATAGTTTCTGTGGTTAAATTTGTAGCAGATACTGCATTAATAAATAAATGGAAAAAAATACTTGACCTTTTCTTGTCTTTCTGCTCATTTCTCATTCTTCCCTTGCATTTTTTGTTGTCAATACTGTATCTTCCCACCTTCCTTGTTCGTCTTTCATGTTTGTTTTTAATTCTCTTTCTCATTGTGCCTAACCACCTTGCTGTGCTGCTAATCTTTGAAGTTGCCCAGTTGAAAGAGAATAAAATTTGTGATATCTGATGTGTATTTTTTGACATTTATAATCTTAATTTCCCTTCTAGGTTAGCGATGCAACTAAGCTGAGGCCAAAGGCAGAGTTCTGTTTTGGTAAGTTTGGCATCTGCTGTGTGCATCAAGTGCCTTCTTCAGAAATTTATTTCTGAACAAAGGTAATGTTCTGCAGTTCTGGTACCAGCTACAGCTGGTAGTGTTTAAAAAGTAGCTTATATTCACTTTCTGCTTTAGTATGATGGAGATGTTGGCTTCCTCATAAGGTGTTCTTGTGTTTTTTCACATTACAGCTTAATGCGGAGTAGATGAGAGCTGTTTTTTCAGATGTCTGAAATTTTTGAGGCATTAATAAGCCATGAAAGTTGTTTTCAGAAAGATGGCCTGCCTGTCAGCTGGGAAGACAAGAGCTTAACTATTGAAATCTTTTACTGATAAAAGAGTTGATTTAATTGATCTAAAAATACTGTCAGCCAATGCTCTTAAGCCAAATTTCAGCTTCTGTTGCTGCACAAAAAAAAACTTCTTCGGATGCCTTCTAGGTTTAAATTTGTTTAAAATTTACTGAAGTTTAAGGTAATCCTAAAGCTCCTCCTGGTTTTAGGCAAGTACCTAGTGTGTCAGTTCAGTGCCAACTACAGATTCCTCTGCACATCTGTGGAGGGCTTTGTCCTCAGCACTTGTAAAGTTTCTCCTGTCTGTGGGCCAGCTCTAAAACACCTTAATGATCCAAGATGCTGGCTTCAATATCTCTAATTTATTGAAGTTTTTCATACTTTGTGGAGGAAAAATATAAATTTATTGTCTTTATATTCAGATGGCTTTAATCACTGTTCACCTTAAAATCTATTTCAAGAGTAAGCTGTGATTTTTATTTTTTTTCTCTGTTACACTGAAATCCGCTTGTCCTTTTTGGATAAAGGATGCCAGATGTTGTGATGTGGGGATATAACTCTTTAAAATATGTTCCTCTGCCAAGTCATTAAAGTAAAATACAATTTGTGTTATAGCTGTCTTAAAGTTGTTTGGTCCTGTGCATCATACACTTAGTAATTAATTTGGCTTTTTCCAGCAATTAAAAAAATTAAAAAAGTAAATCAGTGACCATAGTCATGTTCATAATGTCACAAAGGATTAGAGATTCTGGGCAGAGGATTAAAAGGAGAAATTTTAGAAGTCCCCAGGTATAAAACTTGTTGCTTCGGGAAATTGAGAAAGAGGAAATGGAAGTGCAGAATATTTTGATAAAATTCAAGACTTCATTTTTTTTTCAGAAAAATAATTTTTTGAAGTTTGTATGATGTCATTTAAGTGGAAAGTTTAAATTACTATTATGTTAGAATAAAGGAATCAAGTGGATTTATGTGTCTTAAGATGACTTTCTGAAATGAAACACAGCAGAGCACTTAAATACCTCAAATGGAATTTTCTTCTGAAATCAAATCTTTTCGTAACGGTTTTAAGTTTGCTCTTAAATGTCACTGTTGTTAACTTTTCATAATGGTTTTTAACAGTTATGAATGCAGGGATGAGAAAATATTTTCTACAAGCCAATGATCAGCAGGACCTAGTTGAATGGGTAAATGTTCTGAACAAAGCTACCAAAATCACAGTAAGTGGTTGAGTTGATATTTAGCAGTGCTTTCAAATGCTGACTGTCTCAAGGTGCTTAAATGTAACCTTTGCCTCCAGTTTCTATCCCCACAAACAAGTCTTGGCTTGACTTTCCAGTACTTGGAGAAACTGTACAGAACTCCCCCTAAATTTGAGTTTAGCTTACTTTTTGAGAATGGGACAAAAGATAGTCTTTTTAATTACAGCATAGGATTTTTTCTAATAATTTAAAATTAATTGTGCATACTTAATGTTGTTTGAAATATCCAGACAACACTAGCAAGTAATGAAAAGATACACATACTTCTACCTGCTGTCAAAAGTTGGTATTTCTTAAAGTATCACTAAAATACTGATCAAGCTCCAAAGGCTCTCTCCTGATTTTGAGTAGCATTCATGCAAAGAAACACTGATGGTTCTTCTGGTAAATGTTAAATGACTTTTCTGGGTTGTACCAGGACAAGTTATCTCATGATAGAAACCCCCATGTGTTATCTCAGTCTTTTCAGGAGGCAGAAGTTACAGTTTTGTTTTCTCCAGTTTTGGGGAAGTGATGGCAGCGAACACTTGTGAGAGCACACCCTGACAAAGAGGGGGTTCTGAGCATGGGTGCACACATTTGTGTTTGTTGTCAGTGACTTTCTCATTTTTGGGTTATCTAAGGATGTTTACATGACTTCTTTGCATTGTTTTAATGTAACCCACTCTTTAGAGTTATAAAAATGCTACTGCTAATAATAAATTTTAAAAAAACAGAAGTACAAAGCCTTCTCACTTGGGTTTTTCACAAGGAGGATGCATCACAATCAGGCCTTAGCTGTTTCCAGTTGAAGAAATTAAGTGAATAAATAATTAATTGCATCAATTTAGAGTGAATGCTGTTTATCACCTGTTTATCTTACATTTTAAATGGCTGGTGAAATCATTAGTGTTTTGTCTTTGAAGGAACAAGCCTTTGAACCACTCATCTGTTCACAGCTCAAGTACAGTATTAAGTATGGCCAATTATCGAATCAAATAATTAAAATCACTCAGTTATTAATTTTAAAATGAGCATTACTTGCTGCAGCTTGTAATCCTCCAAGATTCATTGCATGTTTTAGTCCTCTTGCGGGCTGATAATGCCAGAATAACTGTGAACCTCTGCAGCCTAGCACACTGTGTACCCGTTTTTGAGAGCTGCTTGAAAATGCCTTCAGGTGAGGAGGTGGTTGTGGGCTTGCTCTGCAGCATTTTCAGCAGGAATTTGTGACAGCTGAAGCATTTGCCAAGAGCTCCAGCTTTTGAAAGGCTGAGGCTCATGAGTGTCTTATTCTTCAGTGCTGGACTTGGCTGGGGATGGAGTCACTGGCAAAGGGGTGGCCAGCAGGACACTGTCCTAGGCTGACATCTGCTCTCAGCACTGTCTGTACCTCTCTGCAGGCAGCATTTCATAAAATAAGCACTCCTGGGTACAGGAACTTGAATCACAAATATAGAGTAGCTTTGGTTTCTTGTCTAGATCAGTTCAATTCCAAGTTTTGAATGTGTCACAGTCTTGGATGGACAATCTGTGTATCCTTCTTTCTGAAGGAGTTTGGATGCCTTCTGTAAATACCCAGTAGGTTGCTGGGTGAGGTATTTGGGTGTGAGACTTGATCTCTTCTTGTTGAAGTCACTTCAGATTTGCTATATTAATAATAGAGGTGAAGGGGATTAGAAATGAAAAAGGTCTTGTAGTCAGTGCATTTCTTAGATTAAAAAAGTTTACTCAGAAAACTGAGTAAACATTTTAGATCAAAACACTTACAGGGAAATCAAATTCCTGTGCAGTTTTGATGCTTTAGTTTCACATTTGAGAGAAATATCAAATAGTTACTGATAGTTAGGTAGACATGATCATTTTGGACAGAATTTAGCAATATGTGTATGATTAATGGGGGCAGTAACACAATCTTCATGCCAAGTACATGTGGGGACAAGTGTCACACTGGTCAGACACCTGCTGTGACCAAAGTCCCAGTGTTTATGGCCTTGCTGTGCTGGCTTTGCAGGCACTGGGGCATCTCCACTTTCTTACTAATACTGAAAGCAGCTGAAAAATAAAGAACCAGTTCTATAAATTAGCAGTGCTTCTTGAAGATTAAGTGGAGAACTTTATGGCAATGCTTGCAACTGATTTCATCCACTAAAATGTCGTTATTGGCACCACTTTTCTCTTGAACATTAAAGCATAGTCATTGCAATAAATTTTTGTGTAAGCCATTTTTAGCCTTTTACAATTAGTGACCATTTTTAAATCCTGCTGAAAATGCCTGAAAATTCTTGAGTAATGCTTAAGGGTTTTTTTCATGAAACTGATGTCAGTTCTCACATCCCAACTGCAGGTACCAAAGCAGTCTGATCCTCTCTGCCAAATGGATAATGCAAATCGTCAAGCTGAAAGCCCAGGTGGAAAGAAGCAAGTCTCTTACAGGACAGAAATTGTTGGTGGTGTTCCCATCATTACACCCACCCAGGTAATAATAATAATGATAATAATAGCAACAACAACAACTCCAAACCAGTTATTTGACACACAAAGCTGTACTTCCATCTGCACTTTTTATTCACATTGAGTGGGGGTTCTGAGGATTTTATTCCCTTCATACAAGATTTTAAAGAATTGCTTGAGTATCAATTTTTTTTTGCTCACATGTACCTGTTAGTATAATAATAATATTTTTGTGTGAAATTAATTGTTGGTGTTAACAGTGATGAAATTCTGCCCCTTTTACAGAAAAAAGGGGAAAAAAGTTGTAAGGAAAAGTGGAGAAAAAAAGTTTGGGAGGCTGGACAAGCTTATGGAAGTAGAATCTGTGTAGTGCTAAAGATAGAACTGAATCTGTTACTGAAAGTTTCCTGAGCTGAAAATAGTTACAGATTATATGAATATCATGTAAATGACATGTATGCTCCCAAAATGCATTTAAGAAGTTGGTGAATTCTGATGTCTTGTAGTCCTAGAAATAACTTTTTGTTTGCTGTAGCCACCTTTAGTGTTTTGCCCATGTTACAAGTTTGCACTAAATACACGTGTGTGTTTAAATATGTACCATTCTTTTACTGTTTGTCAATATCATTTGAAAGTATTCAGCACTTTCTTAGTTTATTTTCTAAGAGCAGCTTACAGGGAATCTGCCCCTGGGGAGCCTTAGTTGTCTCTGGAAATCAGTTAAAATATTTTCTTCTTTCACATTGGAAATGGGATTTGTGAGCATGGGACAATAAAGTTATTTTCTATTGTAACTACCATAATTATTCCTTGACCTTTAGGGAAAAACCCTGAGAGTATTCTGAACCTTCCTGCTTTTTTTTTTCTAGAAAGAAGAGGTCAGTGAGGGCAGTGAAGGGGCTGACAGGAATTATTTGAAGCGGTCACAAACTCACCTTCCTTATTTTGCTGCTAAGCATCCCCCAGATAATGCCATTATCAAAGCTGGTTACTGTGTCAAACAAGGAGCAGTGGTAAGTATTATTAAAAACAAAAGACAATTGACAGTGGTTTTATTACTACTGACAGTAATAAGGATTAACTAAAGGTAAAATTTCTGCTCCAGTAGCACTTAATTTTTATCTGTGTTACTTCTTTTCATGACTTTCTTTGGTGTTGTGTTATTGAAGATATTTTAAAAGTGTGTGCACAGACTTCCATGTGATGGTTAGTGCATGCAGCTGGGAATTCTCCTGTTCCACATTCTGTAGAGATCCTTGTTTTGCTTATTAAAAACATCTAAACTGGGACAGAAGTTCAGTGCCTGCTTTTTAAATCAATAAAATGCTTAGAAAAGCTGATTTTTCATTTCAGAGGAAGAATTTTACAGCTTATCAGACTGATTAACACAAGCAGAGCTATTCATGTGATGCCTTGCTAGAAGAAGGAACAGAGAGTTCAGATTAAGCAAGATACACATCTTTGAGTTCTCAGACTCTTTTTATCTTGGATTATGAAGCTTCTTTTTGTGACATCCCTTTTTTAGTTAAAAATAAACTAGAAACCTCTGATGTATTGTCTTGGAATTTTTCCTACAGAATAGTTCAGCTGCTGAGTTTCTACAGTTTGAATAAATCTTAGAAAATAGTAGCTTAATTAATTTTTAATTTTTTTCACTTTTCAAAAAAATGTATTAGTTGTGCACATTTATGCACATGCATAATTATCTTGGTGTCACTAAAGATGCAACATTTTAAATATAATAATTATAATAAACTTAATACTACTAATAAAATAATATTGTAATAAATTTAATTATAATAAACTGCAATGAAGAAATTAAAAATTAATTGTTATGAATAAATAGGAATTACACAATATCATATACTATAAATAAAAATTAGAATGGTAAATATAATTCAATATATTCATAATACATGACATGTAATTATATTTTATATATAAAATATATAAATATTTATTTCTTTTCCCTAAACAGATGAAGAACTGGAAGAGAAGATACTTTCAATTAGATGAAAACACAATAGGATATTTCAAGTCTGAACTGGTAAGCTTCCAATTCTGTGTTATTTTCCAGTGACAGTTGCAAGAAAATCTGAAGGAATATGCTTGTGTTTGAGAAATATGCTCTGCTGCAACTCTTGAGTCTGTACTGTAATTTTTCATGATTGGGAAGAACAAAAAACTTACTGGGGCAACTGTTCAGCTGTTCAATGTGTTTGGGAAGCTGCCTGTAGGGCACTGAAGAACAGTTATAAAATCCACAGTCACCCTGATTTTTGTATTAGTACTTTGTCATTTTACACTCTCATGTAATTAATTGTGTTGTTGAAATAGCTGATCACTGTGGAAAAGACAAAACTATAATCTTACAATTCTTCATTTAAGGTTAGAATTATGTTTTATCATCCACCCTAGATGTGATGGGATCTTCTCCCACACATTTGTTTCACCAGGGCAGCCAAGATGGACAAAAAACTCTTGATTTCCTGTTCAACAGCAACATTTGCAGAGTCTCTTCTAGTTTCATGACCTTTCTCTTTCCCTTGTCACTCTTAAGTTTTTGGCTGATTTTGGCCAGATGTTAAGTGCCTTCAGGCTTCATTTAAAAATTAAATGGCTGGTTCTGAAGACAGTTAAGTGTGGAATTCATTTTTTGGGAAAACAGACTAAATGTAAGAAAATCTGAACCTGAGGAATGAAACCTGAGTTGTAGAGTATTGTAAATCAAGGAGAATTGAGTTTACAGGCCAAACATAAGATGTAAAATGTCAAGAACCCAAATTTCAGGCTGTTTCTGAAGTTAACTTTGATTTAATTTCTAATGAGGGTGTCTGCAACAGTAGCAGGGGTTTGATCTTTCATCATTGTCTTTGTTAAGCTGTCAGCAGAACAATTCTGACTCATTGCCTGTAAGAAATCCTCTATTTTTATTTAAAAAACAAATCTGAGCTCAGATTGCTCACAAACAAGTCTAACCCAGTGAGTGAAGAATTGTACTGTGGGAGAGTATAATAGAAGGATGGTAGAAATACTTGCACTTTTAGTGTTTCATCATGTTCCTTGATTCTGTGTCAGTCCACAGGAGCATAGTGGAATACAGGCAATAGGAGACTCAGAAAATGATAATTTTTGAGCTGGGTTTTTCCCTTCAACAGGTGTCTGTACTGCAGAGATGATCTTGCAGTTCACACTTGATGTTTTACTTTGAAAATACATTTTAATGCATTGATGATTGAATCTAAGAACAACAGAGAAGACGTAAAAGAAGCATAATAACTGAAAACATTGTGTTTTAAACCTTCTACATTTCATCTGCTATTGAGCAAAATGATCTATGAAAACTGCTCCTGGAGGATGGTTGCATTTGGGTGATATTTGCTGGTTGCTCAGCATAAATCTCCTAAGTATCTGTTAGAGAAATGCTAGGGGAAGTCATTCCAGAGGTGAAAGCTTTTGTTTTATCTGGAAGTTGTAGCTGACTGAAGCAATCCATTGTAACTTGGCTTCAAGAAAACACAGTAGGAGGTAAAATAAGTTGTTGTTTGTTTGTGGTTTTCTGCAACAGCCACTGGAAAATAAAAGTATGTGTGACATTATGTTGTCATGGGAAAAGTGAAAGTGTTTGTTTGAATGTTCTTGCTTTATTCCTGTGGTGTGAAACTTTACCACTTATTTTCATTATGGTAACAGAACTTCTGAATGCTTTGAGGGTACTCATTCTTTTACAGGTGTTAAGGACTGGTTTCTTTGTAGTACTTTCAATTGCATTAAGTATAGGATACAGTTAATCTTACTTAAAGCCATGTCATGCAGTACAGTTAACAAAGCATCTTCTATGGTAGCATTTCACAGCTTATTAATGTAATCAAAATTTTAATGAAATGAGCTTCTTGAGGCCAGGGTCAGTTGTGTGATCTGGTATGGGGAAGAGGACAGGGTGGCTGTCTTCATTGTAGTATGGAATTAATGTTTTGGGAGGTTCTACTTGTTGGTTTGTTCTCCTCTTCATTGCAAGTGCCATGGTTGATTTAATACTTACCAAAGCAAATGAAATTTTGGTTGGCATCACTTTTTTTCATAAGTGATTGCTTTGAAAGTCTCATTTTTGTAAGACTGCTGCTGTCCTGGCCTCTGGCTTTATATTCTAGTTGTTAGGTACGCTGTACTAAAACATGTTTCTTTTTTCAGGAAAAGGAACCTCTCAGGGTTATACCACTTAAGGAGGTCCATAAAGTTCAGGAATGCAAACAGAGGTGAGGAGGGAAGCACTGATGTCATTACATGGGATGGAATTCCCTGCTTGGTCATGGCCAGGCTGCTCCTTGGAGAGCCATTCAGTAACTTCACTTGATGTGTGCATGTGTGGGGTGTTCTTTCTTTATGGGACAGCACATTGTTTTGTGCATTAAATGGGTTTTGAGGGGTTTGTATTATTACGTGCCACTGGTAAACTAAAGAGTCTTAGGGCTAAAATAAGTAAAAATCCGATAGTAGAGTGATAAAGGAATGCAAAAGTCAGACAGCAAATGCTCTGATTCTCTGCCAGTTCTACAGTCTTGATAAAATACAGTAGGAAGGTTGTACTTGCTTTTGAAGTATTTTTATATTTCATTTGCAGTGATATAATGATGAGAGACAATCTCTTTGAAATTGTAACAACTTCTCGAACCTTTTATGTGCAGGTAATTTCTTTTTTTAAACTTTGGGCAAACCCAAGAGACTGCCAGAGTTAAATACACTTTAAAATTGAAATAGCAGCACTTTTTCACTTTGACCATGCCATGATTTTTCAGGGGGGGATGTGATCCTCGGGATATTCTATTCACTTCTTTATATAGCTTTATATAAACAGTAAATTCAGAGTAAGACCTTAAGAAATGTCTGGGTTAAGAAATAAAGCCCCCCTGGGTTTCAGCGGGACACTGGCCAGCAGGGTTAGGTTGTGCTGCTGCAGGTGGTGGGACAGTGGGCAGCTGAGGGTTGCTGCTGACCGTGGTGTTGTTGTTGGCTGCAGGCAGACAGCCCTGAGGACATGCACAGCTGGATAAAGGCCATTTCTGGGGCCATCGTAGCGCAGCGGGGACCTGGCAGATCAGCAGCTTCCGTACGTCACCCCCAGGAGCTGCCATTAGCTCCTGTTCACTTGTGCCATTCAGTCCTGGTGTTTTCCTTTTGCCTTTCCTCTCTCCTGTCCTGTAGTAACGTGGCCTCTTTGCATGAACTTTCAATCAGACTGGTATCAAATACTGTGTTTTTAACAGAGCGCTTTTTTTTAGTCCTACCTGTGACTTTCTGTGCATTGTCTGCTTGAACACATAGATAATGCAGTGCTAACCTAGAGAAATTCAGTATGATCTGTCACTATGACTAGTTTGGGAGTTAAATTAAAACTTCTAATTCCTGTGAGGCGTTTCTGCTAATTTCTGTTTTGCAATCAAATGACAATATCTTAATTTCTTTGTAATGGCTCTCACTGCTAAATTGTCATTCTCTATTGCTGATAGCTTATTGTATATGCAGATACAGATAAAAATTTAAACTAAGAGATCTGTGCTCACATGAATTAGTTCTTGCTGTTGGAAGTGCAGTGAGAACAGCATCTTGCAGTTCTGCACTGGGGGAGCACTGTGAAAAGTGTTAATATTTCTGAAGCCACGTGGATGCCAGCATTTCATACCTACTAGCATTTAAACTGTATTAGTTATTTAGCACAGAGGTCATTAACTTGTGCAAAGTAGTGGGAGTTACTCTGGTGTCACAGTGTCTCCAAGTATGTCCAGATGTAGTACCAGGGATACTTCAGAGTTCAGGTATTGCATGCTGTGTTTTTAATTTTCTGTCTCTGGGATGCTTTGTAATAAACTGAATGTATCATTACCCCCATAATCTGAAATCTAATAATTCAAACTTGGCTTTTGGCTACAAATTTGCATTGATACCATGACAGCTTAAGCTATCAACCAATTTTTGGTAGCTGCTTCATGCTTTTATTTAAGACTTCCTGTTATAAACTTTCTCTTTGTGGGGGCTATGAAAACACGCAGGTAACTTTTCTTTCTGTACGCTTTTTTTCTTTTTTTTTTTTTGTGTGGGGCTAACTGAGCAATGTAGCTATGACTGTCTGCATCACTTCTTGTTCCCTCTGTTGTCCTCTCTCCCAAGTCCAGGTGACTCTAATCTTAGCTTTGCACTGTGTTCCAGATGCGGCAGGCCAGAAGGCTGTCGAATCCTTGTATACAGAGGTATACATCAAGAACTGGTGAATGCAGCACGTATGTGGGCTCTCATGGAAACTCGCCTTCTTAACAAGAGGGCTAGGACTAGACACTAATTTGCACTACAAAACAAACTAAAAAATAATGCTACCTGTTGTCATTACCATTACTGAAAACTAACTCATCAATAATACCATTCACTCACAGGTTTGCACTGTTTTTTCTTGCTTTTAAAATGATTGGAAATGAAAAACGCCAAAACCACTGCTTATCCGTCAAAGCACAGTAAATATTTAAACATAAGGTGATGTGATGTCACTTTAATAGGAAAGTGCTACAGCTAATTTGCATGAGAGTTCATATTTCCATTTTACTTCACATTTCTTTTGAAACTGCGCAAAAGCAAGATTAAATTGAAGCTGCCCACAAACTAATACAGATGAGTGTACACAGAACATGCACGTTTTTAACTCTAGGATTTGGAATCAGGCTATATAGTAGCCTGATTTGCATGGCTTATGAGGTCTCTGCATGAAATGATTAGTTCAAACATAGAAGCACTATAAAATAATGTATAATCAATATACTGTTCAAAGCAGGGCACCTTAGGAGTAGTGCAGCAGCACAGTCTTTTAACTGAAATTACAATGTGGGTAGTAAAATCTGAAGAACCTTCAGGGCAGCTTAGCAAAAATTCAGAGATCTTGTCCTAATATCCCTTTTGTCCTATTTGGTGAAGTAAAGTTATTAATAATAAAAAGAACAGTAGGTAAATCAGTAAGTTCAAAGCAAACAAGTTAATTGTAAGTTCAAAGCAAACTTTTTTTTTTAAGTGGAGTTTCAAATCAGGTATAAAATAAGGCAATGTAAATGATGTGAAATACTTTAGTAAAATTGAACACTAAACTCAAGTCCAAAAAAAAGTTGCACAGGTTCATCTAATAACACTAAACTCATTTGTAAAAAGAAATCTGGTAGTACTTGACAAAATCTATTTGGATTAAATTTATTAATTCATGTGTCATAAGAATGTCATGACTAAAAGAAACTTGAAAAACTACTGTGGAAAAAAATATGAATTGAGGATGTATATTTGCATCTTGGACACACATCTGTGATGGGTTTGGGGTTTTTTTGGCTAACAAAAGTGCTTGAGAAATGCCTTGATTTGTGTGTGCACATGGGTTGGCAGATTCCTTTAGTTCCTGGACTAACACTGGTGATGGCAGAACTGGCAGCAGCTGCAGCTCCTGATGCACACACAGTTCACTCCAACATCACACAGCATTTGGATCAGAGCATTTCAAACCCAGCACTGCTCAGGGATTTCAGACAGCCTGACAGAACTGATGGATGCAGTGCAGAACCCAAGGAACTTCTTGTTCCTCTTCAGGAGGTCTGGCTATTCCAGGACATCCAAATGGCATTCCATGGCTGTGCTTCAGACAGCTAAATCATTCCTGGGTAGTCTGGGGATTTGTTTCTCTCAGTAAGTAAATGTAAAGGTCAGCAGAATAATGAGAATAAACACAAAACAATAACTTGAATGGAAGGAGTAGCTTCAGTATCAGTTTCTTTTCTAGGTCATTAACTTTGGAAATTTTTATATACCCTTGATAGCTTAAAATTTTTGTTTGGTCCTTGGGAGAAACTGGGAAGATTTGGTATCCCAAGAAGAGGAAACAGTAAAATGTGCATTACTTCAGGATTCAGGATACGAGTGCTTGATTTATATGAATAGGTCTGAATACATTTTCCTTTTGGAAAGATGTGATTTTCAATGGCCTTTCCAATGTGCATCTAAAAGAGGTTATTAAATATCATAGTAAAATGAAGAGCCTCAATTTGCTGGACTATATTATAAAGTCTGCAGAGCTGCTGTGCCTGGTTTAAGAATTCAGTTTCATTCAGTGTAGCAGCTGACGTTGCTGTCACATCCTGCTGTGAGCTCACACTCGGTAAAGCAGTGCCTCGAGAAAGCACCTGCCTCCTGCTGCCGTGGCTGATGCTTCGCTTTGTGTATTTTCTGTCTCGATTTTTTTTATTTATTTTTTTGTGAGTGTGACATCTGAAACTGCATCTTTCCAACGTGACATCAGCACCTGGATCTGACACATTCCTTTCTTTTTCCAGGAGCATCCCGAGTCTTGTTCCGAACCCGGCCATGCTGTCCGTCCTGCCGGCCCAGCCGCAGGCAGCTCACATTCCACAGCCCCTCACGGCAGCCCTCTGGTCCCAGCCCCTCACCCCAAACCCCCTGCTCTGGAGAAGCGAGGATTTCACGAGTCTTTTACCAAGGCCAGGCCAAGGAGCTACAAGATCCAGGCTGTCACTCCAAGAGAATCAACTTCCAAAGTGACTGAACGGGGCCCCTGGGAACCCCGGAGCAAAAATGGCACTCAGGAACAGGATCCTGGCCTTGTGGATCTGGATGATGCAAGCCTTCCAGTTAGTGACGTGTAGGGATGGAAGCGTTTGGAGAATGATCCATTTGTTCGGTCCTTTAATTTCCTTGCTCGGACTTTGAACCAAAGAAAATTCCAGGAAATGAGAACAAAAAAACAAAAAACAAAAGAAAACCGGAGCACTGCTGTTATATATATGTGTGTGTGTGTTCCTGTGCACACATGGGTATATATAATGTGTTTGCGTGTTGCCTTTCAGCTGAGGGTCAGAGATGGACCTGAGGCGTTTTCTCAAAGCCTGATAGTAAATCACTTACTAGGGAGGGGCCAAACTGCACAGTTTAGGAAAGAAAAAACAACCCAAAATGCATTTTATATATATATATATATATATATATATATATATAAAGAAATACTTCTGCAAGTAAACAAGGTACCAGCAACTTCTAATTCCTAATCTGGCAGATTTACTAAATTCGCAACTAATGCTCTATTTTGGAGAACTTGTTGCCAACAAATGTGATTATTTAATTTCATCTTAAACTACAGTAAGATTTTAGGCATATATGAGAATTTTTTCTCTCCGTGACTTTCAGATACCAGGAAATGCACAAAATGTTTCTTCTGTTCTTTAGGATCAACAGTGTCAACTGATTTGTTACTAGAACAAGAATTCTGAACTCCCTTGGAATTCTAGTTATGGTGCTGTAAAATTTCCACTAAAATAATATTTTGAATAGTCAGCCTATTTTTGATGCACTCCTTAAGGTGGGTTATAACTTTTTGCACATTTGGATTTCCACGGACTGCATGTAGTGGTGTTTTGGAGGGGGGAGAAGAGAATTTGGACTTTGGAATTTGGACACTTTAGATCTTTTTAACTAAGTAGGGTTTGTGTTGTGTTACATTAGGCTTTGCAGCAATTATGTTTTCTTAAATGTTTAAATGTATTGTTTGGTTACTGTTTTGAGAATGATATCCTTCCCAGTGCTTTGTGAACAGTTCTTGTTTCTGTATTGATCAGTGGAAGAGCTCCTTTAGTTGTGTTGTTATTGGTACTGAACTGTTCCTAGTCCTGCAATCGTGGCCTATAACTTTTGGTGCACTAAGAATCTGAAGTGCCTGTGTTTTCTCTCACATTGTTGAAACACTTTTGGGTTAGTGATGTACACAAACCATTCTTACTGGGTTTGAGTGTTGGCTTGGAGTTGCTCTGGATAGCATAGTTTGAAACAGCTCTATAAAACAAGGTCTATGCCAGGGGTACCAGTGTTCTGGTGTTGCACCCACTGCTGTGCAATATGTGTTCTTAAAAAGTGACTATTTTGTTGTTTGTGTACATTGTGTTACGGGGCATCAGTGATGCCAGCGAGGAGAACCTTTACATTTCAAGTATTGGATTAGGTAATGTGTACTTTTCATCATTTTTGGAAAAAAAATGTTTGCTTTAATCCCAACCTCACAAATATCTCATGCTGCTGCTTACTGTGATCCCGATTGTCCAGCTTTGTGAGACTTCCTCTGTCTACTGGAACCTAAGATACATATCAGGCAAGTCCATCTTCTCTCCAACTTCCAATCTGACTTCCTGCTCGAGAGATACAGATGGCTTTACCACAGCAATTTGTTGATCCCAGGACAGAATAATTGGTGTCCAATATAAGAATGGAATTTAATAAATTTCAAAACCTTAAATTATATCAGCACCTTCTTTTGGTTTTGGTTTATTTTTTTCTTCTATCCATAAGCTAATTAACCACTGTCTTAAGGCAGTGGTGTCTGTAAATTACTGGTTTTGTTTGACTTTAGATATATGTGAAAACTAGCACAGAATTGGAAATTACTGTAAATGTCTGTACTAGTATTGTAGGTTTTAATTTCTATAAAAATAAACCATTAGCTCTTTAAAAGCTTATTTTTTTCACAAGTACATTCTGTGTGGAAGACACTTTGCATTGTTATATTTTTACTGTAGTCTAACATCTGAAATCACTTGCTCTGGTACAGCTTTCACACTGCATGGTCATTTTATTATATTTTGGTATTGGCAACTTTACACATTGGGTGGAGGTAAAGCAGCTCCATTATGGGACTTACAAAAAGAGGGCAAAAGAGAAAAATGAAAAATGAAATGAACTACTGTTGTAGTTCAGTAGCATAGGGAAATATTTGTGGTTGGTCACTGTCAGGGTCTCCTATTTATCAGTACTTTTATAAATCTATGAAAATTGTTAAATTATTTTAGAAACAGTGCTGTAAATATGTCACATTTAAATTGTCAATAAATCAGTTTGGGTAACTTAAAATGACGTCTGCTTGAGTTTCTTTGCACCATGACAAGTATGTGATCAGAGCAATATCTTTTTCAGCACGTAAGAGATCAGATTCTCCTTTATCCAGCCATAACATCTCTAATTCTTCAAATCCAATCAGGTTGTGTAGCCTAAGAATGAAATTGAACAGACTGAGCTGATTTTCTTGTGCTGTTCTCAGTTTCTTCTGTGGAAGTTTTATGTGTTATGCAAGGGATAGTGATTAAAAAAATATCCCAGGGGAAGAAAATGTAACAGAAAATGATTTTTCTGTCTTTATACTGGTGGATCAGAAGGGTTCTCTCTCAGAGAAGTTTCTCTTTCCTGAAATACAGACTGGACACAATTACCCAGATTCCACTGCCACCACCTGGCTGTGCACTCTGCCCCTTCACTGAAGAGGAAATCAAATTATTCTGTATGGCTACAGATTTAAACCCACCGTGTTAAAATAAAATATTTACAGAAAATGGAGCTGCTGACTGCAGTGCACATTCCTGGAGGCAGTTCTGAGGGGTGATGCTCCAGGATACAGTTTAATAAAGTGGAATATTCCTTAACCTCGTGGAATATCAGGATGTCAGCACCACCTAGGGGTCACACTCCAGCTTTAAAAATCGGTCAAGTCTAATACTAATGTGCTTTTAAAGTGTATTTCACACTTAAAAACTGATCTGGAGACTCCAGTTTTTGAGTCACTGGACTGTTCCAGGTTGGTTGGTGTTTTTTTGTTGGCTTTTTTGTTTGTTTTGTTTTAATTTTTGCTCTATTTTTTGGGTAATTTTTTTCAGGTTTTATAGTAAGTATTAAAATGGATGGAGAAATTAAAGTGCACCTAATATATACACCCTGAAGATGTGGAACAGTAATATTACTGTCGTTTTAGTAATTCCATTTTGAACAGAGGTGAGAGAGAGCGAAGAAATGAAAGGAGGGGAAATACTGGATAGGGAATTTTGATCTAAAAGTTGAATTTAAAGCAGTGAAGCCCCCTGTGCTCTCTGTAGTTTTACCTTTCAACAGTTTCATTTGATGTCTTAATAGTCATTAGAGCTTTGTAGAACAGCCTACAAGTTATTTGATGCTCCAAGCAGTGAGCTGCTAAAGCCCTTCTGAAATAAAATAGTGAAATACTTAAGGTAACTGGAAGAACTGGAACCTGAGGAAGATAAACTGGTACTCATTTGTGAAGGCACCACTAAAGGTGTAGTAGCTGTTGAGCGCTGCCCTTCAAAGTAAAATAAAATATTTACAGAAAATGGACTTTGTAATTGGGACTGTAATTGTATTTTGGACTCTGTAATTAGGGATTTGCATTTCAAACGAGAGCAGTTTTGCCTATCGGAGCGCACGGCGAGCGCATCTTGCGAGAATTGAAACCTCTGTCGCCTTCTCCATCGGGCCACCCGAGTCACCTCTGCTCTCAGCAGAGGGCTGCCAGCTGCCAGCTCTCAGAGCAGTTTGTGTAAATGACAAAAGTTTCAGCTTGTTTCACAGTCTGCTGTGTCCTACGTGCGCTCCTGCTGGTAGCTTTGCCCTCCGACAGGAAGGAAATGCCATCTGACCGCAAAGACACACTCGGTGCGCATTAGCGATTGTTTCTTGGGGCAGGTCGCTTGGCTTCGTGTCAGGCTTTACAAAAGACACCCCGATGGCTCATTTAGTTTGTAAATTATGCCAGCAGTTAATGCTTGTCGAGCACCAGGGTTAGATTATATCAGGAAAAGAACGTGGAGTTTTAAATTCCCTGGTTTGAAGCCATTCTCTTTCAAAGCAGTGGCATTTTTTTGTTTGTTTGTTTTTTCTGTAGGTAGCAATTAATCTAGTTTTTAAAAAGGTTTGTTTTTTCTTTAAGTCTTTGTAAGATTTCTCTTGTTATGTTAAAGTGGAGAAGCCCTGGGTTTGGGGGAGGTGGGAGTAGGGATGTTACGCTTTTCCCCCGGGAAATCTCACAGGAAACCATTAAGGCATGAAGCAAAATTATTAGGATAATAATGAACAGACAGAATAAAGCCAGAACAGCTTTCTGCGAACTCCAAGATGTTGAAGTTTGCTCAGACTATCAGCATTCCAGCCTTCCCATCCTCTTCTCTGGCCGGGATCATTCTAGACTCAGACTTTACTCTATTTTCACTTGCCAAGTGTGTCCTTTTTTCATCTTTTTCATCCTTTCCATGTCCCCTTTCCGTGTGTGCCCAGGTGCTCCGAGGGGGGCAGGGCAGGGCAGGCTGGCATCCCCGCATCCCTTCCATTCCTCTGGGGGAATTTCTAGTGAGTGATCTCTAGGTGGAGCCTCCCATCACCCAGTTCCCTTCGAAAAGCAGGATTTGAGATATTTTACCACTGACACTCTGAAGTGTGTTTTCCAGCCCACGTTTTTGACCTTTCTGGTGGTTAATGTCTGCTGGCTCGGGGAACTGCTCTGTGGCAGGTGGAGGAGAAGCAATAATTGCTGGGCGTGCGGTGCCTCTCCGGTCTAAGGCACTTCTACACAGATCAGATAGACAATTAACTAATCAGACAATTAACTAACCTATTTCTCAGTGAGCTAATTTATTGACCTCCCCAAAGAGTTATTCTGGAAAGCAAAACGTTTATATTCAGATTTCCCTACATGATAACTATAAAATTAATATAATAAAATATTTTTAATACTCAATAGAAGATTAACATTCCTACCAAAAAGAGCGTGAAGCTGATAGTGCTGGCTGACTTGTTAACAAAACAATTGTACACCTTTGTTCTCTAGACAAAACCATCCGTGGCGAGAGGATGACAGAACCTGGAGCTTTCCCACTGCCTGTAATTTTTTCCTGCCTGAGATGAGGCTCCTGAGTGTCCTGAGCACAGCAATGTGAGAGAGGAGAGCAGAGAGCCTTTCTGGGCTGGGGAGGATGAAACTCCACAATAATTCATTTATCTTTGAATTTTATTTTTTTTTTTTGTGCTTCCAAATAGGAGTTTGAGATCTTTCCTGAATCTGTTTTTTGTTTTGTTTTGTGTTTTGTTAGTTTGGTTTTTTTTTCCTTTTGGGGTATTTTTAATGGGTTTGGGGGTTTTTTGTCTGCTGGGGGTTGTTGTTTGTTTGTTTGTTTGTTGCTAAAAGCTCATCACCTTTCCTTAAAGATGTATCTTTCTTTAAAAAGGGGAAAAACCCAAACCAAACAAAAAAAAAATCCCAGGCTCATAAAACCCCAAAGCCTATTAAAAGTAGTTAATAAGCAATGGATAATTAATTACTTGGAAACATTTTGCTGTGATATCTACCTATATACATATATAGGGGGTATGTGTATATACATACATTTAAAAATTTTTTAACTTTAAATATTTTCAAGGTTTTTCTTAGGCTTATTAACACAAGTTATTTTAATATTAAGACAATTTTCTGTGAACTGTTCAATTTTACTCCTTGGGTCACTTCTGAAATCAGGTGATTCTCCTGAAATCTCTTTCCTTGCAGAGAGTAGAAGTTATTGGAAAACTGCAGCTGTAAAGAGTTCACACTGGAACTTTAACTGGGAATATTGGAATATATGTGGTTTCCAAGCAACAGGTACTAACCAACAGTTTAGTAAGTTTTGAACACAGTTTGATAAGTTTTTACAGTGTTCCCTGGAACAATTTGAATTCTGGTGCTTGGAAGCTGCTTCTACCTGCTCAAGTGGCTCGTTGTTAAACTTAACCTAAGAGAAAATATTTTGAATTATTTTGTATTAATGTAGTTGCTGACAAGTTCAACTCCTTGGTCGCAGCTCATTTAACAGTTAACAGCATTTCCTCTTGCCTAATGGCTTGTAAAGTTCATTAGCTGCTTGGTTATCGGCGCCTGATAAAGGTACACTTAAATAATTATAGATTGGGAGTCAGTTCAAAAGTTTAATCGGCTTGTAATTAAAAAAAAAAAAAAATAAAAAAATTGGCTTTGCTTGGTTTCCAGCTCTGTTAAACCGTTCCCTCAGCTCTGGCAGGGATGCCCTGTCCCTCGGAGGGCGCCCTTGGTTATAATTAAAACTCCTTTCCGAGTATGTGCCCAAAGGGCAGATGGCAGAGGGACCTCTGTCCATGGGTTCTGGCCGGTGCCCAGCTGCCGGATAAATGGGATCAGCCTGCCTGTGCGATGGTGGAAAATTACCTTTTTTTTTCAATTTTTTTTTCCTATTATTATTTCGGTTGATTAACCTTTTGCTAATTGCTGGTATCCACCTCGCCCTGCGGCTCTGAGCATCTCTGGGCCGGGCAGAAGGCTCGGGAGCATCCTTCCTTCCTTCCATCCCTCGGGTACCGGCCAGCTCCTACCGAGCCGGGAATGTCACGGGAATACCGGGCATTCCTGCTGGGGATATTTACATACATTTACATTAAATGGGTGTATCGCTTCACTCCTTCCAGCACGGGACCGGCGCCGCGCTCCCCCCATCCCTTTATCACAGCTGGAAACCTTATCGGCGCTTACTTTGGGTTGCTTTCCCGTAATTCCCGAGGTGGGGAAGCGTTGACATCCCCCTTTCTTTGCTGGCAGGAGCGCGTTATCAGCCTTTCCCCGATGCTTGTCGCCTGTCGCGATTTCCGTGCTTTCACCGCCAGGTTTCCCGCAGAGCCGGAGTCGCTGTCCCGGGGTTGGGATGTCGCTGTCCCGAGGGGAATGTCGCTGTCCCGAGGGGATATCGCGGTCCCCGGGGGAATGTCGCTGTCCCGGGGGAATGTCGCTGTCCCGGGGGAATGTCGCTGTCCCGGTGGGATGTCGCTGTCCCGGGGGAATGTCGCTGTCCCGGTGGGATGTCGCTGTCCCGGGGGGGCAGTGTGGGGGTGTCCCAGCCCGGGGGGGCCGTGCCCGCTCTCCCGCCCCGCCCCGCCGCGTCTCTCCTTAAAGCGGCCGCCCGGCCCCCGGCGCTCTCACCGCTCTCCCCGCTCTCGCCGCCCCGGAGCCGCCGCCGCGGTGCCGCTGCGGGGCTGGGCGCTGCTGCTGGCGGCCCTGCTGCCCTCCGTGCTGCCGGCACTGCTGGCCGCTCCTTCGCCCGCCTGCCCCGAGCGCTGCGATCGCTCCCGCTGCCCGGCGCTGCCCGCAGCCTGTCCGGGCGGGCCGGTGCCCGACGCCTGCGGCTGCTGCCGCGTGTGCGGAGCGGAGGAGGGCGAGGCGTGCGGGGGAGCCGGGCCGCCCTGCGGAGAGGGGCTGCAGTGCGTGCTGCCCCCCGGAGCCGTGCCCGCCTCGGCCACGGTGCGCAAGCGGGCGGCCGCGGGGCGCTGCCAGTGCACCAGCAGCGAGCCCGTGTGCGGCAGCGATGCGGTGACCTACGGCAGCCACTGCCAGCTGCGGGCCGCCAGCCGCCGTGCCGAGCGCCTCCGGCAGCCTCCCATCATCGCCATCCAGCGCGGAGCCTGCGGGCAGGGTGAGGATGCGCGGGGGGATGTCCCGGGGCTCGGGGGGGATGCCCCGGGGAGCCGGGGGGGATGAAGGCTCGGAGGTCCGGCCCCATCATCCCCGCAGCCGATTCCCCGGCCGGAGCCTCGCAGAGAGGAGCCGCAGCCGAGGCTTGGCCTCTGCTCAAGCCGGGCGCTCCAGCTCAGCCAGAAACCGGAGCAGGAATGCGGTTCGACAGCGACTGCCAAGTGCAGGGGGGGAAAAAAACCTCTGTACCCGACTTAACTCATCTCCCACCCCACGAGGGGTGATGCCGGGCTCGAAACTGGGGGAAATTGGTGCAAACGCTCAGAAGCGGCTGAGGAGCCGGGGCCGGCTATGCGGCTCCAGCGAAGTTTGGAGAAATAAACTCGAGTGCGCTCCCGTCCCGGAGCTCTGTGACAGGGAAATGCCCCGGGGAATAAAGGCAGGAATGCAGGAGCCGTTCAGATGCGATGGAGCAAAGGGGTGGGCAGAGCAGGCTGCTGCCTGCCTTGGCCCGGCTTAGCAGATGCGCTCTGATTAATGAAAGACTTGCTGGAAAGGGAGAAGCCTGTTAACAGCGCGTTAAGCTCAGTCTGGAGTTCAGTGTTTGTTTTTGTCGGGGTTTTTAGAGGATGGAGATGGCCGCCCATAAGTAACAATGCGTGGCGTTTCTCCCTTGGCATTCTTTAGTTGTCAGCTGTCACTGCCGAATGTGGTGTGAGCACTCGGAGCTGCGGGACGGATGCACATCATTTGTAAAGGGTGTAAAAGGGCATTGCCGGGTTCCTGTGAGCACTCGGAGCTGCGGGACGGATGCACATCATTTGTAAAGGGTGTAAAAGGGCATTGCCGGGTTACGAAGCGGCTGGAGTGGCCGGAGAAGTGTTTGGTGTGGTTTGGTGAGTGCAGGATGTGACACAAGCGGGGCAAAGCCGTGCTGGGATAAGCAAGGGATGATCGTCACAAGATGCAGCCCCTAATACAGGCAGGATTAAACCTCATAAGCCGAGGCTGTGTATCCCTTCCAAGCCATTCAGCACCAACAGGGGGTAACGTGTAAAAATTAACATGAATTAAGCCTTTATTTCTGTAGTGGTGGACACTTTTTAGTACATCAGTGCTATTTTGGCGAGGATTAATTCTTTTTGGTATAAATTCAGTCATTTCTGGACTTCCTTTCTTTTAAACCCCATCTTTTTCTATACTTAGCCATCATCTCTCCAGCAGAAAAACATTCTGATGTATAGTGGCTGTGTGCTCAGCCTACAGATCAAACTCACAGCTTTGGTGCCAACACAATCCATTTTTTGTGGCCCTGGTTGTGCCCTCAGTGTCAAAGCTGTGTTGTGCTCCATGGCACAACACGGAGCTGGCATTTGCTGACACTGGAGACAATCAAACCTTTCACTCCACAGTTTCCTGATGCCCAGTGTAAGACAATGCCCTGCGATTTTTATTCTCAATTTGTGAAACCAATATTGTTTTATCAGCCTTTTCTGCTGAACGTTTGCAGAATTGGGGCTGTGTTTGAGCTGGGAGCAATACGTGTCTCTGCTGGGGGGTACAGAAAATGCACGGGCTGCACAGAGTCCCTGTCTGGGAAAGCTCTGCTGTTGTAGATCCATCAGGAGCAATTCCAGATAATAATTTTGCCCTGTTGCACCTCTAGAACAAAAAGAAAGTGCTGGAGAAGCCAACCAGTAGCACATGTTTATTCCTGAATGAGAGCAAACATTGCTACCAGCAAAGCTTTTTTTTTCATATGTAAAAACCTGAAATAAAAGGGATGGAGGGAGAGCAGGCTGTAAAGTGCTTGAATCGATGTTTTGAAAAAGCATTGAATAATATTTGGCTCCTTAAAGTAGTTAATTTTTAATTTTATTTTGAGTTTGTCATCAGGAGTGTTCTTTCTACCTAAAGGTTGCATTATCTCTAGCCATTTTTTCATAGCAGCATACCCACATAAATAATTTGGTCAATACAATGCAACAGCCTAGAGAAACAAAGGGATGGGAACATGGAGAAAGTGTTTGGAAAGCACTTTTTGTTGTTGTTTTTTAACTTCACACTATCTCAGTAGCTGGTCAAGTACAATGATGTGAATATTGCTTAAAATAAAGCAAAACTTTCTGTCATTTTCATCTACTGCAGTCTGCTCCTGCTGCTGTTATTTTGTCCGTCAGGGATTCCCAGGGAACCTCTTCAAACACCAGCTGTGTTTGGGAGGATGCAGCAGAGGCAGGAGCAGGTTGCTCTGGCTCTGTGTGCATAAGGGGGATGATTTTCTTTGCAAAATGAACCTTACAAAACTCAAGCCCTTCCCAGCAGTGTACAGCTGAGCCACGGGCAGTGCTGCCCATCCTGGTGTGTCCTTGCTGCACCAGCCCCAACAGAGCTGCAGCTGTCACCTAAGAAATCTTCCCTTCCCATCAGAGCATGAGAGACCTTGCCAGAGGATGTTCAGAGCCCGTGCTGCTGCAGCTCTGTGTGTGCTGATACCACTGAAAATACAAGAGAGAAGGTGAATGTCCTCTGGGCAGAAACTGTGGATGTGTAAGAGCATCCCACACCCAGGAGCGAGGTCAGTGCCACCAGACCTCAGTACTCAGTGGTGAGGTTCAGCGTGCTGGGAGGATGTTTTCTTTTTCTTCTGCAAATATGTTTTTGGTGGCTTTAAATCCCTCCTGCTGACCAAGAGAAGAAGGCTCAGCACACAACTTAAACCAGGCTTTATTCCCTTCCTCATTTTTCCCACAAGTGTTGGCAGGTGTTTTGGGACAGCGTGCCCTTCTCTCCACCTAGTGCTTTTCACACTGTAAAATAAAAACTAACCTGGATTTGTCCTTTCCTCATTAACCTGAGGAAGAAGAACATTCTTTGTGGTTGCTCTCCATTTCTAACTATTTTCTGCCTGGTTTTGAGCTGGTTTTATATGTTTTCATATTTTTATTAGGTTTACTGTGTCTAGTGTGGTGTCCCAGTGAGCTCAGCAGTCCTCATCTTGCTGGCATCTGTCACAGGTGGCTCACACTTCTGTCCCAGGCTTGCTCACACATCTGGGGTTTGAAGGGAGCTCTTAGGGCTTAGATTAAACAGGTCATTACAGCTTGATTGCCTGGGGAGAAGGCAGAGGTGAGGGGTAGCTCCCAGTCTAGAAAGCTGTGTATCACTGAGATCCAGACTTGGCTACTTCATCACCTGATTTCACAGCTCTAGAGACAGGGAGGAGGCAGCAAAAAAAATAAAATAAAAAATAAAAAAAAAAAAGCCACTCAGTTTCTTGCAAAGTGGCTTTGTGTTCTGAAATGCAGCAGGCAAAACTGCATCCAATGTCTCTGTGTAATTATCTGGCAGGAGAAAAGGAGCTCTGGGGTCAATAACCCGTTTGTCATTCACTGAGTCCTTCTAAAGCAGCGAAAGAGTGAGCTCAGTGCAGCAGAGATGCAGGAGATGGAGCTGCCTGCATTCCTGTGCTGGTAGCACTGATGGGCTGGCACTGCTGAGCCTGCCAGCAACCAGGCTTTGGGCAGGGAGAGAAACAGCCGGGAAATCTGTGAGGCTCGGGCACCCAGCCAGATATTTATCAAGAGGGAAGTTGATACTGTTGTTATGAACAAGGCTTTCAGCTGTTTCCCCGAAGATAATAACAGGCACATGGTGGTGGTGGTTTTATTATTATGAGTTGTGTGCTGAAGAAGTGTTGGGAGACTTTGGCAGGTTACTTGGCACGTGCTAAGTCTATTAAAAATGACCCAGCAGGACCAGGTTTTTGGGTCTGAGTGCACAAATGAGCATTGCAGTGCTGCTAAATTTCATCTCCTCCCTCAGTTGCTGTTTGGGTGGTCTGAACATCATTCTTTTCCAAATTTTCCTCAGTCTATTTTGCAGCAGCAGCAGAAGGGAGGGAGAGGGAGGGAGGGAGAGAAGA
Organism: Pseudopodoces humilis; assembly: GCF_049639895.1. Classification (NCBI taxonomy): domain Eukaryota; kingdom Metazoa; phylum Chordata; class Aves; order Passeriformes; family Paridae; genus Pseudopodoces; species Pseudopodoces humilis. The sequence continues at coordinate 32,094,433 of NC_142208.1, forward strand.
GGCACCGAAGGCAATGGAAATAAATAGCACCATCCTTCCAGAAGAGAACCAATTCCCAAGTGTGAGATTAAAAGGCTATTCTTAAGCCAAGTAGCCAGCTCAGAGAGGAGGCAACTATAAGGTAAGAAGTGGTTTGTCAGAAGAAGGTCACCTTTTCCCCTTTCCACATCTAGATTTCCTTCCCAGGGAGCAGGCAGTAATTTTGTAGTCTCCAGACTTCAAACAGTCAAGTCAGTAAATACAGATTTAGGACAAGGAAAGATTCAATCCTTTCATCTTCTGGGCTTTGAAATTTAAAAGTACCTGTGGACTGGGCAGGAATACTTGAGGCCATGAGTAAGCAGCAGGAGTGTTGTTAAGAGTCTGGATGTGAGGGAGGCAGCATATCCCGAGCAGCTCCCAGGCTCTGCCGCCCAAGAAATAGGAGAAGCTGGAAAATATTTTTCGAATGTGAATGTACGTGTGCTTGGAGTGAAAGAAAGCAACGTCAGAAATAGAAACTGGGGTACTGTGGAACTTAACTTGTGTTGTAAATACAGCCATTCCTCACTCCCAGAAGCTGCTGGGGCCTCTGGGATCTCTGGCTGGACTTGGCAGTGAGTCCCACTGCCTCTGAAACTGGGCCCAAGTGAATACCTGACATTATTTTGGAGGCTGTGTTCAGGATGTAGAATAAAAGACTTTGTTTTGCCTTCTGGATGCAGGTCACTGCGATTCCCAAATTGGTTGTCCTGCTTCAAAGAGAAGAATATAACTAAAAACTAAGCCTCCACTCCCTTGTATCAAAGGGCTATAAAATAATTGTTCTTATACTATGGATGCTGACCTTGTATCTGTAGGTAACAGGAGAGTTAAAATATCTTAAAGTTGTGAGACAGGACACAGGTGACAAGTTATTTTAAAGTTCAGTGAACTGAGAAGGTCTTTGCTACCACATTTTAGCAGCTGGAGATGAATTATGCAGGCAGGCAGAGCAGCTCTTGGATTTCTGGGTTAATACCAGGTACCCTGGTGCACTGATAAGGTGAAGCACAAGGCTGCAGGTCAGCTGGGCTGTGCAATTTCTTACAAATGCTCTGCCAGGAGTTTGATTCTGGAGGAAAAAAAATGGAAAAACAAAGCAAATATGTGTTTCATGTGTGAGCAGATGCATTTTCCTCTGCCTTTCCTGCAGGCTGGAACCAGGCTGGTGTCACTGTCACTGCCAGCAGGGGGGTGGCAGTGCCATTCAAACTCTGTGGTACTGGTTATCCAAACCTCATTCTTGTCAATGCCATTTTTTCCCCATCAAGGTTTCTCAGTCTTTCCATCTCCTTGCTCTTGTAAAGCCTTTTTTTTGGTGAGACATGGGAGAGGCATGTGCAGTTCCTACATCCCCTTTTGCAGAACTGCTGCTAGAAATCCCAGTGAGACGCTGGATGTGAGCTATGGTGCTTAAAATGTTTCTGGTAGCACTTGGATTTGCACATATTTTTGTTGCCAGACAACTGATGGATAAAATAACTCCTATTCAATCTGGTAGTCATGCAGAGAAGTTCCCCAGTGGTCTAAAATTTGAAATCTTTTCTGTAGCAGGGGGGAACATTAGGAGGAGCTCTCAATATTTTTCCAGAGACCGCTGTCATTGCCCCATTTCACAGATAGTGAATCTAGGGCAGGGAAAGATAAAGAGCTTTGCTCAAGGTCAGCCAGCAGCAGAGCTGAGAGCAAACTGAGCTTTCATGAGTCCCTGCTCAGTTTTCTGCCCCTTGCCAGCGTTGCTGCTCCATTTTCCATTACTTTTCTTTTCCATTACTCTATTTCTCAAACTTTCAGGCTGCAGTTTTGGCTTTGCCCAGCTAAGAGCATCGATGATCTGTCGATCTGCATCCACAGAAAATCCTCTTGGAGGAGGGAAGGAGTGGGTGGACCAAGCACTAGGAAGAAAGAGAAACCCAAACAAGTCTCTCCCCTCCCACCATCCCACCCCCAAAATAAACACAACCCCCCAGGAATCTCATGCTTCAGTATTTGTGGTGGCAAAGGGATGATTCACTCCTTTTTCCAGGACAGCACAGGCCCTGTTAGGAATGTCTGCCCTTTCTCTATCTCTGTGTAGACCTCAATCTATGAAGGTAAAGCCTGGCTAACCCTTGTTTGCTTTTGTATTCAGACACTAAAAGTGGACAAGCAGAAGCCTCTTATTAATACAAAAAATACTCAGATGGTCCATAAAATAAGGCAGGATAGGCGTGTAGATAAGAATATCAATATTTCAATAGCTACTGTTGATAGGGGAGCAGTGAATCTAATAATTAGAACTCTAAACGTCTTTGAAAAGCACATATCTGAGAGAGTGAAATTGAAACCTGCTGTCCTTTAAACCTTCCATGAGGAACTACAGGAGCAGCAGGGCTCTGTGGGACAGTGCCTCACCAGGGGCAGAGCCACCCCCTTATTGCAGCTCTCCAGGTAGGGTGGCAGAAGATCCACATTACTCCAGGTTCATTTCCCAGCCATGCACTGATTTCTGATGTCTGCATTAAACCAAATCTGGGTGGCCTCAGAGTGATTCTTGAGACAGATGTAGAAAATACTGCCAAAGTATTTGTACTGACAGATTTTTCAGGCTATTGAGGCTTTTGCAATGTAGTTATGCTGGGTTCATGCACTGTACAATTACAACACCCCAGAGTAGGAGTGGTGTCTGTTTTATTACTGTTCTGAGGATTTTCTATCTATTTTTTCCTATAGATTTGATCCTTATTTGTATCAGCTTCATGTCACTCCTAAGTCCTGCCACAGCAAGGGTGAAATCAATGCCTTCTCCAGCTGCAGAAAAGCAGCATCTTAGGAAGCTTTTTATAGGCTTTCCCCTTAAGAGTTTTTGTTTTGTTTTTTTTTTTTAGGCTAGAGAGAAGTTTAAGAAGCATGAAAACAAGAACTTGTTTTTATTCCCTGGTGTCTTCATACCAGGGTTCCTGGAAGTTGAAGCTTAGTCTCCCTTAAGCAGGGATTTCTTCTGAAGATGCAGTGCTAAAGTTTCTCACATACTTAAAGTGAGATCTTAATGGGTTTATAATTTTAAGAGGAACTCTCAAGATCAGACAGCTGCTGGTTACATGTGGGATACAGGAATTACCACGTCGTTGGTACTTAATGCGCATTTGGAGGTTATTTTGCTGGTTCTCTGCCTGCCGTGTGTTGGAGTTGGGAGGTAAAGCAGGGTGATGACCCGACTTGGAAGCGACACAAACTGAGCAGGGCTGGAAAAAAAGGAGAAGAGAAATTATTCCTGACTCATCTGTTGTATTTTCAGCCTTCTGCAGAGAAGGGAATTGTCCGCTTTAAACCTGTTGGCTGAAAAATTCTGTTCCTCTGTCTGCAGGAAATGGGGCAGACTCTTTTCCATAATTACCTGCCTTACATTTCTTGGTGTTTCCAGCTCAGACAGGGCTGCTGTTAATGTCACTTTGGAGCTCAGCACTCTTTGCCCTTGTCCTGAATTGCTCTTCACCTTTATTCCACGTGTCCGAGCATCTCCCTGCACGCTGCCTCCCCTGCTCATGCCATCCTGTGCAGGGCACTGCCAGAGCTCTGTGCCTTTGTCAGAGGGCTTCTGGCTCCCAGCTAATTAATTAATTAGCCATCTCGGCTGAGCCCCCCTCAGTATTGTATTAATATGGCAATGGTGCTGCAGGAACGGCGTGTTCCTGCTCCCAGGGCTGCGTTCCTGCATCCCGGGGCTGCAGCCCTGCCTGTTTATGCACAAGCTGGGTTTCCTCCCACCTCACCGCTGCTGTTTACAGAAGGAATTGCAGTTTCCTGTTGTTTTAGGTGGAGCTGTCGCTCCTCTCTGGATTCCTGCCCTCCCTGCTGACACCCAGTTGCTTTTGAGCCTCATCACCTCGAAAGGTTTTTGCTCCTTGCTGCTGTAACTGAGTGTTTTGCAGGGGCAGGCAGTGCACTTGGTTTATAAAGGAATTTCTGGCATTCCTGAGAGTTTTTATATACATATTTTCTCCCTGTGAGGTTCTGCAAGGGTTGCTAAAGCCCGAGATTGTTCCAATCAGATAAAACAGGGGTTATGCCCATTTTAGAGCTAAATCTAGGACGCTAAAGCACAAATTGCTTTTCACAAGTTGCATGGAGACTGAGTAACACGGCTTGGACCAAGATGCAGCCATCCAGGCCATTCCTTCTTTGCAGAACCTTCCAATCCTGTGGTCTATAACAATTCAGCAGCTGAGTTGTAACAAAAATATTCTGTATCTGATTAACTTCCCACTTATTCTGCCTGGTAGATAAGTGGTAGGAAAAGCTCCCGTTTAGCTAGAAATGAAAGTGTAAACCTGAAATTATATAGGAACTTCCTAGAGGAAAACTTTAGGCATGTTGCATGAGGAATTTGCCCATTGACCATTTTCAGTGACAAGAACATCCTGGCCAGCCTCGGTCCTGGATGCCAAAGAGGTCTGATTCCCACTAAGAAAAAAGCCAGACTAAAGAGGCTGGACCAAAGTTCTCTGAGGGCTTTGCTTGGCAATTCCATTATCTTCAAATACTTTTTGTTGTTGTTTTATAAATACACAAGAGCTCTTTATGTCATTCTCTCCATGTAACTTGATAATTCTTACAATCACAGAGTGGTCTGGCTTGGAAGGGACTTAGAGCCCATCTCATTCCAGCCCCTGCCATGGGCAGGGACAGCTTCCACTACCCCAGGCTGCTCCAAGCTCCATCCAACCTGGCCCTGGGCACTGCCAGGGATGAGATGGGAGATATTGGTAACATTCTTGTGTTACCAATATCTGCTTTTATTCATTCCCACAATTGGATTCTCAATACCTTTCCCTTTCAAGCTCTTCTCAGGGCAAGCATTAATTTGTGGCCAGTAGTGAATGAGTAGAATATCAATTAAAACGTGAAATTTTTCACCTTTATTTTGTTACTCAAACGTGGTTTTGTTATATGAGGGACCACACATTGGTCTGAAAACTGTCCTGTGTTACCATTAATTTGAGAGCTGTTCTGTTCTAGGAACTTTGTGTAGATTCCCTGTTTTGTTTAGCTTGGCAGCTCTTTTGGGTTTGTTTAAAATCTGTGATTAAAATGAATGAGCTTCTGCTCTTGGATTAGAAGGGAAAATACAAAGTCCTTGTTGAAAACTGCCAAGAAAGAATTGATCATCTAAATATTATGATGATGAAAATGGACTTTGCACGTGTGCATTTATGCCAAATAGCAATTTCACTTAAAGTCCTCACTTTAATCTTGCAGTGGTTCTTGCTGCGGGAAATATTTTAGGTGAAGACCAGATATGTGCAGTTTACTGTTTGGAGAGATTTCAAACATTTTATTCCACCATTATTTAGGGCTATGAAAATATTTTTGCTTTTAGGGATGTCACAGTAATACAGATTATCTTCCCAGAAATCTGTGAAGTGTCTTGAGTTTCTGCATGGATTATGCAGGGGGAAAAAATAACTGATGCAATAGCATCTGTATTAACAAGGTGCTGTGGTTTAGACCTCTCAAAATTCCCTCCAATGACCTAAGAGTTGCTCTTGAGCAAATTGCCTGTGACACGTAGAATGTTGTTCCTTATTTTCTTAGTGTTTTCATTGCGTAACACCCTTTTTTTGGTGAATTACACAATTTATCCTTGAATAGGAAGTGGAATATTTAGGCTTGCAGTCTTCTGTAATTTAAAAAAAGAAAGTGTGGCAGCAGATTCCCACACTGTTTCCTTGTCTACCTCCAGCAGGGCTTGCTGATCCCCCTGTTTTCAGTGAGCTGAGCACCTTTGCTGGAGTTTTTTTTTGTTTCCATAGTCAGAGGTTCAAAGGTTTTCATATGGCATGAATGGAAGTTTGTACAAACACCAGCAGCTGGATTTTTATTTGGGAGGGTGGAAGCTCTCCAAGTAAAACTTGGTTTGTGGTTTGTGTCAGTAGTGACCGGTTCTGGCAGCCCAGAGGTTTCGTGAGTGCTGGAGCTCTTTTGGTTTCGTTCTGCAGAGAATCCCAAACCCAAGCCATGCTTTCAAACCCTGTGTGTCTAAAACAAGTGGTGAGTGCAGGAGGAAATAATCACCTATTTTCAGCAGCCTGGTAGTTTAATATCTTTAGTTATCCCCTAGACTGCAGCCCTTCAGTGAAGGTGGCACAGAGAGAGTTGCTGGGATGTGCCTTTTTCCCCCCTCTCATCATGCCTAAGACAAAAAATCCCATCAAATCGGATAATTGCTTTGCTCCTTACCTCAGTGAGAAGGTCCTGGTGAAGGAGAGCAGAACCCTTTTTTGAAAAGGGTGAAAACTGGGTGGCGAAAAGCCCCATGTCTGACTGAGATGTGCCCAAAGCTTTGTTTGAAGACCTGCTCTCTTCTCTACGCCAAGAGAAGCCCTTCCAGAGCAGCAGACACAGCTCTGCCAGCAGAAGAGGAGAGGTTACTTTGGTGAGATTTCTATCTCCAAAGCATCTCTGCAGTTTAGCTCAAAATAACCACCAAAAGCAGCATGTAAGAGCTGTGAGCATCATTGCATCGATGCCACTTTGAGTAATGACCTAACCAGAACCCAGGTCTTAATTTGCTTTTTGGCTCCTCTTTATGAAACCAAATTACTTCAGTTGTTTACAGCTGGGTGTGCTTTTTTTCATGGCTTGCTACTCTGTCTTGCTCTCCTAGCAGTCTGTTTACTGATTATTAGCCCTGTTAATGCCAGTTGGCAGAGATTTCCCTTCTCATTTCAGGGCTGGCAGCCAGCACACCTTTGAAGTCCTTGAAGAATTAGTTGCCTTGGGAATTCTTCATGCTATAACCTATTTATATTTTGGGTTTTTTTTTTTTTTTTTTTTGTCATTAACTGAATTCAGAGTAATCATCTTTATAATGTCATTAATAAAGGTTTCTTAGCCGTGCTCGTGGGCATTTAGGGCATTGTGCAATAGTTCAACAAAAACGTTACAAAACACAACAATCACAGCATGTAAATAGAAAGAGGAGCAGTCTGGGAAGATTTGAACGTCAGAGCCTGAAGGTATTTAGGAACTAGAGCTTTATTCAAGCCCAACTCTCAATGATTTAGAAGCAAACTGAATAAACACTTCCCCCACAAAAAAAAAAAAAAATCCCCCCCAAATCAAAAATGAAAACTTGCATCTGCTCCTAAGGCCCTGAGCTATTGGTACAGCTGGAAAATAGATGTAAGAGAGAAGAAGAAAGTATACCTGGTGAAGTTATCAGTTTCACTGCTCTCCTCTACAGTGGCTGGTGATGGCTGGAAACTGCCCTGTGTTTCCTGAGGAACGAGCATCTGCCCCTATTAAATTTGTAATGTTGGGGTTTTTATGGCCATTTGGGCTTCCACGTAGTAGTTTGTGTTCAAATCTGAGGTAAAACTTCACACAGAGGTGGTTTCTTGTAGGAAAGGTCAGTGCAGCTCTCAGCTCCCCACGTGGAACTCAGTAATCCCAAAGTGCAATTAGCTTGGTTTTTTTTTGCTCTACATTGTTCCTTATCTCCGTGATAAAAGAAATTTGCAATGTATCAATACATCTACTGCAGCCTTCAGATTTTATGTTGATGATAAAGACGAGTTCACAGGAATATTTCATTAACATTCATCAATGAATTCATTAGGATTAGCACTTTGACTGTTGTTTATTTGCTTTAAAAAGGTATGTTTTCCATTTAAATGGGCAGTGGTTCAAGAGCTGTTGCAAAACTGTGTTACACAATGCAGGAATTCCTAATACATAAGCAATAGGCAGGCGTGGCCAGCTGCTGGGAGTTTTTTGGGTCAGTATGCCATGAATTAGTATTTATTATCTAACTTTTTCAAAGTAGGGAATTATGAACTTCTGTTTTTTTTTTTTTTTCACTCTGCAGTGTAGTTTGGGACTGCATAAGGGGGTGGATTATGGACAAAATACTGTTGCCTCTGAAATCCTGGCTTTTGTAGGCTCCAGTTCCAAGGGAAGGCAGCTCTGAGGTGAAGTATTAGCAGTCTCACCATGTACAGCCTGGATATCCTTTTTCAATAGCTAAAAGCAAAAAAGGTTGAAGGCATGAAAAAAAGCTTTGCTTTTGCCTGTGTAGTTCCCTCATCCGTGGAGCTATTTTATTTTCTTTTCCCAAGGGCAGGATGTGACCTTTGGATGTCTACAGCATTGCAGCTGAGATGAAATCATTTTTTAAGCAGTGATCAAAAAGCAGATCGATGTCTGCAGCAGTGCCCTGTGGCGTTTTAGCCCAGCACCACGTTAATCCCATCTGATCATCTGTCCAAGCACCTATTTAATGCAAGTGCATTAAATGCATCATTCCAAACTGCATTTCTTATTGTAGCAGCTTCCCAAAGCTATCCCGGTTGGAATTTCCAGCTTTACAGCAATGACACGACTTGTTTGTTACTGAATATTCCTAGTAGGGAATATAAATCGTTTTGTAAATTGATATTTCTCAATCAGCAAGCCCTTATGCCTCTGTGGGGTGAAAGTCCAAGGGCAACAGCTCATGTGTAAATTAGAAGGCACTGAATACTCTTGAGGAAAACAGAGAGGTGAGGACAAAAGTTTCCTGATCAATGTTGCTGCTTCATAAAGCAGATAAACATTTCTGAAACAGCACAGTGGATTTTGTGGTTACTGCTGTGCCAGCTGCATTTAAACGCCCTTGGGATGTTTCACAGGGTATAAATAAGGAAAAAACCTGTTCTTGAGTGACAGATGGTGTTTGGGTGGAGCATGCACCCCTCTCTTGAGGGCAGTGTGTGCTGGTTGGCATTGGGATGTCACCTGGAACATGCTGGCCCCTGAAGCACACCAGCGTCTGGTTAGTGTTAAAAGTGTTGCTCCCAAATCATTATTGCCTCCAGTGTGTACTTAAAAATTTGCATGGTTTTCCTCTCTGGCTTTTCCAGTAGCAAAGGGCAGTCAGGGTTTCGGCATTGGGATGGTTTTATGGGATAGGCCTTGGTCTCCTGTGATTCTGCAAATAAATCGTCCTCTTACACCGTCAAAGGCACTTAGAGCACCCACAAGCTGCTTATTGCTTTAATCCCTGCGTGGATTTAGGAGTCAAATGGCAAAGATGGATGGGAGCAGCACACCACATTAATACTCCTCTGAAAGTCTGTTCCAGGCTTGGCTTGTGCCTGATAACATGAGATGGATGCACTGGATAAAACTGAAATGAAAACAAAGGGTGTACCTCGCCTCTAAAGGAATGCAAAATAACTCTTAGGGGTGCTCACAATTTGCATAGCTGCTCCCAATTTTAAAAAGGACATTTTAAATTTTTTTTTTTTTTTTTGACCCTGAACTGCTTGAGGAGGAGAAGCTGTGTCAGGATTGTGAGTTTTTCCCAGAGATTTTTAGACATCTCTTGGTGCAGACAGGTTCTCTGCTGGTCACAATGGGAGCTGGGTATCCAGTGGCTGTTGAAAATCCCACTGGCCCCTGTTGAATACCCAGTGACCAGGAGCTTTTGTTCCAGCACTGCCCTGGAATGCAGAGCTTTGTGGTCCCATTGTCTTGTCACATCTGTTTTACAGCCCTGGGGGTGGCTCAGTGACTCCAGGCAGGGTGGGATCCACCCCTCCATGGAGCTGATGGACCTCAGGAGGCATCGGTGGGAAGGATGCCTTGAGTGTGGTTGTGTGGAAGGTGCTTCCAGCTGCAGGTGCCAGGCTGGGTCAGGCTGTGTGGGGACACTGGTGGGAAAGGAAGCCCAACCTTGTACCCAAGTTAAACTTTCTCAGCAGCTGCTGAGGGCTTGCACTGGGGTCAGGACCTCGGTGTCCTCAGCATTTCACAAATGCAGCGGCCTGAGACTTCAAAAACCTCCAAGAAGGCGTATTTTGGCAGAGGAACAGAGCTCGTTTGTTTAATCTCAGAAGACCATACAGGCTAAGTAGACCATCCAGAAAAGGAGAGCAGCAATGGAGGCATCTGAGTACAAAATCCCTTTCACAAAGGGAGAGGGGGCGGTGCAGACAGGGAATAAACCCTGTGCTCCTCCAGTGCCTCATCCCTGGGCACCACAGTGGGGTGACCACGCTGCCCCAGGGCCCAGTGGGGCACACTCCAGACCAGGAACTTTCATGGATATTTTTCCAGGGATAAAGCACTCCACTTCTGTGCAGAGAAGCAGGGAGGAAATCTAGGACCAAGGGTCATGCTGCAGATGACTTTTAAGGAAGGGAAAGATACCCACTCGGAGCTTTTTTTAATTCAGGTGTTTTGCAATGACCCTCCTGCAGTCACTTGAAGAACTCATGACATGTCCTCTGTTTCTATTTCAGGCCAAGAACATCCGAACAGCCTGAGGCACAAATACAATTTTATTGCAGATGTGGTGGAGAAGATCGCTCCTGCTGTGGTTCACATTGAATTATTTCGCAAGTAAACAAGATGCCCAGTCTTGATTTTTATTTTATTTTTTTTTAATTCTTGAAAACAGCTGCCAGCATGACAGAAATGGTGATTGATGATATGAAATAGCAAAGAGGTTTTGAGATAATAAATATTTGTCATGCTTAAGGATAATTTAAGAGTCATGGGAAAAAAAATCAGTTAAACTAATAGACGTGCTTTATCTTCTTAATGAGAGTAACAGCACATATCTTAAAACATTAAAACTCACCAAGCTCCTTTTGGCTGGGTGTTATTTGGAATGATTTGTGACCTTTCAGCTTTTTTGCAGCAATAAACATTTTTATTTCCATTGTCTTTCAGACTTCCTTTCTCCAAGAGGGAGGTTCCTGTTGCCAGTGGCTCGGGGTTCATTGTCTCTGAAGATGGGCTGATAGTGACCAACGCCCACGTGGTCACCAACAAGAACAGGGTGAAGGTGGAGCTGAAGAATGGGGAGACTTATGAAGCCAAAATTAAAGATGTTGATGAAAAATCAGACATTGCATTAATTAAAATAGATTCTCAGGTGAGTCGTTAAATCAAGACACATATAATTCCTCTACTTCAACGTCCTCCTTTCCAAAAACTCTTGCTGATTTTCAGGTTTGAAGGAAAGAACAAGTTGTTTACTGGGCTGGGTTGTAGAGAATATATGAACTAGGTGGATAGATGCTTTTAAAAGGCGAGTTTGTGGGTGGCAGTGGTTAATTTTGTCACCTCTCATGGCATTACATGGCACTTTTTATGCATCCTCAAAATAAAAAACAGCAGCCCAGTTTGCTGGCTGGTTCGCACACACTTTATCTGATGTAACTCTGTCTCAGAGAAGAAATAGGGGTGTTTTGCTTGTGCTACTCTGCCTTGAGCGCCTGCATTGAAGTCACAAATGGCTTTTAGAGGATACATTTGTCTCTTGCTGATGTAGATACTAAAATGGAAAATATCCCGGGGAGCATCTTGAACATGGAAATTAAAGCCAGCTCGGAAGGATGCTCTTACACTGCAAGTGGTTTTCTGAGCAGCTTCCCATCTATGATCTTCCTCCGTATCAAATGTCCCTCTGTCAGCATTATTGTGCCTCCTGCCACAGCAGAAAAGCTGCCAGGAGGTTCTGCACACGTAGCAAGAGGAATATTGCGCGGAAACGCTGCGTGATGGAGATGCAAGGAGCTGAACGTGGCTGTTTGGGGTGCTGCTCATGTTGGCTCCCCTCGTTTGGTCTGTCAGTTAATGACCTCCAAGTTTAACAGGCAAGAATGCTTCATTTGAAACACATGACTCAAAAATGTGTAGATCTTGCAGTGTTGTTTTAGTTCAGACCTATTCCCCAGTGAGGACTGAAGTGTTTGTGCCAGAGTTCATGACTAAGTTCGCCTAACGCAGAACTCTTGGATGACCCGAGGGATGAAGTGCTCCTGCTGCTCCCTTGCCACCTTTATCATTTAAAAACTTTTTCATTTTTAAAAGCTTCTGAACAGCAACCAGGAAGAGAAAACATAACAATATCAAGAATGTTTTTGCCATGTTGTTTTTTCTCTGTTTTCACGGCATCACTGATTTTCTCATTTTTATCTTAAAATAAGCAAGAGCAGTAAGAAGCAAAGGGAAAGATCCCCAGCATGAGCACTGGCAGCATTAGGTTGGGGCAGGGAGCGAAGGGCAGCTGGAAAAGTGCTTTAAAATTGGAAGCACAAGGTGGTGGGGAGAGCAGATGTGGTGAGAAGGAGAGGACTGGCAGCAGCAGGAAGCTGAACTTGAGAGAAGAGAGGCACCAGTCAGAGAGGAGACACTGAGCTGATGTGGTGGATCATTTGAGGACTTGGGAAAAGAGCAGACATGGCCTCGAATGTTAATTTGATGCCCTGAGGAAATGGCTCCTGGTTGCCCTGGGAAGCTGCCTGTGGGAAGGGAGAACCTGGAAGCAGCTTGGAAAAAAGGAAGTGCATCCAGGTGAGCTTGGGGTGGAAACCACTGCTCAGCAAGGCTGGAATTGGTCTGACCTGCCCTTGGAAGCCTCTTATCAGCTGTACAACCCAGTGCCTTGGGTGGTGTTCTCCTGGCCTCTCCCATTGCAGCTCAGGATAATTTTGAGAAGACTGGGAGAAAATGGAATGGGATGGGAGACCCGGATTTCCAGCCAGCTCTGGTAGCATGGCACTGGGAAATCCCAGTTCCAGGTGAGGCCTGAGGCACCTCTGTTCACAGGACAGATGCTGCTTTGCATTTGAGAATTAAAACCAACACTTTATGTGTTCACAAAAAAAGTTAAAATGGAAATGTGGTCAGCTGAGAAATTGATTCTCAGACTGAGCTTTTATGGGCCATTTTTATATATCCTTTCAAGTTCAGTGTTTGAGCTTTCCTTTTTGTACTGGAGTGTCTTTCGGTCATTCAGATGCATAAAACACTTCTTAAAATCACAGGGATAATAATTTGTTGAATTTGAAATATACTTGCTGGCTAAAGAAGTCAATGGGAGATGGTACAAATGACCCCTTAAAAATCTGGATCTGGCATGAAAACCATCCTTAAGAATTTTTCTGAAGCAAGAGACAAAGTTCTTAAATTGGAGTAAATTATTTGAAGGTGACATCAAAGATGCAGAAGGGTTTTCTTTTTTTTGTGTGGCATGTTAAGGCAGGATCTGAAGGGTGAAGAATGCTCTGTGGTTAGGAACAGAACTGGGCTTGAAGTATGGGATCAGGCTGTCAGCTGGTATTCCTAAAGCTGTTCAGATTTTGCAGCAGCATGAATGCTGTTTTCCTCTTAAGGTGTGAACATCTGGTCAAAGACATTACTAGAACTAATTTGGCTTTGCTGAGTGCAATAGGAAATGAAAGAAGGTGGTAAAATCTGGGCACCAGTAAGGATGAACTGTTTCCCTGATTAAATTCTCCATGGAAAAACATCTTGCAGTCAATGAGGAACAGAAACCTTGGAGCAGTTGTTCCAGTCCTAAAATGTGCTTGTTTTTACAGTCTATAAAAGAGAGCAAAAGCGTTTCTCATGTCTGTGGTGACACAGAGCAGTTTGCTGGAGTGTTGAAAGTAGGAAGTAAGATTGGAATCAATGTGGTAGCCATGAATCCAATCTAAATATCCTTCCAAATGCAAGGAGGAGACCACATCACTAGAAAGGAACAGTGCAGTTGCAGACAATTTGGATATGAACATGCAAAATTTATAAGACTTCCCTAGAAAAAACAGGATTTTGGCAGCATAGGCAGGGACTGGTGAAATAAATAATCTGTCCTGCGTGGCACGTGTGTTACTGCAGCGAGAGTGAAACCCATCAAAACTATTGCACAACACTCCAAAGGGAGCAGATGCTTTTTTTGCTGCCAGAGCTGGATTGTGGAATTCATCTCAAGGCAAATAACTACCTTGTTAAATCAGAATGTGTGATACAGCTGCTGAAAAATAGACACCAGCAGGAGGGGAGGAAATCTCAGGGTGGTTTAATGGACAATGTCAGGGTTTATGGGGGGCAGAACTATAAAAGAACCCAACCCAAATGGAAACTGGAAGCCCAAAGTAGTGGAAGGTGGAGGTGGCTTTTGCCTGGAGACCCTTTTGAGCCCTGGATATCGACTCTGTCCACAAAAATGATGTCTGTGGTTTGGCACTGAAGGGAGGAGCTCGGTGAATGGCTTTATTTCGAGGTGTTTCTTCATTCTTCATGCTTAAAAACCAGCCATGAGACACTGACTCTGAAATCACACTTGGAACACATGCCCAGGTCCTGAAGATTTTTGTTCTTCAGTGTGGCCAGTTCCTGGTTCTTTATCCCAGACAGGATTTGGCATCTGCCTGGTGCAGCAGCAGTGGGGTTGTGACCCATCTCTAATTTGTGGTGACATTTCAGCCCTTCAGCTGAAACCTTCAGCTTAAGGTTTCCCCTGCATCTTATTAATAAACACTTAGTTTGACACTTTTAAATCAACAAGACCTTCTGCCCTCGTTTCCCTGGTGGTTTCCTGAGGCAATGAGCATCTGTATCTTTGTGGTCAGACGGGATTTGCTTTTTCACCCCGTGTGTACAAACTGGAGGAGGCAGGAAAGCAAACTTCCCTGCTTATGCATCAATATTTTAATAGCCCACATTTTGAAAAAACAAACTACTTGGACACCAGATGTAAGTGGCTTTTCTAAAATGCTATTTCACTTTGAAATCTGTCTCTGGGTAACACGTTGCTTCCTCTCTAGAGCCTGAGGAAGCCCATATATTGCTTCCAGAATCCTTCAGGACCCATAGAAATGAAATAGCTTGTAAAAAGCTTGGACCTTAACTCCTGTTTATTCATCATTTCAGGCAGCAATGGTTTCCTGCTATCTTAAGCTTCTATTAGCCCTCACTGTGGGGACAATGTGCTGGTCCAGCTTCCCATGCAGCAAAATACATCTCCAGAGTGGGTCTGCCAGCACCAGCATTTTTTTCAATTACTATTTATATTTTATTTCATTGTAATTTCACTTGTATTTTATTTTTAAGGGAGAACAGCAATCTCTTGCCAGGCAATTGAAAACCTGGTGACATATCAAAACAACACTTCACCCTTTTCTTCTTTTTTTTCTGCAAGCTTCCCATGCTCCATATTTAGATAAGGAGACTCAGTTTTGCTTTTCTAACTGTAGATGAAATACTTTTGGAGGCTTGTAATGTGTTCAGCCTGGGGTTTTTTGTTTTCTTTGGCTCTCTGTCAAGCAGTTTCTAGATTGTAGATGATATTCTATATTTTTATATGCTCATGACTGGTGTTTTTATTTTGCCATAACGTATTCTAAAAGCTGAATAGTTTCATTAGTCAGAACAGAAATGCAATTCCCAAGACAGTTGCATGTTTTGCCAGAGTTAGTTACACTTAGAGCTGAATTAGTGCTCCATACCAGCATTCATGCCTTTCCCACCTAAAAATAAAAAGCATGAAGGAGATCTGTCACTGGTTAACTCAAATTGAACTCAGAACTTTTGTCTCCTCTTCATCCGTTTATTGAACTGCAAAGTGCTTCCTGCAAATTCCTGACTTTCCATCCACAAATGAAGGGGATTACAGAACAGAGGAGGGATTTACTTGCTTTCTGTGCCAGCACTGAGACACATTCACTTATTTCGTGGATGAACAGGTTCAAACCAAAACACCTCCTGCTTATGGTCGTCTGTCTCTTGGTTTCCATTTCTCTGTGGCAGGGGCTGTACCTGGTGCTGGTTTTGTGCTTCCTCCTCTTTTACTTTTGGAGTTGTTTTGTCCAGATTTCACTTATTTTACCTGACTCAAGCTATGCTGTTGAAGGACCCCAGGTGAACATCTGTGCTGGGGCTGCACCTTGGATCCTGGGGTCTGTTCAGGGCCCTTCACTGCAGGAAGGACACGGAGGGGCTGGAGCGTGTCCAGGGCAGGGAACAGAGCTGGGAAGGGGCTGGAGAATTCCTGAGGGAGCTGGGAAGGGGCTCAGGCTGGAGCAAAGGAGGCTCAGGGGGAATTTCTGGCTCTGCACAAGTCCCTGGCAGGAGGGGACAGCCGGGGGGATTTGGGATCTCCTCCCAGGGAACAGGGACAGGAGGAGAGGGAACAGCCTCAGGCTGGGCCAGGGGAGGCTCAGGGTGGATATTGGGACAAATTCCTTTGTAGAAGGGCAGTGTTGGAATCTCCATTCCTGGAGAGATTTAAAAGCCATGTGGATGCAGCACTTGGGGACATGGGTTAGTGGTGGCCTTGGCAGTGCTGGCTGGGTTAGTGGTTTGACTCGATAACTTCAGAGGTCTTTTCCAACCTAAATGATTCCATGTTTCTCTGAGTCCCTTTGGCTGATGATGCTGATCTGTACCTCTCCTCTCGTGCCAAAACAGCTGTGTCCTGTTGTTGGATGGAGCCATTTCTTGTGGTGGTGTGCAGCTCTCCATGTCGTGGGAGTTGTGTTTATCCAGGGATTGAGTCAAATCCATATATAAAATCGTCTGAAGCCCTTCAGGATGCGAAAGGCTTAAAATATTAACCCTAATTAATGGCTCCTTCTCTGGCTGGGTGTAAACAGTGAGTCATGTGCCACTTAGGGGTTTGCATGTTTAGTCCTATTTCTGTGTGCCTGCAGAATGCCTGCCTGCAGATTTGTTTTATTGGGTAAACACAGCAGAGCCCCAAGGCTTCATCAGAGGAAGAGTTAGAAAAGACAGGGGTAGAAAAGATATTCTATGTTGCCCAAGGCCATGCAGTGAGTCACTGGGAGAGCTGGGTTTGGGTGCTGGGTGTTCCTGGTTCCCCTGGTTGTGCTGCAAGGCACGGTCCTTTGCCTGGCACTTTTAATTAACTGATGTGGCAAATCTGTAGTTAAAGCAGGAGAATCACGAGTTGGAGTGGTGCTTATGTCATCCTGACAGCCATCAGACATGATGTAAAAATTGAAGAATGCACATTTATTAAGTATAGTTATTAAGGGCCCTAAACTCACACTGAGTTTGCCAGGATTCCTTAATTTCCTCGGGATGAGCCTGCCAGTGAAAGGGTGTGAGGGCACAGCGAGGGTGTTCTGACACGATCCTGGTTACAACACTCCATGAGTGCCTGCCTGGCACTGCCAGGGCTCCTCCTGGGGACTGCAGAAGGATGTTTTTCCCATCCATCATGAGATTTTGATAGGTTTTATACCGGTTTCATTTCAAAACCACGTGTACAATGTAAATAAACACTTCAGTTTGTTTTGTTTTAATAACGGAAAATCTAATACTGAGTGTGGCAATGTTTTAAGCTATTTTAGAGAGAACCTCCCAAATTTAAAGCCATGACAACACATGTATTCATCATCACCAATTCCTCATGGCATTTTTTTGTAGTGGCACTAATATATTTACATGCAGTGCTGTCAGTGTGCCAGTTCTGCCCCACACCATGAAATCACAAATGAAATCACAAGGAATTCAGGACACGTTCTCTGAAGCTCTGTTTCATAATGTGTGCAGGACAAGGAGGTTTTTGCAGTGGATTTTTGTTTCTAGTGAGGGAAAGGTTAGCCAGACTTTCCAGAAGGCGTGTTGAATCACAGGGGTGACCTGCAGCCAATCCATACAGCATCAGAGGTTGAACTGAAGCCTGGCTAGTACAGGCACAGCCCTGAAAACTCAGCACAATCATAATTGTATTAGTCACAGATCGTTCCTGTACTTTCTCTCTGCTGCCAGATGCAATTTTGGCTTTGTGACCGTTGTTACAATTCAGGAACTTTGTATAAATCTTTTAACTTTGTCCACAGCCAGTTTTTTCTTTTTGTTTCTTTTTTTGGGGGCTTTTTTTAAGGGTTTTTTTTTGTGTGGTTTTTTTTTCTTGGATTTCTGTTTGGATTTTTTTTCTGTTAATGAAACATAAAAACTATTCTGTTTTCTTTTGCTTGTCTATGTTTCATTTGCTGATAAATGTCCTCTTTCTCTGCAAAGTATCCGTGTTCAGTGCACTGGGATACAAACAAAAGCCACTTTTTGTCTTTTGTGTGGGTTTTTTTGTTTTTTTTTAAAAAGAAGGAAAAGCAGTGCCAAGGAAGGATGCTGGTTTTGACCAATGACATCTTGCAAACACGTGCTACGTCAGCTCAATAGCATCTGGTGAGAGGAGGAAGGGCCAGGGTGCTCCCTGTATCCAAACATTACCCATATGGGGCTGTTTGTGTTGCACACAGCTCAGCAAATCACAACTGCCTGATTCCCCTGTCCTGGACACGTCCCTTGGGTGCCCAGCAGTGTCCCAGGGCTGTGCTGCCTTCAGGGATGCTGCTGCTGTTTCTCTGTAGTGCTGCAGAAGCGATGGGGAAGCTGGGCAGAGCTGCTGGATCCTTCCCAGAGCAAAGCCACAGCCCTGGCTGGGTTTATCTGTGGCTGTGGCACAGATAAGGGCTGTATTTTATCATTATTAATTACAGGGCATTGCTGGTTGTGATAACATTCCTCTGAAATGGAACTAGGCGTGGAAATGCCTTCTCCATTCTGTGCTGCCTATTCTGTTGCTCTTCCAGCTCACTCTGTTGAACAAGAAATTGGTTTATTTTCTTGTTGTCTGGAGACCCAAAGATAAGTTTCCATCTTATCCTGTCTGGGAGCTGGCAATGAATTTTATTGAAACAGTCTGCTCATCTGAGAAAAACTTCCCTGGTGGGATTGTAACAAAACTGGATAAAAGATACACAAAACCAGTCTCATTAAACATTATAACCATAAGTTCTGTATTTGCAGCAGCATATAGTGATAACTGATGTCATTATTTTTTTGCTTTCTACTTTGCAAAGTGTTGTCTGTCTCCTAGGATATTTGAAATAAGCTATAGGTGAAAAAATACAAAGTGATGGGGATCTGGGTTAGTTTATAATACTGAATTTTTGTCCCTGTGGATGGCTTATTGAGTCAGGCTTTCAAACTGCTTGTAACAAAACCCCTCAGAAGCCAGCAATGGGTTTCCAAATCAAACATGTAATATTTTCCCTTTCTGCCAAAATTTAAAATTTTGAAGTAGGTCAAGCTTGGAGGAAAGCTAGGTTCAAGTTAGCTTTGCCAAGCAAAAGATAAATGCCTGCAGAATTCTGTTTTGATTTTTGGGTTCAGTAACCTAATCCTCCAAATCCTTAAGTCTAAATTGGTATTTATATGTGTCCAGGTTCATTGGTGCTAATAGAAATAGTCTAATGACATGGTTAAATACATGGCTAAATTACCTGGGGAGGGTCAGTATCATTTAGACAACAGATAAAACAAAGAATATTTAAAAACATGTCACATCACTGTAAGTGTAGAGATTGACTTTTAAAAGTGTGAAGAAAGGGAGAAATGGCACTCAATGTGTATTGTACAGGTAGGTGATGAATAAAAAAAAGTATTTATTTGAAGTATGATCTGTTGCAGAACACCCTTGATTCATTGGCAAGAGTGTGTGGATCCAACCTTCCCTCCCTTTTTTATTTTTAATTGCTGTACAACACAGTGTTTGCTAGATGTTAAGAATGTTTTAGTGGGAATGTCTTCAACTATGTGATATTAAATATGTTTAGAGGCAAGATCTTGAAAGGAAAGTATAATGATAATGGTATCCTCTACTGTCATAACAGAAAAATCACATCAGATCTTTAAATCCTAACATCTTCAGAGGAAGACATCACTGTATGTAGGAGGCAATATAATTATTTACAAGAGATACTTCATTAGAAGAAAGTAAGATGAAGTATTAGCTGGTGTCTTGAGAGAATGTAAAATGCTTTTAACTGTACACATGCATGTTTAAAACTCTTGGGCTGTTGCTTTCATGAATCTTTAGTGTTCCCTCACAAACAATATTGTATTTTTACTTCAGCAGCTGTTGGCTAATTATTTCAAGAAGTGTTGGAAGTGGCTCGTTTCTAGTATCATCAGATGTTTGCTTTGTAGAGCAGAGCATAAATATTCCTTTGGTCTTTTTAATTGTTCTTGATTTAATGGGTACCTGTTGTGGAAAAAGTTCTCCAGTGTAAAGAGCCCACACTGCAGCACAGATGCTCACTGGGATGTTTCTGTACCAACCCACACAAAATACTCAAAGAAAACAGAACAAGCAAAATCCCTGAGGATAAAAGCCTCTCTCTTTTCCTCTACCCTGTGAATGCATCCATCCTCCCGTAACATTTCTTCTGCCAGCAGAGCGGTGTCTTAACCTTTGAATTTTCTTCTCTTTTCTTTTGTTCTATTTTTACTTGCAGGGTAAATTGCCAGTTCTTCTGCTGGGTCAGTCTGCAGACCTGAGGCCAGGGGAGTTTGTGGTGGCCATTGGAAGTCCCTTTTCCCTGCAGAACACGGTGACCACGGGCATTGTCAGCACCACGCAGCGCGGGGGGAAGGAGCTGGGGCTGCGCAACTCCGACATGGACTATATCCAGACAGATGCCATCATCAATGTACGTCCCCTCTGAGCTGTTGCCTCCAGCCCTCATGCTCCTCCAGTAGATGCTCTGAAAATTCCTCCTGTGATGCCGTCCTTAGGAGCAGGGAGCATTTCTCTCCCCGTAGATCTGGACATCTGCACAGCAGCAGCACTTGGTTGTTACTTAAAACCAGCCCCCAAAAAACCCACACCAGGCACGATATCTGCCTTCACTTCATAATCCTTGCAGATAGAAAGGGAGGAGACAGTATTCTCTGGCAAATAAACATCTTCTCAAAGTCCATCTTTCTGGAAAAGAAGCCAGGCTTAGTTTAAGGATTCAAGTTTGTTTCTGCATTGAGGCAAAACAATAGTTTTTGTACTTCAAATCCTGGCCTTGTAAGAAATCTTCACTAACAGCTCCCAGAGCTGTCCTAAAATCATCTCAGTTTCTGGTGTGGCACTAAGAAAACAAAACTAAATCCTTGGCTTTCTTAACTTTGGCAGGAGAAGAAAAACTAAGTATTTGCAAAGCTCAGCTAAAATGGGTGATATTAAAAGTGTAATTTATGGGTTTGGCTGTTTAAGACTGTTCCATTGCATGTATTTAATAGACAATGGAAACAGTACTACAGAAATATTTCAAAAATTTCTTTTATATTTTTCTTGCAACAAATGAAGAGGTAAATATTAAAACGTGTTCTTATGTTTATTTTCAGTATGGGAACTCTGGAGGACCCCTAGTAAATCTGGTAAGTGTTTCTCCAAGTTTGCTTAGTCTTGAGCTTTTTGCTTTTAATTAAAAAAAAAACCAAAACAACAAAATACCCCACCCAAACCAACAAAAAAGCAAAGTCCCCCCACCAGATATGTGATTTGGAACTTTTGATATCTGGCTGACTACACAAAATTCACATGGTTCTTACTAATCAGCTGTCTGTGTTTATGTTGGCTAAAAAGCTACATTTGGATTTCAATATTTAGGATGTTTATGGTTTGCATAGTTTCAAACAAGTGTAATGTTTTTTTGCTCAAGCCTTGCAAAAAGGGAAAAGCAGATTTTACAGTGAGGTGTTTGCCCTTGCTGTTTACCCTGCAGATGGAAATTATTTTCTTTTGCACACTGAAACTCAGCTAAATATTTCTATAATGTATCTACCCTTTCATTTTGAATCATACACACACACACAAAAAAAAAATCCACATAGCTTCAGGATATTAGGGTTGATTTGCCAATATTGTAGAATGACTGAAGCAGGTTGCAAAACTGTGTGAGAGCTCTCAGGTCTCCTGGGGGTACATGGGGTTGAGTCCTCAGGAGGCACAGCACAGACTGAAACTCAGAACTACTCAGAGTTTCTGCCTTGGAGGAGATTTGGCATTTTTTTTTCCACCCAATTCACAGCACACTTTCAGTCACACTTAATCTTCACTTTAAAAAAAAAACCTGTAGTTGGACAGTTTTTATTCGGGATGAACCAGAGAAAGAAACTGCTGAGGTTTCAAAAGAGATGACATCAGAGATGTTTCATCCAAAGCTCTTGGAGCTATATTGCCAGGAAAGCTTTTTTGATTTTGGTGAACTGTATTTTTCTTTATGTTATTATGTAATAGTGGCTCAGGAGCAGTCGGTGCCATGCTTTATGTGCTGCTTACTGAAATAAACACAGATTAGCTGCAGAATTCATTGCTCATCTGCTGCAAGCAAGAGAATTGCCCAGTTTTGACCTCTTCTGCATCAAGATGAATAATCACATTGATTTTCCAGAATTTCTAGGTAGTGTTTTATCAATAGACTCAAAAAATTACACTTAAAACTTTTAGAAAATTGAAAACCAGCAACAAAGTGTGAATTTGTCTTTGTGGCTGCTTGGAAGAAATCATCCATTTCTCTTTGTGGTGCTCCATATTTGCTAATAATGGCTTGTTTTATTTCTCCAGGATGGTGAAGTCATTGGAATTAACACATTAAAAGTTACAGCAGGCATCTCGTTTGCTATCCCATCCGATAAAATAAAGAAGTTCCTAACTGAATCCCATGACAGACAAGCTAAAGGTATTGTACTTGACTGCTTGGAAAGGGGAACATGAAAATAACCTGGTCTAGTGGGTGGCATCACTGCCCATGGCAGGGGGCTGGAAATTGGTGACCTTTGGGTCCCTTCCAACCCAAACCATTCCGAGATTCTGTGAAAACAGCGATAAACCAGAAAACCAACAGCCTGCGAGGCTCTTTTGGTCAGGGCAACTGATCAAGACCCATTTTCCTTTTTGTAGGAAAAGCTGTAACCAAAAAGAAATACATTGGCATACGAATGATGTCACTAACTCCCAGGTAAGTACCCGAGGTGGCTCCTCACCTTTCCCAAGCGTGGTCTCTGCATGCCTTTGGATCCAGCTGGAGATGTGCAGCAGCGCCCGGGAGGTTTGAGCCAGCACCGTGTGTCTCTGTGCGTGCTGGTGACAGCTCCCAGCCAGTCCTTGCCACCTTCTCCTCTGCGTCTGCCACCTGGTGGAACTCTCCTCTAGACTCTCCTATGAGCTTGTTCTTAAACAGCTCCTGGCTTTTTCTTCTCCTTAATGCTTCAGAAGAGAATAGCTAGTGACTGCGGCTGTCCTGGGGTTATATCCATGTCGTTGTATGTTCTCATCACTTACAGCAGCTGCGTGCGTACCTCCAGTTCTATCAAATTATTTTCATTAAACAGTTCACTTAATGTCAAATGAAGCTTTTGTGTGGACTTGCTTATTCATGCTCAGACTATAAGAGGCTCATGAGCAGGTAATGCCATGTCCTGTAAAAATAACCAGAAGTTTTTCCCTTGTGCGGGATCTACAGGCAGAACAAAGCATTGAAACACATGGGGTTGGGGTTTTCCAGGTGCTCAGGATTGCAGGAGGTGATTCTGTCCCTCTGATCTGCTCTGGGGAGACCCCACCTGGAGCTCTGCATCCAGCTCTGGGGTCCCCAGCACAGGAAGGTCATGGACTTGTTGGAGCCAGTCCAGAGGAGGCCCCAAAGATGATCAAAGGGGTTGAGCACCTCTCCCATGAGAATAGGCTGAGAGAATTGGGATTGTTCAGCCTGGAAAAGAGAAGCTTTGGGCTTGACCTAATTGTGGCCTTCCAGTACTTGAAGGGAGCCTGAAAGAAAGATGGAGAGGGACTATTTACAAAGGGTCTGGAGTGACAGGACAAGAGGAAATGGCTTCTCACTGGCAGAGAGAGGGTTTAGTTGAGATACTAGGAAGAAATTCTTCCCTGTGAGGGTGGGGAGGTCCTGGCACAGGGTGCTCAGAGAAGCTGTGGCTGCCCCTGGATCCCTGCAAGTGTCCAAGGCTGGGTTGCACAGGGCTTGGAGCACCCTGGGACAGGGGAAAGTGTCCCTGCCAAGGCAGAGGGTGGGGACTGGATGGGGTTTAAGGTCCCTTCCATCCCAAACCACTTTGTGATTCTACAATCTGCTAGTTGTAAAGCTTTGAAATGTTTTAACTCTGACTGTCTGTATCTATTGAAATGACTGCCTTTAGCAGAAATAGACATTAAAAAGCTGTATGCATGCAAAAAGTGTAATAATTCCTGAAATGTACATCTAGGGGTTAAAATGAATGCTGAAGTGATGTACCAATGTGTGCAAAACACCTCAGCTCGTGGTTATTAAGTGACTTCAGTAAAATGCGTGGGAGGGTTTTTTCCTGTCTTGACAAAATATTTTTTTTGCTATTTCTTCATTTTTCAGCAAAGCTAGAGAGCTGAAGGATCGCCATAAAGACTTCCCTGATGTTGTCTCTGGGGCCTATGTCATTGAAGTTATTCCAGAAACACCAGCTGAAGCGTAGGTTGAAGTACTTTTTTCTCCAAACCACTGCCACTGACTTAAGGGGGTAGCGATGGAGGCTGTTTCCTGCTTAACTGGCTTTCTTCATTATGCTAAATTAACAAGGTTATGGCCATCTGATTGCTATTAGGTTGTCTGCTGGAAGTGGGTTTGTGGTTTTGCTCTGGTCCCTGATGGGCAATATTGTAACTGGATCGGGGTATTGCAGGGAAGCCCCGTCAGCCTTCCAGGCCGAAGGGCAGGGATTCAGGGGGTGTGAAAACTCCTTTTCCATTTTTCTCAGCAGTTGCTTCCAAGGCATCTGCTGTACCAATGCCAGTGCTGAATAAAGGTTTTTGTTCCTACACACTCTCCTGGCCCTGCTGGTCACTCTGCAGGAGAGTGAGCAAGAAGCTTTGGGTCCACCTTGGAAGAAGCGTCCACCTCAGCGCTGGCCAAACCCACCAGCTCCCCTGGCACACCTTGGGGCTGAAATCCTCTCTTGGCAGCAGATGCTCTTCCATTTGAGGGCTTTGTCAGCAGTCACATTACTGGAAGAGCTGCTGGGTTTGGACAACTGATTTTTTTTCTTGCCATTACTCAGGATTTGCTCAGGAGCTGCCCTGCTGGTTGGTGCCACGTCTGGCTGAAGCCTGGCAGCTGGGCTGTGGTCACTGGCACTGGTCTGGCTGGCTTTTGCTGGAGCCACCTTCCTCTCAGGGTTTGCTTGATAGGAAACCGCTCAGTAATCCAGGGCAGGAAATGGGAAACCTTTTTCATTTTCTGAAGCTAGCAGTAATTCAAGAGAGGAGTAAATCTTCGTGGCAACAAAGAGGCTTATTTGGCACCAAAGGCATGTAGGCAGAAAGCTGCTTGGGGCAGGCATACATTACCTCTTAGGAAGGCTGCAAGGATGGTTGGATGGTGTGTTTCTGGCAGTTTGGGTGTAAGATGAACAGTGACAGCTGTCCAGAGTGCTCTCTGAATTACTGCTGTGTAGATGGTTCAGGCAGAACACTGGCCAGTGTCTGTAATGTGTAGGGATGATTTGGCTACTTCAGTGTATATATTCCAAGGCTGGAATTGCTGCCTTGGTGTTCAGGTTCAGTCTGAAGCTGCAGAAAAGTCATTTTAGGATGTGGGTAATAGCAGAGAGTGGGGGATTTAGAGAGAGAGAAAAAATGTGAGGCAATGTAACCTTCTAATGTGAAGGCAGACCCAAATCAAGGTGCTCCATCCAAAGGCTGGCCTGGCAGTTAAAATGCAGCCCAGGCTGACTCTGTCCCCCCAGTCCCAGTGCCCTTGCCCAGGGCTTTCCTTCTGCTGATCTCTCCAGCACTGTTGTGTAGATGTGCTGGTGGGAGCAGAGCTGGAGTCACCCATCCTGGCTATGAGTCACGTGGAGAGGCTGCATGAAAAAACATGGAATGACTTCCTCTGTGAACATGTTTTGAGCCATGCCTTCTGTAGGAGACCAGATTTGTTGCAAACATTGGCCAAGGGCATCCTGCTTGCAGGAGACACTCGTGTCAGCCGCCTTCTGTGTGTGGAAGAGGCCGATGAGTGGTCTGTGGTTTTCTGAAGGATTATGCTTGTGAAGGGTTGAATCATGTCTGATCTGTCCTGGTTAATTTTTCCATAACTTGGAGCCAGATCGTTGTGCAAGACTGGGCAAGATGTTGTGGTCTGTGGCATCCCTTACCAGCCCTTGGTGTTGGCAGCAGCTCCAGCCAGCCTGGGGAGAGACATGGCCCTGGTTCTGCCCCGTCTTGCTTTGAGTCAGGAAGGTTCCATTTTTGAGGTCAGAAAAAGGGATTTTGGCTGCTATGGGCAGCAGAGGAAGAACACAGTTAATTTTTGGTGACTGAACTAGATAGCTACATGTGTTACTGTGCTCAGGTTTAAAACATGAAGGGTAGGTGAAGTAGCTGCCAGTAAGCTGTGTATGGAGAGCAGGGACTGAAATGCCTCATTAGCACACAGTGCCACTCAGGTTGCTTCTCTATGTATTCAAGAGCAAAAGCTTGGGAAATCTCCCCTTTAAAATGAATCTGCTTTGTTGCAATTATTTTAGAAGACAGATATCAACACCTAGGATCTTTATTGCAGAATTAACTGCTATTTGCAATAATGAATTCCTTTGAAGACAGTGAAATATGGGATTAATCAAACTTGTACATCCATCAGATCCTGAGGTTTCTGCACTTCATTATAATCTTCACTGCTTCATATATTCTGATTGCTCTGCTCATGTCTGCCATGTCTGCACAACTGCTGTTGGGTGGGAAATAGAAATAATCCAGTGATATTTTTTTATTTTTTTTCCCTGAAAATAAAACTGCAATTATAATAACACATTGCTGCTTTGTATTTTCAGTGGTGGCCTGAAGGACAACGATGTGATTATAAGCATCAATGGACAGTCGATAAGCTCAGCCAGTGATGTCAGTGACATTATTAAAAAGGACAGTACGTTGCACATGGTTGTGCGCAGGGGCAACGAAGATGTTATGTTAACAGTAGTTCCCGAAGAAATCGATCCCTAACTAGAAACATGAGCTGGATTTCATGTTTTTTTCTTTTTAACAGCAATGGACTGCTTATATTCTCTCTGTGCTGGTACAGGAAACGTTAGACTTCTGACCAACATTCTGCTTGTTCAGTGGATTAGTATTGGCCAACAGAGTAACTTCTACTAGGTTTAAGGTGCAAAATCAGTGTAATTTCACATACTCCAGATGATAATTTTTTTTTCCTTCTGTATTATGTATGCAATGTACTCTTTACTGGCTTTTACATCCCCCGCGTAACGAATCGACGTTTGCTTCCCTGTGTTGAGTAGATTTCCCATCATTTCCGCTAAGACGCAAACAAAACAAAACCCACGCACACAATGTGTGTTGTGGCATTCAGGTATTTATAGGTTAGCTGTCTTTTAACTGGAAATGCCATTGTAAAGGAGTAGTTGGCTTAAAAGGAAACACAATTGGGAAACAAAGTTTGGTTTATAAACAAAAAAGGAATCCCAACCCAAATAACCTCCCGAGGATCCCGTGCAGGACTTTAATACTATGATATTTTCCTAGTGTTATTAAAAGAATTCAACAGTACTTCTTGTGAGTGACTCATTTTGCTTCCCCCTGTGGAGTGGTTTTCTGTAAGTAGCACATCTGCCTGGAAGGATGTGTCCTGATGGTCTCCTTTTAATCATCATTTAATCACATGACTTATTTTTCAGTATGTGCCTTGTATTTGTGCTTTTGTGCATCTGTTTTCCTCAGCAAGGCTGGGTTCAATTTGTCATATTGCCTATGTCTTCCAGATGTTAATGCATTTTCCTTATAGTTTTAATTACCTCTTCACCAATGCCTGGAATCTGTTTGCCCACTGTAGAAATTGCCACATGGTGGATCACAGATCCCATACCATTCTGGTTCAGATATTAGGATGTCTGCAACCATTTAGACCTGGCTTTAAGCTCTTTGAAACACAGGCCTGGTTTATCCAAATCTGGAGTGCTGGTGTGTGTATGGGTTTGACTCTGGGATATTGGGCATTCCCTCTAACAGGCATTAATCTTTACACACGTGTTTATTGATGCCCTTGAAGTTTGGGGGTGGTGAGTGGGTTTGTCTTGCTCTGAAGGGGAGAAATCAACTACGCTTAATTACGAGGTAATTATTCATTGGGTAAACAACAGGCTAAGCAGCCTTTTCTTTCCTCTGTTGAAACATGTGTTTCAGAGAATAAATCCAAGGGCTGTAGACAAGTTTTGATGACAGTCATTCCTAAAAGGCTCTTCTTTTAGAAAAAGAATGTTTTAGTAAACTTCTCCAGCTGGGTAGCTGGCAGTTTATGATTTTAAAAGAAAGGGCTGTGTTCCACCCAAATGCAGCAATAAATCCTCTAGAGCTGGACTCCTGACAGTGCTCCCTCTCTTCCCAGCTGTATTTCAGCTCTGTTTCAGTTTATCCCTGTTTGAGGAGCCTCTACCCCAACTGCCAGAGCCTGCCCTTGCTCACCTGGATCTCTGTAAATTTACACGGTGTGTAACTTTAATTAATTGCAGTGTACCTTTCAGTCCAGTGTTGACTCCTGACAGGATGGAACACCTCATTACCAACTTGTGCCATGGCTGTGGTAAATCACACCTGGGAAAGTCTGCCAAAACACTGCAGTGCCAAGCACTGACAGTCTGCAATCCCTTCTGGCCCCAAAGATCCAAAGGATAATCTTGCAGAAGTGTTTTGTAGCATCTTTGTTCTGCAAGTTGATCTTGCTGATGTTGATTAATGTTCCAGCTTTCTGTTGAAGTGGTGCTGTGTTTTGGAGTCCATTTGTGCCCTGTGTAGCACAGTGGTGACATACAGCTCTCAGCAAAAATGAGTTTAAAAATCACCTGCCTTCTCTAGTATTCCACCTAACCCAACTAGCAAAAATTAAACTAGAGCCCCAGAGCCAGGAAACTATTTAAAACAGAAGCTGATTTTTCATCTGCCTTTTTATTTCAAAACAAGTGCTTGCACAATTTGCAGAGCTGATTGATTCTCTTTGTTCCTATTGCTTGTTGTGGTGGTGTCTTAATATGCAAACTCATTAATTTTCTTTGTGTGGGCATTAAGAAAGAGGCAAATGAAATTCTGTAAATTGTTTTCCTGGGTGACTGGGATTAGTGAAATATTTGACCAGAATTCTAGCCCTGAGCTCCATCCAGTGGGAGGTATGATGGTCTCATATTGCAGCCATTCACTTTGAAAGTGGTTTTCTGATTTACCTTAATTTATCATTAATTTCTGTTCAGTGGATATCAATAACCACATGAATATCATGTGGAAAATGTTTAGAATTTACTTTCCTGGTATCCAACCATGCAGTTACCCAGATGGTCTCTTACAATCAAAGTATTCTCTAAATTATTTTTAAGTATTTGAAGTAAGATTACTGATAAGCAGAGATGTAGAAGCAAAGTTTTTTATTCTTTGTTGCTTCAGCAGACAGTTCTTTCCAAAATGCAATTGAAAATACTTTGTACAGAATAGCTTTGGCACAGTTTGTATAAATATCAGTTTCCTGGAAATTTTATGAGGTGTTGGATGCTATATCAAGGAAATTGGACATTCTGGCTTGATTTTTGTTATTTTGGAACATCTGAAATGGAAACTGGAGTCACTGCATGTGATGCTGAGGAGATGGCTACGTGTGCTACGCTTGGAGGTAGTTTCAAAATGCAAGTTCACTTATTCCATAAGGGAAAGGTCTTTAGCTATAAAAAATGGTCATGACTAACAATTGTCTGGTTTCTGTGGCTTAGATGCCAAGAAGTAAAATCCTGACATTTTATTGCCAGAGGGCTTCTTTTTTTCTTTTTCCCCTCCTTACCCAGAACTATCTTGTATTCATGTTAAGGCAGCTGAGGATATTTTTAAAACTACATCTTTCCAAAGTATGGTGAGAGAGATGTTAACAAGGCATGATTAGATTATATACAGGTTCTTACTGTATATCAGAAAAGTACTGCAGAACTAACTATACTGATTATATACCAAACTGATTAAAACTGCAGCTGCAAATACCCATGGGAATTAGAAGTCATGGAAGGAGAAGTCACCAATCCAGAGCAGTGAATGGTGAGTGCAGTGAGAATTCAGTTCTGTGTGATGTTAGGTCACTGTGTGAGTCCTTTTCAGGTCCCCTCAACCCCCAAACCTCTTCTCTTGTGCAAGATGCTGGCAGGGAAATCAGAGCTGGACGCTCTGGCCTCAGGATTTCAGCCAGTTCAGCCTCTTTGTGCCATTCCTCTGTAAATATGCAATAACTTGATCAGTTAAAGATTATTTATTGCATAAAATCACTGCTAAAACCAGTGCATATGTAAATTGACTAACTGGGCAGAGAATGTAAGGAAAGAAACATCAACTTAATCTTTCTACATCTGCTGGGAAGTTTTCCTCCAATTTTCAGGGTTTTGTTTAGTAGTCATGGTACTGCAGCATCTGTCCCCATAAACTTTCTGAGGAAGTGGGTAATAATTAGCAACTGATTAGAAGGAAAATGAGTCAGAGCTAAAGCATACAAGTCAAATTTACTTAATGTGGTAAAGAATTCACTTTAGGAGCTTGGAAATAGTGCATAACATGCTGGAGAAGAAAATTAAATATTTTTTCTGTTCGTTCCTTTCTGCTCAGTGTTTATGCAGAGACCACAGTGATTTTCAGAAAGTTTGCCATGTGGATATTTGAGGGAGATGGGCTGTGGTAGCAGCAGTGCAGTGTAATCTTCCTTTCCCCTCTGAAATGGAGCTAATGGTGCAGATCACCCCTCCACAGAGGAAAATACATTGGTGTTATTGATTGAGAAAGCTGTGATTCAGGCTGTGTCATGCAGTGACTGTAGGATTTGCTGTGTCTGCCTGGAAAACAGCTGAGAGAGAAGCAGCAGCCCTTGGGCCTGACCCCAAAGCTGGCAAAAAAAAATAGGCATTTTTCATGGAATCAGAGAATGACTTGGGTTGGAAGGGACCCTAAAGACCATCTAGTCCCACGGGCAGGGACATCTTCCACAATCCCAGGTTGCTCCAAGCCCTGCCCAGCCTGGCCCTGGATGCCTCCAGGGATGGAAGAGCTGCAGCTTCTGTGGACAACCTGTCCATAAGAACCTGTGGACAGGTAAGCCCACGAGAGGGCGAATTGAAGCTAAAAACTCAGCACCAGCCTCTGTGGAAGCTGTGTCTGGAAGTGTCACTGTGATTTGGGGCACTTTCTGCTGGTGCTGTGTGTGGCTGTGCTGAGAGGGTGACCTGCAGCAGGAGGGGGATGAAGGAGGAATAGAAGATGTCCTTGGAAGTGTGAATTCAGTGTCTGTTCAGAAAGAACTGTTGAAAGCTGCTCTCATAAAAGTTGATTCCAATCTTACAAGGAACTGGGCAGTTCTGGCAAGGAAAAAGTAGATTTTGTCTCTGGTAAGTTCATCTGGCAAGGAAGGAGAGTCGACAGTCTGACTTGGAAAACTAGAATGTTTTAGCGTGCTGTGACTGTTTTAAAATTCTTTGCACTTTTAAGAAAAAGAAATCAACCCACCAACCTGCAACTCAAGCAGAAACAGGCATATATTACAGAAAAAAGAGCTCTAGCTGCCACTCTCTGGTGCAAAACAATGTAATAAAACCCAACTGCAATTAACAGAAGAATAAATGTACATTTCCTCACATCTCAATCAACATATGACTTGGAGGTCGGGATCCTGAAAGGAAACCTTCCTTTTGAAGAGGAGTTGGCAAAAGAATGCTTCATTTCACCTGTGTGGTTAGTGGGAGATGAATATTTTGTTGATGTAGAGAAGGGTTTACAACCATGAAAATGCTACATTTACATAAACAGCTATGTAAAGGATAATGCTGTACTGGAGCTAGGACATGCATCTTGGTTTTGTTTTGCAGTCTAATAGTTTTGCTTTTATTTATCCTCAGTGAAAGGGTTTTAATGTTTGTTTAATGAAAAAGCACTTCCACAGAGAAAGGTAGGGCTGTGCAAAAGGAAAAGCTCCACTGGGATCAGTTCCAGCCTGTGCAGTGAGTTCCTGTGAGCACTGAGGGACACTGCAAACCTTTTCACTCCTGCAAAAAGGGCTTCCTCTGCTCAGCTTGCTTTATTGCCTGAAGAACAGGCCAGTAGTTTCCTTCCTTTTCAATTAAAAGTCAAAGGTCTCTGCTCAACACAGTCTCTGCCCAGGAGAAAAAGAACCAGTAAGAGCAAATCCCATCCCACAGATGTTCATAGTGTCGTTTGCTTTGTTACCCAAATGCTGGAAGCTGCAGCTCCACTCTTGGCACAACCCCTCTGAAGACTGAGGACGATTGTCCTGAGTGATTGTTTTATTCTCTTTCTAGCTCAGGTCACATTTTCTATCCTTGTCCTCATTACTGGACACATCTTTTCAGCTGGTCCAGATCCTTTTTCAGGTGTCCAGCCTGGCCACAAGGACTCACTTCCAGCCTGATGGAGAAAGTGAAGCTGCACCTTCTAGAGACTCAGAAGATGCAGCAGTTCATTTATCTGTAACTAGCATGGAGTGATGTTATGTAGGATTACATTCATTTTTTAGCTCTGGTTTCAGTCTGGGAGGGTTTGAAATTGCAGCCTGAAGACTGAATAAGACATCATGTACTTTCTCATTTCATCACTGGAGTGCTTCAGACTTGCTTAAACAGAAGTGGTAGAAGCTTTGTTCCTAAAATTGAAAGGATTGATTATTTCATCTATCTCAATCCAGACATCATCATATAGAGGTGTTACCACAGAGAAATCCTTGCATAAATTTAATATAACTTTAATATGACTATAACATGCTATTAACCACTTATTTTATGTAATTGTAAATCCTGCTATTTAAAAGCAATCATTATTCATTACATTCAAAGATGATAATTGCCTGCAAACCCTTTGATCCAAAATCACAAACACAAATTAAATTACATTAATGATGTTGTTATTACTAAAACATGAAACTTGCACTCATTACAGGAGAAAAATTACAGCAACCTATGAAACAAATGCACTCAACAAAATTATCAATATTTTGAACAAAATACGTAGTCTTTCAGAACAGGTTCTCTTCTGGATTTTGGGATGCCCACATTAAAATCTGATCTAGGGCAATTTGTTTCCTTAAGTTTGTTTTCTATGCCTGCATTTCTTCTGGGCAACAGGGACTCAGAAGGGTTAATGCAGGATTTCTGAGGTGAGCCCATGTCCCAGAGAAGTGTATTTAGGTTCTCCTGTGGAAGTGGGCACTGCTCAGAAAGCCATGATGGACAGTCAGCTCTGAGCTTACAGCAGTGAGACAGCCTTGTGTTTATTATTATAGGAATTTTTCCTTTTTCTGTTGTTTGAGCCATTCTGTGGGAGATCTTGAATGGGACCCTGGAAAAGGTGCCCTGTTGTTTCAGGTGTCATTGAAAGTGAAGTAGCTCAGTAGGATGCTGAACAGATGGCTGGTACACTGAGGAGGGTGGCAGGGCTGGGTGTTGATAAGAAATGTGGTTTCTGAGAGGATTTTGCCTCCCAAGTTTTGCCTGGCACTTTATTGTAGTGATGAGGTGCCTGTATGTATTTTATAAAGTGGAGGTTGCAATTCTTGCAGTCTTGCAATCTGTTTGGGATCTGCTTTAGGGCATTTTCTGTTTCTACATCACATCCTTGCCAAACCTCAGCCACAGCAGGGAAACTGTGCTTCCAGGAGAATCTGCTTCAGCCAAGAAATAGAATCGTTTTATTTAAAACAATGGCCACAGAAAATGATTTCCAGACACTGGGCAGTGTCTCTGAAGAACAAGAAATGGGAAATGGCACAGAAAACTAAGGCAGGGAAAAGAGCCTTGATGTGATCCCAAACCTCCTGTGGAAGGCCAGTGTGGGAGTGGAGAGCTGGGGCTGTCCCCTCTGCGAGCAGCAGTGCCAGGCTGCAGCTGTGGCTGCTCCCTCAGAGTGTGCATGGCCAGCCCTGGCTTTGGTGGGCACTTGGGTCTCTCTGGGTGGGAGGCTCCCAGGATCCAGCCTCAAATGTCTGAATTCCTGGCATTTGGGGCTGAAAGTCAGTTTTGCCTTCAAATACAACTGTAGAACTCACTCCTGTGTCTGTGCTGGTCAAACAGCTGTTCCCCTCATGAAGGACATTTTTGTGCTTTCCTTTTTTTGTCTTTTAAATGACTTTATGGATACAGTCTCTATCCTTTTTAATACAAATGCCCTTGGCTTTGACATTTTTTAGTCTGGCTGTGGCCTTATTTATTTTGTCAGGGTGGCAGAAGTGTTTGGTGCAATTACAGGTCATATTGGGAAAAGGAGGCAGAATTGCAAAGTTTATAACCAGCAGTGATCAGCCCAGCTGAATTAATGGAACCATTGCCCTAAATTCAAAACCAGGTGGGATGGATTGTTTTGCAAGTTGGCCAAACTGTATAGGAAAAAGTATGTGTTAGTAATACATAGCACTGTTTCTTTATGCAGTGGGTGAGAAACTACATGGGAAGATTGTCAATATTTGTTTGATAGCAGCGTTAAGCTTTTTTAATGACAAAACAAAATGTTTTAGCATTTTGGGGGGTGAAGGAACTCACGACAGGTTTTGAGCATTAACACCAACTTTGGATCTAGAGTTCTTAGTTACAAGTAAATGCAAATTTTCACGCTGTCAAGTGCTTCTGGTTATCCTTAAGTTTATGGTAACATATTTACCCTGCAGTGACATTTCATGGGAATGTGGTTTAATGGATCATTCCACTAATTATCTTCCTTTCTTGGTTCAGCAAACAATAAAATCTTTCAGACCCACCCTCCTCCTGCAAATCACAGCAGTACATTTTTCAGCTTCTGCTGTTTGTTGGTAACAGATCAAATTTGTTCAACAAACATAAGGCAAGATCCAAGGGAGATCTGGGATGGATGGAAGCTGAACTGCCCTTCCCTTATCTCATGCTGGCATCAGTTGCCACAAACCTAGGAGGTATTTAAGTTTGGTTATTGGGACTCAGACATTTAGCAATTGTCAAAAAGGTCTGAAATGGTAGCAGGTATCAGTCAGTGCCAGGTGAGGGTACTTAAGACGGGGAAGCAGAAGCTGTTTTCTCTCTGAACACAGGTGGTTCCCATCTGAAAATGGCTAAAGAGTTATTCTGTTCAGCAAAGAAATGCCCCAGGTCAAATCAATCAATCTCATCCCAGGAAACCAACCTAAACACTTGATTACCAGGTGGCCAGGGTGGGAGAGGTCTCTCTGCTCCTGTCTCTGTGGTGCCAGGCACAGAGAATTGCAGGGTAAGGAGCAGCTTTCTGCAATTCTAAAGGTTGAAAGTGTGGAAACCTCAGTCCTAGTCCCTACTCTAGGTCTCATTATTGTCTCTATTGCTGTAGTTGTTTATGTAGATCTTGTGTATTAAGACATCCTAGTGATAAGGATATTCTCAAAAATTATATTCTTCATTTATTTTTCCATTGCCATTGACCCTTTATCTATCTTCACAGCTGCAGGCCTGAGTGTGTTGATTTAAGGAGTGGTGACTTTATGTTCATACAAAGGAGTATCTTGTGCTCTGACATGGAGTATAAAATATTGGGGTATTTGCTACCAGAAAGCAAACAGGGATCAAGGAGTGCCTGTTCTGCACTACGTCCCCTTGCTATATGGTAAAAGATTTCTGTTATCTCATTCTTATATTTGGTAAACAAATCTTGTTGCATTTAAAGAGGTTGGTATTCATTAGTTGGGGAGGGTTGGAGCCAGTGGAGGTCTGGGAGAGGGAGGAGTGTTGGGAGCAGATGAGGTGCAGCCAACAGGAACACAAAATGAGACAAGGCACAAGGGTCCTTCCATCTGCTTAGCACTCTTCCCAGACAATCCTGAGCCCCTCGCTTCAGCAACAGTTCAACATCTCTTCTAAGCAGGGGAGAGCAATTCAAAAATAGCAGAGCTGGTTGCCTAA
Source organism: Pseudopodoces humilis (assembly GCF_049639895.1). Classification (NCBI taxonomy): domain Eukaryota; kingdom Metazoa; phylum Chordata; class Aves; order Passeriformes; family Paridae; genus Pseudopodoces; species Pseudopodoces humilis. Next base: position 32,129,989 of record NC_142208.1, read on the forward strand.
TAAATGTCTCAGCTGTAGACTTTCACTGCCCCAAAGGGACTGTGTCTCAGGCTCTCAGGTATTTCAAGCTTTAAATAATGCATTGGCTCAATTTTCTATGACTTTATTTGAAATATCTTGTTATGACAGGTCCAGAACAGAAATTTTTTACACTTTAGCATTTTGGTCAAATGAGATTCTTTGCTGAATTCAGCCTGAGTTTGTGCTGAGCCTTTTTTCTCCCTATTTTTCAACTCTGCTCCTGGCTGGAGTATGGTTACTGCTCTGGAATGTCATCTATCATAAGTATCATAAGAACAATACTATAATTTCCTTATACAGCTCTTGGCTCTCACGGAGATCAGTTCCCACCTGCTTACCTGGATGCTCTCACCCGTAATGCACCAGGCACGAGCTGTTTGTTCAAACACCCTCTGCTCTCCTGCCAGCTGCTGGTGTGCATCCCAACACCATTCCTCTTGGGGATGAGGGACACAGGAGAGGAGCAGAGAGGAGTGGGCTGGGAAAGGAACAGCGAGCTGAGAGAGGGAGGGTGCAAGGGGAATGAAGAGAGGAGACCCCCCCAATCTGTGTGTCTGCAGCGGTGACTTCTCTGTTGGCACCTTGCAATCAAGATCTTTAGCTGGTTCTGTTCCAGCTGTGCACGGGCTCTCAGACACCCGTGGTGAACACAGGCACAGCTGGATAACAAGGAGAACCGAAGGAAAGCTGCAAGGGTGCACAGGGAATCTTTAGAGGATCGGTGGAAGGGCTGTAGGGCTGAGCCAAGCTGCTGGAGATGACAGGGACAGAGCAGTGTAGCAATGCATCTGAACAGCTTGGGCCATGATGTGCTCCAGCCAAACCGTATTTAGAGTTTATTATCAGACCCTCTGGAATTTCTCAAGGTTGCTGAGATGTAAGTTATTCTAAAAATAAAAAAGAAGAGGCTGGAAAACAAGAAAACAGGACCACAAGAGGCAGATAACAGAGGGCATACCTGGAATACCTGGACAGTGACCAGACCTGTACCTCGAGGGGTGTGTGCAGAGCACAGCGACAGGACAGGGGCACCAATGAGAAGATGTGTGATCACATGAAGAGCAGTTTTAGAATGGATAAATAAGTGTGTAAAGTAAACAATAAATGGCTTCTACAAAATCATATTAGTTTGTTGGTCAGAGGTCCTGAGCTCCCACAGAGCAGTGCCAACAAGCCTTCTACAGGGAAAGTCAGCTTGACCCTGTTTTCTCTCCCTGCCAGATCCACCACTGTACTTAAGGAGCACATTTGTAACTTCATGGCCAGTGAGAAATGGAATCAAGTGCAGCAGAGGGAAGGCAGGAGGCCTGTCAGGAGGGAACTGGTATTCCCACATCCGGGCAGCAAGGCTGTGTCCAGTGTCAGGTTAAATCATTTCATCTTCCCCATCCCAAGCAAACATAGCTTAATCATAAATCTTGATTTCCTGAGGCAATGAAACCATTCCTGCCTTACAATTTGCTTTGGTGTCACTTGTGCAAACAAAGCTTTGGACTGAGGTGCAAGGAAAGGGAGTAGATGGGGAGAGTGGACAGGGAGCAGGGAAGCTGTGTGCTATGGAGGCTGTTTCAGCTTGGGATGAGGATTGGCACCAGCTTTCTGGCCCTTGCCATGCCCTGTTGTAGGGGAGAAGCATCACTGATGCTGGAATAGAAGTTATGGTATCAATTGAATTTGAAGGAGTTATTGGGAGCTGGCTGCTTATAACAATTAATTAAAAAGTGTGAACAACTTGCATCCTTTCTACCATTCAAAGGGCAATAACTTCATTGCATAGTTGACTTTTAAAGCAAGCATGGATCCAAGCTGAAACTAATGTTTCCACACATTCTAATTAAGTCCCAGCTCTGGTTAAATGAGCCAAGAGTCAAGAAAATCCTCCACTCCATCAGCCATCCCTCCTGGTGAGAAGAAAGGTCTTTGCTGTGCAAAGAAGCAGGTCAGTATCAGAGCACCATTTTTCTGCTGGCTCTTTGAACTTTTTTCTGCAGCGTCAGAGTAGTGACCACTGCAAATGAAATTAAAAGGAGGAGGTGGTTCAACAGGTGCCAGCTGCTGTCTTGACTACTGACCCAGCAGCTCTGGTGCTTCAGCATGTTGCAGTCAGCTCTGCAACTGTCCCACCTCAGGGCATGGCTGAGCTGTGCTTACTTATTAAACTGTATTTTAAAAAGTACAAAATGCCATACAGGAAATGAGGATTTGGGGTCGAAAACATGAGGAACAGCCCTGTGAACACCAAAGTTAGAGAGGAGGAGAAGGAGATTCTCCTTGTGCCATTCTCCTGAGCAGTCCCCACAATCCACAGAGATCCCTGTGCTGGAGCAAGAGGACATTTCCTGAAGGAGCTGTGGCCATGGAGAGCTGATGCTGGGTTATCCTGAAGGATAAACCTGTTGGTTTATGCTCAAGGACTGCAGGCCAGGGGAAGGACCCACAGTGGAGCATGAGAAAAGGGGGAGGAGGACAGAGCAGCAGTGACAGCTGCCACGGACTGACCACAGCCCCACTGAGCCACCCAGCAAAGGGGAAGGTGCAGGAGTGGAATGAAGAAGTGACCTTGAGCCTGGCAAAAGAGGGAGTGGGGAAGGTGGTGTTTAAGTTAACTGTGTTTCTCGCTATACCAGTCTCTTTTAACCAGCAATCAAGTTATTTTTCTATAACTGAATCACTTTCCGTGTGACAACAAGTGATTTCCCTGCCCTTATCTCAACCCATGAACTTCTTCACCTTTTTTTCTCCTCCTGCCCTGCTGAGGAAGAGGAATGAGAAAGAGGCTGGCTGGGTGTCCTGAAGTCAGCCAAAGGCAATCCACCACACTTCCTTTTTATCTGAGGAGCTGAGATGCTGGGCTCCACTGAGAGAATGCCAGTCCTGGACTGGGATGGTCATGCAGTGCTGATTGCCTTTGGGATCTGTGTGCACCAGTCACCCTGAGCTCAGGGTTGTCTCACATGTTCTCTTTTTTTGTTCAAATAGTACCAAATTTGATTGACTTTTGAATGGTTTGAGTCTGGTTTTATTTTTCTTTCATCTCTCTGGGTCTGCAACAGCTGCCCCAATGTGTTTACCAAGCCACATCCCTTTCTTCCTCCAGTCCCTCCAAAAGACCACTTCCTCCACCTGCCTTGCAAAACCATGAGAATAAAAGTCTCCCTGTGTTTACAGAGTCAACAAACTGTTTGCATGTCTAACAAACTAATCCCTTCATTTCCCCCCTCATTCTCATGATGGAGTTTGTGCCTCCTTTCTCCTTTTGATCTTCTTTTGGCTCTCCTGTGCTGTGTGAGGTTGACTTTGGTCGTTGGCTGTTGTATTACACGGTTCAGGAGGCACAAGAAACCTGTTCCTGAGTTTCTGAGAAGAATTTGTTTGCCAATCAGTAATAAATCCAAAACTAGCAGCAGGAACAACCAGGATGTCAAATTTTTATCCACTAGAAGTTTTTGCACGTTCTCTCTAGAAAAGAAATTGAGTTACACAAATTCCTAAAGCCTTGAGACTTTTTAAAGATTGATTGAACTTTGAAGATAACCCTGATTTGATTTGAGGCTTGGACCAGGGGCTCTTCCAGGCTAAGTAGTTCTGTGATTCTGAGATTTTATATGCTGCTCAAACATTGCCAAATTTGCTGTGCAAATGTGGGTTCTTTGATGAGCACTTGGATCCACTGAAACTTCATCATGACCTGAGTTACTTTCATTAAAATCCATTGTAAGTTCCATTGAGTGCCATTACTTATCTACTACCTTAAATCTGTTGTAAATCTCAGGGGACAACTGTGTCGAGAGTTCTGCCAAATTCTTAAGAGCTTCAGAAATAGAGATGAATTTTCACTTATTTTCTATATTTGCCCCTATCCTCAGGCTTGGAGCCCTTGTTCACTGGGAAGGTTTTGTGCAGTTTAACAATGATCAGTGTATAACCACAGAAGTTTGGCTTGAGTTTGTGTCAAAAGTCGAAAAATTACTTTTGATGAATTTGCAGAGCTTAAACATCTTGACTCTTGCTGCCCTGATGAGGATAGAGCCCACTGAGAGATGCACACAGGGAGAATGAAAAAAGAAGAATGTATTCTTGCTGCATGTTTTTGTGACATCTATTAGGACAGAGTACAAAGGGTTTCCATTAGCCCTTGGATTGTTTCCCACTGTAGTCCTACCCTTCCACATGTTCAGTCACAAAAGGAAAGGCACATTTTGCACCAGCCTAGGAAGCAGCTTTGGCTCAGATACAGCTCAAACCCAAGAAAGGGACAAGTTACATAAGTGACAACAACAGAACTCCACAGCCAAAGCGGGATGGGATTGAAAAATAGCAGCTACTGCAACCACTTTTGATCTCTGCTTTCCCTGGATCAGATGCCAGGTGTTGTTTTCTTGTAGAACCAGGAAGCTGTAAATATTGGTTTACAAATCAAACATGTGGTGATGGAAGGTGGAAGCAGTGGGGAATGTGGTATTGAGCTACAGAAACGAGAGATTGGGCTGCTGAGCTGCACCCTTTGGTGACTCTGCCTATAAATTCTGGTGTCTTCCTGCAACAGGAGCTCCAAGGAGATGGCTGCCACCAGGATCTTGTCTTGGCTGGTGATGATAATTCTTCACATTCAGGTGGATGCAGGTAAAGAGCCTCACTTCTGATCACCTTTGTAGCTATATTTCACCTTGGGCTAATGTCAAGATTTAAGAGTAAAAGAGGATTTACCAACATGGCTCAGCTCTTTTGTAAACCACAAACAGGTCAAACCTATGAGCTGAGCAAATCAATGTTATCAAATCTGCTTAATGAGCTTAATTTTTTTTCCTGTCATTTTACATAAAAAGCCTAGTAAAGGAAATTAAAATGAATATACTGTAAAGCCAATGATAGTATTTTCTGATCCTTTATATTAGGATAATGGATTTAAAGACTAGTAAGTATTTTCTGGACTAAATACATGTTTATTTTAAAGAAGGTGAGGTGCACGAAGCGTGGGGTTTGTTTTGATTAGGTACATTGTTATATCTAACCCTCTGGTGTTTAATAACAGAGTGCCTTAGATAAAACAAGTATGGCACATATTCCTGTCCCCATTATTATTATAATGATTAGATTATAATGGAAATTACTGTAATTTTTTATTAGTCTAATTTCTCATAGGCTAATTCCTATGTTAGGAGTTTAATTTAATTTGGTTGCAGTGTCAATGGTCTGCCCAGCCACTTTCATCCCTTTAGGGACCAATACAAATATTGGTGGGTCTGATGGGAGGGGGGATATTTGGAACAGGGTGAAATAGGCCTTTTTGCATCCAAAAAACACTTTCCTCCTTCCCAGGTGAGACTTCCCTGACTGAGCAGGGTGCCAGCCTGGTGCTGGGAGAGACAAGACCTTTCATTTTAAGCAGCTGCTGTTATGTCCTCTATGCAGGGATGGAAAAACATCAAAAGTGTTGCCACAGCTGCTGTCTTTCCAACTCTTTCTCTTTCAGGTGTAAAGTTCTGGAATGAACTTGCCTTGAACCAATGAACTAAAAGCAAACCTGCTTTCCCTTTCCATGGTCCCACACACCCCCTCACACACAGCAGAAAGAAAGAGCACTCAGGGCCATTTCCAGACTGAGTTTTTAATGCCCCCATTATTTTCTCCCTCCATAAATATTTGAGGTGCAGTTAGTGCTACTGAAAACTGCTGATGTTCAGCTGGAAAATACTGAGTTGCTGTTTAACCCTTTCATTACCCATCCAGCTAATTTAGAATTTAAAGCTTTGCATGCATGAGGAGCAGTGTGGTGGGATATGTTGGAAAGTTTCATAATATCTGAATAAATTACACTTGTCCCTGGCAGAGCCTTCTGCATCCAGAAATGATGGCAGTGATGTTAGTGAGGGTGTATTCCCACCTCTCAGGCTGTCCACAGAGCAGGATTTATCCCAAACAACAGCTGGAGCTAATCCATTCCCTTGCCAATTCACTGACATCCCTTTGCCAGTGACACCAGGGGATCCTGTGCATGCAAACAGGATCCTTATTACTTAATTAATGTAATGTTCCTTCAACATGTTTTTTTCTTGTTTTTGTTTCCTGTGTTGATGCTAGCAGATTCTCCAGCAAAAATACCTCTAACAGCAGGTAACTTCAAAGTTATATAAAAATGTACATTGTTTATAGAGTTGGCCTTGCTAAATAATCTCTCTCCAGGCTGATGAAAACTCTTCTAGTCCAGTGATAGCCAACAAACCAGGGTAGTCAGTGTCCTTCAGACTGGGGTCCCAGATGTTGAATGCACCCACATAGGATCCATATGGCAGCACATATGTGCACTTAAAACACAGAATAGAATTGAGTATTTGTTGCTCCTCTCAGAAAGAATGAGAGTCATCACTGCAATGAAGAGCTAAATCATTGCTCGGGTTAAAACCTTAGGGTAATAAAACCAGGTGAAAAGTGGAGGCTGTATGAATGCAGCAGATTCTGAGTATCTCTGAAAGCCCACAGCAAAGTTATCCACACTTTAAAAAGACAAATTTTGGCTGGATGCAGGTTTGTAGACTGCTTTTCAGCAACCTATGTAGGGACAGAGAAGGACTCACACAAAATGCCATTGTTAATTCTGGTTATAGGTTTGGTGCTGTCCCCCATCACAAAAACACCGGGGAAGAGATCACCCTTCTCCAAGTGCCAGAGCCCTGATCTGCAGGGCACCTTCGATCTCTTAGTGCCACCTGGAGGCTTTCCATCAGCCCTAGCAGGGAAAACCCTTCTTTCACCCAGTTATTGACGCCAGCTGCGTGGTATTGATGGAATCAGTGGTGTTGGAAGTGGAAGGGAATGAGAGGTGGCTTGGATGTGGTGGAGGTGTGAGCAGAACCTGGGACAGGGAGCTTTTGGAGACCCCATTTTTACCTGCAGCTGTGCACGACAAAAATAATGAGATGTGCAGCCTCCCTTGTCACTGGCCTTGTTCTGACAACCTCCCCAGATATTTTGTCATCTTCATTTACGTTGTTCTTGATTTGGAGAAAAACTGCCTCTTTCTCCCTTTCACAGCCTATTCTCACATCAGTAGTAGATTTAACAGCTCCTGATCCATCAGGTGAAGCCAGCAGATAGAATCAAAGAATTGTTCCAGCTGGAAAAGACCTTTAAGATGATCGAGTTCAACCATTAATCCAGCAGTCCCACACATTTACATGTCTACATGTGCCACATTTACATGTCTTTTAAATCCCTTCAAGGCATGGTGACTCCACCAGTGCCCGAGGCAGTCTGTTCTTTCCAGGAAATTCTTTCTTTCTGTTCTTTCCAGGGATTTCCCCTTATCTCCAGTCTGACTTGAGGCTATGTTTTATCGCTCCTTACTCGGGAGAAGGGACTGACCCTCACCTGGCTGCAACCTCCTTTCAGTGTAGCTGTAGGGAGCAATAAGGTTCCCCGAGCCTTCTTTCCTCCAGCCCCCTCGAGTGGATCCCATCCAGCCCCACAGACTTGTGAATATCCAAAGGTGTAGCAGGTCACTGATTGCTTCTCCTTGGATTATGGGGGGTTCCTTCTGCTCCCTGTCCCTGTCTTCCAGCTCAGGGGGCTGGGTGACCTGAGAAAACTGGTCCCACTCCAAGGCACTCTCTGGACCAGTTGCAAGTTTTGGTGGGTTCACAAAGGGTATTGATGGTTAACGGAAGAAAAAAGTGCTGGGAGTTACTAAAATAGACAGAACTCTTCTGGATCTAAAGTTCATTGGCTGTAAATTGCTAGAGACTGAAACAAGGTTTGAGGAAGTTTCATGTTAAATTTGCCTTGTTGACCTATACATATGCTATCCTATTTTTTTCTTCTCTAGAAACAAGTGGTCCCCCAACAACTCCTGACCACACGACTAGTAAGTAGAACTTACCAGATTGCTATTTTATATAATAGTGATAGATTTATGTTTTGTCATAGTATTTATTCTCGGGAACAAATTAGTATGATTAAAAAGCTCACATTTTCTTTAGGATGGGGATGGAGATGTACATGAGAAGTAAATTATTTGGGAGGCAGGAATTTGGGGATGGCTTTGCTCTCCAGCAACCAGTCTCCTTGCTAGAAGTAAGATCTTCTATCACTTGTGCCCTTCAGTGGGATCTTGACTCACTGGAGGAAGGGTAGAGAGCACTGACAGCTCCCAAAGACTTGGTCCTAATTCTCTTGTTCTCTGTGTGTTTTTTTCCTGCTTGTTCTCCTCCACAGCTCAAATCATATATGATGGTGAGTCCTTCTGCCAGGGTTCTTGTCACGGCCCTGGGCCCAGGGGTGGGACGTGCCTGCCCCTGCTGCCCCCACCTCTCCATCCCACTGAGAGGGAGCTGAGAAGGGGCAGCCAGCCCCGGGCTGTGCTGCAGGTGGATGCAGACACGCCCAGAGAAGATGTGGGATGTCATTGCCCGGACCCAGAGCACCACCAGCTTGACCAAGGGGTTTGTGTCTCTCAAAGATCTGCAGCTGAGGCTGAGCGGTGGGCCCGACCGGTGTGCAGGCAACGTGGAGATCTACTACTTTGGAGCCTGGGAGAAGGTGTGTGGGTACCTGTGGGACATGCAGGATGCCGAGGTGGTGTGCAGGCAGCTGGGCTGTGGCTCCCCTCTCACAGACACACATTCCTTCCCCTCGAACGACTTCTACCCCTACATGATTACTGAGATGAACTGTGCGGGCACCGAGCGCTACTTGTGGCACTGCCCCTACACCTACCAGTACCGTGTCTGCCACCATGGAGATGCTTCTGTCGTGTGCTCAGGTGGGTGTCTGTGTTTTGGTGGCATTTTCCTGATGAAAAGCTGTCTGGAGTGAGGTGGGATGAAGGCTGTCCAGCCCTTGCTCTGTGCTCAGCAGGGCAGCAGCAGATCATGGGTCCATGTCCCTGATGCAGAGGGTGGTGTTTCAGGGGGAGCATCAATCTCGTATTTGCAGACTGTACCTGGGAAATCTGGGATTTTCTGCACAGAGCAGGGTGTGAGGGGAGGGATAGTTTATAGTCAGGCTAACCTCACCATGAGTCCCTCCATAACTTTCCTTGAAATTAAATACTTGCTCCAAGGGGAGCCAAGCAGACCGAGTGCCTCACACCCTCTGGTTTTCTCCTTCCAGACTCCAGAATAACAGTGCCTCCAACAGGTAACCAGAGATTTCTGTTTATATACAGCTTTTCTAAGGGGTTTTCTTTCTCTGGGATTCTCTGGGATGCTCTGTGCAGGCTGCACTTACAGACCTTGGCTAACATCCCTAACATTGAGGGAGATGTGGGATTGCTTGGGATCCTTTGGGATTGAGCAGCCACTTCTGTGGGAGAGGCTTGGCACTGGTTTTCATGGTGCTGCAGAAAATGTCCTTGAGCAAGTGTTGGCACTTCAGCCATCTCAGTCCTGCCACATTCCAGTGCTGATTGTGGGCTTTGGCTTTTATTTGGGTTCAACGGGGTTCCCATTGGAGAGGGGGGACTCCCAGCAGGATGATCCTCTTAGGCAGAACACTGCTTGCTCACCTGCTGCTCTCTCCTGCAGCACCAGCTGTCTCCAGATTGATGTTCTCCAGGCCATGGACTACATATGGTAAATCCAGAGGAGCTGTGGGGTTGGACTAGCTTCTGCCCTCAGTTACACATCACAGAATCACAGGACGGTGAGGTTGGAAAGGATCTCTGGAGTACATCTGGTCCTGCCCCTGGCTAAAAGCAGGATCAGCAGGAGCTGGCTTCCCAAGACCATATCCAGAGGGCTCTTGGCTATTTGCCACCTTTGTGGGCAACCTGTGTCTGCCCTCACAGAGAAAAAATGTCTGCTGATGGTCAGAGGAAACCTCCTGTGCTTCAGTTTGTGTCCATAGCCTCTTGTCCCCTCACTGGGCACTGCTGGAAAGAGCCTGGCTTTTAGAGAGGGTTGACTCCCAGCAGATTGTATTTCCTAGGAAAAGTGCTGGGAGTCAACCCTGCTGGTTTCTCCCTGCAGCACCAGGTGCCTCCAGCTCAACTTCCCCTCTGTCACTGACCATATTTAAGTCCAGAGGAGTTAAGGGGTCTGATGATCTCCTTCCCCAGGTGTCCCACTGGACAGCCAGCCCCATGGCTTTGGGTTACTGCATGAGCTGAGCACAACCCGTGCCCTGGGCTGGGGGGATGCAGGGGTGCGGTTTTGGGGTGCCCAGGAGGGAGGGTCCCTATGGGGCTGTGGCACAGCCTCCTTGGTGGGGCCATGCCCTTCCTTCCCTGACGGATTCTGGTGATGGGATAAGAGCCCTCTGCCCGTGCTCAGGCTCTGCTGTTTTCCTCAGAGAACTCCTCCTGTGGTGGCTTACTTCAGGGATTGTCCGGCACCTTCCAGAGCCCGGGGTACCCCAACTCCTACCCTCACAACTCCTACTGCGTGTGGCACATCCGGCTGCAGGACCCGGCCCGCAGGATCCAGCTCCAGTTTACGGACGTGGAGTGAGTCCGGCCGGGCGCTGGCTGTGGGCTCAGGGCCGGCTTCGTCCCCATTGCGGGGCCTCGGCAGCCTCTGCCCGAGCACTGGGGTGAGGTGGGCGTGGGGCCGGGCTGCTGGGCCCCGCAGCTCCTGCAGCCTGTGGTGCAGACACATCCTCCTCTCCCTGCAGGCTGGAGGGCAACAGCTGCTCCTACGATGCCATCGAGGTGTACGACGGAGGGTCCACTCAGAGCTGGCGCCTCGGCCTTGTTTGCAGGGACAACAATAGCGTCTTCAACTCATCCGGGAACCAGCTCACCGTCCTGTTCCGCAGTGACGGCAGCGTCAGCAGGAGAGGCTTCCACGCCTACTACTCATCATTTCTCGACTTCCATACCACCACGGGTAAGACTACAGCTGTCCTTTACTCTTTGCCAGGACAGAAGCTCAAACCCAATCACAAAGAGGTTCTGGCGCCTCTCAACACCTTGTGGGCATGCAGACCCTCTGGACCCACTTAGAGGCATCCTGGCTCAAGGGCATTTTTCAGAACAGGATGGCCATGAAGCTGCTGCCAGACACTGTTTCTTTGCCTGGTGGACAGGAATGGCACTCTCTCCACCTCCCCCAGTGATGCCACTGAGCTGTCATCAATTTTCCTGGCCTATGCTGTAGGCAGAGGAGTTGTTCAGCCCTGGCACACTCATTGCTGCAGAGGCCAAAGGCCTCTCATTTTCCCAAAATAAAGAGAGCTGATGTGCTCAGCCAGAGAGCAGTGAGCCCCTTTTGGCAGCTGTGGAGGAGCAAGGCTCTCTGTCTGCAGCGCCAAGCTCCCTCTGGATGGCAGCAGCACCATCTGCCTGGCTGTCCTCTCCTCCCAGTTTGGTGTCACCAGGAAACATGCAGAGGGTCCACTCTGTGCCACCCTGCTGACCATTAACAGATGAGATCAAGGCTCTGCTGATGGGAGCTGAGCAGAGCACAAGCTGCCTGGGCTGGTGGGTGGAGGGGGAAGGCTTGGAGGTGCAGCCACACAGGATCCTGCCATGTGTCCAGGTAGTGATTGTGGGTCTGGTGTTCCAGTGTCCCTTCATGAGCCCTTCTGCGGACAGGTGACCCCCAGAGGGGCTGCTTCTCTCAGGCAAAATGCTGAGTGTTCACCTGCTGCTCTCTCCCTACAGCTCCCAACAGTACTTCCAACTGGATGACCACTCCGTTAACAACCTCAGGTAGGTTTGAAGGACTTGGGTAAATTTATGAATTGGATATTTATCAGCATTTTTTTTTTTTAAACAAAATTATTTGATTTTTTTTCCCCTCTTCCCTTTGGTCATTAGCAATTGTAATAGGGGTTTCCCCTTTCAAGGAGTAGCTGATCTCCACAATTCCTGCCTCAAAATCTCTGCAAATCTGTGGCAAACATTTGTGTCCTGATAATGCAGGCACTACAGATCAGCATTATAAAATCTACTCAATGTGAGTAGCATCTCCTAACCTTCATTCAGATGTATATGAACCTAATACAGAGGCCACTGAAGCTGATAGAAGTCATTATCTCTGTGATTAGACATAAACTTCACACAGACATACTCCAAACACACCCCTAAATGTGCATACGTATCTTTTTCTTGTATTTTTCTCTGCAGAAGATTATTCTTGTGGTGGCTTGCTTTCCTCTTCATCTGGTACCTTACAGAGCCCATTTTACCCCAGAAATTATCCAAACAATGCCAACTGTGTGTGGGAAATACATGTAAAGAGCAACTTCCGTGTCACACTTGTATTTACAGATATTCAGTAAGTAAGAATTTATTACTTGGGAAGATGAATGTATGGGATTGACAGCTTGGACTTACTAAGCAAATGCCTACTTCATTTCAAGGGTCTTCATCAAAGCTTTTAGTACATCTGGAGATGAAAAATGTGTTCATTTTTGCTTATTTGTTCAAAAATGTGGCTGGCATCTCCCGAGACAGAAATTGGAGGTTGTAGCTTCTGTTCCAAAAATTTGACAGTCATATCAATCAAATGTATCCTTCTGCTAGAGAGAGTTAATCTGACTAAAAAAACCAAACCAACAAGCAAACAAAAACCAAAGAACATAAAAATGAAGCATTAAACTAAATAGCTGTGTTGCTTCCCAGGATGGAAGGTGGCAGATGCCTCTCTGACTATGTGGAAATCTATGATGGGCCCCTTCAGACCTCTCCTGTCCTTGGGAAGATTTGTTCTGGTTATCGCCCCATGTACACATCGTCCTCAAACCTGCTGACCGTCCGCTTCCACAGTAACTCCCGATACACATACAGAGGGTTTCAGGCCAACTATCATTCCACCCCAGCTGATGACAGCACCAGTAAGTTCATCCTTAAAGCACAAACATGCTTTTCAATTACTTTCTGATTCACTGATTGTTAATCTTGTTAATGTTGTTTTAAATTAGATCTGTAGCGTTTTCATGGAGATTCAAGCCCATGGTTTGGATTCTGAACTCTTTCTGCTGTATCAGCTGCAAGAGATAGTGTTTATTTAATCCACTACTTACAACCTTTTTTGGTCACTTCACCGAGCTTGTAATGTATATTCTTTGCCATCCACTAGCCCTGCTGTGTTTGCCAAACTACATGCACGTGGTTGTGAGCAGATACTTCCTTCAGTCCCATGGCTACTCTGCTTGGAACCTCACCCTGAACGACCCCTTTTGCACACCCAACATCACATCAAATCATGTGTCATTCGACATTCCATACACTCGCTGTGGCACTGTCAGAGAGGTAGGACTGAACGTTTCAACCAAGTGGGAAAATAATGGGAGGATATCAAAAATTCAAACAGAAGAATTTGCTTTGAAAACACAAATTAAACCTAACTGGGATCTGCAGGGACTGGAAGTGTCCTGGTGATTATGGGTTGTCTCCCTCTCTCCTGAAGGATAAGGTTTATTTGCACTTGCATTTCCTGCCTCTGCTAACAGAGCATTCTCTTAGAGCCCATTATCAATCTCCCAGGGAATAAGCTGTGGAAGGATACAAATACTTGGCATTTTCAAAGTCCCAAGATGAGTGTGATAGTTAAAAAGGTTTCAAAGCTTTTACTCAATCTGACTAATAGTGTTGTAGCCAGATTTCAGCTTAGATAATGAGCTGGAGCTGAACCTTCACGTATTTAATGTTGTACAGGTTGTATTTAGTTCTGTTATGTATGCATTTATTGTGAGTAGTTTTCTAGGACAAAATTGTGGGCACTGAATATCACATGAAGAATATAGATTTTTATCTTGAGAACAGAAATCCCTAGATTCAGATTTTTCCACATCACACTTTCTGGGAAATAATGTTTTTACAATGAACACTGCTGCAAGGATACAGCAAAATTTAGAATGTATAATAGGGTACCTGATTATATGAATTAATTTTGCATTCTTTTTTATGTGCCAAACAGGGAAACAACAACACAATCAGCTATTCCAACATTATTAGAGGGTCCTCTTCTGGCACATTAATCACAAGAACTAGAAATCTTCTCTTGCATGTCAACTGCAAGATGCTCCAGAACGCGTGGGCACAAACGATGTATGTCGCGGACGACAATTTTGAAGTCAATGAAACTCAATATGAGAGATACGATGTAAACCTCACATTTTATGACTCTTCAAGCTTCTCAAGGCCAGTGTATGACTCACCCTACTATGTCAGCATCAACCAGAATTTGTTCCTGGAAGCTTCCTTGCACAGCTCTGACCCAATGCTGGAGTTGTTTCTGGACACTTGTGTGGCATCTCCCACTCGCCACAATTTCACAACAGGATCCTATGCTATAGTCAAGAATGGGTGAGTTCTTATGCATTGCAACTACAGATATAACTGCCTTCAAACTCCTGTATCTCTTATTAATTTTTTTTCATTTAATGGAATAGTGTGAATATAGCACAAAATAATGACAACTTCTAATTAATTAATGGACAAGGGCATTCAGGGTTTACTGGGAAAAAGGGGATGGATTGACCCAAAATACAACACACACAGACATTACAGCCTAAAATAAAATGTAGACTGAATGGCTATGGCCAGTTGACTATTATTATTATTATTATTATTATTATTATTATTGAAAAGGTACTAGTGACATACCTCAGGTAAGGTTAATTTACCTTCACAGAATCATACAAACACCAGGTATCAGACACACTCCAGGCTGAGGAAAGGCAATGTTGTTCAATTCTGCCAAAAAAATGCATTTTGGTTTTTTCCCACTTGTAGCTTTCTGAACCATTTTCATTGTCATGCCATGTGTTTTACTGCCTGTGTATTCATGAGAGGGGTTTTTTTGCTTCTTTTTAGGTGTGTTAAAGACCCTACCTATGCTTCGTATTACTCACCCAGCAGACACACCGTCCGGTTTAAATTCAACGCCTTCCAGTTCATTCAGAGCAACCCAGAGGTTTACCTGCAGTGTGAGCTGGTGGTGTGCAGGGCCTTTGACTATTCTTCCAGGTGCCACCAAGGCTGTGTTCAAAGGTCTAAGAGAGAGGCAAGCTCTGACCTAGAAAGTGTGATTGTTGTTGCTGGCCCAATACAGCTTTGGGAACCTGCACCTGAGATTAGGAATGAAAATGAGTCTGAATAAAACTGTCTCCTTTGACAGACAGCATCTTTAAATGCTAATTGAATTCTGGAAGAAACTGCTGCCAGATTTCCAGAAGGTGTAGAATAAATGTTAGGAATGTGCTTACTGACTCATGCTTGTTAATCCCACTTCATGTCAGTCATCCCCATATAACAAAAATGCTACCTCGGCAGTTCTATGGGAAATTAAATTTGTGATCTTTAAGCTTTTTGTTCATTGCTTTCTTAATGGTAAAACTGAAATGCTGAAATTGCAGTTTAGGTTCTATAAACAAGTTCTTTTAAAGTTCACCTGAGTCTGGATGTGTTGGAATGCAAGAAATCTGTTAATCTAGAATAATATTTTCCAGCATTTTTTATGTTTTGGACATGAAACAATGAGGGATAAAGCATGACCAGGTCTCTTCATCTCTCCCAGAGCTGAATTCTTGTATTGTGTAGGAAAATATGAATTCAGTTGCTGTTCCATCTGATGTTTCCTGTGACTAGTTTAATTTTTGCTGTCAGCCCCTGGCAGTTCATAGAATCACAGAATATCCTGAGTTAGAAGGGACCCAAAGGGATCATCCAGTCCACTTTTTCACTCTGGGTGGGTTTCTCTTGAAGCAGAAAATGAAGAAAGTAATTCCATATCAGATTATGTGAACCTTGCTAAGCACCTGGTCACCCTGAATAATTCTGTGGATTGGACAATTTCCTTGCAATGAGTAATTTCATTTATGATTCAAGATTAAAATCCAAGCCTGACAGGCTTTCCATGGTGGAGGCTCACTTCATGAAAAGAAGTGGGTTTGACATAATGACTCAACATTGTAGGAAGCCAAAAGACCAGGGAAAGTTTAACAACCCTCAAGTTGGCTGCCACCCTGTAATATTAGGCTATTTAATCATAGTGCATGAACCATAAACTCTTCCTAAGATGGATATCTTGATTCTGCCAGTGAAAAACACGGCCAGATCTGCTGTGAGATCGGCACAGCACAACACCTTATGTCTGTAACACCTCGTGTCTGTCACCCTGAGTGCCATCATGTGGCATGTACAGGGAACCAGCTCTGCTGAGGCACCTCAGATCCTAGGTTCAGTTTTGCTGCAGTGTCATTGAGGTGCTGGAGCATGTCCAGAGAAGGGCAGAGGAGCTGGGGAAGGGTCTGGACCACATGTTTCATAAGGAGTGGGAGCTGGAAATGTGTTCAGAACTTCCCAAGTGAAAAAAATGTTAGATGAGACTTCAATGACTTTCACTTATGGTGTACCTCTGTGATAAAGCAACTGTACCACTGCCAGAGGAAATTTTTCAGTGGAAGGCTCCTGAAAGGGAAGAGGGCTGGGAGATAGCATGGATTGAGGATTGAACTGGATGAAAGTTTAATGACACACAAGGGTTTAATATTTGTGACTTAAGTCAGTGGAGTAGCTAATGGCTTCTGATAACTTTCTGTTATCATGCAACCACAACCTCCAAAATTGCAGCAAAACCCCACATGTCTCTATAATTTCCCTCTCTAATAAATACTGGTGAATGAACAGAAAATATATCAATATCCCCAAAGAGGTACTTGCACTGTCATATTTGCAGGTCTGAAGTTCTCCTCACCATTCCTTAGCTATGTATCATAAGTCTTCTCCAGCTCTATATAAATCCTTCAGTTTAGAGCAAAAAGTGTGGTCTTGATAGTGTTCTTAGTAAATGAAAATTATGATTATTAATAAATGACATCTACTCTCACATTTTCTTTTTTTAAACCCGACTTCCCTGAAGTGCTTGACCAAATCTTATTTGAAAAGGCTTGTACTAGCCTTTATTTCTCTTTCAAGGCTGCTGGTCACTTCCAGTAACAGCCCATGTTATTATGATTCTTAGCTCAAGTTTTTGGTTCAAAACTACACCAATCTTGCTACACTGTAGGGTGGCAGCTACAAAGAGAACAATGGAATAAGTCAATGGCTATTGTCTTTTTCTTTTTGAAGGGATGACTCACCCATCCTTATGACAGGGCAGAGTAGATCCATTGTGTTGTATTCATGTGGACCAGGGAACACCAAAGCCAGAGCTGCAGCACAGTGAAATCTTCAAGAAAAGCATATAGGTCAGGGATGAGGATAGGAAATAGCAAGAGATGAGAACTATGAAATTCTAACACAATGCAGAATCTTTTCAGAGCACTTTGAACATTTCTATGGACCTGATCTGTTCTGGGACCATAGTTGTTGAGCTTGAAGTCAGTCTGATATATCTAAATGTCAATGAAAGCCATAAAAACACATTTTATATTCTTTTAAGATGTCTCCACCACCTTTTCCCCTTTGATTTTTTCCATTATATTTAGATAAATAGACCAATACAAAATTCATCTTCTCTAACAAAGAGATGTTTGCTGAAGTGCCTGGCTTAGGCAAGCAAGTTTTGCCAGCTCATTCCATCAGGCTGCAAGCCCTTGGGCAGCCAGTTACTGCAGCCAGTGCCTGCCCATGAATTATGGTGCAGCCAGCTTCTGGGCTCTGCTCTTTACACAAATTCTTGTTTATTTATATAACAGCACACACAGCGTGGAGCCCACTGGGCAGACCTCACCTCTGTCCTTGAATGGTAAAGAACAAAACCTGCTGCTTGGCATGGCATGGCCATGGCTGTGCCAGGCTCTGCACTGTGCAGGAGGGTGTGGCACAGTCTGACTTGGCTTTTGGGAGTTTTCCTGTGTGGAGGCTGAGGTATGTTTGCCCTCAATATGCACCATCATTGTGAAATTTATAAACTGAGAGCTTCACTCGAGCAGTGAGTATTTCAGCAAACAACTTCAGGATGGATTTCGAGAAGTGTGTTGGAGACCTGATCATGCAGAGGTTAAGGTTAACACACCACTTAACTGCCCCAGTGATTTAAAAAGAATTTGGGAGACTAGTCATAGTAGAAAAGTTATGCACATAACTTATTTAAACATTTGCTAATTCAAATATTTAATTTTAATGGTTTCTCTTGGCTCACAGTTAAATGTCAATGCATATTGTCATCATTCAATATTTAACACAGCAATATATGTGTGAAACTGGTTTCATTTACTGTGGCAAAATTAGCTAACTTCCTTGTCTATGAATTGTTAAAGAATGCCTTGTAATGTGGGGGGTAAGGTGTATTTACAGTTGTCATTGCCCACTCATTCAAAAGAAAATAAGTAGTAAATACTGCTGCCTCAGATGATCAGACGTAGAGCATCCCTCACACCATAAAAAGCACACTGGCAGAAATTATCTGCCCAGTTAGGTGGGGGAAAAAGCAAAATATGAAAGGACATGGCACATAGTACACTTTGTTCTCTGTCTAGCTCCATGTGTGATTCAGAGAAAATGAAACATGCAGCTCAGAAAAATAGATTGTGTTGCACTGAGTACTGTACTGCAGATAGGAAAAAAATTCTCTTCATCATTGGTAATTTTTGCTTTGGTGCAGATTTTAATTATTAAAGCTGCACATTCTTAAGATAAACTTGATGCTTGTAGATTTTTGATTAGTGCAAGGAAGAGTGCAAGTTTAAAGATTTATGATAGGCACAAACAAAAAAATCTACTTTAAATGATAAATCAAGGCATACTTTTTTTATACAAAAGGTATAAATTATCAGGGCCTTGATCAGAGAAAATGTAAAACCAGTAAACCTGGATTTTTGATTATGGTTTTTTGGTTTTTTTTTCTGGTTTTTAAGCTTTGAAAGAAAAAATTCTTAGAAAAGACAAATCACGGAGCAGCACACGTAGACATCTGCTGTCCAGGGAATTTCTGGGAAGACTTTGCACAAGCTGGGCTGAGTGGGAAAATTATCACAACCACTCCCAGCTAGAAATGTAGACTTACATGTTTGGGAATCAAGACTTTTAGTGCAGCTGTCTTCTTTAGGATAAAGAATATTACATAAATTTAAAGTGGTTTTCCTTTCCCTTAGGACCACAGGTGTTTCTCTGCACATAAATAGGCTTGAAACACAATTACTGTGACACATGGTACCACAGTCACATCACAAAAAGGAATTCTTACTCCATTAGCTTTTGAATGTCCTTAAACACTATACACACAGAAATGTAGTAATATTTTTTTCTTTTGATCCACTAACATTCCAAGTAAATACAGTTTATTATTTTAAAACTAGTTTAATTCAGTTTTTTCTGTGTTTAACCAGAAAGAAAATTGCTTTAAGATAATTTCTTTTTAATTTTGATAATTTCTGGGAGATATATAGGATGAGCAAAAATCCTTGACAAAGGTGTAATATTGTGGCCAAAGAATTAGTTTCAAATACATTTTCAAAGCTCATGGGTTATTGAAAGGCTTCAGAAACACATAATTCTTATCAAGCTGTGAGAACAAAGGAAGAAATAATGAGGCTGGCTAAAGGCAGACATAGAAACACATTCTTGAAAAGAGCCAGAATGGGTAAAACCATTTAGACAAAATGGTGTATATAAGGTCAGTTTTAGCTTTCTGGAGAAGGACTTTGATGTTTATCAGTTTGTACCAGCTTTAGAATGTCATAAAAGTTGAGCAAGACATTATAAATGGATTGGTGTTGAGAGGTAATTACTGTGAAACTTCTAAATAACTGATTTCTTTTCTGTTTCTTGCTTTGAAAAGATCTTCCTCACAGATAGAAATGCATATTGCTTTCCTCTGTACTTCCCCTAGGTTTAGAAGTACATCATAAAGCACCCAGCAGCAGCACAACACCTCTGATGGATTCTCTCTTTTGAGCACCAGTGGCTTTTCCTGCATTTAGGCATTTCTGCACATGAAGAGCTGACTTTCCTTGAGCCATTCCCTTTGGCAAGTGGCAGCATCATTTCCTTCCTGCTGGTCCTTCTGGCTTAAAGGCAAGGTCAGGGCAAGAAGGTGAACAAATGGTAACACTGGAGAGAGTTGGAAGTCCAGGAGCCAAGCTGCTTTCTGTGTTCCCACCTTCTCTGTCAGTAACCATTTGCCTCAGACTCCCCCAGATCTGGTGCTTTTTCTCTCAGCAAAACTCAGAAAGGAAAGTGGCATTAAATAAACACTAAAGCTAAAAACACTTCAAAGAACTAAGGGGGATTTGAATAGAAGAGTATAAAAAGGCGCTGGAGGTCAAAGGCCAGGTTTGAGGATCAGCTATGATGCAGTAAGAAAGAATCCAGCTGCAGGGTTACTTAAGGCAGGAGCAGATACGACCCAAAAAGAAGCATCCACCAAGATTATTCTCACACTCTGTCCCAGAAACCCTTTAAACACAGGCAGTTCTGACTGATGAGGACAGTCATTCATTCGTTATGTGACAAAAATACACATGTGTCATGTCCCAAGGGAAATGCAGGTCTGTTCATACAAAGGGGTTTGAGGACATGAGACCCAGGACCCCAAATGTCAAACACAGGCACAGGTGGTGCACAGATTGATTTCACCTGCACATGGCTTTTCATAAGATGTCTGATATTCATTTTTACCACTTTCATAGACTTAAAACTGAACATTTTTCCTTTTGTGGGGACGAAGCAAAGCAGACAAAAAGTCTGAGTGCTGGGTACTCTTCTAGCAGGGTATGGCCCATCTGGTACAACACAAATTAATAGAGACAGATATAGGAAATTAAGTCCTGCAGAGCATTCCTGGGCAGATACAGAGAGACTAATTTTGTTCAAGCTCCCTCCTGCAAGAAGTGTATGACAGAAAACCAGTCCACAGAGCTACAGCACAGAGTGTTACTGTAAGTCTTCTTATTCCTTTGTTAAACTGAAAGAAAATGATTGATCAATAAACATAGCAGAGCTTTCTGTAGTGTTTAACAGCTCTAAGAGCCTCTAAAAATTACAACTGTGATTGAAAAATTCAACAGTTTGAAACTGCATTTTTTATTGAAATTGCATAGAAAACATTTGGTTTTTAATCCAACTACAACAGTATAATCTAATAAACACTTGTTCCAGCAAGAAGCTGACCTCTGAAAAAAACAGATTATTCATTGAGGCTAATATTCTTAGACAAATAGCTTAAGGTTTCCTGTATCTCAAGACTTTTGATTACAGTAAGACAAATTTGATCCCATGCATTTTATCTCACAGGGCAAAAGTTTCATTTATTCCTGATGTGAGAACAGCAATAGGTTGCTGATCTGCTAGCAGGAATAGTCTCATAACTCACGTTGCAGACTTTTATGGTACTTTGTTTTGCATAAAACTTCCTGCTGCTCTGATCTCAGTGTGTGCAATAGATAAGAGAGATAATCTGAGGCACGTTTTGTAGAGTACATTGGAATTTTAGCCTCTACAAATCAAAGGTGCCTGTTACTAAGGCATAGATCCTCATATAAGTTAAAAAACACTTACTAGAAGTGCCAGAAATGCACCAATGAAACTGCTGAGAACCAAGAAGTAGCCTGATGTGTTCATGTGTTCATGAACCTTGCTGGCAGATTTCATTATTGTGGATAAATTTAACCTCCTCTGTTGTTGAAACTGCTTGATATCATCCATAAATTTTCTGTTCACAGTGTCTCAAAGCAACTATGGCTGGACAATCTGGAGATCCTAAACTCCATCCCCTTGGTCAAAGAAAGGTCAAAGAAAACAAGCTGCTCAGGACTGTGCCCAGTTGTTGTGAACATCTTAAAGAATTGAGGAATCTACAAAATTGCTGGGCAACCTATTCCACTGCTTCTCCAGTCTCACAGTGGAATTCTCTTTCCTTCTGTTAAGTAGAGTTTACTGTACTTCAATTCATGCCCACTGCTTCTCAACCTGCCACCAGGCACCACTGAGACAAGTCTGGCTCATTTTTCAAGAATCTTGAAGCAGGATTGACCTCATAACCCCCCACCAATGACAGTGTATGATCACTCCACTGAGCTCATGGTATTGTTTTCACTCTTGTCAGACAGTCAGGAGCAGTAGAGCTGTGAATAGCAATGTTCAGGCTTCCATTTCTTTATTAACATGTGAGTACAATCAGTTGTATTTACCATTGTCCTCCAGTTTGTTTGCTCTTCTCAGTAACGGCTTTAACAGCTTCAGATTCTGTTTCTGGACTCTGGCCTTTTGTCCTTCTTTCCTCCATTTGAGCACTGTGAACCTTTTCAGGAAGATCATTCTTTACTCCCCTTGTTTAGGACCCAAGCTATGCTTTTCTACAGAAGGAAGGTTGGAATACACCAGCAGGAATACAGCATGTCCAACTATTCCAGTTTGACTGCAGCTGGTCTTGTAGCTAAAGTGAACAGAGAGATACAACCTGGATGGGCTGTAATGAAAAGAATATTAGACCAACAACTGGTCTGTTTCTGTCTGACCTCGATTTCTCCTCATCAGGTGAGCAGAAGCAGTAGAAATGAAATATAATGACCCCAGCAGACAGGTCTGTGCGTGTCGTGCCCCCAAGTCATCTACAGCTCCATTAAGACTTCACACAGACCAGCCAAGGAAACCAGCTCAACAGGACTTCAGATTTCAACCCATAATTCTTGTCTTTTTTATATAACCTGTGTGATTCAAGGGATTGAAGGGGGTGCTGCTGGCAGATGCAACTGAGGACCACAGCTGTAGATTGAGGGGAGACATTGTTAAAGCAGAACAAGCTCTACAGAGGCCTGAAGGTGAGGTCCACTTAGGGTATGTTACAAAAAATTGGCATGAATTTGCTTTTGATTCCTTACTTAATCCCATTTATGACATGATTTTTGTCTACAAACAGCAGGGAAACAAACCTACAGTTTCAAATGGAGAACTAAAATATAAATATTTACGAGACCAGGACTCTCTGCTGAAGATTTTATGAGAAAACCTGCTATGAATTTGCTGCCTCATCCTGCAATACGTTACAGTCTATGTAATCAAGCAATTCCCTATGAGCAATAAATAAATAAAACTGGGATGTCTGAGGCAAAGAAACACATTTATTCACCAGTCTGGTTCCAAAGGTAACTCTGCACATGCAGTTAAGATAATTTAAAGTAAAGCTATATTATGGTCTTGGCTGGCATAGAGTTACTTTTCTTCCTAGTAACACAAATTATCTAGGAAACTAAAATTTTACCACTCCTATGTAATCCTCCTGTAAAGATCAGATAATCATAAAAAATACAGCATAATAAATCAGACACAGCATGGGCCAGGCTGACCTTGGGACCCCCAGCCTTTCACCAGTGCAGAGTATAAATTCTAATGCTCGGTTTTACCGGGATCTCTTGACAAGATGGGTGCAACCAGGAACTTGCTGTGCTTATTCCTCTTAAATGCAGCACTCCTGGATGCCATCTCACCTAATCTACACAAAAACTTTTCTTCCCAAAAAGGTAGGAAAAAGGGTGTCTTACTTCAGTGTACTGGGTTTATACATGGTACTCACAGGCCAGTTTAATCAACACTTTGCAAAGATTAGAAGACAGATGGAAATTAGATAACATCAGGTTGCCTGATTAAAATTATGAACCAATTGATATCACAATTAAGTATTATTTTTGTTGAACTGAATTTAGTGTGATGAAATTACCGTTGTTTTGCAGTGGTGTCTTGTAGCTAAGTTTGAACCAACTTTAAAAAGAATTCTGACATGAAAGACTGAGAGACTTTGCTCCTATAAATCTGTGGGTTTCAGCATGGAATTATAAGGGATTATAGTTTCTTTGGCTGTAATTCATATTTGCTTTATAATACTTCAAATTCCACCTTGCAAATGCACATGGAACCACCCAATACTTATTTAGCTTTATATAATTTAATGGGAGTGCAACAGAAAGACACAATTGTTGTGTTGTAGTGTCAGGAAATCCCAGGTGGGTGCATTTTACTAATTTGGGACTTTCAGGCATGTGGAATAAAAACCTGGAGACTGTAACAACCCAGTCTGCATGCATGCAAATACAAAACAGCATTTGGTTTCCTCAGAAACCAATATTTAGTATTGCCAAGGACATTCTAAACACTATCAGTATTTAAAAAAAGCTAAATCAACAAAAACCCAACAAATGAACAAAAGAGGTATGACTCTCACTCTTCTTTCACAGAAGATATCTGAAGTCTTATGCTCCTGGTAGGAATTTCTTCTGACTCAGACACCTCTTTGTTCACTGTTTTTTGTAGCTATAAATAAGAAAACAACACCCATTATATCCCTGGGAATATTGGTGATACAGTGTGCATTGCTAATTTTCCCCACTGCTTTCAAAAAGACAGTTAAAAATGCTTGAATTATAAAAACAGAAAATAGAGAAATGAAAAGTAATCCAAGGAAATCAGAATAAGTGACATTTAAAACAATTAAATCATAGAACAAAGAAACCAAAAGGGTCTGATATCTGTTTCACAGTATAAAGTCACTTTCTGTATGTCTGGGAATTACCAAGAATTTTGTGTGTCCTACTCAGATAAAAAAGGCTTGAGAAAGACACAGCACTTTTAGAATGTTGTGTCAGATCATTGACCTGACTAAGCATGTCACTGATTTTTTTTGCATTAAAATAATGAATACATTTTTTGCAAATTTTATTTGTTCTTGTTTTGAGATTTTTTACTACTCATTTAATTTTACAAATAAACCTGTGTATGTAAACAACCGAAAGTACTGTGGTATGTCAAATTAGAAGCACAGATTTAAGGGAGTTCCACAAATATTCTGTATTACTCATGCCCAGACACCTCTTCCTGTAAACTCTAGAGTATTCCACTTTATTAGGTTAACAGTAACACTTCAGTGCTTGGTTTATTTGCCTCCCAGAAAATTCTGTCCATTCCTAGCAAATACACATTAAGAATTGCCACTAAAAATTTCAAATATTGGTCAAAAATCCAAATTATTCTCTTTAGTCTGATCAAACATTAATCCAAACATTCATGTATGAAAAATAGGTTTTCTAATTGGCAGATTGGCCCTCAGTTGTCTCTGTTTACATCCTTTTATTAACTGAAAAGATAATTTTGTGAGGATGCCATGCCCTTGTGGAATATGACATTACTAATTATCTCTTATTTTGCAGAGACCAGAGCTTAGACCTGCATCCCAGAAGATGCAGCTCTCTAGGGAAAACGTACCTCATCTGAATTTGTTGATCAGATGTATTGTAAATTCAGTCACTGAAAGCAGAAGTGTGCAACAATAATCCTAAAGAGATAGACTCATGGAGTCACAGAATCAGAGAATGATATGGGTTACAAGGCAACTTTAATAAACTTCTGGTTTACATCTCCAAAAAGAAGCAGAGACAGTTTAAAGCAGAAGATGCTCAGAGCTATATATGACCTTGAAAGTTGCCAGTGAATGAAAATCCACAAGATTGGAAGATGTGTCCCAAAATTCTTGGTTTTCTTGCTCCTTCCACAGAAGAGCACCCTTGAGATTGAGACATTGCTCTCCATCTCCCATGTGACACCAGAATCCCCAGCTCTGGGAGAAACCTGATCATGCTCCTTCACCCACCAGGGACTCACCTGCTTCTCTCTGTTCCTTCTTTACAGATGCCACCAGCACTGATACACCCAGGTTAATGTCATCTGCTCCTCCAGGTGGGTCTGAATCTGCCCACAATTTTTGGCCAGTGCTTTTGAGAAGCCAGTAATTTCTGTGGAGTTTGAGGTTTGGTTTTCTCCACGGGGCAGTAGAGGCCAGGAAAAGTACATCATAACTGTACCAGCTGCCAAGACTGGCACTCCTGGTGGTCTGAAACTTGTAGAACGATGCCAAGTCCCCGACCAAGGAAGGTGCCTGCTTGTAGTGTTTGTTGGCTGGAATTAGGTGTGTTTTGGCAATGAGTTAAATAGCAGGGATAAATATATCATCCTGCTGAGATCCCCAGGACAGTGTGGAACCAATATCCCCAGTGCTGGAAGAAACCTGGCCATCCTCCTTTTTCCAGCAGGGTCTTAGTGCTTCTATCTCTTCCTCCCCTGCAAATGATATCACTCAACCCAGATTAACCTTCTCTGCTCCTCCAAGTGAGTCTGAATTTCTCCTGGGTTTTCTGGACATTGCTTCTTGCAGAAACAATTAGTGACATGGAGTTTGGGGTTTAGTCTTCTAAAAGGGAGAGGAGAGTCTGGGAAAAGCACAGCTGAATGCATGTGAGACTGGGGGTCATGGTAACTTGAAATTCACACATCATTGCCAAGGCCATGGCAAAGAAAGGCACCTGCTTGTGGTTTCTGTAGGCTGGAATTGGATGTCTGCTGGGAATGAGTGTGGGATTATGTTTTTGGTTGATCCCACAATGAAAAATCACCATGCTGATACCCCCAAGATCTCCATCTCCCAGATTACAGGGTGGCATCAACATCCCCAGTCGTGGGAATAACCTGGCTGTGCTCCTTCACCCACCAACAGCTCACCTGTAACTTCTTTCTTCCACATAGATGACACAACTGAGGAGCCACCCAGGTTAAAGTTGTCCATTCCTCCAGGTGAGTCTGAATGTTTGTCCATGTTTTTCCGGTGACTCCTCTTGACTGAATAGTTAGTGGGGCAGAGGTTTGTGTTTAGTCCTTTCCCTGGGAAATACAGGTTAACCCAGCCAAGACTGGGAGTTGTGGTGGCCCGAAATTCCTAGACTGATTCCAAAGCCCTGGTAAGAAAAGATGCCTTTGGTCCAAGATGCTCTTCCAAGGTTTTCTATACCTCCTTCTTTCCCAGATGCCACCATCACCCTGGTGAACGGCCAGAACCGCTGTGAGGGTCGTGTCGAGATTTCACACTCTGGGGGTCAAGGCACCGTCTGTGACGATGACTGGGACCTGAATGATGCCCAGGTGGTGTGCAGGCAGCTGGGGTGTGGAGCTGCTGTTTCTGCAACATCAAGTGCCTCCTTTGGACAAGGCAGTGGCAACATCTACCTGGACAATGTGAGCTGTACAGGGTCAGAGTCGTCCCTCTTCCAGTGCAGCCACAATGGCTGGGGCAGCCACAACTGTGGCCACGGTGAAGATGCTGGTGTTGTGTGCTCAGGTAACACTGATTTGACTGCCTCCATTCTAGTACTCTTTCAGAAAGTGTCCCCTGCTGGCTGGAATTCACTGTGGGTTGGGGATGAGTGCAGGATTATGTTTTTGGTTGATCCCACCATGAGACACCGTTCTGCTGGCACCCCCAGGCTCTCCATTGCCCACATGCCATGGTGGCAGCAACATGCCCAGCCTGGGGACAAAGCCAATCATGGTCCTTCACCCAACAGGCCTCACCTGCCTCTTTCCTTTCCTCCCCTACAGTGGCCACAACACAAGCATAAACTCTCCCAGCACTCCCTTCCCTGCTCTACAGTGGATTTGAAGTTCTCCAGGGATTTCTGGCCACCACTTTATGCAGAAACAATTAGTGCCTCAGAGTTTGGGCTTTGGTTTCCTTCATAGGAGAGGAGAAGTCAGGAAAAGCAGTTTAACATCAGCTTAATTCCCATACTGGGAATTGTGCTGGCCTGAAAGACACAGAATGATGTGAAGGTTGTGGCAAGAGAAGGTGCCTTTGGTCCAAGATGCTCTTCCCAAGTTTTCTATACCTCCTTCTTTCCCAGATGCCACCATCACCCTGGTGAACGGCCAGAACCGCTGTGAGGGTCGTGTCGAGATTTCACACTCTGAGGGTCAAGGCACTGTCTGTGACGATGGCTGGGACCTGAATGATGCCCAGGTGGTGTGCAGGCAGCTGGGGTGTGGCCCTGCTGTTTCTGCAACATCAAGTGCCTCCTTTGGACAAGGCAGTGGCAGCATCATCCTGGACGATGTGAGCTGTACGGGGTCAGAGTTGTCCCTCTTCCAGTGCAGCCACAATGGCTGGGGTGTCCACAACTGTGGCCACAGTGAAGATGCTGGTGTTGTGTGCTCAGGTAACACTGATTTGACTGAATGTGTACTATGATTCTTTCGGAATGTGGTCCTAGTTGTAATTCACTGTGGGTTGGGGATGATTGCAGGATTATGTTTTTGGTTGATCCCACCATGAGACACCGTTCTGCTGGCACCCCCAGGCTCTCCATTGCCCATGTGCCATGGTGGCAGCAACATGCCCAGCCTGGGGACAAAGCCAATCATGGTCCTTCACCCAACAGGCCTCACCTGCCTCTTTTCTTTCCTCCCCAACAGCAGCCACAATATAAGTACAAACATTTCCAGAACCACCCTCCCTACTCCTACAGTGGGTCTGAATTTCTCCTGGGATTTCTGGCCACCACTTTTTGCAGAAACAACTACTGCCTCAGAGTTTGGGGTTTGGTTTCCTTGTTTGGAGCGAAGAAACCAGGAAATGCATTTTAACCCAGCCAAGACGGGGAATTGTGGTGGCCTGAAAGACACAGAATGATGTGCAGGTTGTAGCAAGAGAAGGTGCCTTTGGTCCAAGATGCTCTTCCCAAGTTTTCTATATCTCCTTCTTTCCCAGATGCCACCATCACCCTGGTGAACGGCCAGAACCGCTGCGAGGGTCGTGTCGAGATTTCACACTCTGGGGGTCAAGGCACCGTCTGTGATGATGGCTGGGACCTGAATGATGCCCAGGTGGTGTGCAGGCAGCTGGGGTGTGGAGCTGCTGTTTCTGCAACATCAAGTGCCTCCTTTGGACAAGGCAGTGGCAACATCTACCTGGACGATGTGAGCTGTACAGGGTCAGAGTCGTCCCTCTTCCAGTGCAGCCACAATGGCTGGGGCAGCCACAACTGTGGCCACGGTGAAGATGCTGGTGTTGTGTGCTCAGGTAACACTGATTTGACTGCCTCCATTCTAGTACTCTTTCAGAAAGTGTCCCCTGCTGGCTGGAATTCACTGTGGGTTGGGGATGAGTGCAGGATTATGTTTTTGGTTGATCCCACCATGAGACACCGTTCTGCTGGCACCCCCAGGCTCTCCATTGCCCACGTGCCATGGTGGCAGCAACATGCCCAGCCTGGGGACAAAGCCAATCATGGTCCTTCACCCAACAGGCCTCACCTGCCTCTTTTCTTTCCTCCCCTACAGCTGCCATAAGCACAGGCACCACCTCTCCCAGCACCCCCTTCCCCACTCCTACAGTGGGTCTGAATTTCTCCTGCGATTTCTCGCCACTGCTTTATGCAGAAACAATTAGTGCCTCAGAGTTTGGGGTTTGGTTTCCTTCATAGGAGAGGAGAAGTCAGGAAAAGCAGGTCAACCCAGCTGAGACTGGGAATTGTGGTGGCCTGAAACTCATAGAGTGATTCCAAGGCCCTGATGCCCTTTTGGTTTTTACCTTTTTTCCTTTATATATTCTCTGTATACTTTACACAAATATTTGTAGCTTTGTAGCTTCTGATTGTAACCTAGATGCTGCATTTCCTAGACAGGAATTCAAAACTCATTCCAGAATCCCTATGCTATCTTGGTTCTTCCTGGTGACCAAGGCCAAAAAACAGCTCTTCAGATGCATTTTCATCAACAAAGTACAGTCCCATCTGAGGCAGAGAGGACTTTGAAGGGTCTTGGACTGGGGGAATCTGCATCACCACTTGTGCTCCTGATTGGTGCTGTTTTGTCAATTATGCTGATTTACCAAGCATATAGAGCTGTATGTACCCCCGTGAGGGTGGGCTTTTGTGTATGTTTTTCCAGAACTGTCCTGGAGACATCCAATAAAAATCCACTTTTATATTACTTCCTCTATGAAAATTATCCCAAAAGTTTAAGTTGTTTCATTTCTAGGTTGAAAATGACATCACCCTGGTAAGAGAAGGTGCCTTTGTGCTAGACTGTCTCCCCAAGTGTTCTATACCTCCTTCATTCCCAGATGCCAGCACCATCACCCTGGTGAACGGCCAGAACCGCTGCGAGGGTCGTGTTGAGATTTCACACTCTGGGGGCCAAGGCACCGTCTGTGATGATGGCTGGGACCTGAATGATGCCCAGGTGGTGTGCAGGCAGCTGGGGTGTGGAGCTGCTGTTTCTGCAACATCAAGTGCCTCCTTTGGACAAGGCAGTGGCAACATCTACCTGGACAATGTGAGCTGTACAGGGTCAGAGTCGTCCCTCTTCCAGTGCAGCCACAATGGCTGGGGTGTCCACAACTGTGGCCACGGTGAAGATGCTGGTGTTGTGTGCTCAGGTAACACTGATTTGACTGCCTCCATTCTAGTACTCTTTCAGAAAGTGTCCCCTGCTGGCTGGAATTCACTGTGGGTTGGGGATGAGTGCAGGATTATGTTTTTGGTTGATCCCACCATGAGACACCGTTCTGCTGGCACCCCCAGGCTCTCCATTGCCCACATGCCATGGTGGCAGCAACATGCCCAGCCTGGGGACAAAGCCAATCATGGTCCTTCACCCAACAGGCCTCACCTGCCTCTTTTCTTTCCTCCCCTACAGCTGCCACAACTACAGATACGCCCAGCCCCTCCACCTCTACTCCTACAGGTGGGTCTGACTTCCCTCCTAGGTTTTATGGTCACTGTTTTTGCAGAAACAATCAATATCTCATAGTCTGGGTTTTAATCTTCTCCAAAGTAGAGTAGAGCCTGTGAAAAGCACAGCAGATTGCAGTTGAAACTGAGTCCTTGGAACCTTAAATTCCTTGAGCATTGCCAAGGCTCTGGCAAGGGGATGTTCCTTCTGGTCTGTGTCGACTGAACTTTAGATGAATGTTTGGGATGAGTGTGGGATCATGTCATTGCTTGATCCCACCATGTGAGAACATTCTGCTGAGACCCCCAGGCTCTCCATATCCCAAGTGACAGGGTGGCACCAACATCCCCGGGGGTGGTAGAAAACCTTGCCATGCTCCTTCATCCTCCAGTGTCTCACCTGCCCCCTTTTTCCCATACAGATGCCACAAGCATGGACCCTGTTACAACTGCTCCAGGTATATATGTTTATATATTTTTTACCATTTCTCTGATTACCCTGGAAGTGTAATAATTACTGTTTTGTAAGTGGGATCTGTTTCATTTGCATAGTATAGTACAGTGGGAAAATCCTTACTGGTTTTAACTCTTTATATGCTACACACTGGTCTTTTGTGTTTGGGTGATTTTAGTGCTGGGGGTGGATTTCAGAGCATGCTGATTTCACAGGAGATTTTCTTTTGTTCATTCTCTGCTTTTATGGTATTTAGACCACCACAGTTTACTTCATACCTGTGTGCCTGAAGACCACGAAGTTAATAATTGCAAGCACAGGTCGTAATTCCCTGAAAAGTTCATCACTCTTGTAGCCTGAGAGGAACATGATCATTATGTTTCTTTTGAGATTTAACCTTGTGTTGCATGGTTTCTGTACATAAAACATATTTTTATTTGATCAGAAGTAAATCTAAATGAATTATTTCTATCCCTTATTTTATTTTTTTCTTTCCTTCTTCAGGTCAAGAAGTTATTTGTGGTGATATACTTTTTGAGTCCTCCGGAACATTTCAGAGTCCTTCTTTGAATGCTTCAGATAAAGCAGATTGTTTGTGGCAAATACATGTAACAAACAATTTCCGCATTGCGCTCACATTTGATAACATTCAGTAAGTAAACCACTTTCTGCTTGGGCAATAAGAAAATTCCAAATCCCAACTGCATCCAGAATTCCTGGACACATTTCCCATACTATAATTGAATGATAAATATACATGGGAGATGTGTGAGTGCAGAATACTATCATATAGTTTGTTCAGCATTTTAACCCCAAGGTTTAGCAAATGCATTATTTTATATATTCTCTTTTCTTCCTCAGGTTGCAAGGTGGATGCCAGAATGACTATATTGAGATCTATGATGGGCCACCCAAATCTTCTCCTTCACTTGGAAGAATTTGTTCTAGCTCTCCTCTCACATACACTTCATCTTCAAACTTCATGTCTGTCAGGTTTTACAGTGACTCCAGATATTCCAGTGGAAGTTTTCAGGCTCAGTATCAGTCCTTTCCAGCAGACCAGAACACCAGTAAATTTCTGTTCTATTTGTAATTCTATTCTCTCAGTAATGTTTTCTTTGCTCAGGAGCTTTGTTACTTTTTGTTACTTTTTTTTTATGCTACTAGAGTTAAACTTTTTAATGCTTTCTTTACTAAATAAGTATTTGTTAATGTTGTTGAAGGAATCCCACATAGCTGATACTCCTACTTGAATTTTGTGACTGATTATTGACCGCTCACATTCAGAAAATAACTACTTTTTCTTCTTAAAAAAATTCCATTTATTTGCCTTTAGAAGTTTTCTATGTTATTTTCTGAACTCGTATTTCTTTGTATCACTTCATAATTCATATATATATATTTGTACCTTTCTGGACAAACTTTCACAGGGTCATAGAAATGTTGGTTAGAAGGGACTTTTGGAGGTTTCCAAGGCCAGCTATTCAAAGCAGAGCTGCTGCCGACACCAGGTCAGGCCCATTAAGAGCTGGCCTAGCTGTGTGTCTAGAAATATTCAAAGGATGAAATATTTAAAGCTACTACTTTGGGTGACTATTGCTTACTGATATCTAAGTCTCAAGCATAAAAATAAATGGTTTGGCTTATGAATTCTCTTCTCTAAATGGTAGCAGTGATTGCATTTGTTAGACTTGCAATATGGAAGCATTATCAAGTACCTGAAATCACTAATAATTCATATTTTTTTCCCCCTAGCCCTTCTGTGCTTGCCAACTTACATGCGTGCAGTGGTAGACAGACACTATCTCCAGTCCCAGGGCTACTCAGTGGGGAGCATCAGCCTGGCAGACTCTAAATGTAGACCAAAAATTACATCAACTGAGGTTATATTCGATATTTTATACAGCGACTGTGGTACACATAGACAGGTTGGTGTCAAGATATTTGGAAGAGCATGGGAATTTAACAGACATTTGGACAATTGTCATGGATTGCAAAGGGTGTTGTAGGCCACAGGCATGCAAAACTCAGGAAAGGAGCATGTGTTTCTGGAGCCTGAAGTTGGTTAAATATATTTACTTATCCTTCCCAGGGTACCTATATCCTTCCCTGTATCTATTTTGGAATGATGTTCTAGAGAACAAAAACAGAGGGGAGAGTTGAGTGAGCAATCCCATCCTGGCTGCTTGGGATTTTTCTGTGTGACACATCCTTTCTGACTGCTAGGATCTGGCACATACAGAAGTTCATAATACTCAGTATTTACAGTGAGCATGACCACATGTGGCACTTTAACACTCATTTAATGTGTCAAACAGGGCAACAACGAAATGATCACCTACTCCAACGTGATAAAAGTGCCTGCTCCTGGCAGAGTCATCAAGAGGCAAAAGGACCTCCACTTGCACATCAGCTGCAAAATGCTGCAGAACACCTGGGTTCAAGTGATGTACATTGCTGATGAGGTCACCGATGTCAACAAAACCCAGTATGGCAGATATGACGTGAACCTGACCTTCTACAACTCCTCATCTTTCCAGTGGCCAGTGCACGACTTCCCATACTATGTTGACATGAATCAGAATTTGTTCCTCCAAGCTTCTCTTCACAGCTCTGACCAAAATCTGACGGTGTTTGTGGACACATGCGTGGCATCGCCTAATTCTAGTGATTTTAGAACACTGGGCTATGAATTGACCAAAAGTGGGTAAGAACCTTGTAAAAAATTAATATAAAACTGTCTCTGTATGTAGTTCTAAAAGAGCTTAATTTGTGAAATGAGGTGATTTAGGACCAGTGTACACTGGTTGTAATTCTCAGGGCAAATGTTCTTGTAAGAACAACTTTTTGGCAAAGCCTGAATAAAATTCAGAATGACAGAAAAATGTCATTCAGAAGATTCAGTCAAGCACTGAGATTTCACTCAAGGAGGCAGTGAGGACATTGAGGTCTGACTTCGTTTCTGAAGTAGATGTATGAAAAGGAGGGATGTCCATGGCTCTACATTTCGGTACATCATGAATTTTACAGCATCATAACTGGAATACAAAACTGTCTACTCAAAAAGTAGAGGAATTCTTTAGTCTTTTCTTACATACTAGAAAGCTAAACCACTTTGCCTAATTTTACACCAAAGTACATTGAAGCACTAAAGAGAATCTTTATTAAAAAAAAAAAAAAAAAAAAGAATGAAGGAGGTGTATTAAAATTAGTTTTATGCTTCCAGAGGAGAAAGGGGAACTTTCTGCAACAACTTTCAGGGGTCTCTTCTCAAACAGTTAATCCTGTTTGGAAATGCATAATAGGCTCTCACCTGAAGCACAGAACCCAGCAGAACCACTAACCATTTTTCAGCTACTCATGTTTACACAGAACTTGTTAAGCAATGAAATTTCTGCGCTGTGTACATTTAGTAATTTCTCTTCTTGCTAAAAGCCCTTTTTTTAAAAAAAAGCCTTCTGATTTCTCTTTTACTTCCTGGTTTTATATTTAACCTTGAAACTTATTGCAAAGAGAGCATGTAATAGTGCTTCTAGACAAGAGAAGCTGTGAGTTAGCAGCTAATCTGTTGATTTTATATCTTTCCAGGTGTGCTAGTGATCCTACCTACTCTCTTTTCTCCTCGGCACGCAGCGATGTCGCTCGGTTTGGGTTTAGCGCTTTCTCCTTCATGAACCGATTCCCATCAGTTTTCCTGCAGTGTCAGCTGGTGGTGTGCAGGTACCACGACTACTCCTCCCGCTGCTATCAAGGCTGTGTTAGCAGGCTCAAGAGGAATGCATATTCTTCCCACAAACAAGTGAATGTTGTTATTGGACCAGTGCAGCTTCGGGAAGCTCACGCTGAGAACAGGAACATTGGTAAGTTTAAATATCTTCATTAACGTAAGACTCTGTGTGTTACTGTCTGTTTGCATTTCAGTTCAGACATGAAATCCAGCTCTGATATGTGTCTTTGCTGGTTTATTTACAATTCTGCTTTAATTCTTATGGAGGATTATAATTTTTTTTATATATATATATATGAAATAGTTCTATTAGATTTACAAGCTTTCCTTTCTATCATAGTTTAGATCCATTCTTTGTTCTGCACATATCAAATGGGAACTGATTCAGTTCTGTGGGAAGAGGGAGGAGAATCTCCCT
Organism: Pseudopodoces humilis; assembly: GCF_049639895.1. Taxonomy (NCBI): domain Eukaryota; kingdom Metazoa; phylum Chordata; class Aves; order Passeriformes; family Paridae; genus Pseudopodoces; species Pseudopodoces humilis. Next base: position 32,164,984 of record NC_142208.1, read on the forward strand.
GCTGGATTTATATTAATTATATTAATATAAGTAATATTAATTGTATTAATATTAAATTTCTAAAGCTGTGTGTGCCTGATTTGCATGTCTATTATTTATTTATAATCAATCTCTAGGTTCTCTTGGAAATGTTTCTCAGCATCCTGTAGCTGCTGTTTCCACTACCAGAAAGCAACGTCTTAAGGTCTTTGAGTGTAACCATTACTGACTCTCAGTTTCTCTTTAATTCCTTGCCACAATCTTTTCTTGTTTTGCATGGCCACAGAACCACTTGTGAAATAGCATGCAGTTTTCTCATCAGATACAGATTACAGCTTTTTAACTCAAATTGTCTTTGCCTAATTATCTTTGCAATTAACTAGCTCCGAAAAAAAAGAGAAAAAAAAAAGAAAAAAAGAAAAGAAAGTAAGTTTCTCTCTGCCTCTTTTATGCACAGAGCTGGCCTCTGACATCTGGGCAAAAGGGAAGACTCTGAGCTCAGTGCCTGCTGGCAGCTCCCACATTCCCCTGGCTGTGACCACCCTGGTGGTGCTAGCTGCTGTTCTCACAGCAGGAGGATTTCTTTTGAAGAAGAAACTGCAGAAGGCCATCCCATACCAGAAAATGTGAGAGGCAGCTCCAGACATGGAGGTGGAAGGACACTTTCACCAGCCACCTGCTTCATTATTTGGGTTTGCAATCAGTGTGAAGGGCAGCTCTTACTTGACTATTCCACCATTCAGACCATGTCTGAAGAATCAAGATTACACCTGATGTTACCATGAACTGAATTTATAAAGCAATCTGGTTTTAAAATCTAGTCCAAATACACCTCAGGTGTTAAGAAGGATTGACCTTTCATCCCAAAAAAGCATCTTCAGTGCTGCACATTTCAAAGCTTTTCCACTGAACTCGTTGAGTGTCTGAGAAGACTGAAATAGGTGACTTGAGAAACAAGAACTGACTTATTTGGCCCTTGCTGATATGCAGATGAAACACTTGTGTTGCACCATAAGATACACTGAGAAGTAGTACAAGAAAACGTCTCTTTGCAGTAAAAAAAATCTCAATAATGTGCCATAAACAAATAGGCTCAGGGGCTGCAGGTGAGGAATTATTGCTGTACAGCGTTCCTGACTTTGGGCAGTATGGTTCTTCCCAAATTCATATTTCTCTAAGTAAATGAAGGCCATTTATAAGATTTTGTACAGAGGATGAATATAATCTCATTACATAAATGTGTAATTAAAAAAAGAAGGAAAGAAAATGTTTTTTTGAGCAATACTTTTTTGTGTGCGTACTTGCAAACATCCCACTTGTGTGTGTGAACTCATGGCTAACACGTTGTTGGGTTGGGGAGTGTGGCTTCTGACAAAGTGACTTTGCCAAGCAATGATTCCTGCTCTTGCTCTCACACATTTCTACACCTGGAATTGGTGGGAGGGAGAGAATGTAAGTTAAGTTCCCATAAGGAAGTGTGACCTGTCTCATCCCCATGCGAAAACAAAATAAAAAACAATAAAAAAGGAAGAATTTGTTTGGAAGAAGCTACTTAATACAGGTGGAAAGGTCACTGGTATTGATTGAGAAATGCCCCTCTTGAGACTTTCCTGTTTCCCAGCCAGCTGTGAAAGAGGTAAGTTCATTTGGAACCGAGCAAGGTCAGATGTGCGAGGTGAGCCAACGCGGTGACGTGTGAGGAAGCTCTCACTGTACTCTTGGTGTGACATCCTGACTTGACAAGGAGGATAAGGGCAGCTCTGATGGGAACCAGCCCCACAGCCTGCACCATTTGTTCCCTCAAGCTGCCTTCTCGTGATTCCAGGCAGGCCCCTCAGCACCTCTCTGTGATGTGAAGAAGGGATCACACAAGTAGGGACTGGCACTGCAGAGGTTTTTCCCACACTTGAGGAACAAGGATTTAGGGTCCTCCTCCCCCCTCTCCAGCCACCTTTGGAGGGCAGGGCACCTCAGGAGGCTGGCCTGCCTTCTTCTGTTCCCTGGACCAGAGATTGTCCAGGCTCAGAGCAATCCAGCCATCTGCTCAGCACAGCAAGGACTCTCTTGGACCTGGCCTTTCCTAACTCTGTAGAGCAGGACCTTCCCCTCTGCTCTTCCCAGACCTGCTGTGTTCTCCTTCCCCTGTTCCTGCTGTGGCCCTGCTGCTGTGGTGTTGCTACCACACCATCTTGCAGGGTACAGCTTGATGGCACTTTTTTCCACTTCTCCTATTCTCTCAATATTATTTTCACCAGACAAGCAGAAATATCCCAGGCCTAGATCCTGGTGTCTCCAATCCTCACCCATCTCTGTGCTGCTCAGAGCTGAGTTTTCCCATAGCATGTCTGTGCCAGGGCTCCCAAGTGGAGAAATACCAAGGCTGGGTAAAAATGCAAGGTGGAATTACCAAGTTCATTGGTTTCCATATTAAATATTGCTGCAGAAAGTGTTGCCATCTGTTCAGGCAATAGATGTCTCAGACTCCTCCTCGTTTCCTTTTGTCTCCTTTGATCCACAAGCATTACAGAAATGCAGGATTCAAGAAAACTGTGTTTGATGATGAGGAAAGGGTCATGTGCCTGGTGATTTCTCTGCCACAAACCTTCCTGCCTGGATTCAGACTATCATTCCTTTGTGGAGAAGTCTGTGGATATCTTTATTATTATCCTTATTCCAGTGCAGATACTTTCCTACAATCATGGGTGAAAGCTGATTAATCTTGTTTGTCCTTTCAGTGGTTTCCATTCTTACCTTTAAAAACCCAGTATGTTTGCAAAGTGCCCTCACAATTATCAGCAGAAGAAAAACTGTTTTCAAAGCTCAATGTGGCTTCATTCAGAGTGATGTGCTGGGAAATACCTTAAGCTGCTACAAGAAGACCTTGACAACAAAAATGTGTTACTGCAAGAGATTTACCTAGCCAGTGGGAAGGCTGAAATACTGTATGGTATTTGCATTAATTAACTAAGGTTAATTAAAACAAATTATTTATCTATTTCCATTGTGCAGAGATTGTTTGGCAATAAAGATCTCTAGAAATATCTAGATATTTAAAATTAATAATTTATTAATGAAGAAGGTAATGAAGAACTAATCAATCAAACAATCAGTCATTTTTTACCTGGGCAGCTGAAGACTTTTTTTCTTACACTTGAACCAGCTGGGAATCCCTTTTGTGTTCCACTTCCTTCTCACCCTCTTTCAGTTATTACAAGAGTTTGCAGAAGAACTGTGATCCATCACTCACTCTTGCTTCACTGACTGCAGGGCTTGATTGGCAAGTCAAATACAAGGTGTCAAAACCAGAATATGAATAGTGAATGCCAGGTGTTGTGTACATATCCTCATTCATGTGCAAATGTGCTTGTTTGGATAAAGAAGAAACATATTTACCATTCTGAATGCTCACTTTCAAGGCTTCCAAAGTTATCTTTGGCCTCTTATTTTTCACTTCCTTCTTCCATTCCAATGATATTGGCCCTTGTGGAAAGATGTTTTAGATGATTCTCTTTTCCCCCTGGGCTTTGGTCTTCCTGCTTGATGACTGTCCCTGAAGGCAATAAATTGGTATATGGCAACAATTTTAACTGGTGATAATTCCATGCAAGACATGATGGCTGTGGAGGTAGGGATGAGATGGACAACAATATTCTGACTCTTCAGTGTTAGGAATATCATCAGATTTTCTTGTTAAATTGTTAGAAACACAGAAACAGAGGAAAGTAACCACTCTGGCAAGAGAGTGATGAATGAGAATAAACCATTTTTTCATGTTGTGGAAAACCCTTGAATTCATTCTTCAAAGAATGATACAGCTGTCACTGTGACTACATAAAATTAAACAAGGAATATATTAAGACATTTTCTTAATCTGAAGAAATCAGAACTTTTTTTCCCTGATTTTTTTGTTCAAAGGATCACATGAAATTTTAGAATAAAATTAGTTTCAGGCAATGTAGTTTCCTTCACTATGCTTAAAATCCATTGATTTTTTTCCACAATGTTTGTACAAAAAGTTATCTGTTGACCCTGATTCTCTGACACTTCTCTGCAACCTGTCTGTCAGTGAATTTTGACTGGAATTTTGGCTTGAACTTAAATGTGCCCCAAAATAAAGTTTTTTTAGTTTTTATTTTTATATTTAAATATTAAGTAATTTAATATAACAATTTAAATTAATATATTAATTAATATATTGATATATTAATATATTAGTATATTAATATATTAAATTTAATAATTTAAATTAATATATTTAAATATTTATTTTTAGTCCAGCTGGGGCTGGAGCTGTTGACTTCGGCTGCAAGGTTCTTCAGAGACCCCCCAGTCATTCTTAAATAGGCCCACCAGGTCTGATCTAATTTTATTTAAAGGCTGCTGAAGCTTTAGGACATTCATGGCTCCCCAAGGAGATCTGCCACATCAGTTGGCAAGGGTCTCTTGCTACTTTGCTGGAATAAACCCATTTAAGTTTCAAGATTCCACTCACATCCCAATACCTGACCAGGAACCTCCTCATGAAAGAAAAGTGCTGAGATGCATCAGCCAGAATGGAAAGGTATCTTTGGACAGGAGCTCTCTTTTTTTTGGTAGAGTGAGATGATTGTGAAACCTATGGTAGCATAAATAGTTCCTTCCAGGCAATGGAAAATGTTACTCTTGAGATATTGTCTTTCTGCAAAACCCAGGAAGTTACAAAATATTAAATAACAAATCAAACATATGTTTGTTCCAGATCAGAGGACTGTGGTTGTTTTATTGTTCTGCTGTAGAAAAAGGGACCTGTAGAGCCACTCCCCTCCAGAAATAGAGGCTATATATTGTGAGGTCCTTTTTACCAACACCACCTGCTGAGATGGGTACCACTATGATTTTAACATGGCTACTCTTGCTAGGTCCAGCAGTTCTGGAGGCAAAAACAGGTAAAACACTTAGACTTGTTCCAGGGCACATAAAAAAAATGATAGACTGCTTGGAATCCTCTCTGTTGATTCCAAGAGCAGAAATTAGATTCAGGCTGGTATTGGTTTGGGCAATAGAATAAAGGGGAAATTGGATGAAAGAGCAGTTTTGTTCTAGTACAATTATGAACTAATCATCAGGGTGGATGATAAGAATGATTTGAACCATTTTGTGGAGTTCATTTTGCTGCCACAGGGTCCTACTCAGTGCCTTGTATCATTGCAAGAATTGTGTCTGTGATTATGTCATGAAGGATTCTTCCAGTTCCAGAAATCTGATCTAAATACTATGGAAAGATTTATTTCTTTACTTATTTTCAATGTGTATTTATTCCAGAGTATATGTGTGCGCGCATATGCTATATATTTAATATTGCTTGTATTATTTGGTTCTTCTTGGTATTATGTACAATTTTACAGAATATAACATGAAGTTTTCACACTGGCACTGTGTTTAAATGATGGACATCTAAAAACTATGAGAGATTAAACTTTTAGTTCAATTTTTTTTATAGTCATAGAATTTTTCCTTTCATGATTACTTTCTATCTCCTGAGTGGTTTGGGTGACTTTGAGTTAACAGTTCTGTGTATATCTTAGAATAATTGCTGATGACTTTTCTAATGAGTTATTTAAGCTTCATAATGATAATTTATATTGCCACCATTCACCTCATCAATTCTCTCATCTGTCTCCTGCTTTTCTGGTCATAAATCATCTCACTTTGGCTGCTCTAGTTCTTCTCTCTGCTCTCTGCCTCTGTGTCCCAGAGCAGAGTATTTGTTGTATTTGTATAATCACAGGCTTTTGTCTTTTTGATACCTTTGAAGTGTGAGGCAGGATTCAACCTCTCCAATTTCATCCCCAGCTGATGGTTATGCTCTCACAGTCATGACAGGCCTTGAATGAAAGCAAATAGAACTGGTTTAGATCGGCTTTACTTTCCAAATCCCACTCTGACTTTTGCCAGGTTTGCTGTTTCACTTCTCAAGAACCCTGTGAGTAGGGCTCAAAAATGTGTGTGTTCAAGTAGATATTTGCAGGAACAAGTCAGATATAAGTCAAGGACCACTTTTATAGCTTTGTCCTTTGAAAGTCATACAAATCAGGGCAAATTTAGTTTGGTCACCATCTTGACTGTACTTCTAGCTCTATAGCAAAGAATTAGGTGCAGTGAAGAAATCCTGGAGCTGTGAACTTTTGAGATTTGTTTTGCTTTGGATGACTTTGTACTTAATAACAAGGTAAATATGTACTTGGCAGCAAAGTAAAATATAGCAAGTGCAGCTGAATGTTTTGATTTCTAGAGTGCAAACACTGCAAATCCAAAGTTACAACATTTATTTGCTTGCTTACACTTGGTAATAAAGACTTTAATAAACTTCTTCACCAAAAATGGATCTCTAAAATCAGGATTTTCATGCTGGTCACACCAGAATGTCTAAACAAGACATATAAAACTGAAAAGCAGATGGGCTTTACCTGAATGACTGCAATAATCAGCTGTATACATGATAGGTTATTTCTTTATTTCAAAATGTAATAACATTTTGCTGGTATGTAAGAATGCCACTGAAATATTGAAATCTTTTAATCCTGTTGGGACCATCATCCATTCTGTAGAACATTTGGTGGAATTCTTCCACTAAAGTCACTCTTATAAGCTATAGGATTTGGTGATGTGTGGACTCTTAAGTCCTTAAACTTGTCTCAAAAATTTATTTTCTTGCTTAAATCATTTTTGCTTAGTCTGCTGCCTAACTTTACTGCAGGGATCTTGCATAAAATATACGTGATTTTGAGATCTGGAGGAGAGGAATAAAAAAGGTATAAGTCACCTCTGTCCTCACAGGCACTTAATACTGGGCTGGGCAACAACTTCTAGGAACAACAGGGGAAGAAAGCGGAACAGTCACTCCTTCCAGTCCCTTCCATCTTATTTTGCTGACTGTTTTGTGCTCATGCCCTCTCTCCCAAAGCTCCGTATGTCCAGCTGGTGAACGGAAGGCACCCATGTGAAGGTCGTGTTGAGATCTATTACAGAGGACAGTCGGGGACAGTTTGTGATGACTTCTGGGACCTCGCAGATGCCCAGGTTGTGTGCAGGCAGCTGGGATGTGGCAAGGCCATTGCAGCTATAGGAAGTGCCTACTTTGGGCAAGGCTCGGGTCCCATCGTGCTGGACAACGTGAGGTGCAGCGGAGATGAGGTGTCCTTGCTGCGCTGCAATCACACGGGATGGAGGATCCACAACTGTGATCACTATGAAGATGCTTCTGTTGTCTGTTCAGGTACTCCCACATTTTCTTCCCTGTTCTTTCACTCTGCTGACCCTGCAGAACCAGCATGGACTCATGTTTTTCTCACTATAGTCAAACTGCGCTTGCTCGCCCATGGAAAGCAATTAAAAACCCCAAAGATCAGATATACATTGCAGATACGCAGAAAATTATTCCATCTAATCACCTGGTGGTAGCAATAAGGAAACAATTCAAAATTAGAGGCAAAGCTGTGTTTGATAGGCAAAGTTTACCATGGATGAATGGGGTTAGGTGAACTCTCAATGGATTCATTATGGGCAATAATAATTTCACAATCACAGGTCAGATTGTCATAGCTCACAATTCACTTTGGATTGTTTCCATGTTTTTCAAGTCTTCCTTTGTTTAGGCCCATTAATGCCTCTTTCCTCTGCAAATATCCATCCATTTTGAGTACGCTTTCACCTTGCTGTGTTCATTTTACTTTTCCATTATTTTTAGGAGAATGTGGGTTATTTGTATCTTATTTTCTCATGTATTAACAACAGATCATCATGAACCAAGACATGGCTGATGACAACATATTGTTCAGATGTTTTATATCTATACTGCAGTTTTCCACATTTCCTTAGAGAGCAAGAGCCTGGAGAGCTGAATCCATGCTAGAAGGAAGTGCTAACTACACCAGTGTTTTTCACTTAGGAGAAAAAAGTAAAAATTGCTACAATACCTCTATTAATCTATGTGTGATGTGTTCAGAGCCTTTTTAAATGCCATTTATTTCTTGCTTGCATTCATAGCTCCAGGGCCTTCTACAGGCTGGATGTACTCAACAGATTATTCAGCCTGCTCAACTCCTGCCCTTGCACCAAGCACCATCCCAAGACCCAGGCTGTTCCTGGGGATGTCCTGATCCTGTGCAGAAGGGCATTCATGATGGTGACAAGTTCAAGCCCTGCTTCTGCCAGTAGCCCCAAAGCTCCCCTCTCCATGACAGGAGCTGTAGAGTCTTGGGCTGTGCCTGGGCTGTGGTGTCCCAGAGCTGGGAGCAGATGCCACACCCTGCTTACCATCTGGAAATACAGTATCCAAGAGAAATTTTAAATTGGTTGTTACCCACTTTCATTCTCTCCATTGACCCCAGACAAGATAGACTATCCCATCAGAGTAACTGCTCTTGATTTCACTTCATCCTAGAGGAACTGGGCCTGTAGCCATCACACAGATGTACCCATTGCATGGTGCTCACGTGTGGGGTGTTTTTCTCCTTTTTTCACAGAAGAGTCTGATCTAACACCAACAGATACAACAGCCTCAGAACTGGAGACAACCTCCATAGAAGGGACAACATTCACACAATCAACATCTCTGAGAGAGACATCAGTGTCAGCATCAACAGTCCTCCTGGAGGAGAAGGCATCCCTGAGGGAGATGGCCACAACTGAATTAACAACCAACACAGGGGAGGTGACACCCCCACTGCAGACAGCCACCATGGTGCCATCAACCCCCAGAGAAGAGACACCCTTCCTACTGGAGATTGCCACCACAGTGCCAATGACAACCTTAGAGGTTACAACCAACACAAGGCTAATAACCTCCCCAGGAGAGATGTCCACTTCATCAGAGTTGTCAATGTCATCCACTGCCCTACCACTGCCTGATATGATCACCACAGTGAGATCAGACACCACAGCAGAGGAGAGCAAAACAGGTAACCCTGCCCACTATCACTCCTTGTTCTCTCTAGTGTCCCTGGACTTCCTTCCCAGACCTGACTGCACTGCAGGGAGACTCCCAAAATGACAGGACAAAGTTCCATGCTCTCTTCCCCATTAATTGTCCAGCTCTGCTTTTCATGTCCATTCCCATGTCCATTGTCATTGCAGTAATGAGCTCCTTAGCAGGAACATCCAGCCCAATATATCCTTCCACCACAGCACCATCCAGTGCCACACCAGAGGTGTCCACCTCAGCAGAGATGTCCACATCCACAAAGATGATAACCTCACCATTGATGACCACCTCAGAGGAAACAACTGTGGGAGGAGAGGGGAGCCCACCAGGTAACCCTGTCATCTCTTGCTCACTGGTCTTCTTAGTGCTTCTCAACTTTTAACTGAGTAATCCCTGGGGCATTTCCCACTGGAGAATTTTGGTGCCCTCCCTTGGAGGCAGCCATGTTGACCTCTCTTGGTAAATGTGGGGCAAAACAGGAACCTTAGTGTTTTCTATTGCCTGGTGAGCAGAGTGTGTGCCAAGCAAAAGCCCTGTTTGCACATAGAGAGCACAACAGTCTCTCCTGGCCAGCAGGAATAGGGTTTCTGAGAGGTGCCAAAGAGAAGAGGGATCACAGAGCTGGGAGGCTGGGAAGGGACTCAGGGCACTTTGGGCTGGTGACTCTATGAGAAATGACTGCACAGAGCTTCACCCCCTCTACCAGCATTGACAATCCAGCCTTGCTTGTCATACCAAATGCTGTGGCCATTGTAAGAACTACCTCCCGAGCAGAGATGTCCATGACACTGCAAAAGATCGAGGAAAAAACCCTCATGCCAAAGACAGGCACCTCAACAAAGACAACCTCAGCAGAGACAACGTCAGAAGAGATGACCACTACAGCACGGATTGCAAGGGAGGAAGGGAGCACACTAGATAACCCTGCCCACACTCATTCCCTGATCAGCGAGTGAAACAGCAAAGTCAGGATGATCATTTCAGATGAGTGAAAGAGCTCTGCAGGATGTTGTAGGAATCACAGGACAGGGGATCCTAGAAAATGGGTACTCTCACCTGCAGGACATCTGCTGAATCTCTTTGGAAGCTTTGTCATTGACACCAAATTCTTCCTTGCATCCACAGCTTCATCGCCCACCAGTGCCAGTCCACATTCCACAGGTAACTCCAGCCCCCCATGCCTGGCCTTGCAGCAGCCATGCAGGCTCCCTGTTGCAGTGGCCCACATGGGCACAGCAGAGCGCAGGGTTGGTGCGAGCTCGTCCCTGTGCCTTGTGCCGTGTGTCAGGAGGCAGCGTGCGGCTGGTGGGCGGCAGGAACAGCTGCGAGGGCCGCGTGGAGCTGTACGACGGCAGCTCCTGGGGGACGGTGTGTGACGACCAGTGGGACCTGCAGGATGCCCAGGTGGTGTGCCGGCAGCTGGGCTGTGGCCGGCCCGTGGCTGCGCTGGACACTGCACACTTTGGCCTGGGCTCCGGCCGCATCTTCCTGGACGACGTGCAGTGCCGCGGGGACGAGCCCTCCCTCCAGATGTGCCAGCACAACGGCTGGGGCATGCACAACTGCAGGCACGTGGAGGATGCCAGCGTCATCTGTGCAGGTGGGTGGGCAGCAGAGACCATCAGCTCTCCAGCAGCTCACACTGGCTGGTTCTGATGTTCTCCATGGGAAGCAGCCATGCAGAGCCAGGAGAGAGAGGAAATCCTGGGGTCTGTTGCTGCCTGGTGCTGAAATTCGTGTTATGCAAAATCCCCACTTTTGCACAGAGAGGGCAGAACAGGCTCTCCAATCTCACAGGTGTAGGTCCTCCATGGGGGTGCAAAGAGGTTTGTGGGATCATGGCATGGGCTGTACTGGGGACATGTCAGGCTGGTGTCTGTTTAGGTCTATGGTAGGACTGCCATGTACTTTCCTCCCTCTATTCTTTGAGCCTAGCATTTCCATATCCATGCTCCTGTCCATGCCCATGCCCAAGTCTGAAACGGTGCATTGTCCTGGGTAGATTTAGTTCCAACACACCACGCTGGGAGTGGGCAGCAGCTCCTGCCTGAAGACAGAGAAGCTGAACCTAAGATCTGATGATCTACGACACCCTCAGTTCTTGGCAGAAGGGGGAAGCAAAGGATGAGGAAGAGGCTCTTGGTTTGGGTTCCTGGGAAGGATTTATTCACTGAAGGGGTCAGGGACCAAAGAACCCTGACCACTGCTGTGCACGGGATTAAGCACAGTAAAAATCCAGTGGGAGGGTACAAACAAACAGCCAATGGGAATGCAGAAGGGAGGAGTAAAGGGAGTGGATTACTTCTCACGGGCCAATAAGAAAAAGGGGGTGGAGCAGGCAGGCCACACAGACTAATAGGGCCTCAAGGATTAAGGGATGGACAGGGAAAGATTCAGAACAAGGGGCAGGGTTTACAATGACGGATGGGGAGCAAAAGGCAGGGTTGTGGTGACAGGCAGAGAAGGTTCAGAATTAAGGGGTTGGGCACACAATGATGGGCAGCCTAGAGGAGGGTATAACCTAGGGACAAACCAACTTCAGGGGAGCATGGGGGAACATAAGGACAAACCATTTTCATAACAAAATATAAAAATGTACCACACCACGAGTGCATCCTCTGCTACAAGCCTGCTGCCTTTAGTATTCTTTCATTCACTCCCTCTTTTTCCTTGCAGCTGCCGACTCAACCCCTCCTGCTCAATGGCCATACACAACAGGTAATTCCTTCCCACCCTGCATATTTCCAGTTTTACAGTGAGCCCCACCCTGGCACAAGAGGAGAACAGACCAGGCCTGCTGGGCTGAGTTGCTGGTCCCTTCTGCCCACAGCAAAGGGTCTTGTCATTTGAGGGCTTCTGCCAGGGACAATCTGAGCCTCAGCAGAATGGCAGCTGCTGTGCTGCCCCGTCCAAGCCCCGCTATGCCAGACCCTCCATGGCTCCTGGCTGTGGGGCAGCAAGTACCAAGTAGATGGGGGCAATCCCTTCCTTCAAGCCCATGCACTTCCCAGGCCAGCCCAAGACACAGGTATCTGTCCTGATGCCAGGTCACGGCTGCTGCTTTGCAACCATCAAGCAGAGGTGGCCAGTCCCTTGTGGATACTCTCTCAGGGCCCCTAGTCTCAAACATCTGCAAGGTGTATGAGTGGGACCCATCATGCCACGTACCCATGATCACTGTGCAAAAATGGCTTTCTGGCAAATACTCCCCTTCCCCAAGCTGCTCCCAGGGTCCCCAGGCTGTTCTCATCAAATTCCCAGGAAGATCCTTGCACATTATGCATCAGCCTTCCACACACCTGGGCTATTTGTTCTCTCACTCCCCTTCCTTGCTCTCCTTAGGATTGCACCACTTCAAATCAAAGTTTCTGTGGCAAAATCTCTGAAACACTTGGGGAGGTGTGAGGGGGCTTGGGGAGGTGTGAGGGGGCTGTGGATGCTGAGGTGTTGGAGAGCTGATGTTGTTCCTTGTGCCGTGTGTCAGGAAGCAGCGTGCGGCTGGTGGGCGGCAGGAACGGCTGCGAGGGCCGCGTGGAGCTGTACGACGGCAGCTCCTGGGGGACGGTGTGTGACGACCAGTGGGACCTGCAGGATGCCCAGGTGGTGTGCCAGCAGCTGGGCTGTGGCCAGCCCATGGACGCCCCACAAAACGCTCACTTTGGCCTGGGCTCCGGCCGCATCTTCCTGGACAACGTGCAGTGCCGCGGGGACGAGCCCTCCCTCCAGATGTGCCGGCACAACGGCTGGGGCAGGCACAACTGCAGGCACGTGGAGGATGCCAGCGTCATCTGTGCAGGTGGGTGGGCAGCAGAGAACACGAGCCCTTTGCATATCACTCTGAGAGGGTTCTGGGTCTGTCCTCTGGGACCAGCTGAGCTGAGCTCCCCTCGACAGGCCACAGTTGAGGTAAAGCTCAGGTCTTCTGCCGCCGGGGGCTGAGTCCTCTGAGATGCAAATGACACATTTTGACACTGAGAGGGCACACTGCCTTTTCCACACTTCCTGCTTTTGCAGCTAAATGAGTGGGCAAAGAGCAGAAGGGTGGAATTGTTCTTTGGGGAGGATGGGGCAGGACTGGGGACAGGTCTGGCTAGTGTCAGAGTGGGGGGGAAAGGCAGGACTCAAGCTCTCTTCCCACTTTAGTCCTGAATTTTCATGTCCATGTTCATGACCATGTCCACATCCAAGTCCATATACTGCCACAAGCTTCACTACGCTTTTCTTCATTCCTTCTTCTTCTTCTTCTTTGCAGCCGCCAATCCAACCACTCCTACTCCATGGCCACTCACATCAGGTAGGTCCTGCTCACGCAGCTTTTGCCCAAATTTTACTGAGGCCCAGCCTGACACAAGATGAGAAGAGGGGACTAAAGCAGCGCTGATGCTGCTCAGTGCAAGGCTGCTGATGGCCTTGGCCCATGACAACTCCAGAGTGCTCAAATTGTCCACATCAGGGTTGGTTCACTCCCAAGGGTTGCAAAGGCTTTTTCTGGAAGTGCCTCAATGACTTCAGCAGCCAGGCAGCTCCAACAGGACACCAACAGGTCCCTGGATAGAGCTAGACTCTTGTCTGCATGCCTGGAGTGTATGCCCAGTTACAATCCTTTCCGATCCCTTTAGGCTCTGCCCTAGTCCAGCTCATGGTCACTGTGTCAAAATCTGCAAAGCAGTTGGGAAGTTGGTGGCTATGGCTGCAGAGTGTATGGTAGCCTGTCCTTGTGCCGTGTGTCAGGAGGCAGCGTGCGGCTGGTGGGCGGCAGGAACAGCTGTGAAGGCCGTGTGGAGCTGTACGACGGCAGCTCCTGGGGGACGGTGTGTGATGACCAGTGGGACCTGCAGGATGCCCAGGTGGTGTGCCGGCAGCTGGGCTGTGGCCGGCCCGTAGACGCCCCAAGAAATGCTCGCTTTGGCCTGGGCTCCGGCCGCATCTTCCTGGACGACGTGCAGTGCCGCGGGGAGGAGCCCTCCCTCCAGATGTGCCAGCACAACGGCTGGGGTGTGCACAACTGTGGGCACATGGAGGATGCCAGCGTCATCTGTGCAGGTGGGTGGGCAGCAGAGACCATCAGCTCTCCAGCAGCTCACACTGGCTGGTTTTGGTGTCCTCCGTGGGAAGCAGCCATGCAGAGCCAGGAGAGAGAGGAAATCCTGGGGTCTGTTGCTGCCTGGTGCTGAAATTCGTGTTATGCAAAATCCCCACTTTTGCACAGAGAGGGCAGAACAGGCTCTCCAATCTCACAGGTGTAGGTCCTCCATGGGGGTGCAAAGATGTTTGTGGGATCATAGCATGGGCAGTACTGGGGACATGTCAGGCTGGTGTCTGTTTAGGTCTATGGTAGGACTGCCATGACCTTTCCTCCCTTTATTCCTTGAGCCTAACATTTCCATATCCATGTCCATGTCTGACTCCATCCACTGTCACAAGCCTGCTGCCTTTAGTATTCTTTGATTCACTCCCTCTTTTTCCTTGCAGCTGCTGATTCAACGCCTCCTGCTCAATGGCCATACACAACAGGTAATTCCTTCCCACCCTGCATATTTCCAGTTTTACAGTGAGCCCCACCCTGGCACAAGAGGAGAACAGACTAGGCCTGCTGGGCTGAGTTGCTGGTCCCTTCTGCCCACAGCAAAGGGTCTTGTCATTTGAGGGCTTCTGCCAGGGACAATCTGAGCCTCAGCAGAATGGCAGCTGCTGTGCTGCCCCGTCCAAGCCCCGCTATGCCAGACCCTCCATGGCTCCTGGCTGTGGGGCAGCAAGTACCAAGTAGATGGGGGCAATCCCTTCCTTCAAGCCCATGCACTTCCCAGGCCAGCCCAAGACACAGGTATCTGTCCTGATGCCAGGTCACGGCTGCTGCTTTGCAACCATCAAGCAGAGGTGGCCAGTCCCTTGTGGATACCCTCTCAGGGCCCCTAGTCTCAAACATCTGCAAGGTGTATGAGTGGGACCCATCATGCCACGTACCCATGATCACTGTGCAAAAATGGCTTTCTGGCAAATACTCCCCTTCCCCAAGCTGCTCCCAGGGTCCCCAGGCTGTTCTCATCAAATTCCCAGGAAGATCCTTGCACATTATGCATCAGCCTTCCACACACCTGGGCTATTTCTTCTCTCACTCCCCTTCCTTGCTCTCCTTAGGATTGCACCACTTCAAATCAAAGTTTCTGTGGCAAAATCTCTGAAACACTTGGGGAGGTGTGAGGGGGCTTGGGGAGGTGTGAGGGGGCTGTGGATGCTGAGGTGTTGGAGAGCTGATGTTGTTCCTTGTGCCGTGTGTCAGGAGGCAGCGTGCGGCTGGTGGGCGGCAGGAACGGCTGCGAGGGCCGCGTGGAGCTGTACGACGGCAGCTCCTGGGGGACGGTGTGTGACGACCAGTGGGACCTGCAGGATGCCCAGGTGGTGTGCCAGCAGCTGGGCTGTGGCCAGCCCATGGACGCCCCACAAAACGCTCACTTTGGCCTGGGCTCCGGCCGCATCTTCCTGGACAACGTGCAGTGCCGCGGGGACGAGCCCTCCCTCCAGATGTGCCGGCACAACGGCTGGGGCAGGCACAACTGCAGGCACGTGGAGGATGCCAGCGTCATCTGTGCAGGTGGGTGGGCAGCAGAGAACACGAGCCCTTTGCATATCACTCTGAGAGGGTTCTGGGTCTGTCCTCTGGGCAGAGACAAGGCTGGTGTCTTCTGCTGCCTGGGACTGAAGCCAATGCCATGCAGAAACCTCATTTTTGCTCATGGACGGAAGAGTTGGCACTCCACAATTCCTACTGTTGCCATCCACTGATGGGCCAAAGCTCTGGACTGAGGGATTGCTCTTTACGAAGGATGGGGCAGGACTGGGGACAGGTCAGGCTGGTGCCAGGATGGGGGAAAGGAAGGAAAGAGCTCCACCCTCTCTCCTGCCATTTGGCCTCCAGCTCTGCTTTCCATGGCCATGACCATTGAACTCATCACCTCCCTAACAGAGACATCCACCCTTCTGGAAACAAACACCACAGCACCAGCTCCCGCCACAACTGAGGTGTCCAGCCCAGCGCTGGTGACCACCATAACAACAACGGCTACCACAGCACAGAGCAGCAGCCCAGGTAACCCTGTCCACTCTCACTCCCTGGAACCCTTTGTGCTCCTGATTTCCCTTGCCAGACCTGCTTGCACTGCAGGGACTCTCCCAGCCCTGGGCCTCTGCAGTTAGGCCAGCACCAACTAAAGCGAGGAAGCAAACAGAGCATGGGGAAGAGCTGGCAAATGGGGCAGCTGGGCTTTGAGTCCAGCAACTCTGCAGCCATTACTGGTTTGAGGACACTTTTTGCAGTGGGATTGTCTCCCACTGCAACCGGGAGCAACAAGTTCATTCTGCCTTAACTGCCTCAGGTCCTGCTTGTGTAGTACCAGAACTATTTCCTAGACATGCTCTGGTGTACTGGGAATGTGCCTGGGGGAAAGAAAGCTGCTGTCTTAAATATTTTGAAATTCAGGCGAGGTCTCTGTGTGAATGGGGGTCGCATATGAAACAGCAAAGTCAGGATGATCATTTCAGATGAGTGAGAGAGCTCTGCAGGTTGCTGTAGGCATCACAGGACAGGGAATCCTAGAAAATGGGTACTCTCACCTGCAGGACATCTGCTGAATCTCTTTGGAAGCTTTGTCATTGACACCAAATTCTTCCTTGCATCCACAGCTTCATCGCCCACCAGTGCGAGTCCACATTCCACAGGTAACTCCAGCCCCCCATGCCTGGCCTTGCAGCAGCCATGCAGGCTCCCTGTTGCAGTGGCCCACGTGGGCACAGCAGAGCGCGGGGTTGGTGCGAGCTCGTCCCTGTGCCTTGTGCCATGTGTCAGGAGGCAGCGTGCGGCTGGCGGGCGGCAGGAACGGCTGTGAAGGCCGCGTGGAGCTGTACGACGGCAGCTCCTGGGGGACGGTGTGTGACGACCAGTGGGACCTGCAGGATGCCCAGGTGGTGTGCCGGCAGCTGGGCTGTGGCCGGCCCTTAGACGCCCCAAGAAATGCTCGCTTTGGCCTGGGCTCCGGCCGCATCTTCCTGGACGACGTGCAGTGCCGCGGGGATGAGCCCTCCCTCCAGATGTGCCGGCACAATGGCTGGGGCATGCACAACTGCAGGCACGTGGAGGATGCCAGCGTCATCTGTGCAGGTGGGTGGGCAGCAGAGACCATCAGAAGGGTTTTGGGTTCCTCCACTGAAAGCAGGCATGCTGACTTCTCTTGGCAGAAATGAGGCTGAGTTATGAGGTGGCAAAATGCAGATGGAGAGATTGTAGAGAGGGAAAGATGGAGCAGGACTGGGAGCACACCAAACTGATGTCTGGATGGAGGAAAGGCTGGACAGAACTCTGTGCTCAATTCCCTATTTACTCCTACTGCCTGGATATTCATGTCCATTTCCATGTCCATGTCCATGTCCATGTCCATGTCCATGTCCATGTCCATGTCCATGTCAATCGATTGTTACAATCCTGATGCATTTGCTACCCATTTGTTCACTCCCCGTTCTTTGTTGCAGCCACCCAGCCAACCCCTCCTGCTCAGTGGCCTCTTACAACAGGTAAGTCCAGCTCAGCCAACTTAAGCGTGCTTTTAAAGCCAGCTCAGACTGGCGCGATAAGAGAAGAGGGGAGTCCAACAGGGTTGATTCTTGTTGGCACAAGGCTGCTGTTCCCCTCTGCCCCTGACATATCCAGTGTGCGTGAGTGTCCCCCTCAGTCAATGGGCCATATGCAAGGGTAGCACAGGGCCTTTCTGGACATGGGTCTTGAGCACCTCTGTCCCCTGGCAGGTCCAGCAGGCCCCAGCAGATCCCTGGACAGGGTGCGTGTGCCATCTCCAGACCCAGGGTCTTTCTTCAGCCACTGTCCCCTCCTAGTCCTCGGGGTCTGCACCATCCCAGGTCACAGTCACTGTGGGAAAATCTCTGAAATAGTAGGGGAGTTGGTGGGGACTGTGGATGCTGAGGTGTTGGAGAGCTGATGTTGTTCCTTGTGCCATGTGTCAGGAGGCAGCGTGCGGCTGGTGGGCGGCAGGAACGGCTGCGAGGGCCGCGTGGAGCTGTACGACGGCAGCTCCTGGGGGACGGTGTGTGACGACCAGTGGGACCTGCAGGATGCCCAGGTGGTGTGCCAGCAGCTGGGCTGTGGCCGGCCCGTGGACGCCCCACAAAACGCTCACTTTGGCCTGGGCTCCGGCCGCATCTTCCTGGACGACGTGCAGTGCCGCGGGGATGAGCCCTCCCTCCAGATGTGCCGGCACAACGGCTGGGGCAGGCACAACTGCAGGCACGTGGAGGATGCCAGCGTCATCTGTGCAGGTGGGTGGGCAGCAGAGAACACGAGCCCTTTGCATATCACTCTGAGAGGGTTCTGGGTTGAGCCAGGGCAGAAACAAGGCTGGTGTCTTCTGCTGCCTGGGACTGAAGCCAATGCCATGCAGAAACCTCATTTTTGCTCATGGACGGAAGAGTTGGCACTCCACAATTCCTACTGTTGCCATCCACTGATGGGCCAAAGCTCTGGACTGAGGGATTGCTCTTTACAAAGGATGGGGCAGGACTGGGGACAGGTCAGGCTGGTGCCAGGATGGGGGAAAGGAAGGAAAGAGCTCCACCCTCTCTCCTGCCATTTGGCCTCCAGCTCTGCTTTCCATGGCCATGACCATTGAACTCATCACCTCCCTAACAGAGACATCCACCCTTCTGGAAACAAACACCACAGCACCAGCTCCCGCCACAACCGAGGTGTCCAGCCCAGCGCTGGTGACCACCACAACAACAACGGCTACCACAGCACAGAGCAGCAGCCCAGGTAACCCTGTCCACTCTCACTCCCTGGAACCCTTTGTGCTCCTGATTTCCCTTGCCAGACCTGCTTGCACTGCAGGGACTCTCCCAGCCCTGGGCCTCTGCAGTTAGGCCAGCACCAACTAAAGCGAGGAAGCAAACAGAGCATGGGGAAGAGCTGGCAAATGGGGCAGCTGGGCTTTGAGTCCAGCAACTCTGCAGCCATTGCTGGTTTGAGGACACTTTTTGCAGTGGGATTGTCTCCCACTGCAACCGGGAGCAACAAGTTCATTCTGCCTTAACTGCCTCAGGTCCTGCTTGTGTAGTACCAGAACTATTTCCTAGACACGCTCTGGTGTACTGGGAATGTTCCTGGGGGAAAGAAAGCTGCTGTCTTAAATATTTTGAAATTCAGGCAAGGTCTCTGTGTGAATGGGGGTCGCATATGAAACAGCAAAGTCAGGATGATCATTTCAGATGAGTGAGAGAGCTCTGCAGGTTGCTGTAGGCATCACAGGACAGGGAATCCTAGAAAATGGGTACTCTCACCTGCAGGACATCTGCTGAATCTCTTTGGAAGCTTTGTCATTGACACCAAATTCTTCCTTGCATCCACAGCTTCATCGCCCACCAGTGCGAGTCCACATTCCACAGGTAACTCCAGCCCCCCATGCCTGGCCTTGCAGCAGCCATGCAGGCTCCCTGTTGCAGTGGCCCACGTGGGCACAGCAGAGCGCGGGGTTGGTGCGAGCTCGTCCCTGTGCCTTGTGCCATGTGTCAGGAGGCAGCGTGCGGCTGGCGGGCGGCAGGAACGGCTGCGAGGGCCGCGTGGAGCTGTACGACGGCAGCTCCTGGGGGACGGTGTGTGACGACCAGTGGGACCTGCAGGATGCCCAGGTGGTGTGCCGGCAGCTGGGCTGTGGCCGGCCCGTGGACGCCCCACAAAACGCTCACTTTGGCCTGGGCTCCGGCCGCATCTTCCTGGACGACGTGCAGTGCCGCGGGGATGAGCCCTCCCTCCAGATGTGCCGGCACAATGGCTGGGGCATGCACAACTGCAGGCACGTGGAGGATGCCAGCGTCATCTGTGCAGGTGGGTGGGCAGCTGTTCTCCCTCAATACAGCTGGGGCAGAGCAGCAAGTTGGCTCTGAGCAGATGAATGGATTGCAGGGTCCTACCCTTAGGGCCGGACTGGGGGATACATCAGGCTCGTGTCTGGATGGAGGGAAAGGTGGGACAGAGCTCCACATTGTCTTCTCCATTCAATCCTCCAGCCTGGTTTTTCTTGTCCATGTTCATGACCATGTCCACCTCCATGTTCACACCTTGCCCCAAGCCTGTTACATTCACTGCCCTATTGTTCACTCCATCTTCTTCTTTGCAGTGGTGCAGCCAACACCTCCTGCTCAGGTTCAACTCACAACAGGTAAGTCTAGCTCCACCTAATTTTATAGCAAGGCCCCAGCCTGTCACAAGAAGAGAACAAGGGAGTCTCACAGGGCTGATCAGTGCAAGGCTGCTGGTCCCCTGTGCTTATGACATCTGCTGTGTGCTTGAGTGTCCCCCTCAGTGAATGGGCCACCTGCAAGGGTAGCAAAGGACTTTTTGGACACATGACCCAAGATGCTGAGCATGTCTTTCCCCAGGAAGCTCAATCAGGACACCAGCAGCAAGGGCCAGAGGAGGTCACATCTGCCATCTGTATTCCAATGATCTTTTCTCAGTCACTGCCCTCCCCTGATCCCCTTAGTTCTGCACCACCCCAGATCACAGTCAAAATCTGCAAAACAGTAGGGGAGGTGGTGGGGACTGTGGATGCTGGGTTGGAGGGACTCAAACCAATGCCTTGTGCCATGTGTCAGGAGGCAGCGTGCGGCTGGCGGGCGGCAGGAACGGCTGTGAGGGCCGCGTGGAGCTGTACGACGGCAGCACCTGGGGGACGGTGTGTGACGACCAGTGGGACCTGCAGGATGCCCAGGTGGTGTGCCGGCAGCTGGGCTGTGGCCGGCCCGTAGACGCCCCACAAAACGCTCACTTTGGCCTGGGCTCCGGCCGCATCTTCCTGGACAACGTGCAGTGCCGCGGGGACGAGCCCTCCCTCCAGATGTGCCGGCACAACGGCTGGGGCAGGCACAACTGCAGGCACGTGGAGGATGCCAGCGTCATCTGTGCAGGTGGGTGGGCAGCAGAGAACACGAGCCCTTTGCATATCACTCTGAGAGGGTTCTGGGTTGAGCCAGGGCAGAAACAAGGCTGGTGTCTTCTGCTGCCTGGGACTGAAGCCAATGCCATGCAGAAACCTCATTTTTGCTCATGGACGGAAGAGTTGGCACTCCACAATTCCTACTGTTGCCATCCACTGATGGGCCAAAGCTCTGGACTGAGGGATTGCTCTTTACAAAGGATGGGGCAGGACTGGGGACAGGTCAGGCTGGTGCCAGGATGGGGGAAAGGAAGGAAAGAGCTCCACCCTCTCTCCTGCCATTTGGCCTCCAGCTCTGCTTTCCATGGCCATGACCATTGAACTCATCACCTCCCTAACAGAGACATCCACCCTTCTGGAAACAAACACCACAGCACCAGCTCCCGCCACAACCGAGGTGTCCAGCCCAGCGCTGGTGACCACCACAACAACAACGGCTACCACAGCACAGAGCAGCAGCCCAGGTAACCCTGTCCACTCTCACTCCCTGGAACCCTTTGTGCTCCTGATTTCCCTTGCCAGACCTGCTTGCACTGCAGGGACTCTCCCAGCCCTGGGCCTCTGCAGTTAGGCCAGCACCAACTAAAGAGAGGAAGTAAACAGAGCATGGGGAAGAGCTGGCAAATGGGGCAGCTGGGCTTTGAGTCCAGCAACTCTGCAGCCATTGCTGGTTTAAGCAATTGCTGGTTTAAGCCATTGCAGAGGGATTGTCTCCCACTGCAACCAGGGACAACATCCTCAGGGATCATTCTGCCTTCACCCCTTCAATTCCTGCGTGGGTAGTACCAGAGTTGTTACCTAGACATACTGTGGGTTTTGGGACATAATCAGAAGAAATGGGAATATGATCATTTGCAGTGGAGGCAGCTGCGTCTCCTGTGGAGCTCCTGCCCCTCTGTTCCCGGCCTCCTGTTTCCACCTCCCTGCCTCCCTGTGATCCCTGTTTTAACACTCGAGGCGAGGCCGTGTCCAGGCCCCAGTACTTTTCTCATGAACTGCACTTCTCACACTTGTGTCTCCTTCCTTCACACCCACAGCTCCAGTGGCCACCTCAACACCTCCACCAGTTAATGCTCTTCTGTGGCTCTTCTCACATTGCTAATTTGTGGTCTGTCTGTCTCCCTGCTGCACATTTCTCTAAATTTGTCTTTTGTCTCTATGACAATATCACTGCACGTGTGAGTGACCTTTTTCAAGCAGAATATAAAATGGATTTTCATCTTTAAAGGTCATGTCTTGTAGGATTTATGTTCAGAGCTTGTGCTCACCTTCCTACAAAGACACTTTTAGGACTATCTGTGTGCTTAACAGGAATTATGTCATTCATGCTGGCAGGAACACTAAAGCTTTTTGCAGCTATGTTTGTACTTACGACTTTTCTCAGCAGCCTGAAGTGCTTATTTCAGTCTGCGACCAAAAAATTACAGTTTTCTAGAAAACTTGCAACTTATTTACCTTCCAAAGACCTTAGAGGAATAAGGAGAAGCAGCAGAGTAATTGATGAGAGGCTGTTGAGGAGGGTACTTCCATATCAGCTGTCATGGCACCTCCCAGAATTGACCTCAACTCTAAAAAGGGGCAGAAAGCATCCAGGTGTTACCAGCCCAGCCTGAAGAGGGTAGTCTGACACCATAGCTGGAAATCCACCTCTGAGGGAATTCTAAATCTAACATGAAAGCAAACCTAAAGCAAAAACAAATATTAGTTTTGATTCAGCTCCTATAGACTATCCCCTGCAGTCAGCAGGGCACCTGCTCTGCAATAGCTGTGCATGAGACACAGCTCAACTACACTTGTGCAGAGGTTCCTGTGAGTAAATTTCTTTCCCATTTCTTTCTGCAGCACCTTATTTTTGTGGTGGCTCAGTCTCAGATTCCTCTGGGGTGCTGCAGAGTCCCAACTATCCTGGAAATTATCCGAACGACGCTGACTGTGTATGGGAAATTCAAGTACGGAACAATTTCCGTGTGACGCTCACATTTAGAGACATTGTGTAAGTAAAACATTGATTCCCTAGGCAAATATCAAAACTTGAGGAGTCTGAAATCTTACCTGAAACAGGCAACCTTCCCAATTTTAAAGATACTTCCAATAACATCCACAGCTGGAAGACCAGATCAAAATCTGGATTGCTGTTGCATTTTTTACTCACCGTTTTTTGCCAAAGCTGCATAAAAGCCAAATTAAATTTGTGCTGAGAAAAGTTCAAATGCTGAAAGACTTCATCACATGTTAGGCAGTGAAATCAGAGTTTCTGAAATGGATTTGACAAGGTGCTGATGTTTTTCTACCAGGATGCAAAGCGGGACGTGCCAGCATGACTACATTGAAGTCTATGATGGACCTGTCCACTCTTCCCCTCTTCTTGGGAGATTCTGTTCTGGTTCCTTTCCCACATACGTGTCCTCTTCAAACATGATGAGTGTTTGCTTCCACAGCGACTCCAGATACTCCTTCAGAGGGTTTCAGGCTCACTACTCCTCCATTCCAGCAGGTCACAACACCAGTAAGTTCCTGGCCAATGCTTCTCAACAGACAAGCCTATTTATTGCTTTTAATTGCAAAATAAACACCTCTGTAAATGTAAAGATATTTCTGGAAAATGAATGATATGCGTGAAATACAGTGGGTTGGGGCGGGAACTGCCTGATTTCTAAATTAAAAAAAAAAACTGCCTCTCATCATTACCAAATTCCTAAAATCACAAATAAATTGGACCTTCCTCTTCTACCAGCCATTCAGTGCTTGCCAGACTACATGCACGTGGTGGTCAGCAGACGCTACCTCCAGTCCCAGGGCTACTCAGCACGGAGTGTCACCCTGAGCGACAACCGCTGCAGACCGACTGTCACGGCACGGGAGGTTGTGTTCAACATTCCCTACAGCGGCTGTGGGACCGTACAAGAGGTACACCCCCTGCTTTGGGCACCCCGTTGCCTATCTAAGCTTAGCAAAACTTACATGAAACATGACAAAAGCGCAATTCCCCATTTTAAATTGCATCGCTAAACAGGAGAACAACGACACAATCAACTACTCCAACACCATCAGGGTTGCATCTTCCGGATACATCATCAGGAGGAAAAAGAACATCAACTTGCATGTCAGCTGCAAAATGCTGAGGAAGAGCTGGCAGCAGGTGATGTACGCTGCTGAGGACACTGTGGATGTGAACGAGTACCAGTTTGGAAGATACGACATGAACATCACCTTCTACGATTCCCCGGCGTTCCTGCAGGAAGTGCGCAGCTCTCCCTACTACATCGACCTCAACCAAAACCTGTACCTCCAGGCTTGTCTCCACAGCTCGGACCCAAACCTGAAGGTGGTCGTGGACACGTGTGTGGCATCCCCTGACCCTCGTGATTTTAACACACAGGCCTATTACTTAGTCAGGAATGGGTAAGAGCTTTCTTCAAGTTGTTAGAAGTAGCACACCAAATTATTTATTATTTATATTATTTATTAATATTAATTAATATTAATTTACATCAATTATATTAATTTGTATTAATTTGTATTAATTTATATTAATTTATATTAATCTATATCGATTTATATTAATTTATATTAATTTATATTGATTTATATTATATTATATTATATTATATTATATTATATTATATTATATTATATCATATTATATCATATCATATTATATAACATCATATATATCATATCATATAATATATCTTATCATCATATAATATAATATATTATTTATTTTATTTATTTATTTATTTATGTATTTATGTATTTATGTATTTAAATTATTTATTGCTTTAAATAATGCAGCCAGTCTGAATGGGGTTAGAACTCACTGTCAATGGCTGTGAAAAGTGGTCTTTGACTTATTTTATTTTTACAGTATGGGCCTGGAAGTGAGAAATTGTATTTACACCTCACTATCATTTCATTTCACTTACTCCGTCCTTGTCCTGTGAGCAAAATTCAAAGCAGTGGGAGAAAAGTAGATGAGACAGTGAAAACTGGCAGTTGGAATTGTCATCCTAGGAGTTAAATATTTTAGTAAAACTAGTCAAGCATTAGACTAATTTTTTATGCCTTGTATAACACTGACATCACTAACAGTCTGTTGTTCCCTCTTCACCACCTACAGTGTCTTTCTCTTGGAAAAAGAAGAGTTGCCAATACTCCAGCTGCTTCACAGTACTTCGAAAAGTCTATATTTTTGAAGTCCATACTATGCTGTGAAAGTTACATTTTTATCTCACTGCTTTCCAAGTACCTGACTATGATATAATTCAGTTTTAATCTGAATTTTGCAGGAACTCATAAGAATAAATCAAATAATTTGAATTTAATTTTGCAAGAATGTGCACATGTGCATCCATGAAGACTAATTCCCTTTTTTTTGCTCCTTTCTAGGTGTCCCAGAGATTCTTCCTATGCCACATACTTCTCCCCTTCCAGCCACTTTGCTCGGTTCAAATTCAATGCCTTTGAGTTCATGAGCCGCCACCCGTCCGTGTACCTCAAGTGCCAGATGCTGGTCTGCAGGCTCGGGGACCGCTCCTCCCGCTGCTACCAGGGCTGCAGCTCCAGGGCCAAGAGAGACACCAGCTCTGCTGAGGAACCAGTGGATGTGGTGGTTGGGCCCCTTCAGCTCCGAGAAGGGGATGCTCCGAGGGGGAACACGGGAAAAGACGAGTAAATTTCTCTCATGTTTGCTCTAGGATGACCAACGGGCCTCAAGAAAAGCCACAGCTCTGTCGCCTGTCACTGAAATCTGCTTTTGACAACTTTGCCCTGAAAAGGATCAACACTTTGCAAGCTTCTGCTTTCACCCTTTTCAATATTATTTTTTAAAGGTGTAACTTCTCTGGCTGTCCCAAAGGAGAGCTTCCTGTAATCCCTTTTAGTGCTATAACTCCTTGAATTGTGCTAATTAGCTCCAGTCTGATTGTGAATTTGATGGCACTTGGGGATATTTCTTGTTGGTGGACTTATCTGTGCTAGTTTAATGGCAGGACTCGATAACCTTAAAGGTCTTTTCTAACCTAAATAATCCCATGATTCCATGACAGCCATCTGGGAGCAAATCCCCAGCTTTCCTGAGAAATATTTCATTCCCTCAGTTGTTTTCTGCTTATGAAGTTTACTTAGTTGAGTTGTCACCCCTGCTAATATGAATCTTGTCCTAATAGTTGAAAGCAATGAATCTGTGAATTTGCTTATTTCTGACTTTGATCTGGGAGCCATCCCTTTAATACTGGAGATCTTTGTGCCTTGATCTTCAATATGCTGAGTTCAAATCCCAAAAACTTTCACTCATAGGGCTGGGCTCCTCTAGCAACCAGAATTGTGGCTATACAATATTCTAATTATTTTGAGTATTGCTTCTAGTGCTATATTTCTTATTGAAACAATAATGGGTCTGTGCTTATTTATAAAATGCAGAGATTTCCAAGCTAAAATTAATCTGTTCTGTGAGCAGTATAATTTATAATCGAAAGAAGGAATGTTTACAAAGCAATAAATCTATTTTGACTCTCAAATTAATGTCTCTGTGCTTAAAATACAAATGTTTTACTGTGTTGAAGAGTGTAGTCTGTTTGAGTAAAAATTCCAAGTGATGGTCTGAGCCCCTGCTCCTGAAACATTACACAGGGAACTTCTAAATGTCTTAATATAAAATTTATCTTAGTATAAATATTGAAGTATCTTGCCCCTGCTGCTGACAATTCCCTCACACCAGTGGTTGGTGCTGTTACCCTCCTGGCAGTTGTTTTTTCTTTGAATGCAGGGCAAACCTTACATGTTTTGGGCCACCAAAAAGCCTCACTGGTTACAGCCTCACATGTGTCATTTGTGGGAAGCTGTGATATCTTTATCTACAATAAATTCTGCTGCAATGCCTTAGAACAGCGTTGTAATCCTAACACCTCTTAAAGGATTAAGAATTTCAGCTCTCATGCCACAAGCTGTTTGGCACAATTATTTTATCATTTTCCTCCTCTTTAATTCTCCTCTCACATCATTCTAAAACCATTTATCTAATGCCTCAAGATTTTGTGAGCTGAAAAATGTGAGTGAGGCATCAAGAAATATTTCAAGGTTTACTGAAAGGAAGGAAGATTTAATTTGGAGAGAATGGATGATCTCTGGAAAGGAAATGTAAAAATTTATCTTACCACACCAACTGCATTTGTGGCTATATAATATTCTAGTTATTTTGAGCATTGATTAACATCTTTTCCATGAAGTTTTAACTTCTCTAGATCGAATAAATCCAAATTCAAAATACAACTGAGCTGTTAAAGACGTTTTGTTTGCAATCTTTAAGGCTGAGGAGCACAATCTATTTTAAAGGCTTGTTATATCATTTGGTAGCCTTCCCATTAATATACATCCTAAACCAGGCAAAAACACAAATGTCATGCAGGAGACTGAATCTCAGCCAGGAGACTCTTCAGCTCTCACCCAAATGTCAGTCAAGAGGTGAAAGACATTTCATATCTGTTTTCCAGAAGGAAAAAGTTTGTTCAATTTTTATTACTTTTGGCTGCTGATCACAAAACTATTTAATTTTTTTTCCCCTCCTTGGTTGTATGCTTTGTGGCTGTGAGGAGTTTGGCTTCTCAGGACTTAGCCAGCATTTCAGAATGTCTTGTGCACATTCATAAATCAGACTGAAATATGCTGGAAATGCAAACAGCCAAATGCCACGTAAACATTTATCACTGGTGCATGAAAACATGAAAAGGAAGACCTGGGATTTTTTGCCTTTCATGTCCTAGGTAAAAAATACAAAGAATTAAAGGCAAAGTGTAAGCTAAAATTGTTTATTTGGCCTTTTGTTTTGGTTTTCTGTTTGGTTTGTAGGGGATCAATGTTATGCCAGTCTCACAGGGGAGGCTGGTGCCTGCAAACACGAGGGTGTCAAGGGCCAGGAGCAGGTGAAGGACACTTCCTTTGCTTTTTTTAAATGAGATTTCTGAGGGCTGCTTATTTTTGCCACCTCCTCTGCCCTCAGAAAGACACACCAACCATCACTTGGCAGCTTTATCCTTTGAAAAACTGTCTGACTTTCGTATTGGGTTATTTCAGCTCCTCCTGGTGTGTCTGTCACGACACATCCCACGTGCTTGTTCTCTCAGCAGTATGCACTCAACTGATCATCTCAGCACCAATAATAAATATTTTGCTTGTAGCACCATGAGAAAATCCCTTAGAAGTGTCAACCCAAGGACTGAATTACACAACTGCACTGCTTCTGGATGGGATAATTGATTGTCTTCCTAGCAGCTGGTACAGTGCCCTGTTTGGATTTAGGATAAGAATAATGTTGGGAACTGATGGTTCTGAGCAATTCTCACACTCAGCCAGCTCCTTGTGCTGCTGTGCCAGTGAGGAGGCTGGGGGGCTCAAGAAATTTTATTTTATTTTATTTTATTTTATTTTATTTTATTTTATTTTATTTTATTTTATTTTATTTTTAAATTTAATTTCATTTAATTTCTTTTTATTTTTCCCCAATTCTCTCCCCCATCCCACTGGGAGGGGGGAACAAGCAAACAGCTGAAAGTGCTCAGAACTCTGACAAAACTGCACATCCCTGAGAAACTCCCCTGAAGGTTTCTTTAATGGGAAAAGAAGGGATCAAAAGCAATTTGATTTAAAATACACATAAATTTTTTAGCAAATATTTCCATGGGGTCTATGGACTCCTGACTTTATGCTGTTCCCAGTGCTATCAAATCACCTATTTGGCCAGAACTGAGGTTGAAGCAAAGCTCAGAAACAAAGTCCTTGTTTGCTTGTTCGTATGCTGGATTTCCTGTCCTGTTTATCCTCCTATTCTAATTTTGGAGTATGAAGCAGATAATTCAACTCTGTGGTCCTCCTTCCCAGGAACCCACCACAAAAATATTTATAAATGGGTATAAATAAACATTGTTTTGTTTCTGCATCTCACAGCCAGCAAGCAGATTCATTTTCCAGTTATTAATAAAAAATCCTCATGTGGATTGAGATTTCAAGAAGCTAATTAGGGTTTGCAGGGTATGGGTAAGAAACACCATTTTTCTTGTTTTCATTACTTTCTCCCCATGCTTTCCCCATGGAATCCCACAGATCTCCACTGACAACAAGCTGAATTCAGCAGCTGAGCACAACCTTCTGCTCCCAGTTCTGGCTCAGGGGTCCTTTCATGCCCAAGCCCCACTGTTTGCACCAAATTCCAATTATATAACTAAAGAAATATACTCTGAAGATCATTTCACTCAGCTGATAATTTTATTTTCTTAGTTAACTCCATCAGACTCACCAAGTCACAGCCAAGCTTTTTTAACAGGATTACACTAGGATCTCCCTATCATATTTTTAAATGTTTTGTCTGTTTTTATCTAGATGGCAAAAGCTAAGGAGACACTAAAATTCACACAGCAGCTTGTGAATATTAGGAGACCTTCTCCCTCAGACTCATGACACAAGAAGCCTATTTTAATGAAACCTCTCTTGTCTGAGGAAGCTGATCAGTGACCCAGCTGTGTCACTGGAGTGATTTGTTTCCATTTCCTAGAATAACACTTGGAGCACCTCTTTTGCCCTGAATCACCTGGTACTCATCCAACCAAAATTTCCTTTTTTTTTTTTTTTTCTGTAATAAGTGGATTAGTCACAGGGTGTAATATAGCCATTAATTACTGCTGCTGTTCTAAAGAGCCTGAATGACTGTCACCTTTTTTCCCTGCGTTTTTCTCGGTTTTGAGGAACCATAGTTTCAGATTCTCTCTTTCCTCCTGGTGTCTGACTAGTGATGTTGAGATGTTTTAGAAGCATTTGGCATTAGTTACCATCTTCTATTGCCAAGCCTGGATTCAAGCAGGGCTTTGCTGCACGAGATACGATGAAAATCAAGTTGTGTTCACGTGAGGGCTCCATGCCTCCATGCAAAGGCATGTCTTTTCCAACCTCAGCGATTCCATCATTCTGTTTGGCAAAGCCAGGCCTTCTGCCCCAAATTCTGGATCTTGATATCCCAAATTCAGAATCCCAAAGGTGCAGCCCCAGCTGCAGAAGGGTGGCCAGAACCTCCTGCTTCAGTTTCCCCTCAAGGTTTGGGCAGCGCTGGTTTGAAAGCAGCACTCTGAGCATGAAGAGTAAACACTTGAGCTGAGCTTTGCCAGCGTGAGACAAACCCTCTTTGTTTCACAAGTCCGCTGGATTTCGCTGAGGAATGCATTGTTGGGGAAGACAAGAGGGCTGCTCCCTGCCAGCACCGCAAGGATTCATCCTGGCATCACATGAGGTGCTGCCCAAAGGCAGCAGTGTGACAGCTGGGGGGACAAAAACCGAGCTGGAGATTAACTGTTTGAAACACAGGCTGGGATTTGGACAGCCTTGAGGGGTTCCTGGCACTGCATTTTGGGGGAAAAAAATAGCGTTTTGTTTACTGCAGATAAGGCAGTCCATTGCCCTGGTAATGTTTTCTCCCTGGTTCCTCTTGGGGCAGTGGCTGCCGTGGGATGTCCAAGGGGAGGGTTAACCACTGGTCCCACAGAAGAGAAGGGCTTCAAACAATTATTAAGGCACTCCAAAAAATTAAACTATTAGAAAGGAACTCCTGCAAAAAAATTTACTAGAACCTCTAAGAAGTTAAAAATATCTCCACTCTATGAAATTACATTGGCTATTACTGCTCTTTCAGTTTCTTGCCTTCCAGCAACATTTCCTCTGTAGTATCAAACCCTATCAAATCAAATCCTTTGGTTCTACTTTGATTTACCTTGGATTTTCATTTTAGTGACCACTTTGTTTCATTTATACAACCTTGTTACTGCTAACACTTTAAAAATTCATATTTTCCCGTGTAGTCATAAACAAATGCATTTCAAGACTGTTTGACTTCTGCTGTAGACCTGTGTAATAGTCCTGAAAAAAGGTGTATTAATCTGCTTCCTATTGTTCCAACAGTATCTCCAGCACCATTTCCTTGCTAGATGTGGTTGTTACTGCACTGACTCAAACTCCACCTAGAAGTGACTGATTTTTTCATCCACACCTGGCACAGGATCTGAAGGAAGAGGCATTCTTACATTTGTGTAATTGCATTTAGTATCATGCTCTGATGTTTCAGAACTGAATTTGCACAGAGCAAAACACTGGAAGTGTTCAATGCTCTTATAGACACGACCCAGAACAACCTGCTTCAAGCAGCATAAACCAACCTGCATAAATCTCTGATTCTGTCTTTCCATGAAATGTCCAGATTCAGGGAAAATCTCTTTTGTCTTTCAAATAAATGTCAGTGGGGGTGGTAAATGGGTAGAACCACTGCTAAGGGCAGGCTGAAATATTTTGCAAAAGAGCCTGAGGGAAATTTTGTGATGATTTCTGGGATAAAAGTGATGCAGCAGCTGTCTGGAACCAGCAGGTCTGTGGACATGGTGCATCACCTTCAGGAGATGTGATTTTTGCTCACAGCCCGAGAAGAATTGTCATGGATAATGTGCAGTGCAGGGGGAAGGAGAAATACCTGTGGGAGTTCTCACAAGTTCTCACAAGGGCTGCTATGGACAGAAGTGTGACAGTCACTGTGGTGCCATTTGCTCGTCTACAAGGCAAAACCTTTGCTTGCTCAAGAGGAGCCACAGTGAATTTTTAATTTTGTCAGATTGCAAAGTGCTCCCCTGAACTATAAAACACATTTCTCAACAGCATTATGCCTCTCTTAATACCCACATTGTCACCAAATCTCTGTCCCATGCAGTGTTTCCCTCTTTTTTCTTTATTTTTAATCCATATTTGACATGGCAAACTTCCATCCAACTAAGATTCAAAACCTTTTAGAGCATTTTAAGCAGTGTCACTCAGAGTTTGTCCTTTTATATTACTACCACACTTTTTTAGGCACCTGTAACCTCTTTTACCCAACTTTATTTGCTTACTACCAAGGCTTGGGAGGAACAAGAAAATCAATCCCTCCTTCTGCCCTCACAGAACCAACAAACTTTCATACAGGAGACTTTTCCTGAACTTAAGGTCCTAATCCCACATATCTCACCCTGACAAAGCTTTTATTGAACAACTGAGGATCATTTATTTGAGTGAGATAACCAGGATAAACCAAAGGTAAAGGTTTAGAGTCATGACTCCTTTGCAGCTTAGGGACAGAAAGCAAGAAAAAGGAGCCAGAGCTTGTGTCAGATGCCTCTGAAGGACATGCCACGACCTTCTGGCCTTTCTGGATCCTTACCCAAATTTAACCTTAACTTTTTTAATGCCTGCCTGATGGTAAAAAAAGCCCAAAGTCTTGTTCTCCACTGATTTTTCAAGTTGCTAGCAAGGACAGTCAGCTCATAATTAATTATCCAGTTGCTGGACACTTTGTGAAACAAAAGAGGTTTTACAAAAAAGGTGAAGTGTTATTGTAGAATCGTAGAATGTTTTTGATTTGGAAATAATCCATGATGTTTGAGTCCAGCTCCCTGCTCCTCACAGGACAACCTACAATTAAACCACCCGACTTAAAATGTTGTCCAGGCACTTCTTAACCTCTGGTAGGTTTGGTGCTGTTCCAGTGTCCAACCACCCTCTGGGTGAAGAACCTCTTCTAAAAATAAAGTTAATTTTATAGAAACTGTAATTGCTAAAATGTATGTTTTGTTTATTTCCTCCTCTGACAGCTTCTATGGGAACTGAAATACCTGGCATTTTCATTTTGTATTTATTCAAACATTTCTATCTTGAAAAAAAAATCCCTACCATAAAAAGTTGATCTTTAAATTATGACTGATTTGCACCTTATTTAGTTTCTTCAGTAGTTTATGCCTGAGGAAAAACTTAAAATACAGTGTGTTTTGACCACAATGAAAGCAGTAATTCTGATTTACCTGAGTTTTCATGAGACTAACCATAGATTTTTAATATTTAAGGAGATTTAATATATGAAACTTAAGTATAAATCTGATTTGCCACAGGACTGAAAGGATGTGGCCTTTTGTGTGTGAAAAACTTCTGCACTGGATCAGATTGTTAAAAGTTTCAAGTCTTAAAAGGAAAGGTGTTACATAGAACAGCATTTTTAATATTATCTGTTACCTGGATTTACCTCACACAAAAAAATCCTAAGAGAATTTTTGCACTTCCTTATGAAGCTCAAAGGCCCTTAAGTGATATCAAAATGCAAGGAGGAAAGAAAATGTAGTTTTAAGGAAATCATGGTGACACTGTGCTGCTTTGGCTTGATTAACCTCATGTCTTGGTCACCCTTCTCTCAGTGAGTTGAACTTTGATTTTGCTCTATTAATTTAAATACTTCATTGTAAGTATATCAATAAATACCCACTATCATTTGTCTAACACAGGTAATTTATTTAATTACAACTAATTTCATAACCGCTATTCAGCTGGGAATAAATCACTTTAACTTTGGCAGCCTACAGTTTTATCTGTTCATCTGGGAGTGAGTTACACTGCACACTTCATGTGCCTCACTGCCTTTACCACCAAAATTTAAGTTAAATTTAAAGGCAACAGGAGTGACAGCTCAGTCCCTGGCACCCCAAGGCCACTCCCGTGTTTGTGATGACAAATGCTCAAAGGGCGCTGGTGGCACTCTGTGTGACCCTGCCCATGGCACTGCTGAGGTCAAAGGGATTTGCTGGAAGCTGAGAAAAGCTCTCCACTAAGACCATTGTTCACATGAAAGTGGAAAGCAGGAAAAGCTGCAGGAATGCAGCAGGTTCCAAGGCAAGCAAGGTGTGTTGACACAAAGCTGGGGAACAGGATGAGATGACCTCTCCTGCCATGTGTGGGGCCAAGGTCACAGGCACCCCCCAACTTCGGCACAGCCTTCACCTCTGACAAAGATTTTCCCTCACTGGGGCTTCCAGAGGCTGGATGTGACATCCTTATCCCAAGGGAATTCTCCTCTGGAACTGGGAAGCTGGACCCAGCACTCCACACTCAGCTTTGCCCAAAGACAGCGGCTTCATACACAAAGCTTTCACTTTACAATAAATTCACTATAAATACAGGCAATGGTTATGTTATTGAGGATGTGATTTACTTCAGCTGGGATTTGCCTCTCCTCTAATCATTCCTCAAAAACACCTTTCACTTCAGAACTGATTGGACTTTAGTGGAAAAGCTGTCAGAGAGAAATCATGGCCTGTTCCAGCATAGGTGTGGCCAGCAGGACCAGGGCAGTGAGCACCCCCTGTGCTAGGGGCGCCTTGGGATCAGCTTTGGGTCCCCAGGATAAGAAGGACATTGAGGGGCTGGAGTGTGTCCAGGGAAGGGGACAGGACTGGGGAAGGGGCTGGTGCAGAATTGAGTTTGGCACTGGGAACACCTCCACTGTGGCGAGACACTGGAAATGGCTCTCCCCAGAATGTTGGGAATGCTGTGGGCTCAGCAAAAGCCAGGATTTATGGCATAAGAACACCTTTCAGGAGTGCAGTATGATGTTGAAAGCAGTGACAAATACATTGCTGTAGCATGGGATAAAGCTGTGAGTTCACGCACATCAGTGACTTCTCTTTTTCCCCAGGCAATGAGAAATAGAAATAGAAATAAACAGGCACAGAAGAAAGGCAATCAGCCCTAGTTTGCTCCTTCAAAAACACTTTAGTGAAATTCTTTACAAATACGTGTACTTTTAAGGGATTTGCACAGGTGGAGTGTCTTTATGGGCGCCACAGCAGCCCTGAGATGTTGGAGCATCTTTTCCCAGCCCCGTGTTCTCTTCCCAAGGACGGGGCCCCTCTGCCCTCCAGCGGCAGCAGCCACCAGAACAGCTCCGCCTTTCCCCTCTCATTTTAGCCTCTTAGAGAAATTATGACACTAAATAAAGTTATTTCCAGGGAGGGGAGATCTGCCAGTGCAGCAAAACTTCACTCTGTGAAGAAAGATTTACGCCGAACCTCCAACCCAAAATTATTTCACTACAAACCCTGTTTGTTTCCCAGGAGCAGATTTTGATAGATATCTTTAAAGTGTTCTGAGGAACGGCTTTGCTCTTCCAAAACCACAAAGGTCAGCCCTGTTATCCCTGCTGATTCCTGGCATAGGATTTACCCTCTGCATGACTTCCTTGGGACCTGTTTTGTAAAGGAGACTGAGGAATGCTGAAAAAGCAGATCTTGATGCTTCTTAATAACTAGAGTTTTGTGTTCAGCCATGTTCCTTCCATGTCACCTTCTATCCTCATATCAGGGCTCCAAGTAGAGCTGCACTGTGCCATGAAAGTAAGAAAAGCATTCATGAAAAGAAAATATTTATGTTCATTTTTAATTCAGCTAAGAAAATTCAGCTTTGTTTTTTTACTCTCTGTAGCTGAGTCCCCTCTCCCTGACAGGACAAAATGAGGCAGACTGGAGGAATCCTTTAGGATATCAGAGGCCACGGTGGTGTTGACACCATCACTTCATGCCAGGGACAAGACTCGAAGCTCTTTTATTGCTCTGGGGGCTGCAAATCAGACAGAGAGAACTGCACATCTGAAACACGCTGGAGAGACCTCCCAGGTTAAAAAGAAGTCAGGAAAATAAGAAAAACTGCTTCTTACAGGAGTAATTTTGGCAAACAAAGAGAATTTGTTTGAGGCTTGCCTGACACTTTTAGGATGCTAATCTTCTGGCACAATCCCCACGCCAATTTAATCTGGTTGATATGGTTGTAAATTTGAAACTGTCTTAATGGGTGGCATGAGAATCCTTACCAAACAGCCTAATCTCCAAAAGTAAATCACTGCTTCCTGGAACAGCCACACCATCAACACAGGGCCACAAAGGTGCCCGGGGAGTGTTTGGGAAGATCTCGGTGGCCAGTCCGGAACAGCTCCGTGATCTCCTCATCTGGGTGTCTGGATGTACCCTGTGAAAGGAAAATCCTCACTAAATCACTTCCTTGGCATCGATCTGGAAGTTGAGGGAGAGGGATCAGGTTGCACAGCACCCACCTTTGATGCAGACCAGAACCCATTTGGTATAAATTCTGCAGCTGTGCTGGGCTGGGACAGACCACCCCCAACAACCATGGACCTTCACGTGCGTCTCACCTGGCTGCTTCTGCTGAGCACCACTCTCCTGTCTGAACCAGGTACTGCCTTGAAAATCTCTTCATTCTTGCAGGGAAATGTTACAGAATTATTTACTAATACAGGCTGGCTTGATGGGAAGTGGCAGCAAAGGTTGTCCTTGAGTGCTGCTGATGAGTTTTGTAACGTAGAATTGATGGTTTGTCTTCTACTTCAAAGATTCAGTCCAAATCCAAAGGTTGTATTTCAAAATATATGTATCTCAAAATATATGTATTTAAAAAAAAATGTATTTCAAAATATTTGTATTTCAAAATATTTGTATTTCAAAATACCTAATACAATATGTACAATATATGTAATATTATATTAAGATCCTATATTTCAAAATATAACCTATGAAGGTTATAGACTGAAGAAGACTGAAGAATATCCTTTTGTTTCTTTTCCATGAGGGAAACAGCTTGTGGAAGTTGTTTTCTAAATGTTCTTCTTCTGATATTCTAGTTTTAATTAAAATTATTCTATGCTGTACTTTTTAAAATGTAGAGAAAGAGGGGAAAGAAACACAGAGAAGTCTGCCAGACCCAGGTGGAAATATGCTCTGCATGACGTGTTCCTTCAAATTTATAATCTTGAATGAGATCATTTGAGCTTTATTTATCACCATGAAAAAAAGTCTTGCCAATCCCTTACAAAAAGAGATGATTTCACAGAGTGTAGATTAAGGGCTGGCTGTTTGGATTATTTACAAAACAAGAGTATGATGTATTACTTCAGGGTCAATACGTTTTATTCTCTGCCACAGCAAGCGGAGCCTGGTGGAACCAGCCAGATGGAGACTCAGATTCACTATGGGACAAATTTTCCAATTGGATTAAAGAAAAATTTCAGCCCAAAGGTAAGAGACGTGCTCCTGAGTGTGAAGGCACCTGGCAGAGGTGCAGAGCTCCCCGAGCCAGCTGTGGGTGAGCTGTGCCTCAGCAGCACAGCCAGCCATACCCTACCAGGGTAGATCAGGTCCTGCACACAGCAGAGCCGTGGGGATTCAAATTTAGACATCAGAGATTTAGCTATAAATAAGCAAATTGAGATTCACCTGTCAACTTTTGCTTTAGTTCCACCACAACCACAGCTGAGACTGGAATCTGGAGGGGACCGATGCGCCGGGAGGGTTGAAGTTTATCATGATGGAAAATGGGGCTCGGTCTGTGATGATTATTTCAGTATGAACAGTGCCAACGTTGTGTGCAGACAACTTAACTGTGGCCAAGCTGTCTCTGTCCTGGGACTGTCTTACTTTGGCCTCAGTGGAAAAATTATCCAGTTGGATGATGTGCAGTGTAGAGGAACTGAATCCCACCTTTGGGACTGCCGGCACGCCGGCTGGGGCAAGCACAACTGTGGACTCAATGAGGATGTTGGTGTCATCTGCTCAGGTAAAAATAAAAATAATTAGAAGAAAAATTGTACTATCCTGTTCCTTTAATGCACAAAACATCAGGGTAGAGCTTGGAAATCAGGCCAGGGCTGAAAAGTGGAGGTGGGGGGTCTTCTGCTGTTTAAGTCTGAGTGACTGAGGAGCAAAAGGATGCCTTGCAAAAAATGACAAGATTGGACAGTGAGCCCTGAGTATGAAAACAGTGAAAAGCAGGTAGTTCAGGACAGCTTTAGTCAACATCTGATTATAGCCAACCCCCAAGATACAAAAGGCAAAGAGTAAGGAGGAAATAGAGGCCCATCCAGTTGTGAAGCAGGCATGTGTGAGTGGAAACAAAAATAATTCTTGTCATAAATATATAATATAAAAAACTGCCCAATAAGGTAAATGTCTGTTTTTTGCTGTTCACAGATGCAATGCACTCCACAGTTGCACCAACAGGTAAGGCTGAGCTTTTGGGACAGGACTCCCAAAATTAGCTCTTTGCAGTCTCCCCAGTGCTCAGAATCTAATTTTTAACTCAAAAAAATCACATGATTACATCATGTAATGATGATCTTTGCAATAGTTTTCTACAAAAGCACATGCTCTGAATTACAAATTATTGCTCCAAATTACTATTTATTCTATCCACTGCAACATTACTTCTTTATATTTTCATTATTTCTTTGCATTGCTAATACAAACTGTATTTGCCACTTACCTACTAATAATTAGTGAAAACATGAAGCAAGTCTTTACACTCCACGTCTAAGTTTCTGATTCCATTTTTTTTCTGAAATAATCATAACATCCTGGAAACCTTAAAGTACAGACTCGTGTTTCTTGGGATTTCTAGGTGTTAATTATGCTCTTCATAATACCCAGTCACAGAAGAGCAGGTGTTAAAATGCAGTTTTTTTCTACCCTATAGAATCATAGATTCTCTATATTTTATTATATGTAACACAGAAATGAAAAGCTAGCTCCCAAAACCATTTATTCTTAAGGTTTTAACATAGCAGCAACTGTGACAACTAGCACAGAGCCCCTGATTTCTGCTGGCAAAGGCCAGGGTGAAAAACAAGCTGCAAATGTCACGTGTGGAAATTTTGAGCAACAGATGCGATTTATTTAAAGGAGGTGGGAGAAACCCAAGTGTCCCAAACTCACTGACAATGCTGGAAGAGGTTGTGCTGAGCCACATGAACAGAAATTAAAGTCCAGGGATCTTTCTGTCCCACGAAACCCAAAATGTGAATGATGTCACAGACCCTTGCAATGTCTCTGCAGGTTCCTCTCCTGCTCCCAGCCCAACCCCAGCACAGACTGAGACATCTCCTGCTCCAGAGACCGTGGAAACCCTCAAGGAAGGTGAGGGAAGGGGGCTGGATGTCACTCCCAAAGCACAAGACAAATCTCACACTTTAATCTCCCTTACAATGGCTCGTTTTCACCTTTCCAAATGATTATTGCACCTCTAGGAGCGAAACAAGGCAGTGAGGAACAAAACAAACCCACCGCCTTTGTTAGTAAATATTAAAGGAGGTGAAAGTAATTTTTTTGCAATCAAAAACAGCAGGCTTTGCAATGACTCATTGCCCCATAAAGCCCAAATTTATTTATCAAGACATGTTCACTCCTAATTGATGCCAAACTCTCTCTGTTTTGTATTTCCCCAACTGGCCCCAGATGTGACTTCTGCAGCTGCTACTGCCACAGAGAAAACTACCACATCGACTCCTGAAATCCCAACCACAGCTGATGAAGGTAAGAAGAGCCATTTCACATGTGCTTTTCAAAATAAATACTCTGTTTATTTGGGAGTTTCAGCTAAATTATGATGTGGCCATGTAAATCTGTAAATATTCATAGCAGACAATGTAGTTTTCCTTAGCTCCTCTTTTGTGAAGGAACAATCCCCTTACAACATCTTCACTTGAAAAATACAAAATACCTGTCAGGACACAGCAGGGATACACACACTTACTGATTTATACCTCTGAGTTGTAGCTATAAAGAATACATTTAAAAAAAAAATTTGCAAAGAAAAACTGTCCAGATCATTGTTATTCTGTGAGTTCAAAATTCATAAAAGCTCTGGAAACTTTTAAGACCACAGACAGGCATTTTCACTCATTTCCCTCAGCTGGGGGATGAGCCTCTCCAGTTATTCATCAGACTGATAATCATGGAATGGTTTGGGTTGGAAGGGACCCTAAAGATCACCTGGATCCAACCCTCTCCCATGGGCAGGGACACCACCCACTATATCAGTTTTTTTATTAAACTTGAGACCTAAATCAAGTCACAAGCTCTTGAAATCACTCTTAAGCTTTTAATTGCTGCTTGCAACCATTTAGTTTCTCACCCTTTCAGCCTCCTTCCCTTCCACCACCTCCACAGAGGAAAGCAGGACATCAGAAACTGCTCCACAGACAGGAAAAGGGCATTTGCACAACATGCAGCATGTCAGAAAAACATGGTTTTTAACGTGGTTAGGAGGGGACTTCAGTGAGAAGCCAAAATGTGCTGCACAATCAGCACCTCTCAGTGCAGCTCATGGGGCATGGTTTGAAGTCATCAAGAGTTGATTTCAGCCTTACCTGAGTGCTCTTTCCCTCTTGTTTCCAATTTCTTCCTCAGGATCAGACTTGTCATCTGCTGCACTTGTGGATGCGACAACCTCAGCTAAAGAAATCCTTTCCACACTGGCTGAGGGTAAGGTACAGACACAATGCCATAAAGTCTAATCAAAAGTGCTTGAGTTTGTTCCAAATAGGTTACTTTGATAGGATTAAAGTAAATGAATAAACCTCAACTGCTAGCTCATTGTCTCACTGAAGAAAAGTCCAGCTTATATTCATATTAACAAAGTACAACTTCACCTGAGTATTTTGTCTCTAATAACCAGATTTTAGAGGCTACAATCCAAGTCTCTTTTCCTTCGAGGATATAATCAAAAGCATATCAGCAATCATCAGCTCCATTTTCTATCACTGACTGGTGTATTTTCTCACCACTTTCACAGTCCCTTCAAAACCTCTGTTCCTCCTTTGCATCCACTTCAGTGAATGAGGAGCCCGAGGCAGTAACTACACCAGGAATCCTAAGCACAGCTTACATAGGCAAAGTCTGAGTTGCAAAATCAATTTGGAGCCTAAGTGAGCTAAGGGACAGCCAGACTGTGTGCAAAAATATTGCAAAGAAGTTTAATAAGGAGGGCTATGAACATATTGCTTTGTTCTCTAAGCTAAGAAGCTTAAAAATCCAACTACTAAATATTGATTTATTGTGGTGTTATGAGGTGATAAAGACTTTGTATTTTTCTAGCAACATGACAAATCCAAACAGTTTAACCAAAATTTAGTTGTGGTTCCTGTTCATGTTGGCCAATATTATTCATTGTTCCTCCTGCTTTTTTTCCCTCAAAGCTTCAGGAGATTATTCTGTCACAGAAGCAGACAATCTGAGCACTTCTGCCCCGGCCACAAACAGCTCTGAGCCAGCAACAACTCCAGCACCACAGCCTACAGCGAAGGAAGCTGAGAAAGAGCCAGGTACAGCTGATGGTGCTGCAGTGTGTGCCCACACCCTCCTTTTCCCATGCTCTTTTCTGGAAACTCTTACTCTGGCATCCATTCCGCAGTACACTTTGCAACCTTTTAATGAATTAATGCTTTAATGAATTTATGAAACAATTTTTAGGTATTAAAAAATATTCTAACCACAATTTCACCACACAGTGAAGAAATACCAGTTGCTCTTTTTCTGCCTTTTTCCTGACAGTCATTCCACTTTCAAAATGATAGAAACAAAAATTTTCCTTCTTAGAAGATTCTTTTGCAGAGTTCTGGTCAGATTTTGCTGCTTGCCTTCCTTGTTCAGACAATTTCATCTTCTCCACACTGTGTGTAACAGGGATGCTGTTCAATGGTTAAAGGGAAAAAATGCTCCTTTCCAGCTCTACTAACTTTATTACTTCAATTTGTACGTAACGAAGGTGAACTGTGTTAAAGTCTCAGGAATATTCAGTGCTCACTGATTCCTTTGATTATATCCTACACTTAACAAAGAATTTTCTTTGGAGAGCTAGAGCTATTGATTATTTTCTTTTATTGATTTGCTGAAAGTGAGAAGTGGCTGTTCATCTGTCTGTAGTCAGCCCACAAGAAGACATTAAAGATTCTTGAGGCTATTACTTAATCAGTTCTTTATTTGCTGATAAAGTCCCCCTGAAATTTTTAGATTGCAGATCATATTTTAGATTAATTAAATAATTAATTGATTTTAAAACTTTTATGGGAAAGCTGCCTCCCTCCCATAAAACCATTTTTAATATCAGCTGAATAACAACAAATTTCTTTCTGCCTGCAATTCAAGGCCTGGATCCAAATAGAGCATTTTTAATCTGCCTCTTTCTCACTATCCCCACCTGGATTTAGACAGCCAATGCAGCCTTAAAATAGTGCTAAACTTTCTATTTAACACTTTTCACCATCCCCGATGAACACTCAGCACCTGGATTAACAGGTTAATTAGCATTTCTCTCAATTATCTCATATTTGGCAGTCTTGTTTAGAATTAGATCTTGGGGAAGGAGCCAAGCACGTTGCTGCTGCCAGTTCTGCACAGCCAGAACTTCTGCAGAAGTAAATGCTTGGCACGGTGCTGGGGTGGAAGGAGCTTTGATCATGGCCAGCAAAAAGGAACTAAGGACGAGGAGTCCCAGGAAACACAGCCCTCACCAGGGATGGATGTGCATTAGTTGGTCTCAACCAGCTGCCAGGTGACAGCAGAAGCTCCCAAAATGAAAACCTGGTACCTCTCAAGGGGTGAGACAGGTGTGTGCACGTGGATGATGGCCACAAACCAGCAGGGACTCCAATTATGCTGCTGGCGCCGTCTCCGAGTTCTCTCTCTGAAAGAAAAATACACTCCAGGCCCATAAAACTAATTTGGGACTTCAGATCTCTGAAAGCCTTTCCCTGTGAAAGGGAGATAAATGTGTGGAGTGTTCTGTGAGTGGCCAGCTCTCAGAAACGAGCCTGGGCTGAGGAAATAGCTCTGCCACTGTTCTGGGGAAGCGGTGCTGTGCCAAGCCTCTGTTATGTGAGGGAGTCAGCAAGGATGGGGGGACAGGCTGAACCAGGCAGTGTTTAAAGGATGGGAAAAAACAAACCCAAGCCATAGCCTTTAAATTGCAAGGTATCCCAGAAAAGTTTGGCTCTATCACTGTTATATATCAGCCCTAATTTCCTATAAACAGGAAATGTTGTAGGTCTCACAGGAAAAGCACATAGTTAAAAATGCAAGCAATATTTAATTTCACCTTTTCTTTCTGTATTAAGTAATACAGCATTACTCTGACTCATATTCTATGGGTCCTGGTGAAAATAAATATACATTTAAAATGAACATGATATTTAATTTAATCTTTTTCACAGCAAAAGTTTCTCCTTCTGCTGAAGCTGCAGATGTAACCACTTGTAAGTAAAATGGCATTACTGGGGTATACACGCTATCAGTCTTGGGGGAAAAATATATACATTTAACATGCACATAAAATTTAATTTCACCTTTTCTTTCTCACAGCAGCAGCCTCTCCTAGTCCTGCACCAGCAGACATTACCCCTGGTAAGCAATAAAGACTAACTGTGGCCTACATGCTACGGGTGTCAGAGCTAAAAATATACATTTAACATGCAGACAATATTTAAATTCAT
This sequence comes from Pseudopodoces humilis, assembly GCF_049639895.1. Classification (NCBI taxonomy): domain Eukaryota; kingdom Metazoa; phylum Chordata; class Aves; order Passeriformes; family Paridae; genus Pseudopodoces; species Pseudopodoces humilis. The sequence continues at coordinate 32,208,074 of NC_142208.1, forward strand.
CTTTTCTTTCTCCCAGCAGCAGCAGCACCCACTGCTGCTCCAGCAGACACTACCACATGTAAATAATAAATAATACAGTGTTGCTCTGGTTTACATGTTTAGTTGTCTAAACATGCTCTGGTCATGTATTATCTGCCTCCCTGTCTCCATAATGATATAATCTCAGGGATTGGAGCTGGAGATAATCCCAATTGCCTTTCCTTTGGCTTCCAGCCAATAAAGGAGCAAAAGGCAAAGGAGGAGAGCTGGCTCTGATGAAAGCACTCAGGAAGGGACAGACACACGACATCAGTATAAACTCACACTTGCACTTGATTGTCCCATTCCCAGAAAATCAGCCTTCCTGCACTTCCCAGGGCTGCATCCCAGTCCCTGCACACCCTGGGCTGTATTTGCCATGGGAGTGCACACATCCAGTGCCCACCAAAGCAGCCACAGCCCTGCGTGTCAGAAACTCCATCCAGCCCCAAACTGGAGCTCAGCAAACAGCCCCAGGCTCCCAGAGCTGTCAGAGCCTGGCAGAGGCAGCACAGGGATGTGTTTTCCTGCCACTGGGGCTGCTCCCACTCTGGAACTTTGCCCTGGGCAGCAGCACCATTGTCCAGCCCTCAAGAGAGACCTGCAAGTCCCCTGAGGTCTGGGTATCTCTCACCTGCCCAGTGCTGAGAGAACAGTTTTTAACCTGCAGTTCTGTTTTCTCTTGTGTCTCTGAACAGCCCCTGCAGAAGACACAACACCTGGAGCAGCAGGTGTGTATGACTTTAGGATATTGGTCAGAATTTCAGGATCAAGCATCAGCTTGAGTAAAATCCTGCACCACTCCCCCCTGACAGCCCTGGCTTTGCCCACACAATAATGGAACAGATAATGAAGTGTGGTTTTGCTTTCTCTTTGACAGTCACGACCAAGCCCACAACAGCTGAAAACCCAGGTATTTATTTCTGCTCATTTCTTCAGCTGTGGTGAACTGTATTTCATGTGAGTCATGTGTGTCTTTAGAACATGGACAACGTTTAACTTCATCTTTTCTCTTCTCACAGTGACAAGCTCACCTGCTCCAACTCCTGAAACAACAACAGCCATTGACAGTAGTAAGTGATGCAGATTTACCCTGGTTTATACCCTTAATGCTCTACCAAAGCTGGGATCTGATGCTGTGCTGGCAAGGCTCCCTGTCTCCACTGCATGCATCATCTCATGAAATTAATATTGTACTTTGGGGGTAATTCTTCTGGCTTCTATACAAATCAAGGGACCTGAATCGTTGGTGTTGATGTAGGAGGAATACCTGCTCTGCTGAAAGTTCTAAAGAATTGGAATTCACTGGGGCAGACACACTATACCAACATAAATTCAGATTTCTTCTAGATCACCTCACTCCTATAAAGTCAGTCCCCCTGTGCTTTCAAAGTCACATCCCCACTGGAAGTTGAGCCAGTGGGAATCCTGTTGATATATTCAGTGGTATTTGATTTGAACCTTAGTCTCACACAGTGGGCTTTATCTTTTGAAAAAATTGAATTGCAAGTTCTGCTCGCTAATCAATAACGTTCTGCCTCAGTTGCTTAGAGAGCAGACCAAGGGTTTCTTTGAGAGTCTGGCCATATCAGCTACACTTTGATAAAAGGCACTTGGCTGCTTTGGTAAAACATACAAGAAACTGAACTTCAGCTGCAAAGCAGACATTTGAGCCTGGGGGATTATCACCCCACACAGAGGGATAAACAGAATTAAATCTTGCTACCATTAATGCCAGTAATATGTCACTTGTACTACTCAAGCCTCCACACTTTCCTTAGTATGAAACCTTTGTCCATGACAATTCTATTCCTCAGAACTATTGCTAATAATATTTCCTTCTGCTAATGTGTTCTGCTCATTACAATGTTCATTAACTGATGGCATCAAAGCACATAGTTTTATCAGGTCACTTTTTAACCTTTTTTTTTTATTTTTTATTTTTTTTCATGAGAAACCCATCCAAAGACAGATGCAGCAACTACAGGCTCAGGTAAAGTATTTGATTCTTTCTTCTTTTTAATGGCTTCTCTTCCTAAGGGTAAGATACTCTGGGTAAGAGATGTGAGCTGGGAAGGGCTGGCATTTCACTGAGTGCAGGGCAAGTGGGAGAGGCTGGATGCAGGCAGAGAGATTGGTAATGCCATGGCTCAAACAGGGATCACAGGCTGCTTGTACAGGGCTGGCAGCAGAACCCTCCTCAGTGCTGAGTGCCAAGGGGATGAGCTGGCCCAGGTCTGCATCATCCATGGTTAAAAAACATCTGAAATGGCCTCCCATAGCCTGCCCTGTGCTCTGGAGGGCTCACAGGCAGAGACATCTCATGATCCTGGAAAATTCACCCTCTGCCAGGAGAGAACAACACCAAGGAGTTACCTTGGGGTGAGCTGTTAGTTGTAGGAAGGAGAAATGAGCTTTTAAGGGAACATCACCAAAGGGAGAGAAATCCATTTCCTCTCCACTCAGCTGCTATTCCAGGCCCACATTTAAATTTGCAAAGCCAGTATTTAATGTGTGCTGCATTTTGCTCTGTGTTTACCTCTGGTTTATTAACATCCAGTTCCTTCCTCTGCAGCAGATGTTGTTCCCCTGCCTCCATCCGTGAGGCTGATGCTGATGTCTTACCTAAATAGAGTGTGCCAGCCAAGGAGACCTGGGATGCCAAGAGTAACACTGGAAGGGTAAATATTTATTCATGCATGTCAGATACCCCAGAGCCAAGCTGGGATACCCCAAACACGATTTCACACCATTTTCTTACACCCTTCAAATGCTCAGGCACAACTTGATTTGACTATTCAGTCATACCTGTACGACCAACTACTAATCACACTAAAATTTTGGAAAACTTCACTGTTACTGCAGCATTCTTAGTGCATGTCTGTTGATCCAGATGTCCCTGGAGCCACTCTTGCTGGAGTCACTGGTTTATGGCACCAGATGATGCTGGCAGGGCTTCAAAGACATGTCAGAGGGGCTGGGATGCTGGTGTTGTCTTGGCTGTCCAGGGGAATCCTTCACAGACAGCTCTAAGCTTCCAAAAAGCTAAATCTTTCTTTCAGGGTTGGGATATCCCTTAGTTTGTTTTAATTAAGCATGAAGCATAGCAGAGTGTGCAGTAAAATTCCATTAACTCATCACTTTACAATTTATAATGTGATTTAATAGATATTAACAAAATCCCACGAGGTGCTTTACACTTATGATATCTGTATGTGTTGTGATGCACATTACACCAACAGACAACAACAACAATTCAAATTCCATGTAGTGGCATTTGTGCTCAGGAGTTCAGATTAACATCACAGCTGGACATTTTTGGAAGAAAGCTTCCTGCAGCCAAGGAGACAAATGGGCTTAGTGAGCATGTCACAATCATTACATGACAATTTATATGTGGGGTTGATGGTTTTATTTCCTTTTTCAGGTGTGTGAAGGACCCAAGCTGTGGGAATCACCTTTCACCATGGCAGAGGCTTGTCCAGTTCCATTACAGAGGTCCTGTACACCCCAGAGTTTGCCTACGGTGCAAAGCATCAGGGTGCAACACACGACCTTCTGCTTTCCAACCCTTCCCAAGGGACAGGCTCCCTCTTCCTCCTCCCCGACCTTTCCCAAGGAACAGGCCTTTCTATCCTCCCCAGCGCTTCCCAGGGAACAGAGGACCTCATTTCCCTGGCTACCCAGGCCCTAGAAGAGCCAGGAGAAGCGCAAGTGACAGAGTTATTATCATTATCTCATAGGAATGATGCCTCTGACCATGACGTTATGTTGACTGCCTCTAGACCCGTTCATTGTGTTCCAAGATCTGCTGCTGATTTCTAAAAATATACTAGTGGGTGTAAATCTGAAGGTACTTAATCTTAACTGAACTTGGGTTCTTTCATTTCAGACCTTTCAGATCTATTCAGCAGATTTGTAAAAGCCTAAATTTCAGTAAATACTCTCAGTGACAAATAATATTTGGATCAACTGCCTGTTTTTTTTCATCAAGACTTTGTTTCCCTCTCGGTGTTCCTTCAGTTCTAATCATGCTCAGTTCATACAAAACTCCACCACACTGATAACCCTGTGCTCTGCTTCTCACAGATAATGATTTAAAGGGCATTTGGTTCTGATGGACACACAGCATTGATTGGCAGGGATCCACATGCCAGCTCCCACACTCACTGCAGCTTCACAGCCAGTCACAAAAAGGGATGTTAACATTTGAAAATTCCTTGCAAGTATGTGTGTGGGTTTAAGAAATAAAAGGCTACACAGAGTAAATGCAAATTTAGCATTTCCAGAAACCAAAGGGAATTCAAATGCTGTGCAATATCTTTAAGCATGTATCCAATGTCTCCACACTCAAAGGCCGTGTAAGTGTTTCAGTGTGAAGAGAAAGTTGCATTCAAAATCCTTAAAGCGAGTTAAAAATCAGAGAGAGATGTTTTAAAGAAGGCATAGGTCTGAGATTAGAAATACATTAATAGAGTATTAATAGTACTAATAGATTAGCATACATACATACAATAAATACAGTGGCATTACAAATGCATTATATATCCGTTTGCTTACAAAAGAAAATGGTTTTGTCAAAAAAAATAATAATACTATGAAAAAAAAGCACTTGGCTGTGGTTCAAGAAGGTCTTGGCTTTTCTAGGAGAGCTGGAAGAAGCCCTGTTTGCACAGCTGAGGGGTTTGTGCTGCCTGTGTTGGAGCCCTGGCTGCTCCCAGCCTGACCCAAGGCCAGGTACCAGCACACCTGGGGCACTGGCACAGCCACAACCCCAGGAGCTTCAAAGGCTGGGGACTCACTGCTGCACTGAGAAATACTCTGGAGTTCAGAGCTTTGGTCCTCATGAGACAAAGCAGGGTGAATATAGTGGAACAGGTATTTTGTTAAAGCTGTGCTGAAAGGAATTCAGGATTTCAGGACTGTGCTTGTTCCCTTGCCTCAGGTAGGAAAGGCAGATTCCTTTTTCCTTCTGTAGTTCCTAGCGTGGATTCTTTCAGAACTAAGAAAGTTCTGTCTGCAAAGTGGTTGCAGTGCAATCTTCTTTTAATCTGTGACAAACATGAACCTGGCTTTGCTTATCCCTGGGTGTTTCAGCAATATATTCATGACAACTCTTTTACAACAGTTGCATTTCACAACCTGAGGAATCCTCAGCAAGGACAGGGAATTGTTTGCTCAGGGTAACCTAAAGGGAGAGATGTCAAAATGAAGGTGGCAGAAACCAAGCTCCTGTTGGTTTCTCCTTCCTGGAGCAGAGGGGCTCCAGCCCTGGGAACATCTCCATGGCCTCCTCTGGACTCACTCCAGCACATCCTTCTCATGTTGGGGTCCCAGAGCCGGATGCAGCATTCCAGCTGGGGTCCCACGAGCGCAGAGGGGAAGAACCACCTCCCTCATCTCCCTTCTTTTGAGGCAGCCCACACCCACTCATTTTCAAGGCTGCACATGCACACTTTTGGGTCATGCTGAGTTTCTCACCCACCAACACACCCTAATCCATCTCCCCAGGGCTGTTCCCAAGCCATTCTCCAGGCTGCATCTCCCGGCAGGAAAGAGCCATCTCTCCATACGCATGGAAAACACTGGAGTGGGTCCCATCCGCCTGAAAAGACATCTCAGGGCTGCTGAGCACTCAGGTAAGAAGAGGGAAAAAATAAGAAATAAATGTATGTATGCATGTGCTTCACTCAGTTTTAGTGTTGGTACTCCAGATAATAAACACAGCTGACTCACTCTAGGCCAGGTTAAATCCTCCCACTGCATGCACTGGCCAGAACAGGAATAAAGTGTCTTTATTTATTTATAGTGGTGTCTCTATAAAGTCCTGGGAGCAGAAACCAAGCCTTTAAATTAGAGCTGCAGAGATGTTTGTAACACAGCTCAGCTTTGGTGCCATTTGCAGTCTGATCTACAGTGGTCAGGTACAGAGCAAACAGAAACTACAAAATATGGAAAAGCTGTTTTTAAAAGCTTGAATTGCTACTCCCACCGTGCTTGTTGCTCTCACTTTAATGGAGCCCAAAGCTCCACCTGAGAAAAGCAATTGGGCCACTTGCTTTCAGGTATCACATCTAGGAAATATTTAGAATTAATCTTGCTCTTAATAGTGCTCAGAACATTTTTCTTTTAATAATTGAACTTTCTAAACTCTAGCAACATTTTAGGTACATTCCCATTGATTTGAATAGTAAAAGATTTTGCATCCATACATGTGGAAGTGGACATATGTGTAATGTGAAAAGGATTCAAGTGCAAACAGAACACACAGTATTATAAAACAGAATGAGTTTTACTGAGGAGCAGATAGAAAACCACCAGAACCCCAAGTTGCTTTTTTTTTTGCCCAGCTTTGCTTTATCAAATGTCTCAAATCTCTCTCATGGTGACAGCACTGCTTGGCAGAAACCTGGCTGCAGCAATACCAAAGAACTGAACATCATGATGTTCTGCAGGATTGTTTTATTATCAATTCTTACAACTCTTCAGTACTACATATTCGGGATTTGCACTCTGTGTGGGTCATGTCAAATGAAAATATCTGAAAAAAAGTTTATTTAATTCCCAGTTAAATCATATACTATTCTAAACTTTAAACACTTTTCTCTCTACACAGAATCCCTCACTGAAGTAGAAACTGAAAAAACACCAAACCTGCAACAATACAACTTCTACACTCTGGCAGTAGTGGTTTTAATCTCTGTATGAAGTACAAGATCCTTTTGTCTTTAAAAAAAAAACAAAACTGGTAGGAGTTAAGATCAGGGACAACTGCAAGAAGTCTTTTCAAAGTAGATTATCCTCTCTTCCAAATCTACTTCTGTGGGTTTACTACCATCAGGATCTGACAGTCTTCAAAAAACATGAGTTTTCCTGGAGGAGAAAATATCAGGCAGAGTAAATAAGGACACTGGCTCGTACATGCTTATGCTGCTTTTGAGTCAACACTTGCTTCCCCAACAATAGCTTCTGCCAAAAATGTTTGTGCATCCCAACTGAGGGGTTTACCATCAAGTCCCTACACCCTCCAATTTAAATGGTGCACCCCAGAATCCAAGAGCAACAAATAGAATGGAATTTGAAACTCAGCCTTCCACAGAAGAGGGATTTGGAGTCACATTCCTACCTCCTACAGCAAAACTGACCCCAACAGGTTAAAGGAAGTGTGCTGCAGTAAGGAAAACTCCTCTGGACTTCTGGAGCTACCCCAGCACATCCAGTCTGGGAACAACATCCACTTGAGAGGAACCATCAGTGAAGTACTTGCACTTCTTAGGATAATGAAACCTGGACAAAGACTGCTGAGTAAGCATTCATTTCACTTGTTCCTGCACACTTGGGTAGTTTAGGAAGGAAAAAGGTATCAGAGGCTTGTTTTAGGTATCTCTTAAGGAGCCTGGATTCCTAATTCAGGTGCCTGTACAGCCAACAAACCCTCCAAAGAACCCAGTCTGAGTTCAGGTTTCCCAAGCTCTCTAAACACAGCTCCTTAAACTGCTCAAATCAGGAAATGACAATCCAACCTTCCTCTCAGAGCTGGAACAATAAATATCTTCAACAAAAGCACAAACAAACTACATTCTGTAATACTGATAATACATTTCACAATGAAAATTAATACAACCCAAAAAAGTGAACTGATTACATGTAGGTAAAAAGATAAGCAGTAACTCAGTTTATTTAGAGTAGTCCATTATTCAAACTGGAACTGGGGAACTGTTCATACAGCTTCTAGCAATGTTCTTTAAATAAATAAGCCACAAAGGGCATACAAAACTCTCATACTTAGGAAAAAGCACATATTCTTAAGATCTTTCATAAAACTAGCAAGTGTGTACAACAGTGGATAGAATTACAGTAACAAAATGCAAGTTAACAACACTGAGGTTCTTTATAGCTTTAACTGCATAAATACTAAGCTTTGTAAAGTGTAATTACTCTTAAAGTGTTCACATTGAAACCCTGCTTCTGAATCCTTCTACCTCTCTCCATTAGAAAACCCCTCATTAGAATCATAGTGTGCTTGGGAAATTTTGTTTGGCTTTGAGTTCTGAACCAAGTCCATCAAGAGAAACATTTTATTGTCTATGTGTGTCTGAAGAGCCTGGATTTGGCAGTCAATATAGTCCATTAGTTTCTTCTCCATCAGATCCAGGTTTTTTGAAATTATCTTTTCCAAATAGGAGCAAATAGGCTGTTGTTCCACTCTGTAAGAAGAGCAAATATAAGAATAAGAATACCCTATTTCTTAATGACAAGGGGCAATACAGAGATCTGGGCACCTGAACATCTTTTAAATGTAAAATTTCATTGATTAGGCAATGAACTTTGGATGACATTAGATTTTTAGCACAAGAAAAATACCCTCCCTGCCACACATTAAATCTCTATTTTTTTTTCATAAACATGCTATTGTATATAATCATCTTCTTTCAACCTTGTTTTTTTCAAAGGCTCAATTATGCATTAGAGAGCTTAGTTACATAAAACAAAATCCACACAAGTCAACAATATACACATTTATATTCTGTCAGCACGGCAGACTGTCCTTGTCACCAAAAATTATTCAAAAGTTATCCAAACTACACAACTTTATGGGTTTACATCTGCATTCTTTAAAAATACTGGAGCTGAGATATTCAGTCTCCATTAAATCCTGATTCCTACATCTCAGGAGTTCCAGTATTGTTCATGAGGTACCAAACTGTGTAACTGTGACACCTGCACTGTAAATGCCAACAAGTGAGGAGGAACAGGAAAATCAATGGGATGATACACACCAAGTACAGCAGAAAGATTGTGCCACATTGTGTGTAAAAGGGATGACGTAGGAATTTAGGGCTAGAAGTTATCATAATGAAAATACAGTAGATGAGAAAGACAAGCTAAATGTGTATGAAGAAACGTGCTTTCTTCTGAAAAATTCCTACATTCAAGCAGCTCATCTGAAAAATTGTAATGCTCATCACCACACAGCCTTTAAAACCACATACTCTAAGACTCACTAGTGCTGCTAATGAGAAGAAAATGCTTATATTATGGATTTTGTTTAAACTTGTCAATGAGCAGTCAACACTACTTTGAGAGATTCACCAGATTTAACTCACCCAGCACTCTGAACACCTTCCTCTTTAGCCACTGAACTCTTCCCGAGGTGCCTCTCTCCATCCTTGAGCCGAAGGTGATTCACCTGAGTGCACAAGTTTTGAAGAAAAGGAAGAAGCACCTGTGGGTTGGCCACGTTTGGAGTTTCACCTGCTTGTTGCTGCACCTGCAAAGATCCCCCGACTTTCAAATCATTCCTGAGGTCAACTGCATTTTGCTGGGTAGGAAGTCTTTCAGAATCCAAAGTATTCCCTCTTTCAGGTACCTCTGAGTTCAGATCACGAGTTATTTTTAGATCTTTATACACTGCTTCACTTGTTAAATGATTTTTAACAGGCAAAGGTTCAGTGGCTGATGGACTCAGTGATGACTGAAGAGCTGCACTGCGCAATCCATCTATTGCACGGTCACTCCCAAAGTTGGAATTGTTCCCCAAGATCCAACTCAGTTTGTCTCCAAGAGGGAAATTGTTCTGATGGGGAGAAAAACCCATTTGAGTATTCAAATAGACTGGAAATTAGACAGCAGTAACCACAGATACTTTATAACCCAGCATTCTACTAGTAAAGATTTGAAAAGTAGCTTTGAACTACATTCCTTTAAAGTATGAAGTGTTAATTATCTTGTCAGTGTCTAAGTAAGAAAAGAACTTTACTGACTTCATTTTTACCATGCTGTGTCTCCAAAACTGAATGATTAACATCAGATGGTTTCAGGAGTCTGATGATACAGCCCACCTTGCAGGATTAGGATCTAAAGTAAATTTTCTCTGAGAGCACATTCCTTTTAGTTGAAGGTGACATGGTTATAATGACCATTAAAGAGACAAACCAGCCCATCTATCTACACCCCAAACATTCTAGAGAAAATGCCCATCCTCCTTGTCTAGCACTGACAGTGGAAACAGGCAAAAGGAGAACAGGATGGCAGTGAAGCTTAAAATTATAACAATGCATATAATAATAATAATAATCCTGGAGTACACAATCTGCACTCATTCAAGTGGCAACAGGTAAATCAGGATGAAAATGGCAGAAAGTGCAGATTAAAAAACCCCAAACATCTTTTTAGAACATTCTTAACTGGTAAAGTGCCAGTTTGTGTTTGTGGAAAAGTGACTTACTTTCTGCTGACACCGGACCATGTCCATGAGCTGCTGAGCACCTGGAGACAACTTAGATCCCATGGATTCCATTATACTTTGCACTCTGTCTAGATCTATGCTTGATCCTAGTGAAGGAAAATCAGTTGCTAGTTTTGCAGACACTGCTTTCACTTCTAGAATTATTTTACTGATGAGTACTCTGTGTTTCTCACCAAAGGAGAGCAGCTATCGCAAGAAGGAAAAAAAATACTTTAGTTAGGGAAAGAAACAATTTGTGTTTTCTTTGTACATAGGGGACAATGCATTGTTCTTTGAGTCTTGGGAAAAACCATGATGAACTCTTTTTCCAGGGAAATTAAGCCAATTTCTCCTTGTTATTATTTCCCATAAAATTCTGACTGGAACAGTACCTGAGTGCCCCAAAGATAAATAAAGATTTTCTAAGCATTTAAGAGTTGTGGCCACACAATTTTCACAGGTTTATTTAACCCCGGAGCTGACAGTTCTAATCACAGATCTGCAGTTTATCTGGTTTATGTTTCTTTTCTGTAAGACTAAATTATCTATATTATATAAAGTCTTCATGGAAAGAAAACAGAGATACCATTTTAAAAGGAGCACTCTGCCAAGAAAAACTACCAGCCAACAGATTTTTACGTGATTATGTGAACAGATGAAGTGTATAAAACCAATAATTTTACTAAGAGCAATGCAATTTAGTCAATTAAATTATTAAAAATGTAAAAGAACAATAAAGCAATGCTGTTCAACTCCTTACCTTAATTCTACAGGAGGCTGCAGGGCATTCAAACTTAAGGTACTTGTGGTATAAAGTAGCCTCATCAGTTTCACTAGAAAAATAAAATAAATAAGCTGTGACATAAATATACAAACAACTTATTTTCTGTTGTAGAAATACACTATACTGGTACATATTTAGATAAGAAACAAGACTGACTGGAACACATTTCTAATGCAGATTTATGGTTTCCAACAGCAGTTTCAGTTTCTTGTTTTTAGCAGATTTTATTTTCTAAGAGCAGTTTTAATGCTTATATGCAACTTGTAATGAATCTTATCAAATATTTATGTAAAAAATTACTTGTATGTGTGCATGCACTGTGCATCAGAGAAGTTTTTGAGGTTCAGTACATTATTCACACATCCTCCCTGAGGCTCTGAGTCGACTGGTTTCTGTTTAGCTAATTAAGCAGCAGATGTGCCATGTAATGACTTCAAAACAAAACAGAAATATTGCTTTATTTCCCCCGGCAAAGCATGGAAGGAAGTATTAAAAGTGAAAATAAAACCATCTTTTTAAAATCTTCTCTCTTGTGCTTTGAAGTGTGAGATGACTACTTATCAAAGAGACATCAGATCTTCCATAGAACCCAAGCATGCGTTGGGTTGGAAGGAACCTTAAAAGTCACCCACCCCCTGCCATGGGCTGGGACACCTTCCACTGCCCCGGGCTGCTCCAAACCCTGTCCAACTTGGCCTTGGACACTTCCAGGGATCCAAGGGCAGCCACAGTTTCTCTGGGAACCTGTGCCAGAGCCTTCCCACCCTCACAGGGAGGAATTTCTTCCTAATCCCACCTAACCCTGCCCTCTGTCAGCGAGAAGCCATTCCCCCCAGTCCTATCTCTCCCCAGCCCTTGTCCAAAGTCCCTCTCCAGCTCTCTCGAAACCCTTTCAGGCAATGGAAATGGCTCCAGGGTCTCCCCAGGCGCCTCCTCTACACCAGGCTGAACAACCTCAATTCCCTCAGCCTTGTTACAGACCTCAGGTCTCTAACCACAGGAACACCTCAGAGGCACACACAGAGCACAAGGCTGCCCGAGCGTGTGCGGGACCCAACCCCGCCCGTACCCACCACTCACCCCAGGGCCGGGCGGGCGCCGCGGCTCTGTCCCCGGCCGGTGCCGCAGTACTCCTCACCCACGTACACCTCCATGTTCCGGGCCTGGCTCACGATCCCCACGGACACCATCTCGGCGCCGGGCCGGCACTGCAGCCGCAGCTCGCAGGGCTCCTCGCCGCCCGCCCGCCGCTCCGCCACCACGGCCTCGCTGCTGCGGGGGGGAAGCGACACGTGTTGTCCTTCCAGCCCCGCTCCCGCCCGGCCCAGCCCGGCGTTCCCTCTCGCCGCCCGCCGCCCTCACCCGGGCTCGCTGTCCCCCGCACCCCGCCGCAGGCACAGCGCCCGGGCCAGGCCGCCCGGCGGCGCACAGGGCCAGGAGCACCGCGCCGACACACAGCGCGGCTCTCGGCCTCCTTCCTCCTCCTCCTCCTCCGCCGCCGCGCAGCCGCTGGACATGGCGGAGCCGCGGGGAGCGCCCGGCGGGGATACCCGGCCGGGGGAGCGGCACCGCCCGACCCTCAGCGGCCGCCGCGGCCGGGACGCGCCGGCGCGAGGGCCCCGCGCGTGCGCCCTGGGCAGCGGCGGGAACTGCCCGAGGGAGAGCCGGGGGCGGCAGAGGCGCCCACGGCCTGGGGAGAGCTACCCAGAGGCCGGGGAGCGACTCCCGGAGCCCGGGGAGCGACTCCCGGAGCCCGGGGAGCGACTCCCGGAGCCCGGGGAGAGACACCCAGAGCCCGGGGAGAGACTCCCAGAGCCCGGGGAGAGATACCCAGAGCCCGGGGAGAGACTCCCAGAGCCCGGGGAGCGACTCCCAGAGCCCGGGGAGCGACTCCCAGAGCCCGGGGAGAGACTCCCAGAGCCGGGGGAGTGGTACCCAGAGCCCGGGGAGCGACTCCCAGAGCCCGGGGAGCGACTCCCAGAGCCCGGGGAGCGACTCCCAGAGCCCGGGGAGCGACTCCCAGAGCCCGGGGAGAGATACCCAGAGCCCGGGGAGCGACTCCCAGAGCCCGGGGAGAGATACCCAGAGCCAGGGGAGCGACTCCCAGAGCCCGGGGAGAGATACCCAGAGCCCGGGGAGCGACTCCGAGAGCCCGGGGAGAGACACCCAGAGCCGGAGGTGGCGGAGGGCGCAGAGACCCGGAGTTAAGTGTGGAAAACACCTTTGAGATTACAATAGTAGTCCAATACATGACCCAACAGCGCCGTGCAAACCGTACCTTGGCACCGAGCGCTACGTCCAGTCGTTTCTTAAACACCTCTGACCACCCCCCCCCCACCTCCCTGGGCAGCCCATTCCAATATTTAATCACTTCCGATAAGAATTTCCTCGTAATATTCACCCTAAACGTGTGGTGCAGCTTAGGAGGATGTCCTCTTGTCCTGTCACTGCTTGCTTGGGAGAAGAGACTGGCCCAGAAGCTGTGCCAGGGTCTAGGGTAGAGCTTAGGAGAAGGTTCTTCCCCCACAGTGTGGGGATCCAGCACTGAACAGGCTCCCCTGTTGGACTCAACATCTCAAAGGGCTTTTCCAACTGAAATGATTCTTGGATTCTGTGAAACTTGCTATTATGTCAAAACCTGGAGCAGCGGGGTTCTCCCGAGTTGTGTCCTGATAGTGCATGGCACAGGAGAGAGGCTATGAATAAAAGAGGCCATAAATAAAATATGGGGTTCATTTAATTTTCAGTAGGATCTCACCTTCAGGAGTTGGGGAATGCTGCTCCTGAGGCTGTGGCAGACACACACCCGGGAATGAGGGTATCAAGTTCTGCTTCCACCCAGTGCTCAGTACAGGAATGTTCAGGGTGTTTTCCGTCTGTGACTCTCGGGAAATGGACCTGAACGGGCTTTGACAAATAATACTGCAAATACAGCCAGCATTCTGCTTTCTGTCACTTAAGGCATTGTTTTATTAGACTTACCAGCAAAGGAAAACTGAATTTTCACTCCTTTAATCAAGGAATTAATTAAAATTAATTAATGTAAATGTTTGAGTGTGTTGTTTCAGTCTCATTTTTGTGTTTCTAAATACGCTTGATACTTCTGAAATGCATTGCAAACTCATCCAGTTTTAGCAGCGTTTATTTTCTGCTTTTGGTGACAACGTGGTTGTGTGGAAGATTACTCTCATCCTGGAAGAACAATGATCTGCACAAAATTATTTTGGTGAGGATAATTGTGTTTAACATAGAAGGGACTGGGTAGAACCGGTGTTTTGGGGATTTTCATGTGTTCATATGCATTATATTTTAAAATAAAGATGAAAAAATGGAAGACAAGAAGCTGAAACTTCTAAGAATTAATTGATTCACGCTAGTTTTTTATTGAGCTGGCAGTAGCCAGGATAAACATCCTAAACACTGTATTTTTCAGTAGCAATATTTTATATTTCTAATCTCATATGATCTCACTGTGGGATGAAAGTCCTTTAGAACAAACCAGTTTGACCCCAACACGGGACACGCTCTTTCTCCAATCAGCATTTAAGAATGTGCTGCTTTTTATTTGCATTAGGCTGTCTGACCAGTTTTCTCGCAAGCCTAGTGGATTAAATTTTACTTCCCATTTCCTCAGCAGAGATGCAGTATTGGAGAGCTTTTTCTGTTGTTTACCTTTGGAGCAGACGGTTCTCGTTCTTCTGGTTCCCTGCAGAGCAGCCAGAGCCAGCTCGGATGCTGGAGTAGTTTCTCTGGGAAGTCATGTTAATGCACAGCCTATTTTTCTTCACTTTTGGACTAATATTTACTGGAAACCCTTTCTGGATAAAAGGTAAGCTTTCTTTTTTTACATATTTAGAAAGTTTCTCCAAGTCTGCTTGGACCCTGATTGTAATGATGCACAGCTCTCCCTGTGCAGCCCTGCTCATTGAGAAAATCTTGGGGAAGATTACAGCTTGAAACTTTTCATAGTTGAGTTCTTTGTGGTTTTTTTTCCCACCTGGATGTTGTAGGTATATAAATACATATTTTCTGTGCAGGACACTGGTTGTGACAACTGCAGTTGCTGTCACTCTCATCAATAGTAGAGACTGTAGAAAAACATTTCTTCTTCATTAATGTGAGGGAAATTCCTACGATTTCATTGTAATTTTTCATTAACTCATCTCAATTTATGATTTGGCATCACATTTTAGATTTAACACCTGAAATGTTTCTTAGAAAGTGGTATTTTTATGACATGCATAAAAGATGGTTTCCTGCTTTCAGGTGTCAAAGTTTGAATTGTTAAAAGAGCATCTCCATGGTTAGTTCAACATACACTTGACTCATGGAAGAGAATGGATTTTGTGATTTAGATAAAATTATTGAAGATTAAGAGCAAAATCACAATATCAAGCGCTGATATTCTTTTCAGACTGGTTTGCTAATATCAGCTTCCATATTTTGATTGCAATTGCAGCCTGTACTGTTAAACCTACCTGCACCTAGCTTTTAAAAATCCTGATGCTATCTAACAGGTAGAGATCATCATTACACTGGAGAACCCTCCTCACTTTGAATGGCTGGCTGTGTGACTTTTTTGCAATTATAAATTAATTTCACAGGAATGTGGGAGGCTGAGGGTGACTTTCTGCTACTACAAATGTGAAGAAATCTCTTTGTTTCTTTATGAAAGAACAATTTAATAAGGAAGGAACCACTTCCATTGTTAAAACTCATGTTATTGTTGATTCTGTTTAAAAGCAATGGTTGTGTCTTTGTTGATCAAAGCAGATGATGAGCAGATGAGAAAAAGGTAGATTAATTCAACTTCACACAATTTTTTAAGAAGTCACTAGAGATTGTTTTTGTCTTTCTAAAACCATTTACCTGAAACCAGATACTTGGCAGGCTTCTTATCTTTAGCTTCCTGCATTAGCATGTTGTTCTGGAGATAATTCTGATATCATGTAAAAGGCTACAAACCTTTTGCAAAGATCTGACTTGCTAGAACAAACAAAATGCAAGATTAGGCAATGGCAGGAGGCAGCCTGGTGAGCCACATTTTCTTCCACATAGGAGGAGGACAAATTGCATCCAGAGGACAACTAAAAGTATTCCTTATTCAGGACAATGGAGAAAGGAGAAGGCCAGTTGCACCAGTTTTCTGTGGTACATCGGGTTAAAAGTGTCAGTCATGGAAGAAAAAGTGACAAAGTCACAAAGTTAATAATCCAGAATATGAGAGAATTAAGATTTTATTTCAATGCTTTGGTAGTTTTAATTTGTGTGCTCTAGAAGACCCCAGCTTTAATATGAAGTAACTTGTTTTAAAGTCTGTTTAATCATTCCTGAAGTATTTCTCCGTTTCTGGCTGGATCAGAGGAGGCTTTTGTCTATCACCACTGTGGAGGTGCCAACATAATGCCCTATCCTTTCTGATTCTTTACCAATTTCAAACTTTATTTTCAGCTGTATCCTCTGAACACAAGTCCGGACTTTCTACATTAGAAATAATCATTCCTCGAAGTCTGACAGGCAGAGAGAAACATCCCCCATTTTCTCATGAGGTTTGTTGTTCTATCTAATTTTCTTTTCTTCTGATTGTTGCTATTTTTCAAACACTATCCTACATTACACACACATACACTGGATGGTATATATAGATTTTAGTAATGAAATGTGCCTCACACTCTCTCTTCTGATTCTTAGTGTTTTCAAATAGTTTTAAGTAAATTTTTTTCCCAAAAACTCTGTGATTGTACTCTGAGTGCCTTCCAAACTTCTAATCCTGTTAATGACCTTGTAAAACAGAATGCTTTCATTTCTTCTGAGTTGGATTAGATGTTGAGCTTGAGCTAACATCCATGCTGTCCGTGTTCTGGTCTTTGGATAATAACCAGAGGATTTCAGCCATGTAGCACCCAAAGGATAAAAATGGTCCCACAGAGTGGCACAGGTTAAAAGATCAGGTAAAAGAGAAAGCTGAGCCTTAATTCTTCAGTTCTGAGGTAACTTACCTTTGTGCCAGATAAAGAGTTAATTTACTGAAGTAACTGTTAATGAAACAGCATTAGTCATCTTTGTGCAAACCAATTAGGGGATAAAAGACTGGGAGTCATTCGTCTGATTTACACAAGGAGTGTCACAAATATGATGTGGTACTTAGCAAAGAGTGCACTCATGGGCTGTGCCCTCCTGTTTAAATGAAAATATAGATTCATTGAATTTAAACTTTACCTAGGAAAGCATGTTCAGTTTGCTGCTGAGAGTTTGAAATATGAAAGGAAGAGGGTTAGGAATCTCTGTTTTTTTACTTAAAACATACACAGTAGTTGGGCCTCTCATGTCAAGCAAAACATGGAATTAACAAAAGCGAATAGAAAAATCACCTAATTAAGTGACATCTTTTGTTCTGTTTTCAGGAGCATTCAGATGACAATCTTTCTTACTCAGTTAAAACCAGAAATGGAACATACCTCCTAAAGCTGAAGAAAAATAAGTATGTGATAGAGTGTTCTAAGGAGTTGTCTTGTTTCAGGGGGTTAGTTGCATACAGACCAGCATTTTTATACTGAAAAAAATTCAGAAGAAACCATTTAAATGGCAGATTGTAGCAACTACAAAACAACTCTATTAAATAATGTTAAATATAGCATCTCTGTTATGGTAATACCTTGCAAATAGAAGGGAATAGTTTTTCTAGCTGTGAAGAAATTTATTTTGATTATTTTTTTTATTAGCAGTGCAAGATAGAACATTTCAGAAAATCCTTATGGAAAATTAGAATTCAGTTCAACATTAGTTTATAAGCAGGGCAGAGGAGTTTTAGCTGTGTTGAATTTGAAGAAATTTTTCTGTTTCTCTTGTTCCTCATTCCTGAGCCTGTAATAGGCCAGGTCTTTATGCAACTGAGTCTGCTTAGATTCCTCTCTATGAATATTTTAGTTAAAACAAATAACAATAAGTTTCAAAATAACTTATTTTCCAAATAAGTTAAAAGTATTTTCTAAAATATTTTCCAAATATTTTCCAGCTCATTTTAAAATATTTTGTTTCATGTGCTTGGATTTTAATAATAATTTAGCATTGAGTGTGCTGCTAACAGAATGTAGCACTTACCAGGACTCTTGACTTGTTTCTTGTTTCTAGACCATTAAGTGAGCAGTAGTTTATTTTTGTTTCCAGAAAGCTTCTCAGTGATGACTTTAAGCTGTACACATATGGGGAAAATGGGAAACTGCAGGCAACACTATCCAAAAATGAGGTATTGTGCATAATAAATAAACTTAGTCTTTGTGTCAGAATTTTCTCTGAAAAACCAGAGAAGCCAAGAAAAAATGTATTTGCTGGGAATAAGATTTTTGTGAGTTTTCTCAGTGGAGCATTTCTGTTTAACAGTTACCAGTGATCTAAACATGAGGTGCATGAGGGAGTGGGCTGTTTGTGGGATGCAGCACCCCTGTTCCCCAAGGTGGGAAAGGATTTGCCAGGAGATTATGCCAAGCTTGAATTTGAGCCACCTTTGCATAATGTGCAGTTTAAGGTGCAATGGTAGCATCAAAGCTGTATAGTTTTAAATCTGGTATCAAACAAGCCTTAGAAATACTTCTAAATTTAATTTCAGCTCTAAACTGCACGTGAGCTCAGTGAGACTTAATTGAAAGATCTCAGAGCAGCCTTTGAGTGGACTCTAAGAACAGGATGAGCAATGTAGATTAAAATACTTTTATAAAAGATGGTGATGGGTTAAACTAAAAAGCTGGCTGTACTCATATCAAGGGATATTCTCCTCCAAGAAGATCAGGATTACTTTCCAAGCAGGGATCTCTGTAAATTTCTAACAGCCAGCCCTGATGTCATGCAAATAATATGGTTAGTTAGAAAATAAGTTTGCAGTTGAAGGCAACCACCTTGTTGTGTCACTAATCATGTGGGTTTGTTGCATTTCAGACACACTGTTATTATCATGGCACTGTTGAAGGAATTGCTGACTCCACACTTGCTCTTAGCACATGTGATGGCCTTAGGTATTTCCTCTTCCTATTTTTTTTTTATATTTCACCTTTTGATGAAGCTGAAACTCATTATAGGTGTTATAGTTTCCCTCAACTCCTGCTTATTTCCCCCTTTCCAAAATTCTTTCACAGAAAAAAAAGATATGAGAAAAATATGAGAGAAACTAATAAATACAGGCAGAACCTGGGCTTCTCGTACTTGATGTGAATGTCGTGACCAGAGACACTTTTGTAGAAAAAAATCTTACCTTGATGAAGCTTTTGTTGAACTTAAAACACTCCTGCAAACAACTTTGTCTTATGAATGGACACATTTCAAAAGACAAACCATTTCCATGAAAATAATTTTGTTCAAATTGGAACTGATATTTTGTGTTTCAAATACAATAAAATCACAAATGGGATAAAATTCATTCATGTACCTTTCAGGTGAAGTTTCACAGAGAGATGTCACTAACAGTACATCAGGACATATCCTGGCAGTCCTTTAAATGAATAGAGATAAAGGCTGAAAGGGACCCTTTGCATCAGCTCTGTTCCCACAATCCAGACTCATTTACTAACAATTTGGCTTCACTTTCTGTTTTTACTTTCTTGTCTAAATTCAATAAATCCACACTTGTTGAGTATTTTAAATAAATTCTGGTTTGTCTTTTATTGGGCACTTGAACTTACCCCCCTATTAATATAATTTAAAATAATAATTTATTTCAACATAGTGTCTAAGCATCCAGCTGTTATTCATTAATCTAGTCATAACCACGAGGGAAAAATGATGAAATAATGTTTCATTCTATTATGATTGTTAGGGGAATTCTCTACATTGGAGGCAGATGGTACGGAATGGAGCCCCTCAACACATCCAGCACATTTGAACATGTGCTTTACGAACTGGAAGATGTGCAGGGTATCCCCTTCCACTGTGGGGTGCTGAATGGCAGCCTGGAGCATGAGAAGCAGTCTGTGAAATACACATTTTCATCAAACAGCACCTCCAGCAGGGACAGGCTCCTCAGGGTAAATACATTTCTGTTTCTCCCTTGAGCTGCAGTCCAAGGCATCTGCAGGGCTCCTGCTCTGGCACAGCATCACTGCAGCTGGGATTGACCTGGCAGGACATTTCCTTGTGGCCTTCATTTTCTGGACACCGAGCTGGTGGGAGCCCTGCTGAGGAAATCCTGGAACAGAAGATCAGCACAATGGGGATCTCACGTAGCTTGAAGCAACCCTGTAGTGGACGAGCAGAGGCTGCCCAGGACAGCCGTGGGTAGGACATGAAATGCACAAGCTGCCTTTCAGCTCGTGCATCCCAGTGTCTGACCTGGTGTGAATTACTGGCACAGAGAGGTTTCTGTGGTAATCTAACACAAATTGAGGCCACATTACAAAATGCAACATTGCAAACTCGTTATCTTAACTTCCTGTGCTTTCTCATTTGCAGGAGAAGCGAGCTGTCCTGCCCCAGAAAAGTTATGTAGAATTATTTGTGGTTGTGGATCACAACAGGGTAATTATATCATCCAATACTAAATACATTTTATTGTTTTACTAATTTTTATCCTCTGACATTGTTATGGTATTTTACAGTTTTTGATGAAGAATTCTGATCCTGCTGCAGTGCAAAAGGAAACAGTGGAGCTGATTAATTATGTTGATGGGGTAGGTCAGATAAATTGCCTGGATTCCGTAGTTTCTATTTTATCATAGTGTTCAGAAGAGCAGCTTTCTTTCCAAAATATATGCTTAGGTACTTTCACAAAGTAGATTGTTTTCAGTTATACTTCATTTTATATTCTAAATATTTTTTCTTCAGTTTACAATTTATAAATACTTTATATTTCATTTATAATTACAAATATCATGTATTGAGTTTCAAAGAAACTGCAATTATGACTCGATCACTATGTTCAGCTTATTGTTTACTCAATAGTAATGAAGTCATCTTTCAGAATTCCATCAGAACAGTTGAGGGACATTAATTATAATTTTTTTTTCAGATGTATAGAGCATTAAACATCCAGATTGTTTTGGTTGGATTAGAGATTTGGACAGATGCCAACCACATATCTGTAATGGATGGTTCAGCTGGAGATGTGCTGAGTAGGTTTGTTTCTTGGAGACAGAAAGATCTTCTGAAGCGCTCAAGAAATGACGTTGGTCACCTCATAATGTAAGTTTGCATTCAGTGGGAAAACCACCCACGCTGCCAGTGTTAATGTATATGATTTGGGGCTTGTATATTAATTAAGATATACCTAGAGTAAAATTCTCTGCACTTCCAAAATGGTTTAACCTGGAAAAAAGACAAGAAACTGTAATGGATTCTTAAGAGTTCATCAACTCCAGGGACAAGGTGACCTCCAGAGGTCCCTTCCCACCTTAGCCATTCTGTAATTGAGTGCACTGACACAGCAGATTTAGGTGACTGATCATTATTTTCAAGCTCTTATTCAGATATTCATTATTAATTAGAATGAAACCCTGCTGTGGTGATAAATTCCTTCTTGACTTCAGGAAGACCAAATTTTGCCTTGCAATATTTCTTTCCAACTTGTCAGTGTCTTTTAGTAGAAATCATGAACTTCCAACCCATCTTTACCACCACCTCCAAACTGTTTTTGTTGCAGAGGGAGAAACTCTTTCAGTGGATCCATTGGAATGGCTTTTGTGGGTACTGTGTGCTCACATGTCCAGGGAGGGTCAATCAGCACTGTAAGTACATCAAAATTTGGGTGTGGAAGAAATTGGTCCTTCACCTACTTGGTCAAATCACCCTGGTCTTGGAGTTGGCTGATTTCATTCATGGGGTTTCTTTTGTAAGGACTTGGGTATATTTTACACCTTTTTTTTTTTTTAAGTACTTCCCAATTTCTTTGTCAAATTCCAGCCCACTTGGCTCATTTAATCTTCAGCAAATTCTTTTGGTAATTTTTTTTGATTCATCAAACTCAGTATTGCATAATCTAATCCTTATACCATTAAAGTTCATAACCACAGAGGTTTTGGGATGGGAATGCAGCTACAAAATAATGGTGGGTTTTTTTACGCTTTAAATAAATAGAAAGTGAACATAATGCACTGTAGTCTCGAGTGTCTAGAATTCCTCACAATAGGGCTGTAAACAGGCAAAAAATTTTAAATAATTAGTACAAAACTATCTTTTTCTCCACCTTTGGGGCAGAACCAGTAATTCCAGAGGTTCCTGTCCTTAAAGTATGGATGCCACAACATTGTGGACAATCTCAGAAGCAGATTCTGTTCTTTCACAGTACATTTGTTTTTGAAGACTCCTTTGAAATCAGTGTCTAACAGTGTTAGAGTAGAATAGAATCACACAGAATAAAACGTGCAGGGGTGATCCAGAGCAGCTGCCAATTTATTATCTAGAATATGATCCACAGGGAAGGAGTGGCAGAATCTGGCCCTACCTGAAAATAAAGTAATAAATTGTCAGTCCTTGCTGCTTTCACCTTACAATACAATTTGGTATTCTGCCTTCCCAGTCCTGAGAGCTTTGTGGTGAGAGTGAATCAGTATTTTCATTAGTTTCACTTTTTTGAACTTGATTCTCTTTATTAGCTGAATCATAACAAAATGTTACGTCACGCCACAGTAGTTGCACATGAACTGGGGCACAATCTTGGGATGAAACATGATGATAAGAGGTGTCCTGCATCCTATATCATGCACAGCACAGATAAGTACGATTTCCAGTTAATTTACTTTAATAATTTCTTTTGTTTGCAGTCACTATGCCTTGCAAGCTGTGAAACTCCTGTGAATCTAGAAGAACTTTAGTGGATGGGGAGTTGTTTGAAAAATGTAATCGCAGAGGTGGATTCACTGACTTAGGATTTGACATAATTTTAATTTATATGAAATTTTATCTGCTTTCTGACCCAATCTTTCTTTATTTGTAACATCCCTAATAAGTCCTATTTGGACTTAATTATTTTTTTTAATAATAGTGTGTTGCTGAGTTTTTTTCACCCTCTTGAGAATGCTTTACATTTGGGTTTGTGCAAATATGCAACAAATTGTTTAACAGATAATTAAAAAAAAAACCCCAACTTATTGGTTTATATTTCCTTCAGCTCATTTGTTCTTTGCCTTCCCCTTAAGAGAAAAAGATCATAATATTTTATTTATCCCCAGCTGTATTAATAAATCAGGGTAACTGTACACTGGACAAAACCACTCTAGGAAGGGAAGGTGCATTCCTCAGTTCTTAGGGACTCCAAGTTAAGATGAATGTTTTCCTGAGAATATTTTTTAATCAAACATTTTGGGACTCAGTATAGAATTTCTAATGTCCATTTCATACAGGACACCAGAATAGATAATCTGATGGTCTGTGGCTTCTAAAAGCATTCCAATTATAATAGGAATTATTTAATTAATAATATATTACTACTATAGTATTTTAAACTTCTAGTACTTCACTTTAATGCAAAGTAAAATAAAAATTAACTGTTTCATGCTCTCCTAGCATTATGACATACAATATTTATTATGGAACAACAATATTTTAAGAGTTGGAGTTGTATGTTTTCCTCTAAGCAAAATATTTATAATAATAAAGTATTATCCTTTCCAGTGGATCCAGGAATTTCAGCACCTGTAGCGCTGATGATTTTGAGGCCTTTATTCTGAATGGAGGAGGAAACTGCCTTAGAAATCCTCCCAAAACGAGTAATGTGTACAAAGAACCTGTCTGTGGTAATAATGTGGTCGATAACAATGAAGAATGTGACTGTGGCAAACCACAGGTAATGCATGAAATTGAGCTGGATACTTGTTGAATATTATATCATTATTATATTTTATCATTATTATATTTTATCATTATTCTAATGATATAATGGCCTAATTACATTACTGTCTGAGGAGTTTGCCTTGTAATTTTGCATTTTTGCAAGGATTATCAAAATAAATTTTAGTAGAAGTTTAAAATCATGCTTTGATTTTGATGTGGACTCAGTTAAGGGCTATTGGACTTCACAGAACATTGAGGCACTGCTGAGAAAGAAGTGAAATTCAGAGCAGAGTGTGTGGGAACACCACTGGGTTTTGTGCTGGTTTTAGCATTGTGGATATTTCTGTTCCATGACAGAGACTGTACAGGTTTGTTAACTGTAACCCTTAAACTTTGCCTATACAAAATGACTTTTAAGAGTCACATTTGCACTGTCAAAATGTCCCTCCAATAACAGGATGGACAGAAGGTAATTCTCATTCTTCAGAAGGTAAAAGTGTCTCAAAAAAAGTATCAGCAAATCAAAATGCTGCCAGCAAATCCTGGTTCTGTTGGCATCCCTGTGCCACAACACATCAAAACAGGTGTTTTCTGCTGACTTGTACAAATAAAACACAGCAACAGGGTCTGCTGGTTCTTTTTAAAGCAGGAGAATGTGAGAATCTGACACATATAGTTATTTAAAGTTTGGCTTGTTCATCCACGTGGACTGATGAAGACTTTCCTGGCTAGGAATAAATAAAAATAAATAGTTATAAAGATTAAATAATAATATATTAAATATATAATATAATATAATCTATATAAATGATATTATATATTATATAAATCATATTATATATTATATAGTATATATTATATAGTATATATTATATAGTATATATTATATAGTATTATTAATATAGAAATATATTAATATGTATAAATATATAAAATATATATAATTGTGGAGGTTGTGTGGTGCCAAACTACCACAATAATATATATTTATATATATATATTTATATATTTTATATATATAATTTTTATATAGAAATAAATAAATACATAAATAAATACAGAAATAAATAAAGGTGTCCCCTTTCAATGTTCTCAGGAATGTTCCAACCCCTGCTGTGATGCTGCAACCTGCAAACTCACACCTGGCTCACAATGTGCCCAAGGACTGTGCTGCAAAAACTGCAAGGTAGGCAGTGCTTTATTAAACTAAATTGCTACTATTCACTGAGATTTTTTAATGTCTGAAAAGAGCCATCCTGCTCCTCTTGACATATTTTCCAATGACATTCACCGGTAAGAGAGTATGTAAGAAGAGAATTTGTCTTCCTTAAAATCACTAAACGTTCCCAGCTGTCTTTGTTTCACTCTAGCCCTTTCTCTGTTGCAATATTAAAAGCGTTCTCCCTCTCTGGTGCTAGTTCAGAGTGGCAGGAGCAGAGTGCAGAGCAAAACAAGATGTCTGTGATCTCCCTGAGTACTGCAATGGAAGCACTGCCTACTGCCCAGATGATGTTTACATCATGAATGGTCACCCATGCAGCAACAGCAAGGCTTATTGCTACTATGGGGTGTGCCAGAGCTTTGATTCACAGTGTGAATCTATCTATGGGAAAGGTATGGTTAACATTTAATTTGTAGGCTCCTGATAGACATTTCCAATTTTTCTTCCTGGTATTTTTCAGACACCTTACTGAGATTCAGTATTTTTTTATTTTTTTGTACAGGGGCACGAAAAGCACCTGATATATGCTTTGAAAAAGCAAATATTAAAGGAGATAGGTTTGGAAACTGTGGAATGAAAGGTGGAGTGTACAAGAAATGCCCTGTCCAGTAAGTCACCACCAAATCAAAGCTAACCCTAAAATCTTCAATGTAAAAAAATATATATTTGTTACAAAGCCTTAAAGTGAGAGATTTAAAAGAATATTTTTTTTAAATGCAAGCTTAAAAGCTGGAATGGATTTGCACTGATGCTGTTCACCTTGTCTCTGAGTGTCCTTCATCCCATACAGGCACAGTCTGTGTGGGAAGCTCCAGTGCACATCTGTCAGCCTTCAAAACCTTCCAGCCTGGAGCGTTGTCAATAACGCGTCCGGGGTTTTATGCTGGTCCTCTGACTTTGACTTAGGATCAGATATCCCTGATCCTGCTCAAGTTCATGATGGGACAGCCTGTGGAGAGAACAAGGTAAGAGGAATCACAGCAGCATGGCAGAATATATTCCAGGTGGAAAGTTCTGAACTTCCAAAAACATTACCTGTCTCTTTTGTTCATATTCCATAACACAATAAAAATCTTTGGAATTCAATACATACAAACAATTAATTAGCTCTTCAAAAGCTGGGGTGCTATATTTTCAGTCATCCAAATTACTCCATCAAAGTGCATCCACAGAGTTAAGCAAACCTGAGACAAATAAAGTTAAAAATTCTGGCATTCTGAATGTTTTATCAGTCCTTTTTTGTAACATGTAAGTGAAAGCTGCAGACTTTTAAACATATACACTTATATTATATTTACACTTATTGTATTTACATTTATATTTATAAAAGGATGGGATTTTTAAAGTTTTGTGTTTTCAAGACACTAATCACTTGTTCCAGGCCTGTGTAGGTTTTGAATGTGTTGATGCAAGATATCTGGGCTACAGCTGTGATGTAAAGCAGAAGTGTAATAATAATGGGGTGAGTAGATGGTGCTTTGTGCTCTGTTTCTAGACAGTGCAAATTCCCTGGATTTAAGCAGTAACCAAGCAGGTGGCTTTGCTTTTTCCTGATCTGTATTAAAAGTTAAATCCACTTATTTTACCTGTTGCCAGAACACTACAAACCCCTTAGCACTAACACTGAGAGGTATTTTGTCTGAATTTCCCAAAGGAATTTTTTTATTACTGAGCTGGTGAATTGTAAAAGGAAAATATTCCTTTGAGGATGACAGTCTGGTAATTCCTAATTTATGTATGTCTCTCTGAAAAATCAAAACAGAGTCCAAAGGTTGTAAAACTAAGAAGGTTTCTGGACTGGGATTTATTGCAGGCAAATAACACAAATGTTAACGTAGAGAGAATTACCACGGAGCACCAGAATCCCTCAGTGCTTTGGGATTTTATGGAGGGGCAAAGCTTATTCCCAGTTAATATTTCATGTATTTCTATGCATTACTATACAGTATTTCTTGTTTCCACATGCAATTCCATGCCTGGAACCCCAAATCCACACCAAAGGTTTGCATGGCCACTCTCAGGGAGGTGTTGTCTGACTAATCCCTGTGTTTGGGCTGAAGGGGTGTGACAACAATGGGAACTGTCCCTGCCTGACTCATGACTCCCTCTTGTTTGGGCTGTAGGTGTGTAACAACAACGGGAATTGCCACTGCAATCCAGGATGGGCCCCTCCATTCTGTAACCAGTCTGGCTACGGTGGCAGTGTTGACAGTGGTCCAGCTCACACAGGTAGGACACTGAAACTGGCCCTCAGTCTGCCCCAGGGACTGAGAAAATACTAAGGACAGCTTCTTTTAACTGTTTTTCTATTGCATGAGACACAAATCACGGACTAACTTGAACAAAAATTATTATTTGATATTGAAGTAGCTTTTCCTGGCCTTTACACACAAAATCTTTATGTCTAAGAGATTGTCTAAGATTTGTCTAAGTTCATAACCCATAGCTTTCTGAGGAAAATCTGTGTTACTTTCTGTGGAACTCTATTGAATTTTACTAAATTTGTACTTTGGGAAAGGGAAAACATGTTTTGTATTTATTAAAAGTTTAGGAAGGGGAAGCAAACATGCAGAGCAGTTGTGGTAAGCAAATACAAAATGAGTTTGTCTGCTTTAGAATTATTGAAAAAAATTATGGAAAAGGAAAAATGTTGTATATACATAGGGTGAGTAAGGCAGAGAGAACTTGTAATACCATAAGGCCAAATCCTACTTTTGTGATTGTAACATGTCATAAATTTCAGTGAAGTTATTAATTTGATTCTACAACAATTTGAAGGCTGTATTTTTTAAAACAAAAAAAAAATCTTTAATGTTTTAAATTCCATTATTCCAATTCTTTTTCCCTAGATACATCACTCCGGGATGGGCTCCTGATTTTCTTCTTCCTTGTGCTGCCTGTAGCCATCCTCACTGCAGTAGCAGTGTTTAAACGTGATGCAATAAGGAGAAAACTTTGCAGGAAAAGCAGAGGACAGCACAGGTATTTCCCTTCTTACAGGTGCCATTCCAACATGAGAGTGTGCTCCACGTCAGTGCAGCGAGGCACGTGGATGCTTTATCTACACAAAAAATTCCACACCTCCTAAAATATCATACTGCCCTGCTAAAAGCAGGGCTGGGGAGTTTAACAGCTCCATCCCCTGCTCCTTGGAAGTGCAATCCAGACACTCCAGTTGTCTGTTCTCAAGCATTTTCTCCCAAATCCACTGCACTTTCCTAATTTTTGTTGATAATTATATTTTATGGATGCAGGGGCAAAGCATATTGAAATTGCTTCTCAAGTCCAGAACAGGATGGACTCAAAGCAGAATCGAGACCTCTGAGTTGTAGCTTTGTCCTTGGAAAATGCTACATCCCTGAAGGATTTCCTGATGATGTGCTTTCTGTTTCAGGAGTAACAGTGGGCAGGAACCAAAGCAAGGCAACAGAGCAAGTCATGAAACGGGAAATAATCAGGTAAAATGGATGCAGACTTAGATTATTTCATGTTGGGTAATCCAAACTGCACAGTGCTTTTCCTCCAACACAGTCAGTCCATCATGATTTTGTGACTTTTTGATACATTGAAACCACCTGTATTATTTCTTAGGCCAAACACTGGAGATGCTGCTTAGCCAGGCTGTGGGTCTAGTTCTGATAAAACTGAATAAAAAATATCAAAACAAAATGTTGCAAGAGAATATGAAGAAAGTCCCAGCAAATGAGAACTAGTTCTAAAATGATGTTAGTTTAATACTGAATAATTATCTACACTTTGTGTTTTCTGCTAACCTGATTTTCTGCAATGTTTTTTCCAGCCTGCTGCATCGAGTCGCAATATTTTTACCATATTGCATTTTCCTGGTACAAGGTTTGTAGTATTTAAAACCTTCTTCACTTCATCTTTCCCACGTTTATGTTGCTGTAAGTGAAGTTATTGATGTCTTGTGTCCTGCTTAAGGGGATTTTTCATGCAGCATCATGAGCTGTAATAGATTAAAGGCTTGAAGGAAAAATGTTGGCATAAACACAGGTAAATTAAGCAAGGGAGAGGAAGTTAGGTGTAAATGCTGGAAACTGTTTAGAAATGGTAAAGAACCGGTTTAGGAATGTCAGGTGTCTCAAGCCATGAAACATTAAACATAATGTGTTCTCCACCCTTCAGGCAGCCAGTCCAAACCCAGCTTCCTGCAGCTTCCTCAGGACCTCAACGACCCCCAGTCCCACCTAGACCAGTTGTCTGAAATGTTTCTTGGGAACCCTCAATCAATTCTCACAAGTAACTGGCCTGAAAAACAAATTAAAGGATTTCAATGCTCCAGTGCTGTCCTTGTGCAGCCAAAATACCTTTGGAAAGCATGTCCCTCCTGGAAGGACTGGGTGCCAAGAGGCGCTGAACACAGATTTGGTGATACCCCAATGTTTTTCTCCTTGCTGCTGGCTGTGTTTGTGCCTCCTCTACCTCATTTTTTGTTTTATAAATCAGAACCTGAAGTTCAACTTGCACAGGTTTGAACCTGTGAGTGTCAGAGAACAGGACTTGTCCATGCTGCTGCCTCGTGCTCAGGCCACAGAGAAGTGAATTCAGTTATCCACAGACAATTCAAAGATGGGAGATCTGCACTTTTCCTCCTGGGCTGTCCTCTCCTCAGGATGCTGCCAGGAGCTCTGAGGGCCTGCAGAGCCAGGTCTGGGGACAGTCCCTGGGCCCTGCTCTGACACCTGCCTGCCATCAGCCCTACCAAAGCTGTGCCCCAGAGCCCACCTCTCACACCGCACTGGCCGTGTCAGCTTCCATTTCAGGTAGTTTATAGAAGTAACCTCAACTGGGGACACCAGCAACTCTGTAGGTCATGTCCCTGAGTCTGAAAGAACCCTGTTGTTACAGAAAATACGGGCTTTTGGGAAATACCTCTGCAGCTCCACAGTGGTTCAGTGTTTACTGGGTTTTGCAGCTTGGCATTTTTCCTAGAAATTGATTCTACTACAAAAGCAACAGATAAACTTTTGTCATTCTAAATGGGACAGTTAGAAACCAGCACTGCTTTAAAAGATGTATGGAGTGACATAGTTTGTCCAAATAGGCCTCCATCAAATGCCTCGATGTAGGAGATGGATCCAGGAAATCCAGGGAAAAGTCTCCAGCAGGACGGAGAAGCAGCTGCAGTGCAGAGACCAACTCTGCCAGGAACAGAGCTGTGGATATGGATCCACCCGTCCATGGGGACACACAGGCTGCATTCAGGCAGATTTGGGAGAACAGACTGGGAAAACAGTGAATAATAAATTGGAGGATTGCCTCATTGAGAAAGTATTTACAACCTGTCAGATGGCCACATCACGGAGGAGCTGGACAAAAGAACCCAAAAGAGATTGCTGGCAAAAAGTCTTCCAAAGAAGCATCTTCTTCCTTAATCCCTCAGGATCTCAGACTTTTGTTTTTAAATATCGTTATCATTTAGTCCTCGAGTATAATATGGCATTGATTTTATTTATTACATTGCAATTTCAAATAAATCCTCAGGGGCAGCATGCTTGGTTGCATCTTTGTTTTGTGATCACTACAAGAGGCGTCGCTGGGCACGCGGGGATGGCTCAGCCTTTGACGCTCCGGGGGTCACTAAAGAGAATTCTCGAGCTGACTGAGACACCAGAATTGGGTAAAAAATGCCTCAAACCAGAACTGAGTAAAAAATGCCTCAAACCAGACCCGGGTACAAGGGCCCGCTCCTGCCTCTGTCGCTGCGCCGAGCCCGCCAGGGGGCGCCCCGCGGCGCGAGCCCGGCGCATGCGCACAGCGCCGGCGGAAGCGGCGGGAGCGGCAGCGCTGGCGGCGGAGCAGCAGCACCAGAGGGGGATCAGCGGCGGCGGCGCCCGGGTGGGGCTGTGCCTGCTGTGCGGGCTGCCCGCCGCCGGCAAGTCCACCCTGGCCCGCGCCCTGAGCCGCCGGCTGCCGCAGCGCCGGGGCTGGGCCTGCGCTCTGTTTGAATACGACGAGCTCATCCCGCCGGAGGCCTTCCGGCCGCGCGCGCCGGGGGCGGGCCCGCCAGAGCCGTCCCCATTGGTCAGTGCGGCTGCGCTCATTGGCCGGTCGGGCGCGCCTTTTACGTCACTGCGTGCGACCGCAGTTGCCGGGCAACGGGACGCGGCCGGGCCGGGTCCCCTCACGGCGGGGCCCGGGGAGGGCGGGAGCGCTCAGCAGCGGCGATGCGGGGCCGTGATCGCTCGCCTTTCTCTCGCCACAGCTGCCCGGTTGGAAGCAGAGCCGCCGCGAGCTGCTGCAGTGCCTGGAGGGATTCCTGCGGGCGCTGCTCACCGGGGCGCCGCTGCCCGGCCCCGCGCAGCCGGGCTGGGAGCGCTTCCTGGGCTGCTGCCGCCGGGAGGGGCTGCTGCCCGCCGCGGAGGGTGACGCCGGAGCCGCCTCCCGGCCGCTTCTCCTCCTGCTGGATGACAACTTCTATTACCAGAGCATGCGCTACGAGGTGTACCAGCTGGCCCGCAAATGTAATTATTCCTTGATCTTCGGCATGAGGGTGTTTGTAGGAAATTCAGTGCACTTCAGCTGCCGTCTTTCAAGTGCTCTCTTGGAACGTTGGTTATTCTGATTGCTGGATACCTGTAATAGAGTAGCAATCAATGTAACTTTGTTACTGTCCTATTGTAAATTGGTGGGTCCTGTAGACCCCTTCCTGGAGCAGCCTTGAAGCACCTTCCAGTTCGTAAGGAGGCTCTCAGAGCTGGAGAGGGACTTTGGACAAGGGCATGGAATGACAGGGCAAGGGAAATGTCTTCCCAGTGCCAGAGGGCAGGGCTGGATGGGATATTGGGAAGGAATTCCTGGCTGTAAGGGTGGGTAGCCCCTGGCTCACTGGAAGTGTCCGAGGCCAGGTTGGACAGGGCTTGGAGCAGCCTGGGACAGGGGAAGGTGTCCCTGCCCATGGCAGAGGGTGGAATGAGATGGGCTTTAAGGTCCCTTCCAACCCAAACCATTCCATGATTCTCTGTGCTGATCTCAGACATTACTTGTCTGAAGATAAAATTATGTTCCCTGTCTAGATTTGTTTTCATGTCAGGCTCAGAACCAGTGCAGAAGCTCCTCATTCATGCAGAGCCTGTCTCCTGCATGTTGCTCTCAGAAATTGTTACTTGAACTGTTTAAAGATAAAACTGTCTGGTTCTGTTCTTTTTAGATTCCCTGGGCTTCTGCCAGTTATTTTTAGAGTGTCCTCTGGAATGCTGCCTGCAGAGGAATCGCCTCAGAAGTGATCCTGTGCCTGAGCAGACAATACAATTAATGGCAAGGAAAACAGAAATGCCAGATCTCAGGAAAAACACTTGGGAGAAGCACAGCCTCATTCTGAGTAGTTCTGATTGCATCTCAGAGGACAAGTACGTTACTGGATTGATCCTAGAGTTTTCCCTAAGTGCTATTTTCAGTGGTAGAAGCTTCTTATTGTATCTACACAATCTGTAAAAAATATTCCAGTGGTGATTTTTGGAAGCCAGGCAGTTACACAGAATCCAGGGGGCTCACAGCCACCATCCTCTGCAAAGTTAAAACTCACAGCATTCCTATCCTGTCACTGAAAATCTGTGTAAATTGTCTGAAATGCTAAGGCTGGAAATCATTTGAGTTGTAACTGTTTTTCATTGCAGATTATTTCGCTGACAGCCTAAAAAATTTAACTGAAAACTTGTTTTGTTTTCTGTGGCATCATTAGAAAAGAAAAAAGTGTATCTGTTTGATTGCCATGGTTTACTCTTTGTTTGTTTTCTTAGTGAGCAGATCATGAACTTGCTGACCACTGCTTTGGAAAATCCGGAGAGGCCAAACGAGGAGGACACGGAGCAAAAGGTAGCACTGCTGGGCTTCAGGGCATAGCTTTGGGTGCTGACTGAGGTGCTGCTAATGGGTTGTTTTCAAATAGCACTTCAAAAGTCAAATAAATTCAAAGTGTTTGCTTGTTTTCTTCCTTCCTGGTGGCCCTGGCCAGGAAGCAGCTCGAGCCATCTGTGCAGCCAGTGCTGTCCATCAGGCTGACCAGGCGTGCAGGAGAATCATCTCTCAGGCAATGCAGGATGCCAAAGGTACCTCTCCTACCTATCCTAGGTGCTAACTGGCAGTGGGAAACAGTCCCTGAAATTCCCTCGGGGTAAACTGTTCAGGAATCCTCTCCCAGCAACACCTTCACAACTCTGATCAGTGTTATTTGTAGAAGTTTGTAGATTTAAAAACCAGTATATTTATTAACTGTATTAAGTACAGGTTTAATAAACCCATTTAGTACAAAGCAGCATTTTAGGGGATTTTAATACTGTTTTGGGACACGTCAGTAAGGACAGGGGTTTTGCAGTCTGCACTGTCCTATGATTTATATGAGGAGGAACTCAGTGTGCTTAACTGTAGAGCTCAGCTCTGTGCCTGTGTTCAGGCTTCTCTCTGTGACCAGGGACAGGAGGGGACAGCTGGAGCTGTGTCAGGGGGTTTAGGTTGGATTTCAGGAAAGGTTCTCCCCAGAGGGGGCTGGCACTGCCCAGGCTCCCCAGAGAATGGGCAAGGCCCCGAGGCTGCCAGAGCTCCAGGAGTTTGGATAACACTCCCAGGGATGCCCAGGTGGGATTGTTGGGGTGTCTGGGCAGGGCCAGGAGCTGGACTGGATCCTTGTGGGTCCCTTCCAACTCAGGATATTCTGTGGTTCTGTGATTTTTTCTGTAAGCATGAAGTCAAAAGTTCAGCTTCAATTTTCTTTTAGGTAAAAACATTCTCCCAAGTGAGATGAAGAGCTTGGCAGAGGAACTCAACAAACTGAAAGCAGGATTTTTGGAAGACTTGAGGCAAGGAAAGAGTTTGAAAACCCAACATTCTGACCCTGATACAAGTGTTATTTCTTCATTCCAACATGAGGCAACCAGTCTAGTAAATAAATATATTTTAAAATAATGACATAGAGAATGTTGGGTGTTTAGGAGTCCAAAGTATTTCAAATGCAGTACTCTAAGCACTGCTGCTGAGAGATCTGAGGTACATCTCCCTCCTCTGGAGCTCCTATGCCTCTTCTCCCCAGGATATGGAAGAGAAACAGTTTAATCAAGTCTCACCAAGCTGTTTTGGGCTGTGGAGATAAAGCCAAGAGCAAACCATCCTGAGATTTAAATTTCACAGAATCAGAGAGTTAACCCAGGACAAGCACTTGGGAAATCACCAGCTCCACCTATGGAAGGACATGCAATTAAGAATTGACATGAGACCTAATTAGAAAGTGTTATTTTATTCATATCTTACAAAAGCAAAGCTTCACAACATGAACTACACGAGATGGAGTTATTTCAGAATTAACCTTGTCATCTCAAAAACGTTCACTAACATTAAAATTTATTTTACAACTCTTAACAGGTTTCATTTTTGCATAAAGTCTGCTCTTTACAGTGAAATAGATATTATTAACAAAGTAGGTACTTAGAAGAACATACACAAAGATTGCTCAATGAAAAATGCTTTAGCAGGAGAGAGATTTCCTGCAGCAGAACATCCATTTGCTCTAGATTTTCAAAGATGCTTAAAATTAGTAGAAAACTTGCCAGTGAAGACTTCTAAATTACATTCCCTTTGTCAAAAAGAAACAAAAATAAACCCCCAAAACATTCTGGAACAAAACAAACAGTAACAGATTATTTAGTTGGAAAACACTGCTGGAAAGTGTCTCCCAGCACTGAGTTTTATATTGAAATGCCAATCAACACTTTATATCTAAATCCTCTTCATCTAAAAATGTGTCTGTGAAAAAACAACTATTTTTTCTATTGCCTCCCTCACAGTTTAAGTATTAACTGAGATAATGAAGATGTTCAAATATTCAAATATCCATTGGAATATTCAGTCTCAAAACAGTAAATGTGTATTGAGTCCTATAAATAGTGCATGTTAGAAATGTCCACAAAACTATAAAATAAGCTATGACAATAAAAAAAAAAAAACCCACAAAGTTCATGTTTTGCAACTACAGAACTTAACAGAACCGAGCTATGGAAAAATTCCATCTCCTTCCCAAACTTCCATTAATAACAGTTAAAATGCTAATCACCTATTACCTTAGAATATAAGGATTTGGGTTAAAAAAAAACCAAACCAAACAAACAAAAACAAAGAAAAACAAACCAAGTAATTGCAGTGTAGCACATGGAGTACTCAATATGAAAAGTTCTTTTAACTAAGGGCTCAATCCCAGAATCCTGGACAAGTCTCTCTCACTGACTCTGGGATCATACTTGGAAAGAATTTGCCAGTACCAACTCTGGTCTTTCAATTATAGTCAATAGTATGTATAAATCATGAAAAATAGGAAAATACACCTTCCAAAGCTCCTCAGTTGATAGAAGGGGACAATGATGTCAGGGCATTGTTTGGCACTACTGAGCACAGGGTGTGATCAGGGAACAATCCTAGTCCTGGGAAGGACACAGGGATCCACCCCAGGGATCTGCTGCAGAGCAAAGGGATGAGCACCAAAGCTGCTGCTGCCCAAGAACAACCTCTGCACTGAGGAGTTTGCCCAAGGAAACAGGGAAAAGAGGTTTTTCATTCCTCAACCGTTCACAGATATCCCAATTAATCTTTCCCTTACTTCCTCATGAGCAGAACCAATGGTATCCAGGCAGCAGCAGGAAAATCCTTCCAAACAACAATTTGCAAGGCTTGGGGATAGATTTTTTCATACTGAGTTCTGTTATTAAGAACATACATTTCCCCACATCAGGATCCCCTCCTGAACAAGGGTCCCTTTTCCATGAGATCTCACAGGCTTCCTCCTGCTCCCAACTCCTCCATTAGTAACCTATCTTTAGTTTTGCTCAAGGCCATGGTGGTTCAGGAGTCATCATAGGAGATGGCATCATCTATCAAAAAGGCAAGGAAAACCACTTCCATACATTTCTAATCGTAAAGTCTTCAAGAGGAATGTCTCTTATTCTAACATTATATTTGAGCCAAATTTAAATTGTAGAATTGTTCAATGTGCAATCCAAAGAGAGCTGCAGCTTCTGCCCTCTGACTGGAAAAAAATTTGATTCCAAAACCTGTCCAGGAGCAGTAACTTCTAACTGGATTCCAGTTCAATCAGCTTCTACTCCTTAAAATAAAGGATGTTTACACACACAGACTTGCAGTTTTACTTATAAATCTAAAACGTATAAAGCAACAATGAAATATTTTGGAATTATAGAGTGTCACAATGTAAAATGGAAACATTCTGTCTTACAAATCCAGCAAAATGAATTCTGAACCAGGCCTGAAAACTAAACAAATTTTAAGAGTGGCAGTGTTATTGTTCATCTTCACTACACTGGAACCACTTCATTGGCAGATTTTCAACCTCATTACTATAAGTCTGCACAGCCAAGAACCCTGTCTCTCAAGCACAGAAATTCAACAGTAGGTCAGTCAGGTAGACAGAAACATGTCTGGTAATCAAATTTCTGTTTAATTAAAGTCAAAATTACTTCTACAGCTAAAATTCTTACACAGGTGGCTTTCCTCCATTGAGCTCATCTTGACCACCGTTTTTCCATTGGTTTCAGGAAGTTTTAGTTCCCATAACAATATAAATTTGAATAAACCAAACATTTGCTATTCAGAGTCCAACCTCTGACTTGTGGAACATTAATCAAATATCCTTGCTTTTAAGAAAACATGGTATGTTAATAGGAAAAGGAGAATATATAAGGGAAGCTTTAATTTGTCTTAAGTAGGACAAACCAAGGTAAAAGTGCATGTCTAAATATGGGAAAAGTAACAGTTCTTCCTTTATTTTTAATGTCTCAAATTCTTATCTAGCACATAAAGTTATTATTAATTTTAATTAGATGTTTTATTCAGGTTTATGTTAAAGTGCCTGTCCTTTAGCCTGAGGGCTTCTAAAGATGAGTGTACATTATGAAACAAAATAAACAACTTCAGTTACCATTTGCATCTACAATTCCTAAACACAACTTCAGTGTAGTCAGCCAGTTTTCCTTTGCATCCTGCCTGGAGCCCAGAAAAAGCAAGAGGTACCAATAAACTGGATTATACAACTCTCAAAAATACAGGCAACCTCGCAGCTGAAGCCTGGCCCAACATAAAACTGAACAAAGGAGTTTTAATTTGTAAACTTCTTGTTTGTTTCTATCAGAACTTCTATCAGCAGGACAGAAGTCAAATTGTGCAAATTTTAAATATCTGTACAGCTCGGTTTAAGGCAGTTAGAAATCTCACAGAATATATATTAGTTCTACAGGCTCTACATTATGTCTCTAAAAATTGCCTCCTCTGAAAAACAATGTAAAATTTTGTAGAGTGTAGGTAAAATAAGGTATCTTACTTTTTTTGTTTCTATAATTCATGAATGACAGGCTTTTAGCTTTTTTTTTCCCTACCTTAGTTTTATTCACAATAACCTGTTATCTTCTAGTTTTGTGCTAATAGTTAAATTGTAAGTCCTAGCATCAAGAGTTTAGACTATACTACACAAAAACCTATTATTAACCTTCATCAGATTAAAGCAACTTTTACATCAAAATGAATTTGTATGTGAAAATTGCGTCTGTTTGTTTGAGTAGCCAGGTTTTTAAGGATTTCTCCAAAGTCACAGAATGGTTGGGGTTGGAAAGGATCTTAAAGGAGGGATACCTTCCACTGTCCCAGGGTGCTTCCAAGCCCCAATGTCCAGCCTGGCCTTGGGCACTGCCAGGGATCCAGGGGCAGCCCCAGCTTCTCTGGGCACCTGTGCCAGGGCCTGCCCACCCTCACAGGGAACAATTCCTGCCCAATGTCCTATCTAACCTTGCCCTCTGTCACCATGAAGCCATTCCTCCTTGTCCTATCTCTACACAATGTGTCATTGCATTGACCTTTCGTATTTTATGGATAATATATCTTGTCTTGCCAACTAAATGATCTGGGAATGACATCCTATGGATCAGGACACACGCTCTGCTTCTCCACTTGCAGAATGTTTATTGGGATTAAGTGCAAGCAACTTAAATTTAGCAACCACAGCATGTAAATGCATTCCAACTCTTATAGCACTCTTGGCTTTTCTTGAAAGGCTACATATAAAACAGCAACTGAGTCAGATACAAAACTTCCCTGGCAAGTTTTACAAGAACACAGAAATCAATTTGCCTCCTCTGTCGAACCGATTAATGTGAAGATTCCTTATGGGAATGTGCAAGCTTTCCATCAGCAAGTATGAAAAATAGACTGTAATATGTTAAAAAACTAAACGAAAGCGTGTTCTCAGTCAATGTTGATTATGTTGGCCTCTTGCAAAGTGGCAAGCAAAGTCGTACTTGTTTTTACACTTACACCCACAAATGTTACACTGGAAAGGATTTTCAAATCCGTGGCATCCCATGTGGATGGTGTAAAGGATATTGTCCGCAAAGTACATGTCACAGTGTGGGCAGTGGTGCAGCAGCTGAGGGTCCTGCACCGGCAGGGCTGGAGCCGGGGTACTTGGCTGGCTGTTGCTGATACTGGGCGTGCTGGTGTGGGCACTGCGGTCACTGCTGGGCCCCGCCACGGGACTGTAGTTCCTTTGATTGTGTGTGGGCCGGGAATCAGGGCTGGTCGGAGAGGAATTCTGAGGAATATTTGCTGATACAGCTGAAACTACTGCAGGTGCAGCAGGCTGCTGTATCATGAAAGGCTTTTCGTCTTGACAGGAAACAACGTCAGGAGAGCCTGGAGTTTGGTTTTCGGGTGGCAAGCTGGACAACTGTCCTGCTAACGTGGAGAGCTGGTTTAAAGGATTATCCACCATGAGGTCCTGTGGATCCCTTGGCAAGCCACCGCTCTGAGTCGTTTTTGTCATGCTCTCGTACGCCTCAGTCTGGATATTGGGGATTTCATGGGTGAAATCATTAAGGTAGTCTGGTTTCTGTACCACCATGGAAGGCGGACTCAGATTAATTAATGCTCTTCTGCTGTACCCCAAATTGCTGGTCTTCTTCTGCAGAACCCCCCACATCTTCTTGCTGCTCAGGGAAGACCTCGTCCCCTTGATGGGCACCATCTTGTGCTTGCGGCGGCGGTGGTGGGACAGGTTGCTGCGGTCGCTGCAGCGGAAGGAGCACAGCTCACACTTGTAGGGCTTCTCCCCGGTGTGGGACCGCATGTGAGCCTCCAGGTGACGCTCGTAGGCTGAGGCAAAGGGACACAGGTGGCACCTGTGCGGTTTCTCCCCTAGAAAATCAGAACAGATTAGCCCACAGCACCTCGGGATGCCTGGAAAAGGCTTCTTGTGGAGCACAGAGGGGCTCTTTGTGAGCTGCTCGTCAAACTTCAGCCAGCCTCGAGCTCAGCTGCGTATCCTGGGAGAGTGGAGAACACTGGGACAGCTCTGCCTCACCCAAGGGACCATCAGCACATGGAAAAATCCTGAGTGGAATCGGCACAACGCACAACCTGCCTGGGAATTGCAGCAACAATGCCAAGGACTGAATGCAGTGATGTTTGTGCGGTGCCCTGAACCGGATCCAACCTCCCCCTCATCCAAGCAGTGCACAGGGGAACAGGGGAATGTCTGTACCACCAAAATGTTGCTATTCCTCATGGTAACTCTGTTTCAACACTGAGGGAGGGGATCTTCTGGGACCTCCCAAACATCCCCACTCCCAAACATCCTGGAACTACCATCTGAATAACCCACGCACACAGGCAGCCACTCAAGAACTGAGCTTTGAAAAAGGATCTTGTGGCTGAAGAGTTCTAAAGGAAAACAAAAGCCAGGTATTCCCTGGAGAGCTGTGTGCTCTTCCAGATGGGGAACGGGCTGATGATCAGCGAGACCATCATCTCCTTTGCACATGTAGAACTTTGCTCTTCTATTAAATGAAATTTATAGATACTCATATTAACTTCTTTAAAAATACTCAGAAAACTTTGTAACGTAATAACAGGCCAACACATTTGCAACACAGCACTTCAGGACTTCTGATTTTCTGTTGAAAGACTGATCTTCCATGAGCTACAGACACAGGTCTGCAATGTCAGAAGTGCCTAAAGGATCTGATGTGTGCTCAGGTGCTGAAATGGAAGATCATCTTACCCTTCCTATCTAGAGTGTCAGCTCAGTTTCTAATCCCTGTCATGTGACTGATGAGCACTCCACAGTTTGGAATCACAGTCTGGGATACCAAATAGATTTATTTTATTCCTCCAACGTCACTGGCTCTCCAAGAGGAAAGAAATCAATTTTTGTGCTACCACTAAGTACCTTCTTTGCACCAAGTAAAACCACGATTTCTCCATGAGCACCTCCCTGTACTCATAGATATACACACAAGGATGGGTAAAGATCTGGAGACTTGGTAAAACGGTATGAGAAGATTGACAAACTCCCTGCATTCACAGAGAACTTGTCAATGTGATCTCATTCTAAACTCATTACACAGAGATAAAAGTTTTGCATCACATGTAGCACAACACAGCTGGTGAGCTGTGTTACCTACTGTCAGACTCAGCATGAAATCAATCCTGCAGTAGACTACATATAATAATAATAATAACAACAATAATAATGATGATGATGATGATGATTGGATGCTCGTGCCTGGGTCACAATTCCTTTGGCAGATGTCCAGGATGCTGTACCTGTTCATTTACACTGCTCTGAGGCTATGAGTCAGCTGCCACTGCCCTATTTCAATGCTGACTCATCCCAGCCTTCACAGAACAAGCAGTCCATCACCTGGCCCTCTGCCAGCCTTCCAAGCAAAACAACACTCAGGCCTTGGATCTTCTTTTCTTGAATGAAAAAACCAACGAAACCAGGAAAACTAAACCATAACTTTTCTTGTTATGGAAGACACAAGAGAAGATTTTACCAGGTCTTTAGAATCTGAACCTCAGAACTCTCTGATTTCTGGCTGGTTGCCATTTCCTACCCCATTATGCCCTGTTGAAACAAACCAACACTGCAGGGCCAGTGCAAGGAGCGCCACCTTCCCCAAAATCCAGACAGGGAGCTGCTGTGTAGAAGGAATGGCTCCCAGCAAGGTGAGAATCTGACTAACTGTACCTGAGGAGAGCTACAATTACATCCCAGTTACAACAGGTGAGTCCCAAAACACCACCTACCCAAAATCACTGGAAGAGACACTTGGAAGTTTTGGGACAGTCCAGACTGAAAAACCTGTAAAAACTTTCATTCTTTGCAGGACACAA
Organism: Pseudopodoces humilis; assembly: GCF_049639895.1. Lineage (NCBI taxonomy): Eukaryota > Metazoa > Chordata > Aves > Passeriformes > Paridae > Pseudopodoces > Pseudopodoces humilis. The sequence goes on from NC_142208.1 coordinate 32,249,264, forward strand.
TTTTTTTCTGCTGTGCTTAACACCCTGAAGTCTTCTGTATTGGTGTGATACACTTGACAGACTTCACAAGCACCTATTTTTTTTTTTGTTTTCTCTCATTTGCCATGAAGTTGGAACTGTCAGAACAGTTTAGGATATTCTAACCTTTATGAGTTTTGCTTTTCAGGTTTATACATCCAACACTGGAAAATGTTCCTTAACAAGCCACAGCTGATAATTTTTCTGTTTACTACTGCTAACAGTCACTTACTTGACGGTATGTCCTCACATTTGAGTGTTCTACCAGCAACTTTATTCTTATTACTATGCTTTCTACTTCCACATCTAGAATGCTGTGCAGAACAAGAATATTTTCACGGCTAAATGACAGAGGAAGAAAAGGCCCTATAAATCTCTGTGTAAAAACATGTACATTTGTCACTTTTCTCACCAGCACAGAAAAACTAAAATACATTTTTAGAGCCCTTGAATTTACATTGAAGCTTCATGCTTACCTTTACTCTCATACACTTACTTATAATAATAAATGTCAGTAGGGATTTCCATTAAATTTAAATAGGTACATGGCACACCTTTACAAAAACGGGCTATAAAATCCCACCAATATCCAGTTATTGTTAAGAACTCTCACACTGCTTGAGCTTGCCAACTCCTGACATGCAAATCCCAACACTGAGTAAACAGCCCAAGGCCTCCCAGCCAGGCAGAGCAGAACATCCCATACCTGTGTGAATCCTGATGTGCTCTATGAGCCGTGCTGTTCCTTTGCTGGCGTAGTTGCAGTATCGACACTTTAACTTTCCATCAAAAGTCCTTTCAAACCCATCCACCAACATTCCTGAGTTTTCATCCAGTGAAACTTCGACAGAAGGATGATCCAGACCATTCTGATCACCTTCTGTCCCAGCTGTGAACAATGCAACACAGATTTTAATGAACAATCTGTGGGACACCATCTATCACACTGTGAGCAATTACCAAACAGCTTTTGCTTCTCTCTGCCCTTGGTCTTTAAATATAGAGGATTATAAAAACATACCCTGATTAAAACAAAAGTACATACACATCCTTTGTGACCTGAAAAAGACTAGCAGAAATGCTTCCAAACAGCTGCAGCATTACCTGGACTGTGAACACTGAAGTCACTCTCAAAATAATCAAATTTACGGTATCGGAATCAGCTCACCTCCCTGGAGAGTCTCTACTTCCTTGTCACCAGTAACTGATCCAGAAATCATATTGACATGGTGAGTCTGCTGGGTCAGATATTCCTGAAAATCCTTCACAAAATCCAACGGTTCTGCCTTCTTTTCCCCCATATTGAATCTTTCATTTAAAACCTCTAGTGCCTAGAAGGGAAAATGTTTTCAGAAAACAAGTGTCATTTAATTTGGCTGCATTAATTAACACAAATTCAGGTTTTCATTTGGATTTTTCTAAGTGAAGAATTTTATCACACAGCATGAGTCAAAGGTTGGTTTTTGGTTTTTTAACTCATTAAAGATCACTGAATACAATTTATGAGGAAATCGTTTTCAGCAACAGGTCAATATCATAATAATAAAACAGTATATAAAATTTTAAAATAGAAAAATACATAATAATAAAAATCAGCCTGCCTTAAAAAAAAAAAAGGATAATACCTGAATTTTAGTTCCCTGCTAAGTAGCAAACATGCTCCAAAATGTACCCCAACACATCAGATATAAAGCAGAGCACAGCTTCTCCACTTTCCCTAGAAGGAATAAAAAAGAAACGTGAGTTCATTACTCTTCCCAACCCTCATGAGTTATAAGAAAGAACCTGAAAAATATTTGTGTTTGAAAGACAGGGCTCTAACACTCTGCTGCTCTAAATTCTATTAAAACAATCACACTTCCAGTAAAAGTTTTTCAAAGACTGCATCCTCTGTTTCCTGGATGTCACATGAAGGGCACTTCTGACTCATTGACCGTTTCCCAATAAACATCTGGCTCCAAAAAACCCCAGATTTGGGTCAGTCAATTATGGGAACTGCAATGTTGGGAAACAAATGAATGTTGGTGATTAGCAAAGCTAGAAAGAAGCCTTAGACTGTTTCACAGTGGGGAGTTCTCCCAAAATTTTACTTTCCTATCCTGAGTAAAAGTCTTAATCCCATCCATTATTTTGCACTGAAATGATTAAAATATTCCTCAGAAAACAGTGGTCAGGCTTGTTTTGGGGAGTATAAATAACAAAACTCTATAAATTTGGGAAGACAGAGCTTGGGATACATTTGACAGGAGACAAGTCTGCCACATTATTTCTGCAGATTATAATCAGAAATAATCTACAATGCTACCATTTCAATAAGAATATTCTTTATTTTTAATAGGTACTTAGGCGACCTACAGAAACTCAATTTCTGAGTTACAGACCACATTTAAATACCTTCTCCTGCATATCCAAAGCTACTTACAGATGTTTGTTCATTTTTGGCATCCAGATGAGGATGTTCTTTCACAGCTTACCTGAGTGTGCTCAACTCCCAGCATTAATTATCACCATGCAGTTAGTTTGGAACACATCTTTATGTATCTACCTACCTACCCTCTTCCAGCCTCCTGTAGGCTTAAGTTAATTTGTGTTCCATTTGTTGGTGTCTTCTGCAATAAAACAAAGACATCGAGATATGAATTATAATATTAAAGATATCTCTAATATTGAAGATATGAAGAGAAAAACAGGACAATGTAACACAGAGTCCTGACCACACTAACTTTCCATGAATTATAATAAGGAATAACAATTTGAAATTAAACCATTTGAAACAACATCAAAGGTTTGTGTTATCAGGGAATCTGTGTGTGCCTTTGGGTAAGGCACTAAAACTTATTTCATAGAATCACAGAATAGTTTGGATTGGAAGGGACCTTAAATCCCATCCAGTGCCACCCCCTGCCTTGGGCAGGGCCACTTTCCCCTGTCCCAGGCTGCTCCAAGCCCCATCCAGCCTGGGCTTGGACATTTCCAGGGATCCAGGGGCAGCCACAGCTGCTCTGGGCACCCTCTGCCAGGGCCTCCTCACCCTCACAGGGAGGAATTCCTTCCCAATGTCCCATCTAACCCTGCTCTCTGAGTTTAAAGCAATTTCCTCTTGTCCTGTCACTCCAGGCTCTTGTAAATAGTCTCTCTCCCTCTCCTTCTTTTGTGTCCTTTCATGTACTGAAAGGCCACAATTAGGTCACCTCAAAGCCTTCCCTGCTCCAGGCTGAACAATCCCAATTCTCTCAGACTTACTTGATTGCAATGATTGCTTTTAAAAAAGCATTTAATTTTGAAAGAAAATTACATAAAATTTCATAAACAGGTTAGGGATCAACTGCATAAAACTTCCTTTCTCTACCTCATTGATCTATCATGAAAAAACTCATCCTTTTCTTTACACCAGTGTAGGGATGCCACCACAATTTAAACATGACCCAGAGCTCCCATTTGTGTGCTCAAACACTTCTGTGATTTTATGTGGTATTTTTTAGAGCTATACAGCCAGCAGTGCTCCTTCTCAGGGGAGAACAATGCACATCTGATCCTTTGCTGTGTCACTCCTGCAAACCAGAAAATGCAATTATCAGAAACTGAGCAGCCCAGCTCGTGTTTCACACACCAGGGATGGGCTGATCACACCGGGTGTTACCCGAGCTCTGCTGACACAACCACACCTTCTCCAGCTTCACACAATCAGGAGCAGAGCACCGGTTACTCATTTTCTACCCAGGCACAACTGCTGGACTGAACAGTGGTCACAGCACTGAGGTGAGCTAAGTTTGCTGTCAAAGAATGTGCCAGAATGAATTTTTCTGCCTAAATAATGCTGCTAAAGAAAGCAGTTCATAGAGTACAGCCAGCAGTTTGACACACACAGTCAGAACTAATCCTGCAGTAATTATAAGAAAACAAAATATCCATAAGGACATGTATGCATATAACTGAGCATTTGTATGCATCCCACCTTCTTTTAAGGAATCCAGGGGAAAAAAGGGGGATGTTCTCTGTTCCATCTTTTCCGTAGCAAATAAATTAAAGCAGGAAGGATTCCAAACTCCATCCAAGCCCTTCCCGGTGCTCCTGAAGGAGGTTTGACGGTGGGAATGGGGAGTGAAGCACAGCGTCGGTGGCCACCCGTGATCTGCCATGAGCCCCAAACAACCCCGGTGGATCCCACACCTCCTCCTCCGGCCCACGGCAGAGTGGGAAGCGACACGGCCACGGGAAACCTCCGAGCAACCCGCGGGTCCCATTCTGGGCTCCTCGGGACAAGAGACACGGAGCTTCTGGAGAGCATCCAGTGAAGGGCAGCAAAGATGCTGAAGGGACTGGTGCATCTCGGTGCCCAGGAAAGGCTGAGGGAGCTGTTCAGCCTCGAGAGGAGCCTCAGCTGAGATGGGCCCTCAGCCCTGGGTGCCGGGAGGGGCAGAGCAGGGTCCGGGCTCTGCTCCGGGGCCCAGCAACAGGCAGGGCACCAGAGCAACGGGCAGGGACTGTTGCACAAGTTCCACCTGAACATGAGGAAGAACTTCTTTACACTGCGGGTGACAGCGCTGGAACAGACTGCCCAGAGAAGGAGTCTCTCTCTCACTGGAGATACCCCAGAACCTGTGCCATATGTTCTGAGGCGGCCCTGCCTGAGCAGGGAGGTGGGACCGGATTGATTCCTTCCAACCTCACCCACTCTGTGATTCTATGATTACAGTGATCCTGCGACTTCACTAATTCTGTGACTTCTGTGATTCTGTAATTTCTGTGTTTCCTCTGATGTCTGGGTCCCCCGGCTTCATATCACGGGAGCAGCCTCGGTGCTGCGCCGCTGACCCGGCCCCGCTGCCGGCGGGGCAGCGCGGCCCTCCCCAAGCGCTGCCCCGCGCCCCCGCCGCCCGGCTCCGTCACGGCACATGGAAGCCCCAGAAGGAGAGGGAAGGAGCGAAAGGGAGAGGGAAACAGACGGAAGGGGAGAAGAGAAAAGGGAAGGGGAGGACAGGCAGCACTCACCGCCGCCGCCCCGCGCCGCTCCCGCCTCCCGCCGCCGCCATATTTGTTGTGCCTCCCCCCCGGCCTAGCCCGGCCCGGCCCCGCCCATCGCAGTCTCGCGAGACCCGCGTGCGCCGGCGGGAGCGCTGGAGGGGGGGGTGTTGTCTCTGACGTCACCTGGACGGAGATTCTGACGTCACGTGGGCGGTGGTCCTGACGTCACGGGGCGGGCACTAAAATGGCGGCGGCAGCGGGAGCTTGGCTCAGGGGCTGTGCGAAGGTGACGCTTCAGGGCGGGACGGGGTGAATGGGGGCACGGCAGAGCTACACCGAGTTCTGCTGCGCTCCCGAGCCTGCTGGTGTCGGGTGCGGGTGCCAGCGGTGGGGCCGCGAGCTGTCGGGCTGCAGGGGCAGCTCTGCGAGGCCCTGGGGGGTGATGGGGGAAAGTCCTTTTCTCTTTCTGCCCTGTGAATGTGTGTGTGGAGGGGCGGTGTTGGGCAAGTCCGTACTAAGAAAAGTTCTTGCGAGTCTTAGAAATGGTTGCGGGGAGGCAGCACCGTCCTGGCAACAGAGGCGCTTTGAGGTCTCCTTCAGTTCTGTATCAGGCAAAGCCGATCAAAGCTGATCAAAGCTGATCAAAGCCGATCAAAGCTGATCAAAGCTGATCTCAGCCCACAGGGGGCTGGCACTGCCCAGGCTCCCCAGGGAATGGGCACGGCCCCGAGGCTGTCGGAGCTCCGGGAGTTCGGGTAACACTTCCAGGGATGCCCAGGTGGGATTGTTGGGGCCAGGAGCTGCACTGGAGGATCCTGTGAGTCCCTTTAAATTCGGAATATTCTTTGTTTTTCTCGACACGCTTGTGGCACTGGAGGTGTGATCAAGACATGCAGAGACCCCGTGTTTTTGCCACACGTGCCTTGGCTGTGCACGGGACCTTCTCATGCAGCTCATGGGTGTGTTGTGGTTCTGGAAATAAATTGAAATAAAGAAAAGCAACCCCAGAAATGAAAGCAAGCTTCCCATTGGGAAGCTGCTCTGCTGGGAAATAAGAGCTGTGTGGAAACCAGCTGGGATGTATACTGGAGTATACATCCATATACGTACAGAATTCACCAAGGCAAGCAAAGTGAGCTGAGGAAAACATTGCTTTGGGTTTGGTTTTTTTTTTTTCTGTTTGTATCTTAATGCTCCTGCCAGGTACAGCATTAAAACCTTGTTTAAGATTGTAAAACAAACAGGAGGAAGCCAAGAGAACCGATCTTTTAAAGAGATGAGGTGGAAGTAAGAATTGAGATAAACAGAAAAATCAATGTTATCAGCAACCAAATCTCAAAAACAAGTTTTGAGTAGGGCAAGCAGTCCAAATCAGGTAGGAGCATAAATCACTACCTACAGAGGAAAAGCAGGAAAAAAAAGCAGGGAAGCAGCATCCAAGGATTTAAGTAATGCACATTCTCTTTAAATAACTGCTTGAAATTAGTGATACTACATGGCCTCTAAGAAAAAAAAAAGTCCACAATATTGTAGTGACATTGATTATTTATTTAGTTTTTAAATCTAAATGTTGAGCTAAAACAATTTCTACACTGGGCTATTATTCCCCTATGAGTTGCTACTCTTCGTGTGGCTGTTACCAGCTTTAATCCCATCCTTTGGATGCATCCCACTGGTTCTAAAACTTTCCAAGGACCTTTTTAGGAATATTCCTTTGCTCCTGCAGCACTGTTTCAGCCATGTCTCAAACAAATATGTGCCAAAGCATGGTTGATCAATGTCTGAACCTTTGTTTCCTCTGCTGGGGTAGAATACTTTTCCCTGCCACTCTCAGGGAAAGTGATGGGAAGGAGGGAAAGCCTGGGATGATTTCAGGAGGGGTAATCCCAGATTGCTGTGAGGGTGGGGAGGCCCTGGCACAGATTTCCCAGGGACTCAATCTCTGACCACCCCATCCCTGGAAGTGTCCAAGGCCAGGCTGGATGGGGTTTGGAGCAGCCTGGGATAGTGGAAGGTGTCCCTGCCCATGGCAGGGGGTGGCACTAGATGGGCTTTAAGGTCTCTTCCAACCCAGACTACTCTATGATTTTATGCTTTATATTCCCATTGATTCACCTTATTTATGCCACCATGGAGGAAAACCTCTTTTCTTTGTACTCAGAAATGAAGTAGTGGAAGGAGCAGGAAGCCTGTGTGGTTTGTAGCCCTGTCACTGCTCAGAAAGCAGCATGGAGTTAAATAGAAATGTGCATGATTATACTTAGGTTTTTCCTTCCCACACCTTGCCAAGGACAGACTTGCGCAGGTGGATGTTTGCACACCTGGGTGTCAGGTGATCCCAGCATGGCTACGTGTTCTGCAAATAATCCATTCCTGGCTGACTGCTTCCAGAACATGGTTGCCTGGGGTTTAATCTCTATTCAAACAATGTTTTCTTTATTCTGTGAAGAACCATAGTGACTCCATTAACTCCATCATCATTTGAAAGTGTTGAAGCTATTGCTGACCATCCAAAAAAATTCAGAATTTAGCCCAGCTCACCAGTAGTTGTTTTATGTCACCAGGGGTATTGAATGTGAATAAACACTGAATGTTCACAGCAATATTTATCTTCTCTGTTACCACTTCTGGCTGTTTGTTGTTGTTGGTTTTTATTTTATACACAGCTGTTTGTGCCAAAATCAGAGTTTCCTTATCACAGTAGACTTTTGCTTGTTGTCTCCAAGAGTTCATCGATGTGTTTTACATCAGTTCTTCAGCCAGGGAGATGACAAGTGTTGAAAGCCAACATGAAAGAGGGGGAATTATTAGAAGGATCAAAGGAATTTTTACTTCCTGACCCCAGAGTTTCTGCTGTTTTTTGAGGAATGCTGCCATCACAATGTGTGTTGTGGAATTGCCCTGTGTTCTGGGAGCTAAACAGGCGCCTGCTTAGGGAACAGCCAGTCTGTTCCTCACTCTGGGGTTAAGAGTGAATGCTGCCAAAAATGTGTGTCGGCAGACATGTGTTTTCATATACTTTATGGCACAGCTGTATCTCTCCTGGGGGTTTCTGTCAGCAGTTGTCATGGTGAGATATTTGTGTCTCCACACTTGAGACTGGCATAGCAAAAGTGACAGAAATCTGTAGCGAAGATCAGATCTGTGGACATCAGCCCCAGAGTGGGCTGGATTTGGGGAGCTGTGAGAGCAGAACCATTGTTCTGTCCTGCTGATTTTGAGTCAAACTGCTGCTTTTCAGGAATACATTTTAGCTACTGCTGGCCCATTACTTTTTGAGCCAGATCCTTTATGTCAGCTTCCTTTAAAAAACTAAGAAATTATTCTGTGTTTGGAAAGCATATTTGCCTTCATACCAAACTTACCTTTCTAAACCCTGCTAGGAGATAATTAAGTCTTTGAACACAAAAGATTTTAGGTCCCTGGGAGACAAAGCTGTCACATTATGTATGTCCTGATAATCATTGTGTATAGCTTCTTCCCAAAAGCCACTGTTCTGTTTATTTTTGTGACTTTTGCCACATATGCTTAATACTGTTCCCCATAGTAAAATGCTCAGCCTCTGCTCTTTTGATTGGATAGCCAGTGCTTCTTGAAATCATTGTTGTATATTGTGGATAAATGGGGAGCATAAGCATAAATCACTTTGTTCCTTCCCATGCTTTTAAAATAAATCAACCAAATAAGACACATTAATTATTAGTTACACTATCAACAAAAAATCATTATAAAAATAAATACTGTCAGCAGAGTTGCAGAGAGTGCTGCAAACATTAGAATTGACTAAAAAAAAAGGTTGTTTATACTTTATAGGATTACCTTGTGTTAGTAAACTTCCAGAAAGAAAACTGGAAGTAATTAAAAGACGTTTCTTTTAGGACACAGGGGAGGGGGAGGTTATATTTTCTCCAAAGCTTTCAAGCTGAACATTAGATGCAAGTTTTATCTCCTCATCGTTTACTAAATAAAAGCACTGTATATGATATGAAGTTGTATGTTGCTGTCTGCATACAGATCTAACTGTTTGCATGTTCTGTGTTTGTTGCTAACAGCTGAGAAGACACATGCCAACACACTTGGCTCCTTGGAGGGTTTCTCCCTGTGTTTTTAGATCTTCCAAATCAGAACTTAAGCCAAACATAGCCAGTGATGGTCTTGTCTGTGCTCCACTTCAAACATTCACCGAAGAGGAGGCCATGCTCAAAGACATGGGTAGCTATTATCTCTGTTGTTAAAATTCAGAAATGTTTTAAGTAGAAGGGATATTTTCGCTTAAAATTTTGTTTTAATTATTTCTAGTCAAATATTGAGATTTTTTTGGGGAGTTGTGCTTTACACCTCGCATTACTTGGGCTGCTTACTTTTCTGGGAGAGCCAGAACACGTGCACAACCTGTCATAAACACCACATTCCTGTTATACTGATCCCCAAGGAGACTGTTGGAATATTTACACATTTTCTTTCTTCTCTTCATTACAGTGACCAAATTTGCCCAGGAACGAGTTGCGCCTTTTGTGCAAAAAATGGACGAGAATGCAAAAATGGAAGACTCCGTTGTACAGGGATTGTTTGAGCAAGGGGTCTGCACTCTTTTACCTAATCTTTTATTTGGAAAGTAATATCATTTTATGAATCTCTATCTGTGCCTTGTTCATATTTTTAGATGAAAAGATTGAGGGATATAATTCAAATGACCTAATGAATCATTAAAAATTTTGGAGTTGTCGATCACATGACAACTTTCTTTACAACATTATCACTATTCATCTTTTACTGTAATTTTTTTTCCATCTCCCCCATACCACATACTTCACCTTATCTTTTAGTTCCTTGTCTTCCCTCCCTCACTTTTTTTTTTTAGTTGGATAAGCATAATTGGATGCTGGAAAGGTCATGACTTCAGGTGCTGATGGAGGAGAGAATCAGGAGTCCTCTGTGCCTTGAGGACTTACATTGCCAACATGCTGGTGTTCATTCCTTGATTCAGTTTTAGCCTTTCCAGCTATCAGGACCAGCAAATTTATATATTTGCACCTTTTCCATTTCAGCTGATGAGTATTGAGCTTGGGGAAGAATATGGAGGAACTGGAGCTTCATTTTTTTCAATCATATTGGCAGTGGAAGAATTGGCCAAAGTTGATCCAGCTGTGGCTCTTGTGTGTGAACTCCAAAACACTCTAACAAATAAGTTGTTTACCACCTATGGAACAGAAGAACAAAAGAGGACTTACCTGCCCAGGGTATCTAAAGACACAGTGAGTCAAAGTCTTACTTAACTATTAAAACTATATTTTTTTTCAGTAATGTTAGAGGGATTTTTTTTTCAGTGACTAATGTGTGTCTGCAGCTCTGGAAAATATGTGTTGAACTTTCTGGTTAGAGCTGAGATCTGTGGTGATATAGATACATCCTGTCATCAGTAGCTGAGAGGTAAAAGTGGAAGGGCACTTATTAGTTTCATTAAAATTTAATTTACTGTGGAAAAGAACTGTAAAGCAGTTGACTTTGAGAGATGTGTAATTACACAGTGTTTCTATTCTTAATCTCCACAGCTGAAGCTCAGTTACTTTAATGCAATAGGTTAAAATGTTTGAATTTAAGAGACTTGTGCTGGATTATAAGTATTTTCCTTGTAGGATTTATTTATATTTGTGAAAATTATATTGGCTTTTTCCCTTCCCTTGACAGCTAGGGAGTTTCTGTCTTTCGGAGGCTGGGTCTGGCAGTGATGCTTTTTCCTTGAAGACTCGAGCTGAAAAGAAAGGAGACTACTACATTATCAATGGCTCAAAGACGTGGATTAGCTTAGCAGAAGATGCAGGAGTTTTCTTTGTCATGGCAAATACAGACCCATCCTTAGTAAGTTGCTACAGAATTCTTGCATTTCAGTGACAGTTGCTGATACATGAAACTGGATTTTATATTAATAATCTGATGGTAGAGGTTAATACTCTGTGCACCTTCTCCTAGCTGACTGCAAACCTTTAAAAATATTTCCCAACAAAACTTGAGAACTTGGTGAGCAATTTAATAAATTCCTCCAACCAGGGCAAATAAAAATGTCAGGGTCATGGTTGCTTAGATGGAGAGCAGAGCACTGGTGGTGTTCTGAGTAACAGGACTAGATTTTTCCAACCTTTCTGAGTTAGCTGGCAAGTTCCTGCTGCTAAAAGGCAAAATGGAAAACTAGAAAGTATTCTATAGTAAAGTATGTCCAGGAAAAAATGGCACAGCTGAATAGGCAAGTATCAGGTTTGTCCCTAATCTGTAGATTTTGAGGGATATTAGTATGAAAACCAGTTTTTGTTTGTTTTTAATTCCCCCCAGGGATACAGAGGAATTACATGCTTCATAGTGGATCGCAACACAGAGGGGCTTCACGTGGGGAAAAAGGAGGACAAGCTGGGAATCCGAGCATCTTCCACCTGCCCAGTCACCTTTGACAACGTGAAGGTATTGTAAGTTCAGCTATTGAAGCATAATTTGTGCACAACTGCAACCTGATTACACATAAGGAAGGAATATTAACTAAATTCCCTATTTTTTTCCCTTAGACACACTGATTGTTGGGCATATTTTAACGTTTTCCTCCCACACAAGTCTAGAGAGGGGTTGGATTTCTTAAATTTTGATGTTTTTCTCAATTGTCAGTTTATAGCCATGTGAATCTGGGAATGCTCTATTCAGTTATCCTAGGAATCAAATTGTGGTTTATGTCTAATGCCTTCACTTTTGAGGAGCAATTGATAAAACTTGTGAACCCTTTCAGTACTTGCAAAGCAGAATAGAGCAGGAATAATTGGGTGGTTTTATTTTTTAGGTTCCTGAGAGCAATATCCTGGGACAAGTTGGACAAGGCTATAAATACGCCATTGGAATGCTCAATACTGGCAGGATAGGGATTGCTGCCCAGGTGGGTGATTTGCTTTATTACTGAGCACAGCCAGGATATAATTTGAGTTTGGACTGAAATTTGTGGAATATTTAAAGCAGTTTAGAAAATACTTTATTAAAAGCTCAATTGCCACTAGATGTCACTGTTCCTGTAGCAAAGTCACGGTGAAGATGGGAACATCTGCCAGTGGGAAAATTCTCCTGGAGTGACATAAGTAACAGACTTAAAAAAACATTAAATGGCAATTAGCTCATCTTTGGTCGTTAACTTTTTGATACTGAATCATGTCCACATTCTTGTTTTCCACTATGAAAATTTATTTTACAAAGAAAACTAACTTTGGAAATTCAGTGAACACACTGAAATGTATAATATTAATGCTTCCAGCTGGGATTGTATGGGGCGTGCAAATGTAACCTAGTGTTAACTGATGTTTTCCCAACAACTTATTTTTAAAAATCAACTTATTTTTAAAATTAATGTTTTCTCTAGCAGATCCAGTTCATTGTTGTGTTTGAAAATTGCACTGTATGGCATCTTAAGGGAAAATATTTACTGACCTTGAAATTATTTCAAAATATTATATTTTGCTGTAGTCAGTTTGGATGTCAGAATGCTGCTGATCTCAGTGGAAATCAGGTTCAGCTGCAGAATAAAATAACTTGTGAAAAGTTTTTATATTTTTAATTTACTTTTGAAAGTCATCTTTTCTTTGTTTATTGTGCCGTATTTCTGTACTACCAGTCTTCTTTATCTTTTGCCTTGGTTTGCATACAGAGCAGAAGAAATGATCTTCATGAAGCTGAGATTTTCCACATGGCAGTACACTGTGCTGATAATTGGGCTGGCTTTTCAGTCATTTCTAAAGATTACCTCTGATTAAACTTGGTCTGATATGGCATTTAAAAAGGGCTGTGGGCCCCATTGTTCCCAGAGATATAAATAATATAAAGGCTCTGGCAGTAAAATACATGGTCTGGATTTTACTCTTAATTACTCCAAGTTACACCTTAATTAAAAGTTAAGGTCAGGTAGTTGTTATATCTTAGTTACTGCTTTCTTGGCACCTTCAAATTAAGAGAAATGGACTTGACAAGAACAGCAGCTCTAAAGCCCTGTGGTATTGAGTTTAGTTTTGCAGCAGTAATCGTTTTAAAAGATAATGAAGATCTTATAAAATGTAATTGTGGCTTTGAAAACAGTTTCAGATGGTTTTAGTGCAAGGCAGCTGCAATATTATTACAGGTGCTGAAGTTGATGTGCTTCGTCCTTATAATTTCTATAAGGAGATGACAAATCTGGTAATGGGGCTGATTAGCAGCAGACTGCAATATTTTCTTTTATTGTTTTCCTATGTATCAGTTTTTTGCTGTTCTACATCATTAAAGGCAGTTTTTCTCAGCTGCCTGATGTGACATTCTACTGCTTGTGCCTTTGTGGAAAGACAAAATTGATCTAAATTCTTGTACAATTGTTCTGCAGAGTTGGAAGATAGTGCAAGAACTGTTATCTCTGCTTCCACTCCACTAAGTTTCTAACTTCTGAAATAAATTGCTAATTCTGGCAGTCTGGTGTCCTCTAGAAAATGAGAAATTATTTTGATTATGAAAATAGTTTTGATTAATAATTCAGATTATTTTTCCTTTAATAGGGTAATGTAGATCTATAGATCTTCAGTTTACGGTCATTTTCTTATGCAATTATGAATTTTCCAAAAGAAAACTACTTAATATTTTTGCAATTGCAGTTGACCCATAAGTTTTGCTCAAAAAATGAGTGGTAGTGTATTCACAAATACTTGCCTATGGTAAAAAATGGGCATGTAATAGATTTTTTTTTCCTCAAACTTTTCTTTATTATAACTCACCTCAGTTTGTCAGATAGCTGTAAAATTCTGGCTCCTAGAATTCTCTATAGAAGTTTTAGCAATATCTAGGTAGGAAGAAAACAACTTTTCTCTTGGATATCAATCTGCCTGACCAGAAAATGACCAATTATTATCATCTCCATTAGGTGCATTCAAAGAATCCATTTTTTCTGACCATATCCTTATTTTTCCTCGCAGATGTTGGGACTGGCCCAGGGGTGTTTTGACCGTACAGTTCCCTACACAAAGGAGAGAGTCCAGTTTGGGAAAAGCGTGTTTGATTTCCAGGTACTTGTTAATGGGCACATGGGATGTTTCCTCCAGGAAAGAATAGTGACCACAAAAAAAGAGTAAAATTAGTATTATGATTTGCATAATTCACGTTCCACTTCATGTCTTGTCTTTCTTCCTCAATATTTGAGAAGAATTTAAAAAAAAAATTCTGGATGAACGTTCATCTGCCACTTAAGATCCATCAATTCAGTGCTGTGTGCCTATGCAAGTGCCACACAAATAACTGAAAAATGAAAAATATTAACATAGTCCTTTTGCTTGATAACTCATCTTTGAAAATAATCCACATGGAACTCCCTTCTGGTTTTAATATCACATTATACTGAATGTGCTCAGGTTTTTATACCCTTTCATGAGGTGTAGGGGAAGGGCTTTTTCTGGAGACACTAGAAATGATAAAAAGATGAGGAAAACTGATTGAATTATTAGATTTCCTGTGTTGTACAAAGACATTTAGTTTTCATTATAATATCTGTTTCTTACAGCAAAAAGGACTCTTTGTTGCAAAAATGATGTATAGTTTAATAAGGGAGCTACATAATTGTAATTACTATAGTAATTTTCTTGTTAAAAGAAACCTACATCTCAGCTGAAGAGAAGGAACATTAGCACTACTCATAATTTATGCAAATTTTAGGAAGCACTCATAGATACCTAGGAAATGATTGGAACTACGTCTTTTGAATGGGAAATGGAATTTATAATTGCCAAATCATTTTGGTATTTTTGACCTGCCTATATATTTCTGCAGATCTGAGGGAATGGTGTTAATGTTCTAATAAGATGAAAGATTTCATTGTGTTTTAGACTACTAAATGTTCATTTTCAATGATCATAATATTTGGGTGTTCTTAAATAAACCCATTCTTCTGTAATACCATTCAGATATGAGCTCCATCACCTCTTTCCTTCCCCTTGAATCCATTCCTCAGTTGTGTCCTCTGTACCTTTAAGCTGCTTCTTAATCTTGTCTTGTGCCTCTGGGACAAAGAAAGGAGTTGTCACCTTGCTAGTTCTCCACTTTATTCAAGAAATATTTGTTTACAAGTCTTCCTTGGTTAAGCTCATTAGGGAGTCAAACCTGATTTTGTCTCAGTGAACAGCTGCAAATGCAAACGCAGCTCTGACTTCCTCATGCCTTTGTAATCCTGAGGAGGATGCTAAGATGGAGATAAAATTTTCCTTTATATTCCTGGGTTTGAATAGGTAACCCTCTCTCCAGCCAGTCAGGCAAAAGGAACCCCAGGGCTCCTGAATCCAAGGACAGAAAAGGGGAAAATGGGACTGCAGTTCCTGGAAGCACTTGAGTGTCCCAGGAGTTTTCCCAGCCTCTGGCGATAAACACAGAAGGAACAGGGAATTACTTCCCACCTGGATTTCACATTTTTATTTTAGAGTGCAGGTCCGTTCCGTGGTGAGCAGAGTGGCTGTTGCTGGTTGCTCCAGTGGGGCTGTGGCTCTGTCTGAGTGCTGTGGTGCTGTTGCAGGGGATGCAGCACCAGATTGCCCAGGTGGCCACGCAGCTGGAGGCGGCCAGGCTGCTGACCTACAACGCGGCACGGCTGGCAGAGACAGGCAGGCCGGCCATCAAGGAGGCCAGCATGGCCAAATACTTCACTGCTGAGGTACCTGCAGCTCCCTCACTTCTTCATTCCACTGCTGAAGCTGCTGAAGCTGCTTCTGTTACCCACTCTGTAACTCCTAATTCATCTTTGCTGTGAAATCTCTGCATGTACTTTTATCTCGTATGCCACATCCTTAGAGGTGTTCAAGGCCAAGTCAGATGGGGCTTGGAGCAACCTGGGCTAGGGGAGGGTGTCCCTGCCCATTGCAGCAGGGTTGGAATGAGATGAGTTTTAAGATCCCCTCCAGCCCAAACATTCTGTGTTTCTCAGTCCAACGCACAGAATCTAAAGTAAGTCACCAATGAATAAGCTGCTCATGCCCCTAAATAAAATTTTTAAAACCAACCAGCAACACTAAAAGAGGAAAGTGAATTAATATTTTCACTTATCTAGAAAGATTTAATTTTCTCAGAAATCTTATTGTGGCATGAGAAATGGCACTGTAAAGAGTTCATTTGTGACCATTTCAGCTCTGCTGGTCACATCTGTGAGTCTTAAAATGACTCAAAACTAGATGACTTCTCCCTCTTTGTAATTGCTGTGTTGGATACCACTGCTGGACTTTTGTACAGGGCAGCATAGAAACTGTTGCTGTAACAATTAGTAAACTCCTGATGTCCTCTGATTTGTTGTTTTTATTCTAAAATGGCTTGCTGAAGGTGAATACCAAAACACGCATCCTTCTTTCTTCTTGTTCTAGTCACTGCTTTATTCCCTGTTTTGCTAATAATTAGGTACAAAGTTTAAGTTTCACCACCATTGCCATGAAGTTGAATGCTGTAACTCTGAAACTCTCTCCGTAGGTTGCAACACTGACAACCAGTAAATGCATTGAATGGATGGGAGGTGTTGGATTCACCAAAAATTACCCAATAGAGAAGTACTACCGTGACTGCAAGATAGGTGAGTGACACTTTCTTACCAAGTATCTCTTGGAGCTTTAGTGCTGTTAAAGTTTGAGGGAGAAGGGCTGGCTTTTTTTCTCAGGATGTTTTTTGCCTGAGACTTGTATCAACACTAATTCAAAGGCTCAGATATAAAACTTTAGGTATAAATGTATGTACATGCAAGGCTAGTTAAAATATTTCATTAGATACCAACAAAATGCAGACACAAATGCTGTGTCCCATTCTGTTAAGAAAATTTCTGTAAAAAGAAATAAAATAATTGAAAATACCTCAATTGTCTTTAAGATCTGAATCCATATGGAGTTTTCTTTTCAAGGATTTCTTGTTTATCAGGATAATCCTTGGACACAACAGTTTGATATTTTTAACAATATTCTCCTTTGGTTTTCATTTATAATAGCATTTTGAACTTCCTCATTTTTGTTGGCTATTTAGGAATTGCTTTTCAGGAAAATGTCTTTGCATTATGTGGTGCCAGCCAGAAAAGTGCTTTAATTGTTACAGGCAATAAAATATGAACGCTTATAATACTATATAACTAATTACAGTGGTGTGCTAGCACTCACACAGTAAAGCTTCATTTCATAATTGTAAGGGTTCTAACTGGACTTTAGGATGATATTTTGGTCTCTCTTCATAAATTCACTGTGTTCTTTTGGTTTTTTTTTATTTTCTTCTGATTTTAGGTACGATATATGAAGGAACTTCAAATATCCAGTTGAGCACAATTGCAAAATTCTTAGCACAGGAGTACTGAAACCATAAGGACTTTCTTGACGGTATATGAAAATTATTTCCCTGAACACTGATTGTGAATTTATTTATAATTGCAGAAGGCATTGATGACATCATAAATAAGAATACATCATCACAGTGAATTCATAGGGAAAACCACGAATTCCCCATTTCAGGAGAGTGAGTAATTCATGTGAAACCATGAATTCCACATTCAAATCCAAACTTCTTTCTGCCTGAGAGACTTCCCAGCAGTGGATTTAGCTCCCTTAGGTCATGCCAGCAGTTCATCTCCACTTGGAGACTTCGAAGTTAAAAACAAAGGAATCCAAATCCCTGGCATTCCTGATAATCCACCTGGGAGAAGGGAACTCTCCACGTGCAGCAGAGCTGATGTGTGGCGTGGAGCTGCAGTTGGGATGTGCTGCCTGCATTAGCATGGGGTGCAAAGAGAGGGAAGTGGTGGTTTCCTCTCTCCCAGGTGGAGTGATGTCTGTGGAGCTGCTGTAATTGGAGTCATTTTTATAGCAGCCTTCAGTGTGTTCTTAAGGATATCTTTGTAATTAAGCCCTTGCAGCCCCAATTTGTACTCCTGAAAGGCGGATAATATCCACCTCCCTTCTCAGCTGTTAAGGGTTTTAATCTAAGAGCCTATTTATAGTTCTCCTTTCATAAAAGGTTGAGTTGAAATCTTTCTGAAATGGGGTTAAAAAAGCTCTAGTAGTTCTGCAAAAGGACAGATAGAAGCTGGATAATGGGAGTGTGTGATACTACCTCACAGTGGCCTTTCCACATTCAATGCATTTCACAAACTTTAAAGGGAGGTACTGTTAAACTGTTACAACTGTTAAAGCCTAGAATTCCTTGCTTCTGGAACTTAGTGGTTCTCTAGCACAGTATTTTCCTTTTTTAAGAGAGAAAAAAGGGGCAGGGGGTTGGGAAGTATTTGGTTTTTTTTATTTGTCTCTGTTTACTCTAAAATTAGACATTTTATTTACAGCAGAAACCTCTTCAGTGCTGGAGAGCTAATTAACTAATAATCAAGAGACAGGAAGCTTAATATATGAAAAATCATCCTAATTGCTGTAATTGGCAATCTGTTTCAAGTGTTTTGGGGAGGGAAGGATTGGTTTTCTGGTTTTGGCTGACTTGGAAGAATCTCATTTTTAAAGCTTGCCTTTCACTGATGATTCACTCTGAGTGGAGCTTAGAATGTTATAGGCTGAGACTCCCAGAGGATTTCCTAGCAAAACCAGGGCAAGTGACACTTAACAAGTGGGATTTGTAAAACAAGCAGTGCCTTAGACAAAGAAACAAGCAAGGATGAAAAGCACTATTAAAAAGTTCTCTGACTTCAAAGGGAAGTAACTGCTTTAGTGAATTAATCCCTCTGTATACACGCTTTGCCTGTTAATGGGCAAAGAATTATTGTGGTGATTATCCTTATGCCAGTAAAAAAGCCCCTCCCATATCAGTTTGAGCAAGAGCTTTGAGATTTTCAAAAATACAAGAGTAGGAAGGTAGACTAGATGGTTTCTGAAGTTTTCTTCTAGCAATATTATTATTAATTATTATCATTATTAATACATTTCAGATTTGCTTGCAGGCTTTCTTTCAGCTGAATTAAAGCAGCTGGGGAAATTTAGATTAGAATTAAAACTACAGACCACAACATTTAACTACAGTTATTCCGCTCAACACAGTCTATTTGTGAATCTAAAATAATCATAACCACACTGCAAAATGCTTGAGTTAATACTGATCACCGTGTCCTTGGCTGCTGAGTTTTAATCTGCTTTGCTCACGTGAGTGTCCACAGAAAACAGGGTTTAGTTTTGGTTTTATGATCTCCTGGTTTGAGACACTCTCAGCTTGGCATCTGCAGTTTTGTGTGAGGCTGAGGACTGGCAATACTTAACTGATTCAATACAGTGCCAGAAGCAAACCCTTTGTGGAGGAAAGTGCAGAGCTCTTTGAAGGACTGTTAAGGGCTGGATATCCAGGATTATGTAAAAAGACTCTCTCTTTGTGTAGAATCGTGTCAGGTATCAATTTGAAAAAATAACCAGGAGAAAATGAGATGAATGTGATTCCTCACAGTCTGATATGGGATGCCTGAGTCCAGGAAACAACCTGAACATCCTCATCAGCTATTCAACAGGAGCTGACGAGCCTTTTTTCTCAATAAAGAAAGGTCAAGCCTTTAACTAATGTTACAGCTGTAAATATTTAACGTCTTTGTTATTTATGCTGTATTTTGTACAGAGTTTTGAAAGAAATAAATCATGTATTGTATTTGTATACAAAATTCTGTGGAGGAATATGTGCGCAAATCAATTACAACCCCTGAGTAACTTTCCTTGTTGTTTTAAGAGGACAGGTACCTGTGTGGGGATCATTGCCTACTCTGGATACTGATTCTGTGGAGAGTTAACTTAGAGAGTCACAGGATGGTTTGGGATGGAAGGGACCTTAAAGCCCATCCAGTGCCACCCCTGCCATGGATAGGGACACCTTCCCCTGTCCCTGGCTGCTCCAAGCCCCATCCAGCCTTGCATTATTTCCTCCCCTCAAGCCTGATTCCATTGCTGCTCTGAGCTCAGATGTTTGGTTAGGAATGAGAAGTGCTGTGCTGTTGTCCAGGAGCTGTTCAGAGTTGCCTGTGCTCCCCAGCCCTTGTTCTGGTTTGGGACAGGCATTTGTGGGAGGTCATAAATGGCAATTCTGCGTTGGGCACTGTGGGCACAGGCTGCAGAGCTGGTGTGGGCAATGCTCAAAGCCTCAGTATGAGGCTTTCTGAGCTTTTAAGCTGCTTTATGTACTCAATATGTATTTTTAAGTGTTTTTTACCTTTTTATGCTCTTAGTCCATCCAGTCTGTTCTGGAACAACAACTTCAGTATCAAATGTTGCATATGAGCTTTCCTGAAGAAAAGACATATATTGAGAATGTATTAAAAAGTGCCTGAATTTAATTTTTGACTTGATCATATGCTAATCTTGTGTATCAGTTCATGGTTCTCTAATAATCTGTCATTTAAAATTGATACCAGATCTTGCAGGTTTTCTACCAGGGGAGAATGACACTGTCAATGTCAGGTGTCTCTAGTTCTGTTCTGGTTGGTGATCAAAGCAGATTTCCACTGAAGGGTTTCATCACTACTTGGGAAATACTCAAATACAACGTTTTATATCATCTTTTCTATGCTGTTGTTCTTTCTTTCATATTTTCTTTTCCCCATGTAAAGATTGTGTTAGAAAAGGCTTACATGAACTACAGAGTTATTGTTCTTTAGGAGCCTTTTGCTGTGTAAAGACTTTTCTAATTAACATGTTATTGCATTTCCACTTGAAAATCTTCTGGTGAGAGACACATTTCAAGTTCTTCTACCAAGCTAAGCTCACTTGGAAGCCCAGTCTGCTTTGAAAGCAGCTGTCTGACTTCCCTGAGCTGGTGCTGGATACACAAAAAGCTGAAGAAATGCTTTTCCTCAGCCCCCAGAATGTATTCACGGTAACTAGAAATAACCAGTGTGTTTCCTAATAGCTTGTTTAATGTTCATAGGAACATGCATTGTATGCTGTAACATTTTTTTTCTGGTGAAATATTTAGAAATATAAATCAAAAATATGTGCAGTCTCACTAGACAGTAATAGCATTTTTATATATTTTGTCTTTCGAGATCATTTGGATTTACATCTTTCTGAAACTATTCTCTCTCAGTAACTGTAGAGCTGCTAACATTGAAGGACTTAGACAAACTAAAAACAAGTTTTTAGTGACTTTTTTAGTGAGGATAAAGAGGGGCTGTTTGATGCCTTCAGTCAGGAATATTCAGCCAAGTCTCAAGCAATGACAGGATCATTTTCTGATCCGCCTTCTCATCACATTGAGTTTGCTTCAATTGTCTTGGATGTTTTTGGCCGAATTGTTTTCAAGGACACCCTGTAAAATTCTTCTGTTCCCTAATTTGCATTGTAAATATGCAAATTAAATGCATTTTTTTTCAGTATAAGCAGAGCAAGTTTAATTTAATACTGTTTTGCTGAGGTTTTCTGCTTTTGTTTAGCTCATAACCAAAGACATGATAATTACATATTTGACATTAGCTTCTCTGGATACTTCTTGGTTTTCTGTAGAAGAAATATGCTAAACTGACATAAAAATAATCCAGGAATAATTAACAAGTAAAAGTTAAGGTTCTGGAAGCATAGTTAAATAGTGAAAAGCTTCAGAGAACTTGTTTGGTCAATGGAGCTGCTGAAGATAGAGTTGGTTCTCTCAATGTCTGTCCAACCAGGCTTCAGAAGGAAAATAATTTTCTGGGTTTAATTGCAGCAGTGCCAACATTTGATTGATAAGGCAGGTCATATTTTGACTGTTGCTTGAATAATAAAAGCTGGATTCAGCAGGATATTTGTCATGAAACACATTTTAGTGCCACGGAGGATTCAGTTTCCAAGGACCAAAGGAAGGTGCAGCAACGAATCTTCCATTTAATGCTGGAAGAATTTTAGCTCTACTGTGCCTTGACTTCAGCAATCCAATTTGCAGAGATAAACAATTCTCTGGCAGTAATGCAGCTTGCCATTATTTAATAATTATTTAAAATGTGCCTTGTTACCCTTGTGTAAGAATCTGGGCTGCAGGGGCGTGCTGCTTGTGCTCTGATTCTTCAGGGGCTGACACAGCACTGGGTTAAAGCACCCGATGGTCTGGTGTCTCAGACTGTTCTAATTTAATAGCAAACCTTCTTTATCCTGCTGCTTCTATTTAGAAGTGTCCAAAAATCTTTTTTTTTTCTTCTTTTTTTTTTCAACTGTAAAAGCCTTCTGGCACTAAATTACATCTATCCCTTGACTGAAACATATCTGCTCTATGCTAACCTCATTATCCAGGAATGATTTCTAGAAGAGGAAGTGAAGAATAATTAAATCATTCCTAACTGAAGGAAATGCTTCGCAGAACTATGCAAATTCCAATTTGGCCAAGATGCTGTGGTTTCAGATTCTATTTCTGGGAAGGGCAGAAGGAGAAACAGTTATTTTTGGAGTCATGGGCAGCTGGGTTCTGGCTGTGGTTTTCTCCCTTACCTTGAGCTGGGAGTGGGCTGGGACATCCCTGCTGAGGAGGGAGCACAGCTCCTGCCCCCACCCTCCTCACTACCTGTCCTGAGTGCTGGCAAATTAAACTTGACCTTGCTGCAGGTGTCACCTGCTTTGGTTTGCTGGCTGAGACCCTGAATTGGGGGATTTTCCTGCAAAATCGTGCCTCAGTGCCCTGCCCTTACTGTCAACACAGGGCAATGCTATGAGGGGACAGACACTTCTCCCACTTAGCCTGGGATAAATAACCTGGGATAAAAACTGGATAGCCCCACAGTGCCTGGAATAAACTCAGGATTGGATTTTGGAGGTTAAAAATGAGCTTGCTGTGTGTGTGCGCTCAGCAGGAGTGTCTGGGGGAGCCCACGGGCTGGGCACGGCCCTCGCAGGGCTCCACGCTCGCATCTTTAGATTTTCACCTTTTTCCATCTGAAAATTTCACTCTTCCAAAGCTTAAGGCAAAAAGAGTGTAAAATAAACCCATCACAACTAGCTCTTTTTATGTGGGAAGGTTTGCAAATATATTAGTGACATGTAATTGATTTATTAATTGGGAAAAATACAATTAGCGTGCAGGAAGAACTGCTTTTCAGTGCCCCACAACTTTGGTCTTTCAAGGAATCAGACTGCTGAAATGAGTTATGCATTCAAGAAATCCACTTAGAATTAAGAACATATGTCCTACTTTTCCAGCTTTTCCTTTAAAAGTTGCATATTATAATAATGGAGTGTAAAGAGTAAACTTCAGTGATTTGCAAAAGGCACCAGCCTTGTGCCTTTTTGCAAACTGGTTGATTTATGTGCTGTTTGCTGTTTTTGAGAACACAAAACAATTAATTCATGTGTGAAAAGAACAGTGAATTAATCCTAGAGAGCCCTGGAGCCTTTAAAGACCTGAATCATATGTTGAGCTCGTTTAAAACTTGCATAAGAAATTAATGTAGAATAAAGCCCTTTAATTTGAAAAGTGCATCTATAGTAGGTGTCCCTAGGATATCTTCTGGATCATTATTTAGAAAGGTTAAGGAGGACTTTATTTTTTCCTTTCATTCTTTCTTTCTTTTCCCCCCTTATATTCAGTATGTATTTTCCAGTTTCCAGCTCAACGTGGTGCATTTCAACTTATAAAGAGGCAGAGATTTTAAAAAGAAACGGGGAGCTTTTTATTCACCTTCCACTTAATTTCCTTGCTGCCTTGCCAGTCCCAGCTTAATGAATGTAATTGCTACCTTTGATGAAAATACTATTATCAAGATCACACATTACATTGGAAAACAGTTTTTCTTTAAACACAGCTACTGCAGTCTCTAATTATGCATGTAACAAGTGGCTCCTGAACAAAAGAGCATGTTGTCTACAATTGCTAGGAATTGGAGCAAGGCAAATTTGAACAAAGAACAGATTAGATTTGCTCCATGCTCCACAAAGCCCATTCCCCTGATTAATTTCCTGCAAAAACTAAAACAATTCTCTCTTAAAAGAAACTAACCCTCATCCCCAGAATGATCCATATGCCATTTGTGTCAATCTATATGATGATAATGGCTACAGATTTAAATTATTAACTATTAGGTGTAGTAAAATAGGAAAGCTCTTTTATAAACTTACCTTTTCATATGTAAATAAGCAGCACAAGGACTTAAGGAACAAAAACCTGACTTTTCTGTGGAAACCAGGAGCAAGAAAGCACCCAGTAACTGAAAGTCTGAATTGTGCATGTATAATCCAATTATTTTGTCAGTTTACTCTGTGCTCCGTGTTCTGCACAGGCACTGCAGCAGGAGAACCAGGTCTCCCAATGTCCTGTTGGTTTTTCCAAGGGTGACACATTTGAGGGCTGATTTCCTTGTTTCCATTTGAGGAGAGTTCTTCTGAAAAGGCTTTCATTTAATTCTCAAAACAAATCATTTTGTCAACAGGGTTTAATGAATCAAAACCAGATTTGGGGATACATTTTGCTATTATTCCATGGAAAAGCAGGTAAAATTTTGAATTAGTACTTGGCCTCAGATAAAATCCTGCAATATGGATTGAATTGTTTTTTGATATTTCTAATACAAGGAATTAGTCACAGCAGCTTAGAACACAGTGTTATTTTTCATTCCTACTTGTATTGATCCAGGATCCCTAGCTGTGGTACAGGATGCATATAAACCACCATCAGGTGGGTAAAAGCCAAAAAATTAAAGAATTTTGCTCCAAGGTGTTTCCAAGCTGGGTTAGGACTGGGCGTGAACTAATGCAAACCAGGGTCTAGATTATTTTTTAAGGAAAATTGGTGAGCTTCTCTCCTAGAAGGAAATAATAGCAGGCATGGTGGTTTTGGTGCCAGCAGTGGCAAAGTGAGGTGTGTGTAACAGCAGCATGCTTTTCTCAAGCATGAGAGAACTGCCAGAGCCTTTGTGTCCTCAAAAAGTCACTGGAGAGATCCCAGGGACAATCCTGCCCATGTCACACCTGTCACTTACCCCTCTCAGTCTCAAAAGGTGCTTTGTTTGCAGGTTATCACAGTTCTTCCCAGTTCACATTACTTGTGGTCATATAAAATCTTTAAAATCTACACTGCAGATCAGAAAAATAAAACCAAAACCCCTCCTAATTTTAAGTGTGGATACAATTAATCAAGATGTAATTATGACACTAAATGAAATTACTTGGAACATAAAATCCTTCTTCACCATCTTTAAGAAACTGAATAAAAGACAATGTAAGACATTTCTTAGAAATGAAAATAATTTCTGTTTCTAGACAGTTTTTCTTGAGTGATGGGACACCACAGAGCCTGCACTGGAGGAAAAATGCCATGAGAACAGCCCCACGTTTTTGAGGGCTCTGGCTGCAAACATCTGTGACAAAACAGAGCAGGCCTGTAATTACTACCTGGGGAAGCTGGAGAAGACTCACAAAATCCAGAGCAACTTGTGGTTTAGTTCCTCGTCTCCCTTCAAGTTGAAAGTAATCTCATGAGTCTGGGGCAGCACCTTTGTGTACTTTTCTGAGAAAGTGCCAGGGTGTGAGTTTTTCTCTTTTAAGAGACAAATCCATTGTTCATCTCTTGTTCTAATGTAGCATTTACTGCCACACACTGTAAAGAAAGCTGGCTGGGGAGCTTGGAACCATCCCAGTGGCACTTGGAATATTTATCCCTTCATCACACTGTCCCCACTTAGGTCTCACGTTAGCTAAATGCAGAAGTTTAGCACAGTTCCTGTGTAACCCCCAAGTCTATAAGTGCTTTTCTAGGTGTGATGTAGCACCTAATAATGCATTTTTTTATCACAGCCATAGTCTGGAATAAGCATTAATTCACCAGCCCCCCATGACCCCTGGTGCAGGGGCTGTGTGGGGACGCAGCAGAGATTTCTCTGGATGTGTGATGCCCCTGATCCCTGCAGAGGATTGCTTGTTTTGCATAGGTACATCAACCAAAAACGAAAAATCTGCTGCACATGGTGCTACAGTGAATGGAAAGGAGCAGCCCCAGTGCCTGGGCAAGCTCTGGTTTCTGTGCAGAGCCCTCCTCGGTCCCAGGGAAGTGCTGCTCCCTCCCCTTGCACAGAAACAGGACACTGGTGCTGATCACAAACTGGGATCTAATTGTCATCAGCCAGTGGTGGGGCAGGGTGGGAAGAGTCAACAGTGGACCAAAGAGGATGATAAAGAACTGAAAAGGAGAAGGCTCTAGTGGGCTTTTACCCTCCTCAGTCTCCTTCCCTTCTCCATCCAGTTCCTAAAATAACATGGAACAGGGGGCAGATTTAAATTAAATCTGTAATTAAATAATCTCAGTGCAAACGATCTCATTGCTTTTAAATAATCCCAGTGGAGGTGCAAAAGGGAAAGAGTCAGTGTAGAGCCACGGGGAGCTCTTTCCTCAGCTGTGCTGGAGCTGAGCACAGGCCAGCTCAGTGCACCTCAGCTGGCACACAGGCAGTGTTTGTCTCAGGCTCTTCTCTATCCAGATGTATGATCCAGAGAGAAGGAAAAAGGAGTTGAGGTTTAAACTCTTATCACTAAAGTGAGTCCCCCTCTACATTAAAAAACTATCCAGACATTGTAACAGGAATGGGTTCAGTTCTTATGTCATAAATTTGTGTGTGTAGAAAAAAAGACTTATTGGCGAATTTAGCAGTATTTTTCGTTGAACTGGCAGTTGCTAACCATTACACCAGTATTTATTTGATTCTTAAAGAGCACAAAAGCATGGACTACAAATAAAGAAGATGGAGTAATAGCTTTTGACTGGACCACTAGCTTTAAACTTGAAATGAAGTGTCCAGTTTTGAGTTACTGTGTCCAAATGCCATTTGTACAGTTTGAAAAGTGGGGGCATTTTTCCAGCTTGTCACTGTTAGCTGTAGTTCATTCCAGTGAATGATATCACTGAAGGAGCAGTTGTTCTGCTATAAGTACTTCACTCATGACTGGAATGTATTAAATGTATTAATCTGTGCCTGAGAGTGTAATTTAGGGAAGCCCTACATTTGACACATTCTTGTACATCCTTATTTTATTGCCTTATCCTGCAGGTAACAATGTCTCAAAAGCAAAGGGACGGGATGAAGTTAAAATTACATGTCACCAAATATTATATGCACTTTTTGCCGCTCATTTCGCTGTCAGAATTACGGATTTTCGACAACATTAGTTTAAATATGTTTACGACTTGATTTACACCTCTGATGTCAAAATAAAATGCCAGGCAGGAGCCCAAGGTTTCTAATGAGCTGGGAGGTGAGATGAAGCCATGAGGGGAATGTCCCCAGCCTCAGAGCTCTATCTTTCATGACAAAACTCTGTCGGAGCCGGCGCCTGGGCCAAGCAAAGATAAAACGCGAGGGTTGAGTTATCCTGGAGAGTATTTGTCAAACCTGCTTTAAGCCAGAGGAATAAAAATGTATTTTTGTGGCAAGGTTAGGCTTTATGTCAACCAAGTGAACCCGTAAAGCATTTATAGCCACCTCGTGACTATTGCCTGTCATAAATTTGAAACGCTCTTAATCCATAGGTGTGTAATTTCGAGGCACTCGAGGCACTCTCAGCACCTTTCATGTAATTATCTCCCCCATTGCTGGGGGAAATTAGGGATGGGCACGATTAGTGGTAACAAGCAGCACTTTCTGAACGGCGCTGTGAAGAGGAGCGCGTGGCTCGCTGCCCAAACCAGGTGTGGTGCCAGAGCCCCGGCTGCTGCAGGTGCCTCTGTGGTGGTGATCAGCCCTGGTTGTGAGGAAGTTTTGAGTGGCTGGAATGAAAGTACAGCCCTGGTGACTGCTGAAAACCAGCTCAGCTCCCGTTCCTTCGCGGGCTGTGGAAAGCGTTTAATGACCCAGGACACCGGCGCACCCCTAATTTACGCTCAGCCGGAATTTCCCTGCAAGAGCTGAACCCCTCGGCCTCCAAACACCCTGGGCTGCTCCCTGGCCTTGACATCCACGTGTCCCCTTGCACACATTCCAAAATAACCATCCCAGCTTTTCCTACGGGGCGGGAAAGCCTTTGCTGCCGCGGTGCCCCCGCTCCACCTGCAGGCATCGTCAGCTGGCGGTGATGGGGATGATGGAGGAGATGGGACCAGAGCCTGAACTCTGACCTTATCGATCCAGCCACCCCCTCCCAGCTGAGTGGCTGCAGCCCAGTCAGCTGAAAAGGAATTTAAAGGGCGCCCGTCCTCCCCGCGCGGCCCTGCTGTCATTAATAACGTTTTCATCCGTGACAGTGATAAACACGCGGTACTTGAGGGGAGTTTATTAAGGTCAGTCCATAAATAAAAATTAAAATTTAAAAAAATGGGTTTACACAGATGAACAGATGGATGAATAAAGTGATTGGTAAAACAATAAATATGAAAATAGACAGATGGATGAAGTATCTGGTGGTGATTCTCTAAAAGCCCAATGCCTCAAATGCTGGCAATGTTGTAGCAGACCCTTCTCTCCTCTCTGATAAAAAACAGATTTAATGAAGCCACTGCAGATCTTATACATCTCGGGGATCTATGGCCTGACTAATATTTTGTCATTTAATGCCTATTCTCCAGCCTGATAAAAAGGATTGCAGCCATTTCTCTATGTCAGGTGTATAACTGAGTGCTACTAAAATTTAAATGTCTCATCTGTCCTTGGATCTAAATACAGATGGCCTTAAACCTCCGAGTTTTTCTTAATGCAGGATGGTATACAATACCCTGCCTGACTTCTTTTATCATTCTCAAAGAGACAGAGATTTGTATCTTGGTGGAATTCAGGCTACCAGGAAGCAAATATTCTTCTTCACTTCCAAACTCTGAATATCATTTAGAGAAATAAAGCCAAAAAACCCAATAGCACTTCAGCTGAGGAATTCTGGAAGATCTTTATGCTTTATAAAATCCCAAAATTTCCTTGGGACGCGCTTCATGCCTGGCTATCATGCCAGTTAAATTATAAATTTTATCCTTAGCTGGGAATTATTTAAAAGTGATGAGGAACTGGCAGAGGAGAAAAAGTACATTTCAATTTCATGTGATCTTTGCTTCTGTGCTGGCTCTGCAGGCGGCTGAGCTGAGCTTGGGCAGGAAGAGGCATCATTTGGGGAAATTTGTGCAATCCTTAAGGGTAAACACTTGACTTGGATTCAAGGCTTTGAATCTGCAACATCTAAAAGAACCTTAATTGTTGCCCCAATTAAATATTCCAGAGCAGTCACCTCAATCATTGCAATTATTGATCCTTGATTAACCCTTCGGTCCTCGATGGCCACGCACGCGTTGCCTCGCATCCCACACAGCCACGTGCAGCATTGTTAGCTGCAAATGAAGATTCTGAGTGCAGAACCCGAGCTCAGGACTCACCCAGCCCGAGCTGGCATCAGTTTCCACAGAGATCAGGTGCCTAAGTGAAATGGATGGGAAGAGAAGGTGCCTGAGACTCTGCATGGTTTGGTCCTCAGGAAGCGATTCAGCCCCGTAACGAAGAAGTGATGGGGCACAAAACCACTGTTAGTTAAATCCAGGTGTAAATGGAATAAACCAAGAGTATTGCAGGTCTCTAATGAGCAATCAGAGAGGTGGTTAGGATGGCACAAAGCAGCTGTAGGGCTTAGAAAGCAGCAACAGTTGGGGGAATAGTGGCTTGCAGCCAGTTGTGGAGTAGATCTGAATGACAGATTGGAGAGGAGGCAGAAATCCTTCTGTCACCATCCCCATCCATCCTGGGACTGAGCTGGCCAAAAACTGACACAGGGGATCCTGCTCTGTGCCCCATGGGCTCACCAGGCCACCAGCAAGGCTCACTGGGAGCACAGGACAGCCTGGGGGCCTGGCCACCAAACCCAGGAGCTGCAGGGTCTCCACAGCCAGCAAGTCCCCAAATCTGCTGCCAGCTAGAGGAGGGTGAGCAATTTCACCATCTCTGGAGCTTTAAGGAAGAAGAAAGTTGTGTTGTTTGGTGATGGGATTCTGTTCAGCAAAGCTGGAGTCGAGGCTGTGGGAATTATAAAAAGGATGCTTTTCAGGCTCTCTCTTGCAGCCTCTCTCTTGCAGCACGTCTTTGCTTCCTTATAAGATTCCTGGGACATTTTAGGAAGGCTCCTCCAAAATTTTGACTGCAGCTGAGGAATTTCAGAAGATTTCCTGGTGATCCTTGATGACCCTGGAACAGAACAGGTGGGTAGGACTGAGCAGTGGGAAGAGCAGACCTTAGGTGGGTTTGTTTCTTTTTGAAAGTTAGCACAATAATCAAGGTTTCAAATGGCAGGAATGTTTGCTTGCTGTGCAATGCCCTGGAAAATGCCCCCACTTCAGTTTTTGCCATTCTGCTTTGTCACCTGCTCTTGTGGTGAGCCCATCCATCCCAGATGGGATTTGAGGCAGAAGCTGTGGCTGTGACCACGATCCAAAGCATGAGGCTGCTGGTGGAGTGAGCAGGGTCTGCCCCTGGAAATGGGAACACATGTCCCAGTGGCACTTCCACCCTATTTTCTGGATAATTCTGATCCTCTGCAGTCAGCTTCTGCCCCTCCTTGCTTCCTTCCTCCCCCTGGATCTGTCTGAGGATGTCTGACTGCCACTCTTGGATGAAAGAGACATTCACAGATGTTTTCCTGAAAGGAATTTTACAATTAACCCTGCAAATGCTCCAGCCTTTATTTTCACTTGGACAAAAGTGA